>NC_053391.1:281954771-282625637 GCF_905171765.1 Bufo bufo
CCAACTCAGTGCCGAGGTTTCCTTAACCAGGTGGGCATTTATTTAGAGTTGCTGCCACATGCCTTTCCTACTGAGAGATCAAAGGTGGGCTTCTTGATCTCGCTGCTCTCGGACAAGGCCTTGGCCTGGGCCAGCCCTTTATGGGAGAACAACAATCCGGTGGTTGCCGAGTTTTCCGGTTTTGTTGCTTCTCTTCGGAAGGTATTCGATGTGCCGGCTCGTGCTGCCTCTGCTGCGAAGCTCCTTATGTCCATCAGACAGGGTTCACGATCGTAGCTGAATACGCCATTGAGTTTCGTACCCTGGCAGCAGAGGTGGGCTGGAATAATGAGGCTCTGGTCGCTGCTTTCTCTCATGGTCTCTCGGATGCCTTGAAGGATGAGGTTGCAGCTAAGGACCTACCAGTTGAGCTCGAGTCTCTTATTTCTTTCCTGATTTTGATTGACACCAGACTCAGGGAGAGACCTTCCTTTAAGGAGAACCTGCGGAGGTCTTCTAACAGATTGGTGCCTACTTTTGCTGTCCCACCCGTGCCTCCCTCTCCTCCCACGCCTCCTGGGGATGACTTGTCTGGGGGTGAACCCATGCAGCTGGGGTTTGCTCGCCTGTCCGAGGGGGAGAGGGCACTCCGGAGACGCGAGGGCCGATGCATGTACTGTGGTCTCGGTGGGCATTTTCGGTTGGCATGTCCGAACCGTCCGGGAAACGCTCGTACCCTGAGATCCTGTCGGGGGCAGATCTTGGGTAGAGTCTCCTCGTCCCCGGTTTCCCGTGTTGACAAACCACTGATCACTGTTGTCCTCTCCTGGGTCGGGGGCTCGGTGACGACCCAGGCGTTGGTGGACTCTGGTGCTGGTGGTTTGTTCATTGATAGTGTGTTCGCTGCCGCCAATTCCATTCCTCTGCAGGCTCGAGGTTCCCCACTGGCTCTTGAGGCGATAGACGGCAGACCCCTTCTGCCGCCACACGTGACTCATGAGACCCTTCCAGTGGGGATAGCCATTGGTGCCGTTCACAGAGAGTCGGTCTGCCTCCAGGTTATTTCGTCTCCACACTACTCGGTGGTCTTGGGGTACCCCTGGCTCCAGAAGCATAATCCGACTTTCGATTGGAGATCGGTCGAGATCCTCTCGTGGTCACCGCAGTGTGGGGCTAGTTGCATCCATGGGTCTGTCAAGTTGCTGTGTACTTCCTCAGACTCTCTGTTGCCTCCTGAATACGAGGAGTACCGGGATGTATTCGATAAGGTGCGCGCGGTTGCCCTACCTCCGCACCGCCCATACGATTGTGCCATAGAGTTACAATCTGGTGCCGTTCCTCCTCGTGGCAAAGTCTATCCACTGTCGGTAGCGGAGAATGAGGCCATGGAGGAGTACGTGAGGGAGGCGCTTTCACGCGGACACATTCGCAAATCTTCGTCCCCGGCAGGGGCTGGATTTTTCTTTGTGAAAAAGAAGGGCGGTGAGTTGAGGCCTTGCATCGATTACAGGGGTCTCAATCGCATCACGATCAAGAACGCTTACCCGATACCCTTAATTTCCGAGCTGTTCGATCGCCTTAAAGGGGCCACGGTCTTTACCAAACTCGACCTGAGGGCGGCATATAACCTGGTAAGGATCAAGGCGGGCGATGAGTGGAAGACCGCGTTTAACACCAGGACCGGTCATTACGAATCCTTGGTTATGCCCTTTGGGTTGTGCAATGCGCCCGCAGTCTTTCAGGAATTCATCAACGATGTTTTCCGTGACCTGTTGCAGCAGTGTGTGGTAGTCTATTTGGATGACATCTTGGTATATTCTGAATCCATGGAGGCCCACATTCTGGATGTCAGACGAGTGTTGCAACGGTTACGAGAGAACAAGCTGTTCGGTAAGCTTGAGAAATGCGAATTTCACCGATCCCAGGTAACCTTCTTAGGTTACATCATTTCCGCTGAGGGGTTCTCCATGGATCCTGAGAAGGTTTCGGCTGTCTTACAGTGGCCCCAGCCCAGTGGTCTTCGTTCCCTGCAGCGCTTTTTGGGCTTCGCCAATTATTATCGGAAGTTCATCAGGGACTTTTCCATGCTGGCCAAGCCTCTCACGGATCTGACCAGGAAGGGCAGTAATTCCCAGGTCTGGCCGCTCGAGGCCATCCGAGCTTTTGAGGCCCTAAAGTCCGCCTTTGTGTCGGCTCCGATTCTGTCGCATCCCAACCCTGGGTTGCCCTTTGTCCTCGAGGTGGACGCGTCTGAGACGGGAGTAGGCGCCCTTCTGTCTCAGCGTAGAACACCAGAGGGTCCTCTGCTTCCTTGTGGGTTTTACTCCCGGAAACTGTCTTCCGCGGAGTGCAACTATCAGATTGGTGACAGGGAGTTATTGACCATCGTGCAGGCCCTTAAAGAATGGAGGCACTTGCTCGAGGGTTCGATGGTTCCGGTTCTCATCCTGACGGACCACAAGAATCTGACCTACCTTTCTGAGGCCAAGAGATTGACACCACGTCAGGCCAGATGGGCTCTGTTCTTGTCACGTTTTAATTACGTGGTCTCCTACCTACCCGGTTCCAAGAACATCAGGGCGGATGCCCTATCACGGCAGTACTCCGAGCTGTCCAGGGAGGAGTCGATTCCGACTTCGGTCATACCTCCGAATCAGATCCTGGCCGCCATTCGCACCAGCCTGACCTCTCCCCTGGGTGAGCAGATTTTGGCGGCTCAATCTGGTCCCCTCGGCACCTTCCGTTGGGCCTTCTGCAACCCATAGCCACCGGGGAGCGCCCATGGTCACACCTGGGGATGGATTTCATTGTGGACCTCCCTGCATCCCGAGGCCATACGGTCATTCTCATGATTGTGGATCGGTTTTCCAAAATGTGCCACTGTGTTCCTCTCAAGAAGTTACCCTCTGCACAAGAGTTGGCCACGATTTTTGCCAGGGAGGTCTTCCGGTTGCACGGTTTGCCTAAGGAGATTGTGTCGGATCGGGGGAGTCAGTTTGTGTCCAGGTTCTGGCGCGCCTTTTGCTCCCAGTTGGGGATTCATCTCTCCTTCTCCTCGGCCTACCACCCTCAGTCCAATGGGGCCGCAGAACGATCCAATCAGGCCTTGGAGCAATTCCTTCGTTGCTATGTCTCCGATCACCAAGACAATTGGGTTGACCTCCTGCCTTGGGCTGAGTTTGCCAGGAACACGGCGGTGAACTCTTCCTCTGGGACGTCTCCCTTCATGGCCAATTATGGGTTCCAACCTGCCGTGTTACCGGAGGTATTCTCTCCCCAGGATATTCCGGCTGTGGAGGATCACCTTTCCGTCCTACGTGCTTCTTGGGTACAGATCCAGAAGTCCCTTGAGGTCTCTGCGCAGCGCCAGAGACTCCAGGCTGATCGCAGACGAGCGCCTGCTCCTTCCTACCAGGTCGGAGACCGTGTATGGTTGTCCACCCGCAAACTCAACCTTCGAGTGCCCACTCCCAAGCTGGCGCCTCGCTTTGTTGGTCCCTTCCGAGTGCTTCGCAGGGTAAACCCGGTAGCCTATGCCCTTGCGCTTCCTCCTGGCATGCGGATCTCCAACGTGTTTCATGTCTCCCTGTTGAAGCCACTGGTGTGTAATCGTTTCACTTCCTCGGTTCCTCGGCCTCGTCCGGTCCAAGTGGGCAATCGTGAGGAATATGAGGTGAGCAATATCCTGGACTCACGCCTGGTCCGCGGTCGGTTGCAGTTTTTGGTCCATTGGCGTGGTTATGGTCCAGAGGAGCGTTCCTGGGTTCCCTCCGCAGATGTCCATGCTCCTGCCTTGCTCCGAGCCTTCCACGCACGCTTCCCTCAGAAACCGTTTTGTGCTCCGCGGAGGAGGGGCCCTTGAGGGGGAGGTACTGTCATGGTCTTACCTGCTTGCTGCTCTCCTTCGTTTGACATGTGCTGGCGGCCATCTTGGTTTCTGGGTTTCTTGTAGCCTTCCACCCTGCGGCTCCTCCTTCCCCTGGGAGGAGCTGGATGCCTAGCTCATATATATAGGAGGTCTGTGGCTTCAGTTCCTTGCTTGGTCCTCTTGTGTTCACATGCTTCTAAGACTGCTGCTGCTTCTGGTTCCTGATCCTGGCTTCGTCTGACTACCCTGCTGGTTCCTGATCCTGGCTTCGTCTGACTACCCTGCTGGTTCCTGATCCTGGCTTCGTCTGTCTACCCTTCTGGTTCCTGACCTCTGGCTTCACAAAGACTCTGCTCGGTTTCACCATCCGTTTGGACTTTTGCTTTACAGCTTTATTTTCAATAAAGCCTTCTTATTTTCACTTATCTCTTGTTGTACGTCTGGTTCATGGTTCCGTGACAGTACTCCACCAACATGGCCAGTGGCGATGACGCCGTTATCAGCGTTACAATACCACTTCTATGTCTCCTTGAGAAAACACTTAGGGCGATGATGGAAGAGGAGGTGGCCCAGAAGGAAGAGGAGGAAGAGGGGTCATTTTTAGCACTTTCAGGCCAGTCTCTTCGAAGTGACTCAGAGGGAGGTTTTTTGCAACACCAGAGGCCAGGTACAAATGTGGCCAGACAGGGCCCACTACTGGAGGACGAGGAGGACGAGGATGAGGAGGAGGTGGAGGAGGATGAGGATGAAGCATGTTCACAGCGGGGTGGCACCCAAAGCAGCTCGGGCCCATCACTGGTGTGTTGCTAGGGGGAAACACAGGACGATGACGATACGCCTCCCACAGAGGACAGCTTGTCCTTACCTCTGGGCAGCCTGTCACACATGAGCGACTACATGCTGCAGTGCCTGCGCAACGACAGCAGAGTTGCCCACATTTTAACGTGTGCGGACTACAGGGTTGCCACCCTGCTGGATCCCCGGTACAAAGACAATGTGCCCACCTTACTTCCTACACTGGAGCGTGATAGGAAGATGCGCGAGTACAAGCGCACGTTGGTAGACGCGCTACTTAGAGCATTCCCAAATGTCACAGGGGAACCAGTGGAAGCCCAAGGCGAAGGCAGAGGAGGAGCAAGAGGTCGCCAACGCAGCTGTGTCACGGCCAGCTCCTCTGAGGGCAGGGTTAGCATGGCAGAGATGTGGAAAAGTTTTGTCACCACGCCACAGCTAACTGCACCACCACCTGATACGGAACGTGTTAGCAGGAGGCAACATTTCACTAACATGGTGGAACAGTACCTGTGCACACCCCTCCACGTACTCACTGATGGTTCGGCCCCATTCAACTTCTGGGTCTCCAAATTGTCCACGTGGCCAGAGCTAGCCTTTTATGCCTTGGAGGTGCTGGCCTGCCCGGCGGCCAGCGTTTTGTCTGAACGTGTATTCAACACGGCAGGGGGCGTCATTACAGACAAACGCAGCCGCCTGTCTACAGCCAATGTGGACAAGCTGACGTTCATAAAAATGAACCAGGCATGGATCCCACAGGACCTGTCCATCCCTTGTGCAGATTAGATATTAACTACCTCCCCTTAACAATATATTATTCTACTCCAGGGCACTTCCTCATTCAATACTATTTTTATTTTCATTTTACCATTATATTGCGGGGCAACCCAAAGTTGAATGAACCTCTCCTCTGCCTGGGTGCCGGGGCCTAAATGTGT
Source organism: Bufo bufo (assembly GCF_905171765.1). Classification (NCBI taxonomy): domain Eukaryota; kingdom Metazoa; phylum Chordata; class Amphibia; order Anura; family Bufonidae; genus Bufo; species Bufo bufo. The sequence continues at coordinate 281,960,349 of NC_053391.1, forward strand.
GACAGTGGCCTGTTCCAGTGGTGGGTGACGTGAAGCCTGATTCTCTGCTATGACATGAAGACAGATTCTATGCTGACATAAGGCCAGATTCTCTGTTACGGGACCTCTCTCCTCTGCCTGGGTGCCTGGGCCTAAATATGTGACAGTGGCCTGTTCCAGTGGTGGGTGACGTGAAGCCTGATTGTCTGCTATGACATGAAGACTGATTCTGCGCTGACATAAGGCCAGTTTCTCTGTTACGGGACCTCTCTCCTCTGTCTGGGTGCCGGTGCCTAAATATGTGACAGTGGCCTGTTCCAGTGGTGGGTGACGTTAAGCCTGATTCTCTGCTATGACATGAAGACTGATTCTGTGCTGACATAAGGCCAGATTCTCTGTTACGGGACCTCTCTCCTCTGCCTGGGTGCCTGGGCCTAAATATGTGACAGTGGCCTGTTCCAGTGGTGGGTGACATGAAGCCTGATTCTCTGCTATGACATGAAGACAGATTCTGTGCTGACATAAGGCCAGATTCTCTGTTACGGGACCTCTCTCCTCTGCCTGGGTGCCTGGGCCTAAATATGTGACAGTGGCCTGTTCCAGTGGTGGGTGACGTGAAGCCTGATTCTCTGCTATGACATGAAGACTGATTCTGCGCTGACATAAGGCCAGATTCTCTGTTACGGGACCTCTCTCCTCTGTCTGGGTGCCGGGGCCTAAATATGTGACAGTGGCCTGTTCCAGTGGTGGGTGACGTGAAGCCTGATTCTCTGCTATGACATGAAGACTGATTCTGTGCTGACATAAAGCCAGATTCTCTGTTACGGGACCTCTCTCCTCTGCCTGGGCCTAAATATGTGACAGTGGCCTGTTCCAGTGGTGGGTGACATGAAGCCTGATTCTCTGCTATGACATGAAGACTGATTCTGCGCTGACATAAGGCCAGATTCTCTGTTACAGGACCTCTCTCCTCTGTCTGGGTGCCGGGGCCTAAATATGTGACAGTGGCCTGTTCCAGTGGTGGGTGACGTGAAGCCTGATTCTCTGCTATGACATGAAGACTGATTCTGTGCTGACATAAGGCCAGATTCTCTGTTACGGGACCTCTCTCCTCTGCCTGGGTGCCTGGGCCTAAATATGTGACAGTGGTCTGTTCCAGTGGTGGGTGACGTGAAGCCTGATTCTCTGCTATGACATGAAGACTTATTCTGCGCTGACATAAGGCCAGATTCTCTGTTACGGGACCTCTCTCCTCTGTCTGGTGCCGGGGCCTAAATATGTGACAGTGGCCTTTTCCAGTGGTGGGTGACGTGAAGCCTGATTCTCTGCTATGACATGAAGACAGATTCTGTGCTGACATAAGGCCAGATTCTCTGTTACGGGACCTCTCTCCTCTGTCTGGGTGCCGGGGCCTAAATATGTGACAGTGGCCTGTTCCAGTGGTGGGTGACGTGAAGCCTGATTCTCTGCTATGACATGAAGACTGATTCTGCGCTGACATACGGCCAGATTCTCTGTTACGGGACCTCTCTCCTCTGTCTGGGTGCCTGGGCCTAAATATGTGACAGTGGCCTGTTCCAGTGGTGGGTGACGTGAAGCCTGATTCTCTGCTATGACATGAAGACTGATTCTGCGCTGACATACGGCCAGATTCTCTGTTACGGGACCTCTCTCCTCTGTCTGGGTGCCGGGGCCTATATATGTGACAGTGGCCTGTTCCAGTGGTGGGTGACGTGAAGTCTGATTCTCTGTTATGACATGAAGACTGATTCTGTGCTGACATAAAGCCAGATTCTCTGTTACGGGACCTCTCTCCTCTGCCTGGGCCTAAATATGTGACAGTGGCCTGTTCCAGTGGTGGGTGACATGAAGCCTGATTCTCTGCTATGACATGAAGACTGATTCTGCGCTGACATAAGGCCAGATTCTCTGTTACAGGACCTCTCTCCTCTGTCTGGGTGCCGGGGCCTAAATATGTGACAGTGGCCTTTTCCAGTGGTGGGTGACGTGAAGCCTGATTCTCTGCTATGACATGAAGACAGATTCTGTGCTGACATAAGGCCAGATTCTCTGTTACGGGACCTCTCTCCTCTGTCTGGGTGCCGGGGCCTAAATATGTGACAGTGGCCTGTTCCAGTGGTGGGTGACGTGAAGCCTGATTCTCTGCTATGACATGAAGACTGATTCTGTGCTGACATACGGCCAGATTCTCTGTTACGGGACCTCTCTCCTCTGTCTGGGTGCCTGGGCCTAAATATGTGACAGTGGCCTGTTCCAGTGGTGGGTGACGTGAAGCCTGATTCTCTGCTATGACATGAAGACTGATTCTGCGCTGACATAAGTCCAGATTCTCTGTTACGGGACCTCTCTCCTCTGCCTGGGTGCCTGGGCCTAAATATGTGACAGTGGCCTGTTCCAGTGGTGGGTGACGTGAAGCCTGATTCTCTGCTATGACATGAAGACTGATTCTGCGCTGACATACGGCCAGATTCTCTGTTACGGGACCTCTCTCCTCTGTCTGGGTGCCGGGGCCTAAATATGTGACAGTGGCCTGTTCCAGTGGTGGGTGACGTGAAGCCTGATTCTCTGCTATGACATGAAGACAGATTCTGTGCTGACATAAGGCCAGATTCTCTGTTACGGGACCTCTCTCCTCTGTCTGGGTGCCGGGGCCTAAATATGTGACAGTGGCCTGTTCCAGTGGTGGGTGACGTGAAGCCTGATTCTCTGCTATGACATGAAGACTGATTCTGCGCTGACATAAAGCCAGATTCTCTGCTATGGCATGAAGAGACTGATTCTCTGCTGACATGAAGCCAGATTCTTTGCTATGGCATGAAGAGACTGATTCTCTGCTGACGTGAAGCCAGATTCTCTGATATGGGACCTCTGTCCAATTGATATTGGTTAATTTTTATTTTTTTAATTTTTATTTTAATTCATTTCCCTATCCACATTTGTTTGCAGGGGATTTACCTACATGTTGCTGCCTTTTGCAGCCCTCTAGCTCTTTCCTGGGCTGTTTTACAGCTTTTTTAGTGCCCAAAAGTTCAGGTCCCCATTGACTTCAATGGGGTTCGGGTTAGGGACGAAGTTCGGGTCGGGTTCGGATCCCGAACCCGAACATTTCCGGGAAGTTCGGCCGAACTTCTCGAACCCGAACATCCAGGTGTTCGCTCAACTCTACTCATAACCTTTCTCCATAAATCTCCACTGAATAACCTAACTTTGTTTGATGTAATCACTCTTAGTGCAGTTCCTTTGGTTCCTTTGAAATTGCCCTCTGGGTATCTTATCTATCCACGGTTTATAAACAGCTATTCTTTTCTATATATCCATTGCGGTCTGTGGGTTTAAAATACGTCCTTGTATTTATTAGCCCCTTTTTCACAAATATTTCTAAAGCCAAAAAACACACCTTTTCTTTACTAGTATTCACAGTGAATCTCAAGTTCCAATTATTATCGTTCAAAAATACAATAAAATGCTCTAATTCTACTTCTCCTCTCTTCCAAATAAACAGACAATCATCTATATATCTTTTCCATACTCTGAGACATCGATCTTTATCTCCCTATGTTAGTAATGGATCAATATATAGATATTCCCAGTATGCCATGAATAAATTTGCCAGGCTCGGTGCGAATTTCGCACCCATCACGGTCCTGACCCTTTGCAAATAAATTACATCCTTGAACGAAAAGTAATTATGTTCCAAACAGTACTCTATACATTTTACAATAAAACATTTTTGTTCATTCTCCATTTCTCTATCCCTTTCTAGATAAAACTTCAATGCCTGTATACCAATTTCTTTAGGAATAATGGTATACAAAGAAGTAACATCAGCTGTAGCAAGTATCATATCTCCTTCAAAGGTTTCATTTTCTTTTAGTAACTTCATGGCATCATTAGTGTCTTTTAGAAAGGATGGTGTTTCTCTCACATATTTTTGCAGAAGCACACCGATATATTCAGAGAGCTTACTGGTAATTGACCCGATACCAGAAACTATTGGTCTTCACGGGGGGCTTTTTTGGTCCTTATGGACCTTTGGAAGTAAGTAGATGACTGGGGTCCTAGGATGAGGGTTGTTCAAATAGTCATATTCTTTCTTACTCAAAAATCCTTTTTCTAAACCTTCTTTCAATAGGATCAACAGTTCTTTTTTTATATTTTATCACAGGATCCCCTCTAAGTTTTTCATATGTTGCGGTATCATTCAAAATTTACAACATTTATTTCTCATAATGCTGTCTATCATATATCACAACCCCCTGGTATTGAACCAGTATATTGCAAACTATATTCCCTGTCTGGGTACTCGGATCTGTGACTTGGTGTATATCTAGAATTATAATTTTCCCTGTATCCCACATAGTGATTTTCTCTATACCCTTGATTAGACTGATATCTTCCTCTCCCATATCTATGTTGTGGGTGGAATCTCCTATATGGAGTGTCACTCCTATAATTACTTTTGCCTTGATATTGAAAGGGTCTATATAATCTTCTCTCCATATAAGGATCCCCATAAATGTTCCCCTGGTTCTGCTTGTTCTCTCCCTGATAGTCACCTATTCTCCCTTGTTCGGGTGAGGCTTCAGGAACTCCTAGAAGACATGACACCCCGCCAGCACCCCCAACCTGATGCACGGCCTAATGTCACAAGGAGGGAAAAATTTTGGAAGATGGTGAAGGAGCAAGTAGAAGACTGTGTCAGTGTCCTCAGTGATCCCTGTGTGCCTTACAACTATTGGGTTTTCAAGCTGGATAAGTGGCATGAACTGGTGCTTTACGCCTTCTAGGGGCTGGCCTGCCCCGCCGCCAGCGTTTTGTCAGAGCGTGTATTTAGTGCTGCTGGGGGCATAATAACTGATAAGCGCATCCGCCTGTCAACTGAAAATGCTGACCGGTTGATGAAGAATGATGAAAAAGAACAAGAAAAATGAACAAGGCCTGGATTGCCCCTGACTTCTCTACTCCACCAGAGCAAAGCGGCTGAACATAAAGGCACTCTAAATGTGGCTTTTATGGTGTATTAAATACACTGTATTCCCATGCACCCCTTCCATCACTAAAAAGGGTGTATGGTTCAATCTCCCTTTTCTCGTCCTCCTCCTCCATTATATCAACATGCTTATTAGGCTGCCCTCTCTCCTAATGTTTTAGAGGGTCAGCTCAGCAGCAGGCCCTCACCCATAATGTTTTTGAGGGTCACCAGCAGGTCCTCAACTATAATGTTTTAGAGGGTCAGCTCAGCAGCAGGCCCTCAACCATAATGTTTTAGAGGGTCAGCTCAGCAGCAGGCCCTCGCCCACAAATTTTTTTAGATGGTCACCTCGGCACAGGCCCTTGCCCATGAAAAGATTTAGATCAGGCATGGCCAACCTGATGCTCTCCAGCTGTTGTAAAACTACAACTCCCACCATGCCCTGCTGTAGGCTGATAGCTGAAGGTAGCCTGGGCATGCTGGGAGTTGTAGTTTTGCAACAGCTGGAGAGCCTCAGGTTGGCCATCCCTGTTTTAGATGGTCAGCTCGGAAGCAGGCCCTCGCCCACAAAATGTTTTAGATGGTCAGCTCGGCAGCAGGCCCTCGCCCACAATTTTTTTTAGATGGTCAGCTCGGCAACAGGCCCTCGCCCACAATTTTTTTTAGATGGTCAGCTTGGCAGCAGGCCCTCGCCCACAATTTTTTTTCGATGGTCAGCTCGGCAGCAGGCCCTCGCCCACCAATTTTTTTAAAATGGTCAGCTCGGCAGCAGGCCCTCGCCCACAACATTTTTTAGATGGTCAGCTCGGCAGCAGGCCCTTGCTCCTAATGTTTTTGAGGGTCACCAGCAGGCCATCAATCATAATTTTTCAAGGGTGTGTATTATGCCCTCCTTTATGTGTAAAAGAGTCTATTGGAGCGCCTGTTCCTTGTAAATCTTGGCAGCCCTTTCCCTTAGTGCATAGGCTTTAAGACTGTAGGAGTCCCACTACCTGAACAACTGTACCACAATGTAAATGAGGCCCTCCTTTATGTGATATACAGGTTGTATCAGAGTGCCTCTTACTTGTAATTTTTGGCAACACTTGCACTTTATATACAAGTACATATACAGGAAAGACTGTTTCCTAACATTTTTTCCTCTAAAATTGATTTTATCTTCGGTTTGTTGCATATTATTGTCAGTCTGTAAAAGTGGCATACTACTCGGACAACATTGTTCCCAGCAGCGACCTGGGAGTCCAAGATGCATCCAGACATCCTCCCCATGCTGTTCCCGAATCATTTTAGTGGTGTTTCCATAAATTTCTGACCTTTTCCTATGAACCAGACTCCCTTTCCTCTTCAGAGCAGGGGGTGCCTGGTTTAATGCTTGGGTTCTCACATTGACCTCCATTGTGCTCGGGTGCTAGGTAGAGCACCCAAGCATCCCGAGGTGTTCTACTCGAGCACCCAAGAGCTTGACCAACACTACCCTTTATGCTTTTTATAAGGGGGTCCCTCTTCAAACACTGGAGCATGAAGGCCCCCATTTGCACTAAATTGGAAGTGGTGGAGCGCCCTGGCTCCTGCTCATCGCCCAGGAGAATGTCGTCCTAAGTCTCCTCACCCCAGCCACGGACAACACCAGGGATCCCCAAAAAGTTTAAAGTCCCCCTCAAAGCCTGCTCTTTTTGCTCCTCCTCCTTCTCCCCTCAGCCACCATCCTCCTCTGACTTCTCTTCAGACTCCTGTACACTTGTCTCAGATGCAGTAGCCCTCCCGGGAATTCATTCAGCATTGCGTTCCAGCATTCAAGTTCCTGCCCCTCAACGGCTTGATCAATTACACGACGCAATGCACACTCCAGAAAGAAGGCGTAAGGTACAATGTCACTGATGGCGCCCTGTCTGCGACTGACCAGGTTGGTGATCTCATCAAATGGCCGCAAAAGTCTGCATGTGTCGTGCATGAGCAGCCATTGGCACGGTGAGAAGAAACCAAGCTCCACAGAACCTGTCCTGCTGCTGAGTTCGTACAGGTAGTCGTTAACGGCACGTTGATTGCTGGAGCAGCCTATCAAGCATATACAAGGTGGAGTTCCAGCACGTCGGGCTGTCACAAATCAGACATCTGACGGGCAGGTGGTGTCGCCGCTGAATGTCAGCAAGGCGAGCCATGGCCGTGTAAGATATTCTAAAATGGCCAGAGATTTCCCTGGCCTGCTGCAAGACATCATGGAACCTGAGGTATTTGGCAACGAATCGCTGCACAACTAAGTTCAAGACGTGTCGTGTGCCATGCACGGCACGTGTGTCATTTTGACCTGTTTCAGCGCGCTCAGCAGATTGGCACCGTTGTCGCACGCCACTTTACCAACTGTAAAATTGAGCGTAGTTAGCCACTGATTGGCCTGTGACCGCAGAGCTGAAAGCAGGGCAGGGCCAGTGTGGCTCTTTGCTTCCAGGCACAACAGCTGCATCACAGCATGGAAACGTCTCACCTGGTACATCGAATAGCTTCTGGGGAGCTTGGGGGGCGCAGCGGAAGAGGCGGTTGCAGTGGAAAAGGAGGAGTCAGTCGAGGAGGAGATGGAGGATGGAGTAGAAGGAGGAGAAGAGGAGGCAGGCCTGCATGCAATCCGTGGCGGTAACACCAAATTCACACGGGTGCCACAGGTTGCATGCTTGATGGCCGTCAGAAGGTTCAACCAGTGGGCAGTAAAAGTTATGTACCTTCCCTGCCCGTGTTTGCTAGACCACGTGTCTGTGGTCAGATGTATCTTGGCCCCGACACTGTGTGCCAGAGATATATTCACTTGCCGCTGAATGTGGCCATATAGCACTGGGATGCCCATCCGGGAGAAATATTTCCTTCCGGGGACCTTCCATTGCGGTATGCCAATTGCCACAAATTTTCTAAAGGCCTCCGAGTCAACCAGTTTATATGACAGTAGTTGGCAGGCTAGCAGTTCCGACAAGCCAGCGGTCAGCCGTTGGGCAAGAGGGTTATCCGGCATCATAAACTTTTTACGCTCGAACATTTGGGCCACGGAAGCCTGCCTCCTGCCAGATGAACGCGACAACGGCATAGTGGAAGGTGGAGGACAAATGAGAGGAGAAGGAGAAAAGGCAGGATGTGGAGCACCGAGAGTGTGGCTTTGTGGGTCCTGATAGCGTTGCTCCCACTGGGCTCGATGATGGGAGGCCAGGTGCCTTCTAAAGGAGGTCATCCCTAGATGAGTGTTGGGATTACCGCGACTTATGCGTTGACAGCACAGGCTGCAGATGGCAACACTATTGTCAGCAGCTGACAAGTTAAAAAAAAGCCCACACTGAGGAGCCATGTGCCGGCGTCCTGGGAGCACCAAAAGTGACCGTGCATGGTGGATGGCTCGCTCCAGATACATTTGCAGTCTGCTTATTGTCTCCTGTGCACTGCGATCTGTTCCTGCTTCTCCTGCTTCTCCTCACTCTCTGCTGCTCTGTCTCTCCCTCTGAACTTCCCTCCTCTTCCTCTCTTGTGGGCACCCACGTGATGTTTATTGACACGTCATCATCATCACCTTCACCACCACTGAAATTTGAGATCTAGGAGTAGAACAGCGAGGACCTCCCTCCTTGGGCTGATCTGGGTACTGTCGTCAGACCGCTGGGTGGTGACAGTTGCTACCTCCTCTTCCTCATCCGATGTCAAGAATGGCTGCGCCTTGGTAAGGTCTGGGAATGAATGGGAAAATAATTCCACTGACTCGACTGGAGGATCTATGGTGGTGGTGTATTTGGAGGTGCACATAGCAGAGCATGAGGAGGGTGCAGATCAGAGGATGAGGAGGGTGTAGAAGCGGAAGGCTAAATGAGCAACTCAACCAACTCTGGTGCGTCCTTGGAAGTAATCGCACGCGCCTTCTCCAAATTCCCACTTAGGCTCCGGCCTGGTGCACAAGCCCGACCCCTGGAGAGCGGCCTGCCTCTTCCTCTGCCTTTCATATTCAGAATGACCCTGTGCCTATCTCCCTAGAGAAGAGCAGTATTTGTGGAAGCAGGTATATTGCAGGCCTCAATCAATATTTTGTGGAAACAGTGATCCCTGTGTGCCTTACAACTATTGGGTTTTCAAGCTGGATAAGTGGCATGAACTGCTGCTTTACGCCTTCTAGGGGCTGGCCTGCCCCGCCGCCAGCGTTTTGTCAGAGCGTGTATTTAGTGCTGCTGGGGGCATAATAACTGATAAACGCATCCGCCTGTCAACTGAAAATGCTGACCGGTTGACTCTTATAAAAATGAACAAGGCCTGGATTGCCCCTGACTTCTCTACTCCACCAGAGGAAAGCGGCTGAACATAAAGGCACTCTAAATGTGTCTTTTATGGTGTATTAAATATACTGTATTACCATGCACCCCTTCCATCACTAAAAAGGGTGTATGGTTCAATCTCCCTTTTCTCGTCCTCCTCCTCCATTATATTAACATGCTTATTAGGCTGACTGGTATAGGTGTGCTATCGATAGGTGTGACAGAGGGGTGTGATATACTATTAATATACTTTTTCTAACATAGAAAGTATATTATAGTGCATTTGTATTGTGCAGCAGTTGTGTGCGTTTCTGCTACAATACTGCAGCTATACAGAGGGGCAAACGCTCTTGGAACAAATAATTTCAACTGGTGTGATATACCAGTTGCCCCCCCCAAAAAACTGATTGAGGCAGTGGTGTTATATACCTTCTTCCACAAATACTGCTCTTCTATAGGGACTTTCGTCACAGGGTCATTTTGAAAATGACAGGCAGAGGGAGAGGCAGGCCATTCTCCAGGGGTTGGGCAGGTTCACCAGGCCAGAGTGGGAAGTTGCAGAAGGTGCATGCAATTATGTCAAAGGACGCACCAGAGTTGGTTGAGTGGCTCACTCAGCCTTCCGCTTCTGTACCCTCCTCATCCTCTCTATCTGCACCCTCTTCACTCTCTGCTGTGTGCACTCCAAAAGACACCACCACCACCATATCCCCTCCGCTAGAGTCAGAGGAATTATTTTCCCATCCATTCTAAGACCTTATCAATGCCCAGCCATTCTTGGCATTAGATCAGGAAGAGGAGGTATCAACGGTTGCTACCCAGAAGTCTGACGACAGTACTCAGATCAGCCCAAGGAGGGTGGTAACCGCTGTTGCTGCCTACTCTGAGATCTCTGATGTTAGTGACGGTGAAGGTGACTATGATGACGTGTCGATGGACGTCACGTGGGTGCCCACAAGAGAGGAAGAGGAGGGGAGTTCAGAGGGAGAGAAGGAGAAGCAGATAGGAAGGAGAAGGAGGAGAAGCAGGCAGAACATACAGTGCTAATAAATACAGTAATTCCAGTCCGTTAGCTTCGATGGAATTCATAGCGAGTCTCCAAAGTAATGTGGGTTCAATTCACACAGAGCGTTTGTAGATTAGCGAGACCGCGCGTATTTCAGTTCTCCCAATCACAGGTATAACCACTCCCACTGCGGCAAAGAGAAGTCAGGTCCCACATACATCCTCTACTACAGGGCTGTATGAGGATGTGGGATTTGTATTTTATACGCTTGATTTTAAAGACGCTTCTGAGTACAATTAACCCTTTTGTATACGGTTATTGATGGTACTTCACTATGGAAGGAGCTTTATTTCTAGGACCATAATACCATAGGTGATGATTATTGAAGAGAAAAGGAGACTTGAATTCACTTGATGTGCCTGTTTACCTGCGTGCGCTTGTGAGTATATCAGCACAGTTTTACTTGAGATCTAAATAGCTGTGCTTCACTATTGGCACATTTTAATGCTCCACAGGATGTTCTAAATTAGAGGACGTCTGTGGGACCTGACTTCTCTTTGCTGCAGTGGGAGTGGTTATATCTGTGATTGGGAGAACTGAAATACGTGCAGTCTCGCTAATCTACAAATGCTTGTTCTGTGTGAATAGAACTTACAGTGCACAGGAGGCAAAAAGCAGACTCCTATTGTATCTGGAATGAGCCATCCACCATGCACAGTCACATCTGGTGCTCCCAGGACGCCGGCACATGGCTCCGCAGTGTGGGCTTTTTTAACGTGTCCGCTGCTGACAATAGTGTTGCCATCTGCAGCCTGTGCTATCAACGCATAAGTCGCGGTAAGCCCAACACTCACCAAGGGACGACCGCCTTAAGAAGGCACCTGGCCTCCCATCACTGAGCCCAGTGGGAGCAACACTGTCAGAACCCACAAAGCCACACTCCCAAAACTCCACGTCCTGCCTCTTCTCCTTCTCCTTCTCCTCTCTCCTCCCTTTTGTCCTCCACTCCACCTTCCACTGTGCATTGTTGCAAAAGGCAGGCTTCTGTGGCCCAAATGTTCGAGCGTAAAAAGATGATGACGCCGGATAACCCTCTTGCCCAACGGCTGACTGCTGGCTTGTCGGAACTGCTAGCCTGCCAACTACTGCCATATAAACTGGTTCACTCTGAGGCCTTTAGACATTTTCTGGCCATTGGCACACTGCAATGGAAGGTCCCCGGAAGGAAATATTTCTCCCAGAGGGGCATCCTGGCCACGTTCAGCTATATGTCCACATTCAACGGCAAGCGAATGTATCTCTGGCACACAGTGTCGGTGCCAAGATACATCTGACCACAGACAGAGGTCTAGCAAACACTGGCAGGGAAGGTACATAACTTTTACTGCCAACTGGGTGAACCTTCTGACGGCCGTCAAGCATGCAACCTGTGGCACCTGTGTGGATTTGGTGTTACCGCCACAGATTGCATGCAGGCCTGCCTCTTCTTCTCCTCCTTCTACTCCATCTCCGTCTCCTCCTCAGCTGACTCCTCCTTTTCCACTGCTACCGCCTCTTCCACTGCGCCCCCCAAGCTCCCCAGAAGCTATTCGACGTGCCAGGTGAGACATTGCCATGCTGTGCTGCGGCTGTTGTGCCTGGAAGCCAAGAGCCACACCGGTCCTGCACTGCTTTCAACTCTGCGATCACAGGCCGATCAGTGGCTAACCCCGCTCAATTTTACAGTTGGTAAAGTGGTGTGCGACAACAGTACCAATCTGGTGAGTGCGCTGAAACAGGGCAAAATGACACACGTGCCGTGCATGGCACATGTCCTGAAATTAGTCGTGCAGTGATTCATTTTATTTTAGAAGATCTTACACTGCCATGGTTCGCCTTGCTGAAGTTCAGCGGTGATACCACCTGCCTGTCAGATGTCTGATTTGTGACTTCAACTCCACCTTGTATATGCTTGATAAGCTGCTCCAGCAGAAATGTGCAGTTAACAACTACCTGTACGAACTCTGCAGCAGGACAGGTTCTGGGGAGCTTGTTTTTTTTTCACCGTGCCAGTGGCTGCTCATGCGCAACGCATGCAGACTTCTGCGGCCATTTGATGAGATCACCAAACTGGTCAGTCGCAGCCAGGGCGCCATCAGTGACATCGTACCTTACGCCTTCTTTCTGGAGCATGCATTGCGTCGTGTCATTGATCAAGCTGTCGAGGAGCAGGAGCAGGAAGATGAGGAAGTCACAATGCTGGATGAATTCCCAGGGGGTGCTACTCCATCTGAGATAAGTCAACAGGAGTCTGAAGAGGAGTCATAGGAGGATGGTGCGGGGGCGGAGGAGGAGCGAGAAGAGCATGTTTTAAACTTTTCTGGGATCCCTGGTGTTGTCCGTGGCTGGGGGGAGGAGACCGAGGACGACATTATCCTGGACAATGAGCAGGAGCCAGGCCACTCCACCCTTCCAGTTTAGTGCAAATGGGGGCCTTCATGCTCCAGTGTTTGAAGAGGGACCCCTGTATAAAAAGCATAAAAGGCAAGGACCAGTACTGGGTGGCAACGTACTTAGACCCCCGGTACATAAACAAAATGGCGGACATGTTACCAGCATCACAGAGAGCTGTCAGAATGCAGCACTTCCAGGTATTGCTTTAGAAATGCTGCATTCGGCTTTTGTGGGCGCTGGCAGAGGAATTTCTACTCACAGAGAAACAGTTGCGGGTACCGATCCAACAGCGCATGCAAGAAGAGGGCGGTTTGAAGATGTGTTGGTCACTTAGGATATGAGATCATTCTTGCAGCCAACTCATCGACAGCCACCCTCTGGATCCCGCTTCAGGGAACACCTAGACCGACAGTTGTCCGACTACATCGGGTTAACGGCTGATGTGGAAGCTCTGAGAAGCGAGGAACACCTGGACTACTGGGTGTGCAGACTTGACCTGTGGCCAGAGCTGACACAATTTGCCATGGAACTCTTGGTTTGCCCCTCGACCAGTGTCCTGTCCGAAAGGATGTTCAGCATAGCAGGGGGGATCGTGACCGATAAGCACACTCGCCTAGCTCATGTGAACTACCTCACATTTATAAAAATGAATGAGGCATGGATCTCGGAGGAATTCAACACCTGTGACGACCACGTGTAATTGAATTTCCTCATGTCAGCCCACACATGTCCTACAACACCAAGAACAAAGAATGGTCCCTGTCTTATGTAAATAATGATGCATAAAAGGCCTTTTATGTCCGTTAAATGCCTAATATTTTTGGCCACCTGTGACGACCACTTGTTTCAACTATTATCCTTAGGGTTTTTTTCAAGAGGGGGGATTTCGTTAGCCATGTTTTTAATCCAATTGTATATTTTTCGTTCATTTAAACATATGTATTTGGCCTGCATTAACTGGCCTTCAGTAAAATTGATATTCATTGACCGTCTAATAGACCTCCAGCCACATAATCACTTGATCTTTTATGTACGGTGAATGCATAATTTTTGGTGCCTGTAAATACGCTGGCCTGCAGTAAAATTATTTTCCAATGACTGTGTATTCCACCTCCAGCTACATACTTAGGGTCCATTCACACATCCATGTGTGTTTTGCGGCATTGCCGGCACTAAGGGAATATGCCTATTCTTGTCCGTTATTGTGGACAAGAATAGGACATGTTTTATTTTTTTCACGATCGGAATTGCGGACCCGGAAGTGCGGATGTGTGAATGGACCCTTACTTGTTCTTTTCTGTCCGCTGAATGCATAATTTTTGGGGCCTGTAAATACACTGGCACTTAAAGGGAGTCTGTCACCACATTTGAGCATATTAGACTGATGAAATAGCGTTATATGTGCCACCCAGAACTTAAAAACTGTACCTTTGTTGTATCTAATGGAGTTTTCTTTCAGCCAAAAAGGAACTTTTAGGATTCTGTAAATGCACCTTCTCAAGTGCCCAGGGCGGCGTCTCAATCGTCCGAGCCCCAGGCAGCACCTCCTCAACGGCTCATAGCCCCGCCCTCCGTGTGCCTCTGTCCGCCCGTTTACTCTCCTCCTCTCTCCTTTTCCACTGCGGCTGCGCGGTCAAATTCGTAGCGCAGTGGAAAAGGAGAGAGGAGAAGAGTAAACGGGCGGGCAGAGGCACACGGAGGGCGGGGTTATGAGCCGTTGAGGAGGTGCTGCCTGGGGCTCGGACGATTGAGAAACCGCCCTGGGCACTTGAGAGGACGCATTTACAGAATCTTAAAAGTTCATTTTTGGCTGAAAGAAAACTCCATTAGATACAACAAAGGTACCGTTTTTAAGTTCTGGGTGGCACATATAACGCTATTTGATCAGTCTAATATGCTCAAATGTGGTGACAGACTCCCTTTAACAAATAATGGGTAGCTTAATAAAACTTTACATTAAATAGTCTCATATAAAATATAATATTCAGCGATATACCCCGGAAAAATATCACAAGAGTGATTACATGGGCCAGGTTTATAGACAATGTATTTGTCGTCTGGAAGGGTGATGGGAAGGACTTTGTTTATTTTGTACAGTAATTAAACATCAATTCAATAAACATGAAATTTACATCAGAATTTAGAACAAATGTCCTTCCTTTTTTAGACATTGAGATATCAAGGGGCCCAGAGGGTGTGATTCAAACGAGAACATTCAGGAAGCCCACCTCTACGAACTCCCTTTTACATTGGAGTAGTCACCATCCACAGCCCCTTAAAAGAGGGATCCCGGTGGGGCAGTACCTGAGAATCAAGAGGAACTGCTCCACCAGGGAGGACTTTAAACAACAAGCTGATGATTTACGACATACAGTACAGACCAAAAGTTTGGACACACCTTCTCATTCAAAGAGTTTTCTTTAGTTTCATGACTATGAAGGCATCAAAACTATGAATTAACACATGTGGAATTATATACATAACAAACAAGTGTGAAACAACTGAAAATATGTCATATTCTAGGTTCTTCAAAGTAGCCACCTTTTGTTTTGATTGCTGCTTTGCACACTCTTGGCATTCTCTTGATGAGCTTCAAGAGGTAGTCCCCTGAAATGGTCTTCCAACAGTCTTGAAGGAGTTCCCAGAGATGCTTAGCACTTGTTGGCCCTTTTGCCTTCACTCTGCGGTCCAGCTCACCCCAAACCATCTCGATTGGGTTCAGGTCCGGTGACTGTGGAGGCCAGGTAATCTGGCACAGCACCCCATCACTCTCCTTCATGGTCAAATAGCCCTTACTTTCAAAGTTTTCCCAATTTTTCGACTGACTGACTGACCTTCATTTCTTAAAGCAATGATGGCCACTCGTTTTTCTTTACTTAACTGCTTTTTTCTTGCCATAATACAAATTCTAACAGTCTATTCAGTAGGACTATCAGCTGTGTATTCACCTGAATTCTCCTCAACGCCACTGATGGTCCCAACCCTATTTATAAGGCAATAAATCCCACTTATTAAACCTGACAGAGCACTCCTGTAAAGTGAAAACCATTTCAGGGGACTACCTCTTGAAGCTCATCAAGAGAATGCCAAGAGTGTGAAAAGCAGTAATCAAAGCAAAAGGTGGCTACTTTGAAGAACCTAGACATATTTTCAGTTGTTTCACACTTGTTTGTTATGTATATAATTCCACATGTGTTAATTTATAGTTTTGATGCCTTCAGTGTGAATCTACAATTTTCATAGTCATGAAAATAAAGAAAACTCTTTGAATGAGAAGGTGTGTCCAAACTTTTGGTCTGTACTGTAGATTCTGAGAGAGGTGCTATCCTGATTCAGTTCTTAGGTCAGCATTCAGAAGAGCATGCAACAGTAATCGTGATGAATTGCTGTATCCCAAGCCCAAAAAGATAGATAATGGCCCCATACGTCTCATAGGGACCTTGGATGGGGCATCAGAAGAGGTGAAGGAGGTTCTGAGGAAACACTGGGAAACTCTTCAACTTGACCCTGATATCAAGCAAGTAATCTCGGAAAACTGCACAAGTGATATATCACAGGGGCCATAGCCTAAATGATCGTCTGGTCCACAGTCACTTTAGTGAGCCACAGAACAAAACGGAAATGTGGCTCAGTCGCCCTATGGGATGTTATCATTGTAGTGGCTGTGTGGCTTGTCCACATATCATCCAGGGACGGTCCTTTAGGAGTAACATCACTAATAAAGAATATCAGATCAGACACTTTGTAAACTGCCGCACCAAGGGGGTGGTCTATAAGGCAAATTGTGACTGTGGCCTGGAATATATAGACAAAACCACCCGTGAATTGCGGCAACGGGTGGGGGGAACAAAAAGAGAGACACCGTTGGCGAAGCACATTAACAGTGTACACAATGGTGATTTCTCCAATCTTAAATTCATAGGGGTTGAGGTAGTCCCACGACCAGGATGAGGAGGAGATGGGGATAGGAGGGTTCTGCAGAGAGAAACGTGGTGGATCTTTCAACTTAAGACGGTGGACCCAAAAGGGCTTAATGACCAATTGTCGTTTAGCTGCTACATCGATCCTTAACCAACTGCCTGCTGGCCAAGGGAGCACCCAATGTTCTAATAACCACCTCCCCTCCTGTCCCAACACT
This sequence comes from Bufo bufo, assembly GCF_905171765.1. Classification (NCBI taxonomy): domain Eukaryota; kingdom Metazoa; phylum Chordata; class Amphibia; order Anura; family Bufonidae; genus Bufo; species Bufo bufo. The sequence goes on from NC_053391.1 coordinate 281,977,172, forward strand.
CCATAGAGCATTCAGTGTCTTGCATCATGATGGTTCTGATGCGATATACTCTTAATTTGATTATGAACTGGACCATCATCTATCCTTTACGTATCCCCATATGACAGCTGCTGGGAGACCTACGTTTTGTAGGTAATTTTTGCTATGCCGTAAAATACCAGAAATCGGCTTGATAAACTCTGTAATATGTCCCTGAGGACCGCTAATCTGGCGGATCCCCAGGGTATATCCATTATCTGAGCGCTGTATGGGATTGACTTGCTTTGCCGAGTAGGTTAACCCAGTGCATCGCGACCATCCCGCCCACCTGTGACGTCAGAAAGTTGGGGAGGTTGCCAGGTAATAAGTGTATGGATGTATCCAGAGCACTTCCTGGAACCGTCGGATCACGTGACCGCGAGATGAACACATGAATCAACATGTGATCGGGTCACGTGACGCAGAAGGGGCGTGGATGGAGCGGAGGAGCGTGGCTTTTTAAACGAGCCGCCAGTGTATTCATACCGCTGCTGCCATACGCAGGACGCCATGGAGGACACCCGCACTATTCTTCTGTGAACAATGCTCACCTAACATTGAACAGATAAGTACACATAAGGCCTCTTTCACACTTGCGTTGTCCGGATCCGGCGTGTACTCCACTTGCCGGAATTACACGCCGGATCCGGAAAAACGCAAGTGTACTGAAAGCATTTGAAGACGGATCCGTCTTCAAAATGCTTTCAGTGTTACTATGGCAGCCAGGACGCTATTAAAGTCCTGGTTGCCATAGTAGTAGCGGGGTGTGGGGGAGCGGTATATTTACAGTCCGCGCGGCTCCCGGGGCGCTCCAGAATGACGTCAGAGCGCCCCATGCGCATGGATGACGTGCCATGCGATCACGTGATCCATGCGCTTGGGGCGCCCTGACGTCACTCTGGAGCGCCCCGGGAGCCGCACGGACGGTAAGTATGCTGCTCCCCCGCTCCCCGCTACACTTTACCATGGTTGCCTTTCAATGGGCATTAATTCCGGATCCGGCCTTGCGGCAAGTCTTCAGGATTTTTGGCCGGAGCAAAAAGCGCAGCATGCTGCAGTATTTTCTCCGGCCAAAAAACGTTCCGTTCCGGAACTGAAGACATCCTGAACGGATTTCACTCCATTCAGAATGCATTAGGATAAAACTGATCAGGATTCTTCCGGCATAGAGCCCCGACGACGGAACTCTATGCCGGAAGAAATAAACGCAGGTGTGAAAGAGCCCTAATAGTGATCTTGTGCCTTTGAACTGTTGCTGCAAGCACTTGGGCACACCTTACTGAATGATTGTGAAATACATTTTGGCAACATCTGGCCATAATGATTTATTCAGTTCTTGGGAGTGAACACTATACTGGCTTTGAGCATTGATAAAAGCTGATCTGGGTTGATTATATTACATCACCTTTGATTATAACTGATTTGTGATTATTTGATACAACATCTCTTTGGAAGTTTGATTACTCCAGTTTGAATTATGACTTGGCATCTTGTGGTCATAAGTATACATTAGTCCCCTGAGGAATTGGCAAATACTGATGAAACGCGTCGGGACATGTTTTGATCATTAAAGGGATACGGCAAGTTCCCTAATATGTTGAGTGACACAGGTGTTTACCTACATTGGTCTGATTAAGTCAGGCAGGAACACAGTGTTGTGAGTTCTATTTTTTGTTAGTTGTACATGTATGTGACTACCAGTGGTGTCAGGAGTGTTTGGACCCGTTCATATCTGTCTGACGAAGCTGGGCAGTCTAAATTAAGGAAGGAACGTTCTAGGGCTTGAAAGTGAGAGGGGGATATAGGCAGAATCAGGGACACCTAGGGTGTGAGACCCAGCATTGTGTCCCTCTGTCCAAACTCTTCTTCTCATTCTATCATTTACTACTATCCCTACATCGGGTCCCTTCCCTATTTTTGATCACTCTGCAGGATAATATACGCATGCAATCTTTAGTTGTTTTCAATGCAACAATTTTTAAACTTTAAGGGCCTATTATTTTATATGAGACTATTAAACGTTACGTTTTATTAACCCCTAAGGACTTAGGACGTACCGGTACACCATGTTTGCCGAGTCCTTAAGGACTCAGGGCGTACCGGTACGTACTAAGTTTAAAACTAGATTGCGGCGCCGCGGGCGGTGATCGGAACAGGATTGTCACGAGTTGGAGGTCCCAGGAGAGACCACCGCGTCGTCATGCAATAAACGGAAATCAGGTACAGACACAAGAGTTTATTGCACAAACAGAAACATGAAAAGCAGCACAGATAAAACATGAGCTCTATGTACCGTCAGCACAGTGGGAGAAAACCCCCACTGCGCCACTGTCTAGTAATACTCAAGAGGGGCGTAACTAAGCAACTCCTGGTTTTCACTAGAGCCCTAGATGGTAGGGTTAGACTTAGCCGCAGGAAGTTGCCAGGGTCCACTCTGGAGCGTGAACTAGACAGTGACAGCAGGAGCGAATGGACAACAGGTACCAGAAGGTACCGACGGCACATAGGCAAACATAACATACAGGCAAATACAAAACAGAGCAACTAATGATACAAGCAGGAGTTCACGCAAGGGAGCAGGAGTGGCAATGAGCAGAGAAGGACTTGCTCCACCAGTAGTAAACTGCATGGCCTTGTCATGCCACTCTGCTGCAAAGGCTTGCTGAACACAGACATCAGAATAAACACAAAGTAACTAAAACAAAACTGGCAGAACAGATAACAAAATGACAGGAAAGAGGACATCAGAGAGGACGGGAGAGAACGTAAATAAACAAGTAGGGAAACCCACAGAGCACAAGCAGACAGACACGGATCCCATGGGTCAGCAGCATGGGAGAGAGAGTACAAACCAGGAGCAGGACAAGACAACACACACCAGGAGAGCTGACACAGAACTGAGGAAACCTCAGCCTTATATACAGGTTCCATGGGTGCAGCAGAGAGACCACACCCATGGAGCAGACAGAGGATTAACTCCTAATAGGCACACAGGGGAGTTAACCCATAAAGTTTTTTTTCCCCCAAAAAAATTTAAAGTTTCAAGTAAAAATAAACAAAAACATAATTTTCCCCAAATAAAGTAAAAAAAAAAATATTAGGTATCGCCGCGTCCGTATCGACCAGCTCTATAAACATCTCACATGACCTAACCCCTCAGATGAACACCTTAAAAAAATAAAAATAAAAACTGCTAAATAAACCACTTTTTTGTCACCTTACATCACAAAAAGTACAACAGCAAGCGATCAAAAAGGCGTTTGCCCACCAAAATAGTACCAATCTAACCGTCACCTCATCCCGCAAAAAATTAGCCCCTATCTGAGACAATCGCCCCAAAAAATAAAAAAACTATGGCTCAGAATATGGAGACACTAAAACAAAATTTTTTTTGTTTAAAAAAATAAATCATTGTGTAAAACTTACATAAATAAAAAACAAAGTATACATATTAGGTATCGCAGCGTCCGTAATAACTTGCTCTATAAAAATATCACATGACCTAACCCCTCAGGTGAATACCGTAAAAAAATGTGTAATAGCAAGCGATCAAAAAGTCACACGCACCCCAAAATAGTGCCAATAAAACCGTCATCTCATCCCACAAAAATCATACCCTACCCAAAAACTGAAAAAATTATGGCTCTCAGACTATGGAAACACTAAAACATGATTTTTTTTGTTTCAAAAAAGAAATCATTGTGTAAAACTTACATAAATAAATAAAAAGTATACATATTAGGTATCGATGCATCCGTGACAACCTGGTCTATAAAAATATCACATGATCTAACCTGATGAATGTTGTAAATAACAAAAAATTAAAACGGTGCCAAAACAGTTATTTCTTGTTACCTTGCCTCACAAAAAGTGTAATATAGAGCAACCAAAAATCATATGTACCCTAAACTAGTACCAACAATAGAGATGTCCCGAACTATTCACCGGCGAATAGTTCCCGGCGAACATAGCTTGTTCGCGTTCGCCGCGGCGGGCGAACATATGCGATGTTCGGTCCGCCCCCTATTCGTCATCATTGTGTTAACTTTGACCCTGTACCTCACAGTCAGCAGACCACATTCCAGCCAATCAGCAGCAGACCCTCCCTCCCAGACCCTCCCACCTCCTGGACAGCATCCATTTTAGATTCATTCGGAAGCTGCATTCTTAGTGAGAGGAGGGACAGTGTAGCTGCTGCTGATTTAATAGGGAAATCAGTAGCTAGGCTAGTGTATTCAGTGTCCACTACAGTCCCGAAAGACTCATCTGATCTCTGCTGTAAGGACAGCACCCCAAAAAGAACATCAGTCAGCTTTTTTTTTTTCCTGTAGCAGTCTAGTAGCAGGTGCCTGCCTGCCAGCGTGTGTGTCAGGCTCACAGCGTATACTGTGCCCACTTGCCCAGTGCCACCACTCATATCTGGTCTCACAGTAGCTTGCATTTAAAAAAACAACAACTTTTTTTGACTGTAATATAATAGCAGTCCGTTGCCGGCACGCGCGTGTGTTTCATGCCCTGCAAGTGCATAGTGTCACCAGCGCAACTCATATCTGGTGTCACATTCGATTCCATTTAAAGAAAAACAACAATTTTGACTGAATAAATAGCAGTCAGTTGCACACACGTGTTTGTGTGTTTAAGGCCCAGCTGCAAGTCCATAGTAGCGCAACTCATATCTGGTGACAAAGTAGCTTGCACGCATACAACTTAACTAATCTAAAAAAAAAATGACAGGCAGAGGCAGGCCACCCCGCAGGGGCCGTCGTGGTGCTGTGATTCCTTTTGGCCCTAGAATGATGCCCAGTGTTCAGAGGCCACGTACCCTGAACTCGAAAAGTTCTGAGGACATAGTTGACTGGCTAACACAGGACACCCAATCTTCTACAGCTTCCGCTCGGATCCTTGACGCACCATCTTCCTCCAGCTCAGCTTCGGGCACCTCTCAAGTTACCACTCGCCCGCCTGCCGCCACCACCAACCCTAACATCACTTGATCTGTCAGAGGAGTTTTACACATCAGTTGGAAGAAATGAGTGATGCGCAACCATTATTGCCAGAGGATGTAGATAACAGGGATATGTCTAAGTCAGGCAGCATTACACACATGGACGTACGGTGTGATGATGATGATGTTGTACCCGCTGCTGCTTCCTTTGCTGAGTTGTCAGATACAAGTGAAGCGGTTGATGATGACGATGTGTCCGTGGATGTCACGTGGGTGCCCGCTCGAAGAGAAGAAGAACAGGTGGAAAGTTCTGATGGGGAGACAGAGAGGAGGAGGAGACGAGTTGGAAGCAGGGGAGGTCATCGCAAGGAGCTACTGGCACAGTCAGACAGCATGCATCGGCACCCGGGGTCAGCCAGACAGCACGCCAATCAACGCATGCTGTTGCCACCACCAGAATGCTGTCATTGCAGAGCTCAGCAGTGTGGCATTTTTTTTGTGTGTCTGCCTCTGACAACAGCGATGCCATTTGCAACCTGTGCCAAAAGAAACTGAGTTGTGGGAAGTCCAACACCCACCTAGGCACAACTGCTTTGCGAAGGCACATGATCGCACATCACAAACGCCTATGGGATCAACACATGACTACAAGCAGCACACAAACTCAAAGCCACCATCCTCCTCTGGTCCAGCATCTTCAGCCACGTCAACCACTGCTGTTCTCCTTGCCCCCTCTCAACCATCCGCCACTCCGTCTCTCGCCTTGAGCAGTTCCTGCTCATCTGCCCACAGTCAGGTGTCTGTCAAGGACATGTTTGAGCGTAAGAAGCCAATGTCACAAAGTCACCCCCTTGCCCGGCGTCTGCCAGCTGGCTTGTCTGAACTCTTAGCCCGCCAGCTTTTACTATACAAGCTGGTGGAGTCTGAGGCCTTCAGAAAATTTGTAGCTATTGGGACACCGCAGTGGAAGGTACCCGGCCGAAATTTCTTTGCACAAAAGGCAATCCCCAACCTGCACTCGATTGTGCAAAAGGAAGTAATGGCATGTCTGGCACACAGTGTTGGGGCAAGGGTCCATCTGACCACTGATACCTGTTCTGCAAAGCACGGTCAGGGCAGGCATATCACCTACACTGCGCATTGGGTAAACCTGCTGACGGCTGCCAAGCATGGAATGCGTGCCTCTGCAGAGGAGTTGGTGACACCGCCACGACTTGCAGGCAGGCCTGCTGCCACCTCCTCTACTCCTCCTACTCCATCCTCTTCCATAACCTCCTCGGCTGAGTCCTCTTCTGCTGCTGCGTCTTGCTCCACATCAACTGCACCCCCCCCCCCCCCAGCTCCCCAGGGGCTATTCCACATCCCGGATACGGAGGTGTCATGCCGTCTTGGAGTTGACTTGCCTGAAAGCTGAGAGTCACACCGAACCAGCACTCCTGTCCTCCCTGAATGCACAGGTGGATCAGTGGCTGACTCCGCACAAACTGGAGATTGGCAAAGTGGTGTGTGACAACGGAAGCAATTTGTTGGCGGCATTGAATTTGGGCAAGTTGACACATGTGCCGTGCATGGCAAATGTGTGTAATCTGATCGTACAACGCTTTGTGCATAAGTACCCAGGCTTACAGGACGTCCTGAAGCAGGCCAGGAAGGTGTGTGGCCATGTCAGGCGTTCCTACACGGCCATGGCGCACTTTTCAGATATCCAGCGGCGAAACAACATGCCAGTGAGGCGCTTGATTTGCGACAGCCCGACACGTTGGAATTCAATACTCCTAATGTTCGACCACCTGCTTCAACAAGAAAAAGCCGTCAACGAGTATTTGTATAACCGGGGTGCTAGGACAGCCTATGCGGAGCTAAGAATTTTTTTGCCACGTTACTGGATGCTCATGCGCAATGCCTGTAGGCTCATGCGTCCTTTTGAGGAGGTGACAAACCTAGTCAGTCGCACCGAAGGCACCATCAGCGACATCATCCCATTTGTTTTCTTCCTGGAGCGTGCCCTGCAAAGAGTGCTGGATCAGGCTATAGATGAGCGTGAAGAGGAAGAGTTGAGGTCACCATCACCACCAGAAACAGCCTTATCAGCATCGCTTGCTGGACTGTTGGTAGTCACTTTCAAGAAAGGAGAGGGGGTGAGGGAACCATCTAACCCTTGGCCCCAACATGCCCTCCCACCACAAATGACACAGACAACCTTGTCACGTTTATAACTTTTATTTAACAATTTTGTTGGGTGGTAGTCGGCCACAGCTAATTCTTTAAACGGCATAACCATAGCTGAGCCCATGCGATCCGCCAGCCGCTGGCCTCCCAGCGGGCGGATGATGCCAGTTCACCTGCTCAGTAACCAACTTCTCTTTACCAGCCGCCACGGAGGAGACCCAACCTCACACGGGGCTCCGACCACCACCCAACAAGAACATGGCCTGCTCAATCCCGTCCTGGATACCAGAGAGAAAAATGTCCAGGCCGATATCGGACAAGTGGACACCATCCGGCCTCATCAATGATCTATTGTCCCCCTCCAACTGCCGATGACGAACAACTACTCCCCCGCGGGATCTAACAAAACGGGACATGCGAGCATTCACCGTCCGCCTGCACTTCTCGATGGCCTCACCATCCCTACCATTTTGCCATACCGCCCGCGGCACAATCTCTGACCAGACTAAGATGACCTCCCGGAAAAAAGATGGAAAACGTTCCAAATCAGCCCGCATGAGCGTCAAGAGCTCAAGCAACGGCACTGACCCGATGTCGTTGCCCCCCGCGTGGACCACCAACACAACAGGACCAATAGCCTGCGTGCCAATTTCCACCACCTGTGACAACAGCTGGGACCATCTGAGGCCCCGGATCCCCCTCCACGACACTCTCACATCACTGAAGCCCAGGGATCTCCCGCCGGGTCGACATTCGGCTCTCTGCGCTGCCCAGAAAATGTAGGAATGACCCACCATCCACACCGTCGGACCTACTGCGCCTGTGAAGAAACAACCATTAAAACCGCAAAACATGCATATTTTTTTTATTTTTTATTATTATTTTTTTTATTTTATTTTTTAAACACATATACCCGGTCTCTTTCCATTCTTACTGTTCTATAACAGGTCCGGTCTAATATATCGCGCAAAACAAGCAGACTTCCACCTACCTATCCTCATAGCCTCAGACTCTGGCAAACCCGCCCTAGCGGCTTCCGTCGCCGCCCCAATTCGAAAAGAATGAGTGCCAAATTCCCTGGGATTCATACCAGACAACTCCAGACATGACTTAAAAACCGAAGTGAACTGGAACTTAGTCCGAGGGGAGCCATCAGCATGCGCCAAAAAGTTATGTCCCGGACCTCGCATGGAGCTATAACTAGACGTCAGCCGCACCGGGCATGACACACCGGGAACCGGGTGAAGGGGGATCCATGACCCGCTACCAAACTGGTCCGTCTTGGAGCGACTCACCCTGATCCTTAATGCGCCATTACCCAGGACCACGTCAGCACAAGAAAGGCCACCTGGTCTGCAACCAGATGGAGCAACCAGCTCGCCTATCCGTAACGCTGCAAAGAATGCTATACTGAAACTAGCAGAAAACAACGCAACCTCGAACAGGGACCGACAGACGTCAGAAAGCTTAGCAATGAGTCTGCCTAACAGGTTAAATGATACCGGACGCCTACATTCACGGTATACAAGTTCCTTCCTCCACCCCCGAAGAGCCTGGCGTATAATGAATCTCTTAGTAACATCCGGCCAATTGCGCAACTTAAAATGGAAGGCAACCCCTGACAATCTACGCTGCGCCATCGAAGCTGACACCCCGCTAGCGCGCAATTGCAACAACCATTCAACCGTTACCTCAAGGCGGAGATCATCACTGGACGCCACATCTCTCCCTCCCACCATGCTCTCCCAGTCCCCCCACGCCTTACCATGCGCCTGCCAAGTTGCAGGGGAAACCGAAGCCTGAATCAGCGGCATTAATTGTCGTCCGAGCCATAGGCGCTGCGGGCACTCCTTGCCTTCCAGATCTGCCTCCGGATGAAGGGACTGAAACTCCTGAAAATGAAAACGGGAAAGAGCATCAGCAATCTTATTCTCTACCCCCGGAACATGACGAGCCCTGAAATAGATGTTAAACTTGAGACACCTAAGCACCAAATGCCGTAGCAATGACAAAACCGGGAGGGAAGAGGAAGAAAGACTGTTAATACCATAAACCACCGACAGATTATCCGTCCAAAACGAAACATGTCTATTGGATAAACTCCTACCCCAAAGCTCTACCGCCACAATAATAGGGAACAGTTCTAGCAACGTGAGGTTACGGCACAACCCAGAGGAAGACCACGACACCGGCCATGAGGCAGCACACCACTCGTTCCCAAAAATGGCGCCGAAACCACAGGATCCCGCGGCATCGGAAAACAGACACAATTCCGAGTTAGGAACCACTTTAGACATATAACACGTATGCCCATTAAAAGCCAGCAAAAAAGATCTCCAAACCTTTAAATCCTCTTTCAGGGACCTAGTAAGCCTGATATGATGACTAGGGGCTTTGACACCACACGAAGCCAACGACAAACGCCGTGCAAAAACCCTCCCCATGGGCATCACTCTGCACGCAAAGCACAGAAGACCTAACAAGGACTGAAGCTGAAGCAGGGTAACCTTCCTAACGGCTAGGCAACCGTCAATCAAGCCGAGAAGCTTCTGAAGCTTCTCGTCGGGAAGTCTAAAGACCATCTCCATCGTGTCAATCTCAATCCCCAGGAAAGACAAACGTGTCACAGGACCCTCCGTTTTCTCAACCGAAATGGGAACCCCAAACTGAGACATCCTCGCCAAGAAGTTGTCTAACAGGAATCGACAACCGCCCTCCGGACCGGGGGAAACAAACAGAAAGTCATCTAGGTAATGTAAAATAGATGTAGACCCAGTGTCATAACGAACAACCCATTCCAAAAAGGATCCGAACATCTCAAAATAATGACACGATATAGAACACCCCATTGGGAGACATGTGTCGTAGTAAAACAAACCATCTACACCTAGCAAATGAAAACAATCAGGGTGAACCGGAAGGAGGCGGAACGCCGACTCTATGTCTGATTTTGCCAAGAGCCCCCCTACCGGCTTCCCTGACCAACTCTACTGCCCTGTCAAATGACACATATGACACTGACGCATCCTCCGGGGTAATGGCATCATTCACAGACGAGCCCTTGGCATAAGACAGATGGTGTATCAACCGAAACTTACCCGCCTCCTTTTTAGGGACCACCCCCAGTGGAGAAACCCTCAGGTTGGGGAAAGGTAACTCAATAAACGGGCCCCTCATACGCCCCAATTCCACCTCTTTCACAACTTTCTCCCTGAGAACATCTGGGAAATCCCGAGCAGACCTCAGATTATCTGACAAGACCGGACAATGACTCAAGATAAACGGAATAAAGAACCCTTCTGAAAACCCCGCCCTCAGCTGCTCGGCCGCCTGCCTATTGGGGTAACTGTCTAGCCAGGGGGACATCTCTGCTACGCTCACCGGAGTTCTTAAGCAAACCCTGCTCGCCCGGTTTGGGGGGTCTAATGGGAGGGCGGGAACACTTATTGGCTGAATGGGGGCCACCACATGCGGAGCACTCATGCTTAAATCTACACAACCCCGCAAACCTGCAATTACCTTCATTGAACAACCAACATGACCCTGGTCGGCGGACGGCCACCGGGCCCGGGGAAGAAGACCCCCCTGGTCCAGCGGCCACCCCCGAAAAGGGGGGAGGTTTCTGCCCTACCATCAACTTAAGCCAGACATCCGTAGCCTTAACACCCCAACCCAAGTCCGGCTGCAATGCTAAGCGGCGCCTAAACTCCTCATCATAACGCCACCATGCAGAGCCACCGTGGCTTTTATAAGCGCTGTAAATGACGTCCTGGTATATAAACAATTCCGAACAGCGTTCGGGGTGGCGCTGACCCATGACACAACCCAAAACCGAAAAGGTTTGCAACCAATTATTCATTGTCTTCGACACTTTCGGCCTCCGCTCATACGGCTTCTCCGGGAAGCGCCTCTCCTTATCCACCGTGTGTTGGTCCACAGATACTAGGGACCAGATATCTATATACTGATTGGCCCAAACCTTCTCCCTAACCGCCTCTTCTAAATGGGCTCCTAGCGAGCTAACTCCACAGAAACAAGAATCCTTATAAACACTAGCTAATGCTGGCACCGGCTTGACCGGGGGAGGAGGTGGGGGGGTAGGCTGGCTTAGCGGGGGCTGACTAAACTTCTCCAACAGCGCTTTTAACAACGCTGCTGTATCAGAACCCCCACTGCCCGATCCCCAGGCCCCCGTGAACTGGTACTCACCGGACGTAGAAGGAATCTGCTCCGACACAGGATTCGGCGCAGCAACTTCAGGTTGTGGTAAGGTCACTGGAACCAGGCTATCAACCCTGGAAGAATGGCTAGGCATCCGCCTCTTGCGCGTCTTGTGCAAAACCCGACCAGACTCTCCTGAAGCAGCGGAGGACCCCTCAGAGGAGGATGGGGACCGCCACCTAGAAGATCTGGAGCGTCTACTCCACCGCGAATCGCCAGACCGGCGACGGGACTGACGCCTACGTGATCCCCGCCGACTCCGCCTCCGGCTCTGAACAGAGGAGGATGATGAATCCGATTCAACTCTGCGCCTGCGTGACCGCCTAGTGATAGAAGTGGTGGCCTGAGGCTGCTGGACAGGAGCCCCTGCAGCAGCTACTTTAGGAGCATTCATATTATCACCCACAGCAGCAGGCAAGTTCATAATGCCCCCCACCAGGGCAGATGACACAGTGGGTACGTCCACCCCTTGCTCAGCAACAGCAGGGGGGGTTGGGAGAGGTGGGGGCTGAGCACTAGGAGGGTTAGGTGGCGAATCCCCAGAGGGAGGACTGCTGACATTCGCCCCCATACTACTATCATGAAGTTCGAGCCGCACTGCCGGCACATATACTGAAACCGGAAGTGCAGGCGCCGAAACTGGAAGGGGCGGAGCTACGGCCGGCACAGCAGAGAAGCGCTGGCCAGCCGGGATCACAGCTGCACGTACAGTGCTTAAGGTACGCAGCGAGGAAGGGGGAGGGCTATGCCCCAGTCTAACAGGGGGGCGGCTATTGCGGGAAGACCGCCGGCCCCCCGAATGAGCTCCAGAATCAGGGGGCGTCTCAGAACCGCCACCGGCGGTCACAGCAAGGCCAGGGGCAGACGGCAGGGGGGATCCGAGGCTGCAGAGAAATGAGCGCAGCCAGTCCTCACCCCCCTCCGCCATGCGAGCTATAAACATATCCCTCAGGGGATCCATGCCTCTTTTAAGACGGAACGCTGGTCTTACCAGTCACACAGCGCTTCTGCAAAGAGGAAGAGGGAGGGGACGCAGAGCCTTATAAAGGGGCACTCAGCAGCACGCCCCTTCCTGCCAGCAGGATGCAACCTTTAACCCCCAACGTACCAGAACCTTAACCCAAACGAATGGGGCCCTATAACAAGGATAGGGGACCTAGGAAAAGGGGAAGGGGGACCCACAGTCCCTGTACACCCTCCCCATGTGGTCAGGTGTCCACCAGACCTGCAGCAATGCTGGAAGAGGAGTGTAAGGAAGAGGAGTCAGAGGAGGAATGTGGCTTTGAGGAGGAGGAGGAAGACCAACCACAACAGGCATCCCAGGGTGCTCGTTGTCACCTATCTGGTACCCGTGGTGTTGTACATGGCTGGGGGGAAGAACATACCTTCAGTGAGATCACTAAGGACGAGGAACGGGACATGAGTAGCTCGGCATCCAACCTTGTGCAAATGGGGTCTTTCATGCTGCCGTGCCTGTTGAGGGACCCTCGTATAAAAAGGCTGAAGGAGAACGGCCTGTACTGGGTGGCCACGCTACTAGACACCCGGTATAAGCAGAAAGTGCCTAAAATGTTACCGAATTACCACAAGTCGGAAAGGATGCAGCAGTTCCAAAATAAATTAAAAAGTATGCTTTACACAGCGTATAAGGGTGATGTCACAGCACAACGGGAATCTAACAGGGGAAGAGGGGAAAGTAATCCTCCTCCTCCCACGACCACGCCGGCAAGGACAGGACGCTTTACAGACGTGTTGTTGATGGAGGACATGCGCAGCTTTTTAAGTCCTATGCATCGCCACAGCCCTTCGGGGTCCACCCTCAGAGAACGACTCGACCGACAGGTAGCAGACTACCTCGTCTTAACTGCAGATATTGACACTCTGAGGAGCGATGAACCCCTTGACTACTGGGTGTGCAGGCTTGACCTGTGGCCTGAGCTATCCCAATTTGCTATAGAACTTCTGGCCTGCCCCGCTTCAAGTGTCCTGTCAGAAAGGACCTTCAGTGCAGCAGGAGGTATTGTCACTGAGAAGAGAAGTCGCCTAGGTCAAAAAAGTCTAGATTACCTCACCTTTATTAAGATGAATGAGGGATGGATGCCGAAGGGACTGACAGTGGCCGATACATTCGACTAAAAAAGGCCTGATGAGATGAGCTGCCTTGGGCTAAAAATGGTCCACACGCTGCTGTATTTAATCTCTGAATGCCGGATGACTTGCGTGACTTATCCGCCACCAACTAGGGTTCAAGCCGCAATGTTTTAGAGCACTTTCTGCCTGGGAAACATCAATTTTTCTGGCGGCTGCAACAATACCTGATTTTTCAGGCATGTGTACATGCCTAATTTTTCTGGCCTCTGGTGCTGCACTGTGGCTTCAAAACCCCCCAAAAAAAGGCACATACACGTGTCAATTCCCCTTCGTGATCATTACCTTGTTGTGGTGAAGGGGCTTGCGTATCACAATGAAGCGACCACCTCTATGAGTGTGTTGGCAATGGCAATGTTGGCACACCCCAGATGATAAGGTCGTTGCTTCATTGTGAACAGACCAAAAGAGATCGGCTGGATAATTTTGCATAGAAAAAACATTAATTTTCTTTGTGATCATCTAAGGTGCCAACAATGGGCCCACACTGCAGAATCATTGTTTTCTGGGTCACTTAACTGTCACTGAACTACCTCAGCACGACCATAGGCTTTGAAAAACCCCCATCGCCTGCAATCTCCCAAACGTGCGCACGAGCAGAGTCATCACTACACCAAGATTGACGCATAGAGGTATAACATTTATGTCATGAGTGTGTCAACTATTGACAACTCTTTGCGGTTGTCTAAAATCTATTCCATACAAGTCCCCTGATAGGGGATGTAACAGGGATTAAACTGATAGGAATAGTACTACTTAACACACCACACATATTGGGATTGCATAGTACATTACACGGCGCACGCGCAGTGCCCCAAATTGGAATTAATAGGACCGACCAAGCATCTTTTTCCATCTCCCGGTTCCTAAAGTCGATTCCATATACACGTCCCCTGATAGGGGACATAACAGGGATTAAAATGATAGGAATAGTACTACTTAACACACCTTATAACAACGCAGAGAGAGGCGTCTGAAGAAGAGGAGTCAGAGGAGGAAGGTGGCTTTGAGGAGGTGCAAGACCAACCACAGCAGGCGTCCCAGGGGGCTTGTTGTCACCTTTCGGGGTCCCTTGGTGTTGTACGTGGCTGGGTGGAGGAAGAGATTTTCAATGACGTCAGTGAGGACAAGGAACGGGACATGGCTAGCTTGGTATCCAACCTTGTGCAATTGGGGAGTTTGCGGTTGTGCAAATGGACTGTTTTCGGTTGTTTGCGGTGCGTTAAACGGGGAGTTTGGTCTGTCATAGTTTGGTCTGTCACTGTGAAGCGGGCGTATCCCTTACACTACGTTAGGTGATTTATGCCCTTTATGGATTAAAACCAGACTCTGCGTCAACTATGTAATTTTCCATGGGAGTTTTGCTATGGATCCCCCTCCGACTAACACAGTCTAGGTGTTAGTCCCCTTAAAACAACTTTTCCATTACTATTGTGGCCAGAAAGATTCCTTGTGGGTTTTAAAATTTGCCTGCCTATTGAAGTCTATAGCGGTTCGCCCGTTTCGCCCGTTCGCGAACATTTGTGGAAATTCGCGTTCGCCGTCCGCGAACGGAAAATTTTATGTTCGCGACATCTCTAACCAACAATATTGCCACCCTATCCCGTAGTTTCTAAAATGGGGTCACTTTTTTGGAGTTTCTACTCTAGGGGTGCATCAGGGGGGCTTCAAATTGGACATGGTGTAAAAAAAAACAGTCCAGCAAAACCTGCCTTCCAAAAACCGTATGGCATTCCTTTCCTTCTGCGCCCTGCCGTGTGCCTGTACAGCGGTTTATGACCACATATGGGGTGTTTCTGTAAACTACAGAATCAGGGACATAAATATTGAGTTTTGTTTGGCTGTTAACCCTTGCTTTGTTACTGGGAAAAATGGATTAAAATGGAAAATTTGGCAAAAAATTTAAATTCTGAAATTTCATCTCCATTTGCCAATAACTCTTGTGGAACACCTAAAGGATTAACGAGGTTTGTAAAATCTGTTTTGAATACCTTGAGGGGTGTAGTTTCTTAGATGGGGTCACTTTTATGGAGTTTCTACTCTAGGGGTGCATCAGGGGGGCTTAAAATGGGACATAGTGTCAAAAAAAAAACAGTCCAGCAAAATTTGCCTTCCAAAAACCGTATGGCATTCCTTTCCTTCTGCGCCCTGCCGTGTGCCCGTACAGTAGTTTATGACCACATATGGGGTGTTTCTGAAAACTACAGAATCAGGGCCATAAATATTGAGTTTGGTTTGGCTGTTAACCCTTGCTTTGTAACTGGAAAAAAATATTAAAATGGAAAATCTGCCAAAAAAGTGCAATTTTGAAATTGTATCTCTATTTTCCATTAATTCTTGTGGAACACCTAAAGGGTTTCAAAATTGGGTTTTTGAAAATGTCTGAAAAATTTCAAGATTTGCTTCTAAGCTTCTAAGCCTTGTAACATCCCTAAAAAATAAAATATAATTCCCAAAATTATCCAAACATGAAGTAGATATATGGGGCATGTAAAGTAATAACTATTTTTGGAGGTATTACTATGTATTATAGAAGTAGAGAAATTGAAACTTGGAAATTTGCTATTTTGTAACAAATTGTTGGTACATTTGGTATTTTTTTATAAATAAAAATGATTTTTTTTTACTTCATTTTTCCAGTGTCATGAAGTACAATATGTGACGAATAAACAATCTCAGAATGGCCTGGATAAGGCAAAGCGTTTTAAAGTTATCAGCACTAAAAGTGACACTGTCCTTAAGCTGAAATAGGGCTGAGTCCTTAAGGGGTTAAGCTACCCATTATTTGTTAAGTGCTATTGGATCTAAGGGTTTAGCTCATAATACAAAATATCAGTTTGACCATCTTGATTTGTTTGTGTATAACCTGTAAATACACTGGCCTGCTGTAAAATTGATATACAATGTAATCTACCTCCAGCCACATACTTACTTGTTCTTTTCTTTCTGCTGAATGCATAATTTTTGGGGCCTGTAGTCCACTGGCCTGCTGTAAAGTTGATAACCAATGACCGTGTAATTTACGTCCAGCCACGTAATCACTTGTTCTTATTTGTCCGCTGATTGCATAATGTTTGGGGCCTGTAGTCCACTGGCCTGCTGTAAAATTGATATCCAATGACCGTGTAATCTACCTCCAGCCACCTACTTACTTGTTCTTTTCTGTACGGTAAATTAATAATTGCTGGGGCCTCAGAGGAATTCAACACCAGTGACGACCACGTGTTATCGAATTTCAACTATTATTATTAGGGTTTTTATTTAAGAGGGAGAATTTCTTTAGGCATGTTTTTAATCCAATTTTATATTTTTAGTTTTTTTAAACATATGTATTTTATCTGTATTTATACTGGCCTGCAGTAAAATTGATATCCATTGACCGTGTAATATACCTCCAGCCACATAATCATTTGATCTTTTCTGTCAGGTGAATGCCTAATGCTTGGGGCCTGTAGTACAGTGGCCTACAGTAAAATTTTTATCCATTAACCGCTTAATGTACCTCGAGCCACATAATCAGAATTTCTTTTATGTCAGGTGAATGCCTAATTTTTAAGGCCCGCACTCCCGTAGCCTAAAATAAAAATTTTCTAGGCTCCAACAGGGCACATTTCAGAGAATTTCCCTTTAAGACGCATAAAAATGTCCCATGATTAAGATACATATTTTTTTGTTGGAGGTTTTGTCATTGATCCCCCTCTAGTATGTCACTGTCCATGTTGTGGGACTATTTGTGCACCTCTACTAAGTATTTGGTGGCTGAAAATATGAGCTGAAGATTTTTCAGGTTCGCCTGCCATTAAAGTGAATGGGGCACGCCACGAACTTGAGGTTCACGAACATTTGATCGCGTCCGCGAACAGTCCCGGCAGATGTTCGTCCATCATTAGAAGCAGGTATATCGCAGCCCTATATCAGTATTTTGTGGAAGCAGGTATAGCAAACCTTTTAATCGGTATTTTGTGGAAGCGGGTATCTCGCAGGCCTCAATAAATATTTGGTGGAAGCAGGTATATCAATCCCTTTAATCAGTATTTTTTGGAAGCAGCTATATCGTAGCCCTCAATCAATATTTTAAGGAAGTAGGTATATAAATTCCTTTAAACAGTATTTTGTGGAAGCAGGTATATCGCAGGCCTCAATCAATTTTTGTGGAAACAGGTATATCAAACCCCTTAATCAATATTTTGTGGAAGCTGGTATCTTGCAGGCCTCAATCAATATTTGGTGAAAGCAGGTATATCAATAGAGATGTCGCGAACATAAAATTTTCCGTTCGCGAACGACGAACGTGAATTTCCGCAAATGTTCACGAACAGGCGAACCGCCATAGACTTCAATAGGCAGGCAAATTTTAAAACCCACAGGGACACTTTCTGGCCACAATAGTGATGAAAAAGTTGTTTCAAGGGGACTAGCACCTGGACTGTGGCAGGCTGGAGGGCGATCCATGGCAAAACTCCCATGGAAAATTACGTAGTTGACGCAGAGTCGGGTTTTAATCCATAAAGGGCATAAATCACCTAACATTCCTAAATTGTTTGGAATAACGTGCTTTAAAACATCAGGTATGATGTTGTATCGATCAGGTAGTGTAAGGGATACGCCCGCTTCACAGTGACAGACCAAACTATGACAGACCAAACTCCCCGTTTAACGCACCGCAAACAACCGCAAACAGTCCATTTGCACAACCGCAAACTCCCCAATTGCACAAGGTTGGATACCAAGCTAGCCATGTCCCGTTCCTTGTCCTCACTGACGTCATTGAAGGTCTCTTCCTCCACCCAGCCACGTACAACACCAAGGGACCCCGAAAGGTGACAACAAGCCCCCTGGGACGCCTGCTGTGGTTGGTCTTGCACCCCCTCAAAGCCACCTTCCTCCTCTGACTCCTCTTCTTCAGACTCCTCTCTCTGCGTTGCCGCAGGTCCAGCAATCGACGATGACAAGGCTGCTTCTGGTGGTGATGGTGACCACAACTCTTCCTCTTCATGCTCATCTACGGCCTGATCCAGCACTCTTCGCAGGGCACGCTCCAGAAAAAACGCATATGGGATGAGGTCGATGATGTTGCCTTGGGTTTGACTGACCAGGTTTGTCACCTTCGCAAAAGGACGCATGAGCCTACAGCTATTGTGCATGAGCGTTCAGTAACGCAGCCAAAAAATACCCAGCTCTGTTCTTACCAGTTTAATCTCTGTTTTGTCCCCTATCAGGGGCCAGTGTGGTGTATGGAATAGATTTTAGGAACCTGGAGATGGAAAAAGATGCTTGGTCGGTCCACTTACTTCCAATTTGGGGCACTGAGCGTGCGCCCTGCAATGTACTGTGCTACCCTATATGAGTGGCATGTTAAGTAGTACTATTCCTATCAGTTTAATCCCTGTTACGTCCCCTATCAGGGGCCGGTGTATGGAATAGATTTTAGGAACCGGGAGATGGAAAAAGATGCTTGGTTGGTCCTCTTACTTCCAATTTGGGGCACTGTGCGTGCGCCGTGCAATGTACTGTGCTACCCGATATGAGTGGTGTGTTAAGTAGTACTATTCCTATCAGTTTAATCCCTGTTACGTCCCCTTTCAGGGGACGTGTATCGAATAGAGTTTAGACAACCGCAAAGAGTTGTCAATAGTTGACACACTCATGACATAAATTTTATTCCTCTATGCGTCAATCCTGGTGTAGTGATGACTCTGCTCGTGCGCATGTTTGGGAGATTGCAGGCGATGGCGGTGTTTCAAAGCCTATGGTCGTGCTGAGGTAGTTCAGTGACAGTTAAGTGACCCAGAAAACAATGATTCTGCAGTGTGGGCCCATTGTTGGCCTAATAGGCTTTAATGATCACATTAGATGATCACAAAGAAAATTAATGTTTTTTCTATGCAAAATTATCCAGCTGATCGCTTTTGGTCTGTTCACAATGAAGCAACGACCTTATCATCTGGGGTGTGCCAACATTGCTATTGCCAACACACTCATAGAGGTAATCGCTTCATTGTGATACGCAAGCCCCTTCACCACAACAAGGTAATGATCACGAAGTGGAATTGACACGTGTATGTGCCTTTTTTTGCAGCACCAGAGGCCCGAAAAATTAGGCATGTACACATGCCTGAAAAATTAGGTATTGGGTAATTTATGTTTTCCAGGCAGAAAGTGCACTAAAACATTGCGCTTGAACCCTAGTTGTGGTGGAGAAGTCACGCAAGTCATCCGGCATGCAGAGATTAAATACAGCAGCGTGTGGACCATTTTTATCCCAAGGCATCTTATCAGGCCTTTTTTAGTCAAATGCATCCCCCACTGTCAGTCCCTTCAGGATCCATGCCTCATTCATCTTAATAAAGGTGAGGTAATCTAGACTTTTTTGACCTAGGCGACTTCTCTTCTCAGTGACAATACCTTCTGCTGCGCTGAAGGTCCTTTCTGACAGGACACTTGAAGCGGGGCAGGCCAGAAGTTCTATCGCATATTGGGATAGCTCAGGCCACAGGTCAAGCCTGCACACCCAGTAGTCAAGGGGTTCATCGCTCCTCAGAGTGTCGATATCTGCAGTTAAGGCGAGGTAGTCTGCTACCTGTCGGTCGAGTCGTTCTCTGAGGGTGGACCCCGAAGGGCTGTGGCGATGCATAGGACTTAAAAAGCTCTGCATGTCCTCCATCAACAACACGTCTGTAAAGCGTCCTGTCTTTGCCGGCGTGGTCATGGTAGGAGGGGAATTACTTTCACCTCTTCCTCTGTTAGATTCACGTTGTGCTGTGACATCACCCTTATACGCTGTGTAAAGCATACTTTTTAACTTGTTTTGGAACTGCTGCATCTTTTCCGACTTGCGGTAATTCGGTAACATTTCAGCCACTTTCTGCTTACACCGGGTGTCTAGTAGCGTGGCCACCCAGTCCAGGTCGTTCTCCTTCAGCCTTTTTATACGAGGGTCCCTCAACAGGCATGACAGCATGAAAGACCCCATTTGCACAAGGTTGGATGCCGAGCTACTCATGTCCCGTTCCTCGTCCTCACTGATCTCATTGAAGGTCTGTTCTTCCCCCCAGCCACGTACAACACCACGGGTACCAGATAGGTGACAACGAGCACCCTGGGATGCCTGCTGTGGTTTGTCTTCCTCCTCCTCAAAGCCACATTTCTCCTCTGTCTCCTCTTCCTCAGACTCCTCTTCCAGCATTGCCACAGGTCCAGCAAGCGATGCTGATAAGGCTGTTTCTGGTGGTGATGGTGACCACAACTCTTCCTCTTCCTTTTCACGCTCATCTACGGCCTGATCCAGCACTCTTTGCAGGGCATGCTCCAGGAAGAAAACAAATGGGATGATGTCACTGATGGTGCCTTCAGTGTGACTCACTAGGTTTGTCACCTCCTCAAAAGGACGCATGAGCCTACAGGCATTGCGCATGAGCGTCCAGTAACGTGGCAAAAAAATACCCAGCTCTGCATAGGCTGTCCTAGCACCCCGGTCATACAAATACTCGTTGACGGCTTTTTCTTGTTGGAGCAGGCGGTCGAACATTAGGAGTGTTGAATTCCAACGTGTCGCACTGTCGCAAATCAAGCGCCTCACTGGCATGTTGTTTCGCCGCTGAATATCGGAAAAGTGCGCCATGGCCATGTAGGAATGCCTGAAATGGCCACACACCTTCCTGGCCTGCTTGAGGACGTCCTGTAAGCCTTGGTACTTATGCACAAAGCGTTGTAAGATCAGATTCAACACATGTGCCATGCACGGCACATTTGTCAACTTTCCCAAATTTAATACCGCCAACAAATTGCTTCCGTTGTCACACACCACTTTGCCGATCTCCAGTTGGTGAGGAGTCAGCCACTGATCCACCTGTGCATTCAGGGAGGACAGGAGTGCTGGTCCGGTGTGACTCTCTGCTTTCAGGCAAGTCAACCCCAAGACGGCGTGACACCTCCGTATCCGGGATGTGGAATAGCCCCTGGGGAGCTGGGGGGGGGGGGGGGGTGCAGTTGATGTGGAGCAAGACGCAGCAGCTGAAGAGGACTCAGCTGAGGAGGTTATGGAAGAGGATGGAGTAGGAGGAGTAGAGGAGGTGGCAGCAGGCCTGCCTGCAAGTCGTGGCGGTGTCACCAACTCCTCTGCAGAGCCACGCATTCCATGCTTGGCAGCCGTCAGCAGGTTTACCCAATGCGGGGTGTACGTGATATACCTGCCCTGACCGTGCTTTGCAGACCAGGTATCAATGGTCAGATGGACCCTTGCCCCAACACTGTGTGCCAGACATGCCATGACTTCCTTTTCCACAATAGAGTACAGGTTGGGGATTGCCTTTTGTGAAAAAAAAATTGGGCCGGGTACCTTCCACTGCAGTGTCCCAATAGCTACAAATTTTTTGAAGGCCTCAGACTCCACCAGCTTGTATGGTAAAAGCTGGTGGCTAAGAGTTCTGACAAGCCAGCTGTCAGACGCCGGGCAAGGGGGTGACTCTGTGACATTGGCTTCTTACGCTCAAACATTTCCTTGACAGACACCTGACTGTGGGCAGATGAGCAGGAACTGCTGAAGGTGAGAGACGGAGTGGTGGATGGTTGAGAGGGGGCAAGGAGGACAGCAGTGGTTGACGTGGCTGAAGATGCTGGACCAGGAGGATGATGGTGGCTTTGAGTTTGTGTGCTGCTTGTACTCATCATGTGTTGATCCCATAGGCGTTTGTGATGTGAGATCATGTGCCTTCGCAAAGCAGTTGTACCTACACCCTCTACAGAATTATTAGGCAAATGAGTATTTTGACCACATCATCCTCTTTATGCATGTTGTCTTACTCCAAGCTGTATAGGCTCGAAAGCCTACTACCAATTAAGCATATTAGGTGATGTGCATCTCTGTAATGAGAAGGGGTGTGGTCTAATGACATCAACACCCTATATCAGGTGTGCATAATTATTAGGCAACTTCCTTTTCTTTGGCAAAATGGGTCAAAAGAAGGACTTGACAGGCTCAGAAAAGTCAAAAATAGTGAGATATCTTGCAGAGGGATGCAGCACTCTTAAAATTGCAAAGCTTCTGAAGCGTGATCATCGAACAATCAAGCGTTTCATTCAAAATAGTCAACAGGGTCGCAAGAAGCGTGTGGAAAAACCAAGGCGCAAAATAACTGCCCATGAACTGAGAAAAGTCAAGCATGCAGCTGCCAAGATGCCACTTGCCACCAGTTTGGCCATATTTCAGAGCTGCAACATCACTGGAGTGCCCAAAAGCACAAGGTGTGCAATACTCAGAGACATGGCCAAGGTAAGAAAGGCTGAAAGACGACCACCACTGAACAAGACACACAAGCTGAAACGTCAAGACTGGGCCAAGAAATATCTCAAGACTGATTTTTCTAAGGTTTTATGGACTGATGAAATGAGAGTGAGTCTTGATGGGCCAGATGGATGGGCCCGTGGCTGGATTGGTAAAGGGCAGAGAGCTCCAGTCCGACTCAGACGCCAGCAAGGTGGAGGTGGAGTACTGGTTTGGGCTGGTATCATCAAAGATGAGCTTGTGGGGCCTTTTCGGGTTGAGGATGGAGTCAAGCTCAACTCCCAGTCCTACTGCCAGTTTCTGGAAGACACCTTTTTCAAGCAGTGGTACAGGAAGAAGTCTGCATCCTTCAAGAAAAACATGATTTTCATGCAGGACAATGCTCCATCACACGCGTCCAAGTACTCCACAGCGTGGCTGGCAAGAAAGGGTATAAAAGAAGAAAATCTAATGACATGGCCTCCTTGTTCACCTGATCTGAACCCCATTGAGAACCTGTGGTCCATCATCAAATGTGAGATTTACAAGGAGGGAAAACAGTACACCTCTCTGAACAGTGTCTGGGAGGCTGTGGTTGCTGCTGCACGCAATGTTGATGGTGAACAGATCAAAACACTGACAGAATCCATGGATGGCAGGCTTTTGAGTGTCCTTGCAAAGAAAGGTGGCTATATTGGTCACTGATTTTGTTTTAGTTTTGTTTTTGAATGTCAGAAATGTATATTTGTGAATGTTGAGATGTTATATTGGTTTCACTGGTAAAAATAAATAATTGAAATGGGTATATATTTGTTTTTTGTTAAGTTGCCTAATAATTATGCACAGTAATAGTCACCTGCACACACAGATATCCCCCTAAAATAGCTAAAACTAAAAACAAACTAAAAACTACTTCCAAAAATATTCAGCTTTGATATTAATGAGTTTTTTGGGTTCATTGAGAACATGGTTGTTGTTCAATAATAAAATTAATCCTCAAAAATACAACTTGCCTAATAATTCTGCACTCCCTGTAGGTGGGTGTTTGACATCCCACGACTCAGTTTCTTTTGGCTCAGGTTTCAAATGGCATCGCTGTTATCAGAGGCAGACACACAAAAAAAGCCACACTGCTGAGCTTTGCAATGACGGCATTCTGGTGGTGGCAACAGCATGCGTTGATTGGCGTGCTGTCTGGCTGACCCCGGGTGCCGATGCATGCTGTCTGATTGTGCCAGTAGCTCCTTGCGACGACCTCCCCTGCTTCCAACTCGTCTCCTCCTCCTCTCTGTCTCCCCATCAGAACTTTCCACCTGTTCTTCTTCTCTTCGAGCGGGCACCCACGTGACATCCACGGACACATCGTCATCATCAACCGCGTCACTTGTATCTGACAGCTCAGCAAAGGAAGCAGCAGCGGGTACAACATCATCATCATCATCACACCATATGTCCATGTGTGTAATGCTGCCTGACTGAGACATATACCTGTTATGTACAACCTCTGGCAATAATGGTTGCGCATCACTCATTTCTTCCAACTGATTTGTAAATAACTCCTCTGACAGATCAATGAAGCAGCTGTGGTGCTAGTGTTAGTGGTGGCGGCAGGCGGGCGAGTGGTAAGTTGAGAGGTGCCCGAAGCTGAGCTGGAGAAGGATGGTGCGTCAAGGTTCCGAGCCGAAGCTGTAGAAGATTGGGTGTCCTGTGTTAGCCAGTCAACTATGTCCTCAGAACTTTTCGAGTTCAGGGTACGTGGCCTCTGAACACTGGGCATTATTCTAGGGCCAAAGGAAATCACAGTACCACGACCACGACGGCCCCTGCAGGGTGGCCTGCCTCTGCCTGTCATTTTTTTTTTCGATTAGTGGTACTATGTGTGCAAGCTACTGTGACACCAGATATGAGTGGTGGGCACTGGCAGTAGTGGGCACAGTCCACGCTGTGGGCCTGACACACACGCTGGCAGGCAACTGCAATTATATTACAGTGAAAAAATTGTTTTACTTTTTTAAATGCAAGCTACTGTGACACCAGATATGAGTAGTGGGCACAGTACACACTGTGGGCCTGACACACACGCTGGCAGGCAACTGCAATTATATTACAGAGAAAAATAAATAAAAAAAAGCAGACTGATGTACTAGCCCTAAAAAGGGCTTTTTGGGGTGCTGTCAGGACGCTGTCCTTACAGCAGATCAGATGAGTCTTTGGGGACTGGAGTAGACACAGAACACTGGCCTAGCTAACGATTTCCCTATTAAATCAGCAGCAGCTGCACTGTCCCTGCTCTCACTAACACTGCAGCTTCCGAATGAATCTAAGATGGTTGCTGTCCTTGCTTTTTGATAGGAGGTGGGAGGGTCTGGGGTATGCTGCTGTTTGGCTGGAATGTGTCTGCTGACTGTGAGGTACAGGGTAAAAGTTTGCTCAATGATGACGTATAGGGGGCGGACCGAACATCGCATATGTTCGCCCGCCGCGGCGATTGCAAACAAGCGATGTTCGCCGGTAACTGTTCGCCGGCGAATAGTTCGGGACATCTCTATATATCAAACCCCTTAATCAGTATTTTGTGGAAGTAGGTATATTGCAGGCCTCAATCAATATTTGGTGGAAATAGGTATATAAATCCCCTTAATTAGTATTTTGTGGAA
Organism: Bufo bufo; assembly: GCF_905171765.1. NCBI lineage: Eukaryota > Metazoa > Chordata > Amphibia > Anura > Bufonidae > Bufo > Bufo bufo. The sequence continues at coordinate 282,002,592 of NC_053391.1, forward strand.
GCAGGTATATTGCAGCCCTCAATCAGTATTTTGTGGAAGCAGGTATCTCGCAGGCCTCAATCAATATTTGGTGGAAACAGGTATATCAAACCCCTTAATCAGTATTTTGTGGAAGTAGGTATCTCGGAGGCCTTTATTAGTATTTTGAGGAAGCAGGTATATCAATCGCCTTAATCAGTATTTTGTGGAAGCATGTATATCGTAGCCCTCAATCAGTATTTTGAGATCGTAGGTATATCAATCCCATTAAACAATATTTTGTGGAAGCAGGTATATTGCAGGCCTCAATCAATATTTTGTGGAAGCAGGTATATCAAACCCTTTAATCAGTATTTTGTGGAAGCAAATATATGACAGGCCTCAATCAATATTTGGTGGAAGCAGGTATATCAATTACCTTAATTAGTATTTTGTGGAAGAAGGTATATTGCAGCCTTCAATCAGTATTTTGTGGAAGCAGGTATCTCGCAGGCCTCAATCAATATTTTGTGGAAGCATTCATATCAAACCTTTTAATCAGTATTTTGTGGAAGCAGGTATCTCGCAGGCCTCAATCAATATTTTGCGGAAGCATTCATGTCAAACCTTTTAATCTGTATTTTGTGGAAGCAGGTATCTCGCAGGCCTCAATAATTATTTGGTGGAAGCAGGTATATAAATCCCCTTAATCAGTATTTTGTTAAAGCAGGTATATAGCAGGCCTCAATCAATATTTTGTGGAAGCAGGTATATCAATCCCCTTAATCAGTATTTTGTGGAAGCAGGTATTTCGCAGGCCTCAATCAATATTTGGTGGAAACAGGTATATCAAACCCCTTAATCAGTATTTTGTGGAAGCAGGTATAACGCAGGCTTCCATTAATATTTGGTGAAAGCAGGTATAGCAAATCCCTTATCAGTATTTTATTGATGCAGCTATCGAGCAGGCCTCAATCAGTATTTGGTAAAAACAGGTATATCAAACCCCTTAATCAGTATTTTGTGGAAGCAGGTATATTGCACCCCTCAATCAATATTTGTTGGAAGCAGGTATATTGAACCCCTTACTCAGTATTTTGTGGAAGCAGGTATATCACAAACCCAATCAATTATTTTTTATGCCATTACAGTTATATCACACCACCCTGTTTATTTGGGGCAACAGGTATATCTCAGCCCTCAATCAGTATTTTGTGGAAGAAGGTATATCACAACCCTTAATCAGTTTTTTTGGGGGCTACAGGTATATCACACCCATTGCAAATAGTTCCAATAGCACTTGTTCATCTATATAACTGTGGTATCGCAGCAGAACCGCACACAACTGCTGCACAATTCAAATGCACTATATACTTTCTATGTTAGAAAGTATATTCTAGGTATATCACACCCCTCAATCAGTTTTTTGGGGGCAACAGGTATATCAGACTTGTTGCAATTAGTTGTTCCAATAGCGCTTGTCCTTCTATATAGCTGCGGTATCGCAGCAGAACCGCACACAACTGCTGCACAATACAAATGCACTATATACTTTCTATGCTAGATATGTGTGATATACCTATAATATACTATTTAACATAGAAAGTATATAGTGCATTTGTATTGTGCAGCAGTTGTGTGCGGTTCAGCTGCGATACCACAGCTATATAGAGGGACAAGCGCTATTGGAACAGCTAATCTCAACTGGTGTGATATACCTGTTGCCCCCCAAAAAACGGATTGATAGGTGTGATATACCTATAATATACTATCTAACATAGAAAGTATATAGTGCATTTGTATTGTGAAGCAGTTGTGTGCGGTTCTGCTGCGATACCGCAGCTATATAGAAGGACAAGCGCTGTTGGAACAACTAATAGCAACTGGTGTGATATACCTGTTGCCCCCCCCAAAAAAAAATGATTGATAGTATATTATAGGAATAGCACACCTATCATTCAGTTTTTTTGGGGGGGGCAACAGGTATATCACACCAGTTGCGATTAGTTGTTCCAATAGCGCTTGTCCCTCTATATAGCTGCGGTATCGCAGCAGAACTGCACACAACTGCTGCACAATGCAAATGCACTATATACTTTCTATGTTAGATAGTATATTATAGGTATATCACACCTATCAATCAGTTTTTGGGGGGGGGCAACAGGTATAGCACACCCGTTGCAATTAGTTTGTCCAATAGCACTTGTCCCTCTATATAGCTGCGGTATCGCAGCAGAACTGCACACAACTGCTGCACAATACAAATGCACTATATACTTTCTATGTTAGAAAGTATATTATAGGTATATAACCCCCCTCAATCAGTTTTTTTGAGGCAACACGTATATCACACCTGTTACAATTAGTCATTCCAATATCGTTTGTCCCTCTGTATAAAAATCTAGATCAAGTTGCTGCTGATGGAGCTGAAACTGCTCCTACCCACCCACCCTGCCACAGCAGCCATGGCAGAGGAACGTGAGCGCAGAGGGCTGCCCTGGTCAGACCTGCGAGAGGATGGATGATGGCGCATATAGGCAGCAGCCAACTGACTACATAGGATGTCTCTATAGTAGTTCAGTTTGTTCTCCCTCTCAGCGGGTGTAAAAAAGGCTCCCATTTTGGACCGGTAGTGAGGGTCCAACAAGGTGGAGATCCAGAAGTCATCCCTCTGCCAAATGGTGACAATTCGGTTGTCATTACGCAAGCAAGTGAGCATGCATCGGGCCATTTGTGTAAGTGACTCGGAGGGACTCCCTGCCTCCATCCCCACTGCATACTGCCACGGTGTGTCTGCGTCCTCTGCCTCATCTTCCTCATCGCTCTGTAGCTCCTCTGGCTGCTCCTGTTCCTCCTCTCCTGTCACCTGTGTATAAAAACCACCCATTTCGCTACACATTGCTTGTGCTCTAATATCCTCCTCCTCTAGTACAGCCCCCACAGGGCTCATGTGGCCATGAAATCTAGGCGCCATGTCTCCAGTCACCGGATCAGTCAGATTTACCAGCATCTGTTCCAGGACATAAAGCAGTGGAATGACGTTGTTCATCCCGTAGTCCTGGCGACTGACAAATAACGTGGCCTCCTGAAAGGGTCTGAGCAAACGGCAGGTGTCACGCATGAGCTGCCACTGGCTGACATCGAAGTTACACAGGGGAGTTCTCCTGTCTGCTTGGATCATCAAGAAATTGTTTATGGCCTTTCTCTGTTCGTATAGTCGGTCCAACATATGGAGGGTGGAATTCCAACGGGTGGAAACAATGCATATCAGCCGATGTTGTGTGATGTCTTTCTGCCGCTGCAGCTCAAGGAGGGTGTGCTTTGCGGTCGACGAGTGGCATGCAAAGTTTCCTGACCATTTTTTGCATGTCTTGCAGATTATTGGAAGACTTCAGGAACCGCTTGACAACCAGATTTAACACGTGTGCCATGCAGGGCACATGGCTCAGCCCTCCTTGACGCAGCGCCTACACCATGTTCTTCCCATTGTCGGTCACCATGGTTCCGATTTTCAGCTGTCGCGGTGAAAGCCAGGATTCGATTTCTTGATGAAGGACACGGAGCAGTTTCTCCCCTGTGTGACTCCATTCACCCAGGCAAACAAGGTGTAGAACAGCCTGACACCGCCATGCCCTGCACATGTGGTATGCTGGAGGAGCGCTGTGAATTGTCCCTGCAGTGGAAGCTGAGGACACGGTGGAGGATAAGGAGGCAGAGGGGGACTTTGTCGCAGGTCCAACGTAGTGAGAACGTGGAGGCGAAAACCGGCGTCACCTGGCCAAGTTGCTGGTGTGGCTGGGAAGGAACCACATTTACCTAGTGGTCCATAAAGGGCATATATTGTCCTTGACCATAGTTATAGCTACCGACCAATTTTCTGAAAAATGCTCACCAACTGTTCAACAGGTTCACCCTCAGCTGGTTTATCCGATATAACATATTCTGGTGGACCACAAAACAGGGAAACATCAACTCGGCCCCGGGTTGTTGGGGTATACTATCAAGTATTACCACATTCTCCCAGGCCCGGGATAGGTTTGGGTCTTGGTGTTGGGTCATACCGAAATTCTCCCCAGAGACGTTGAGGTCTGACAACCCAGGACCCGGTGGCAACTCCTCCACGTCTCTTACCATTACCCTATGCAGGGTTGTCTCCCCCTCTTCCACTTAAGTGGCGGTCACTCCTACTGCTGGCCCTTCGCCCTCAGGTTACCAGGTTTCTGGCCGTCCCCCTGAACAAGGCCAATCTCCTGGACTTATTCCTGTCTCAGGGGTATCCTTAACAATCGGCCATAGGGCAGGGAAACATGGAAAGTCTCTCCCTATTATGAGTTCATAGTGGAGATTTGTGGCGACTGCCACTTCGTGAGTACACCTGCCGGCCACCGTGGATAGAGACACCAGCGCGGTGGGGTAGTCTTTCAAGTCTCCATGAATGCACATCACCCCAACTTTCCGGCCAGTATACTCAGCGGACCGCACCAGAGTAGCCATTTCCAGCAGCGCCTCTGCTTGAGTGTCTTCCACTAGAAATGGCCTTGCGTTTCCCCCGGCGGTCGTTCCGCGGCAAACTTTGCGTGTTCGCCGAACATGTGAATATATGGAGATATTCGCGCCCGCATTATTCTTTTACATTGTGAAGAACTTTGACCCATGACACATCCATCAGGTGGTACAGGACAGCCAATTGAGAAGTTTCAGCACATGGACATACCCCCTACCTTATAAATAAACCTGATCAGGCCGCCATTTTACATTCAGTTTTTTGCCAGTGTAGGGAGAGGTTGCTGTGTGGAGCAGGGACAGGCTGTTAGAGACACCAAACGCTACCTGATTTAGTGCCGCCGAGCACTTGTTATTGCCTACCACATCTATGCTTTTTGCTTAACTTTAGTAATAATTTTTTTTTTCATTTTGAGGGATATCTTTTCCATTCACACGTCCACAAAATGGGTCCGCATCCATTCCGCAATTTTGCGGAACCGGTGCAGACCCATTCATTGTCAATTGGCCCGGAATGTGCTGTCCGCACTTGCGGATTCACATCTACATTTGCGGATCCGCACTTCCGCTTCCGTGCTTCCGTTTCCGCAAAACAATAGAACATGTCCTATTCTTGTCCGCAATTGCAGACAAGATTAGGCATTTTCTATTATAGTGCCAGCGATGTGCGGTCCGCAAATTGCGGAATGCACATTGCCGGTGTCCGTGTTTTGCGGATCCGCAAAACACTTACTGACGTGTGAATTGAACCTTATAGTAACATTATTAAAGGTTACGTTTTATCTTTATGTATAATCTAATGGATTGCCTTCCTTGTACAATGTTATAATGTACTTTCTATGTTAGAAAGTATATTATAGTGCATTTGTATTGTGAGGCAGTTGTGTGCAGTTCTTCTGCGATACTGCAGGTATATAGAGGGACAAGCGTTATAGGAACAAATTATTTCTACTGGTGTGATATACCAGTTGTCCCACAAAAAAAATGATTGAAGCGGGGTGTTATATACCAATATACTTTCTTTATAGTGCATTTGGGTACTGTATAGTGCATTTGCGCGTACGCGAAAATTATATTGCCGATATTTCGCATTGAAAAAAATAATGAATTCAAATAATACATCTGGTATGTCACTGTCCATGCTGTGGGACTATTTGTGCACTTCTAGTAATTATTTCTTGACTGCAAATACAAACCGGATTCCAAAAAAGTTGGGACACTAAGTTGGTAAGGCTGATTAGTCAGCCTGCATTTGTGGGAGGGGCGGAGGCGCTTCATATACGAGCCACAGCCTCACTCACAGGCGTGTGTTTTCAGGTGCACAGCTGCTGCTGGGTGTTATTAGCAAACTAGCTTCTCTGGTGGTAGGATTCTTTCTTTGCAGCATGGAGCTTGTTATTTTGCTCTCTGCTACAGTAGCATGCACGCGCCATACTACGTAAGTAGGTTGGGCCGGGGCCGTCTCTCCTGACTTTGCTAGCAAACGAGAGGCTTTGCCTCAGAATCTGCTACCTCAGGTTTGCTCGTTGGGGCTAAATACTTCTATTTCTTTTCAACTTTGTTTGTTGGTAATAGGAGTTAGTTCCTATAAATCTTACGAGTTTTACTTTGCTTTGTTCGTCTCGTATGAAAAGTTACTTCATCCGGTTTGGTGTAAAGGAAGAGTTACCCGGGCTGCACGTGACGTCATGTTTGGAGATCGGACGCAGCTGTTATTGTTTAGGCCTCTTGCTGTAGCTGTTCCTTGCCACGTGTCTCCCCCCCTCCCCCCGCCTACACCATCCTTAGACTTCACGTATTTCACTGCTCCATGTACTTAAAAACCCTGCCGCACTTTCACGCTCTGCTGTTCTCCTGAGCGGCATTTACACTTTCGGCTTTTATTTCATGTCTTTATGCTGCATCCGCACGTCTTTACTGTCCAGCACTTTCCTACTCTTGGTTCGTATTCACTCAGATTGGTCTCACATTCAAGCTGCGGTCACCTGTTGGCTGTTACATCTCATTCCGTACCCAGCCGACAGCTGGATCCGTATTACATGCCTGTTATTACATGTTGTGTACTCGGCTTACAGCTGCTACTGTTACTCCATTTTTATTCTCGGGACGCACCACCCTGGTGTTCACACCTTGCTCCACTCACAACCAGAGCTGCGTTCATGCGTCAACTGATATACCATGTCTGCTCTGCTCACTGTGAGAGCTGTGTTTACACGTCCGCTGTGACAACATGTTCATACTAGGCTTGTTTCAGAGCTGCATTCACTTTCACTGTTACATCATGCTTATGCTCCACTCACATTTAGAGCTTCTGTTCTACCAATTTCATTCTCGGCCACACCCAGAGGTGCATTCACACTACGCTGTCAAATCATTTTTTGCACTCCACCCTCGACCAGAGTTGCATTCATCCGTCTATCGATATATCAGGTTTACTCTACTCGCACCCAGATCTGCGTTCACACGTCCTATGCTACTACAGGTTCTTTCCATGTCTGCTGTCACATCAAGTTAATATTCCGTTCACATCCAAAGCTGTGTCCGCATGTCTGCTTTTACATCTTGTCCTATACTCCATTCCCATACTCAGAGCTGCGCCCATACCATGTTTTTTAGGTACCACTCACATCCAAAGCCCCATTTGTTGTTACATTATGTGTTGTACTCTGCTTCCACTCAAAGCTGCATTCTCCTGTTCATTGCTACGTCATGGTTTTTGTTGGGCAATATCGACTCTTCTGCCTATCGTGTCCCTGACACATGATTTCGGTGATCAGCTTGAATTAAACCTTATCCGGTAACGGGAGAATGAATCAGATGAACACTGAACACATGTCTAGTTCCAATCCATTCTGGTTTATTTCACAGTTGGCAAACAGTTATAATAGAGGGGGTTGAGCTTCCTTGACATCCAATCATATGTTAGCATTAGTTTGACCTATAGTATGATCACACATGAGCTCTGCATTAACATAATAGATGACTCATAGTAACAGCATTTGACCAATCAGGTATATACACATAGGCCAGCATGCATTTGAGCCAAGATAACCCTATAAGGTAGGACTATTCAAACTTACAAACTAAGGAATGTATGGGCATCTTGAAACCGCACAGAAAGTTTCTCATATTCCAAAAGGGGGAAGGGAGAAGGGAGATTTTGTAAGTGCACTGGCCAAATGTAATACACGTTGCTGACAGGACAAAATGGAGTTACTTATACCCCATCAATCACCTCTTAGAAACTTATATATATACCTTATACTATATGGTTCTTTCTCTGCTCTTCCTTGGTTTGCTTGTAAGCCTTTAGGTATTCCATATGCCCATCAGGAGTATAATCCTCAGGCTTTGTTGAGGTTGTGTTTGCCTCTTCTACCTCTACCGGAGTATAGAGGAATGTTGAGTGTACCCCTCTTTCGGCCACTTTTTGACATATGGTAAGAAGGGAGGGCACACACTGTAGACCAGTGTTTCCCAACCAGTGTGCCTCCAGCTGTTGCAAAACTACAACTCCTAGCATGCCCGGACAGCCTTTGGCTGTGCGGGCATGCTGGGAGTTGTAGTTTTGCAACAGCTGGAGGCACACTGGTTGGGAAACACTGCTGTAGACAACGGCAGAGACACACTATTGCAGCGATCACAGCGAGTGCCACTCCTAAAACATATCTTATTTGACCAAAGTCAGGTATCCAGCCAAAAAGCCAGTCCCACCAACCTTGGTCAACATCTTGTTTTATATGTTTTCTCATCTCTTCTAATTGGCCTATTTTATCTTTTATTCCACGGGAGTGATCTGATAAATTGAAACAACACATCCCTGCGAACGCTGAGCATCCTATACCATGTTGTAGCAATAGATAGTCAATAGTTGCCCTATTCTGCAAGATAGCCTTTTTATATGATTGTATATCCAGCAGCATATCTTGCAGAGTTGCACTAGTGACATTTATCTGTTTTACCATAAAACAGGCAAATTTTGATATTGTCCTGTGGTTATATATGGCCAAACCTGGTACCCCTATCAAAGATATCCTTAAACTTATATATTCTTATCTAGAGAGGAGATTCACATTATAATCACAATTTTCTGGTAACTGTAGGGAAGTGTCTCTCGTGTGTCGTGTCTGCATTGCTGGGAATAGTGGTATCATTGCTAATGTCAGCCTAGCTATTGTACAGGGTCCCTCTGTAATATTGGCCGGTATGTATGTGTAACTAGTATTCCCACAGGCCAATACCCATCCTGTTGGTAGAGGTACATGTTTGTCTAGGGATGGTACTGTTTTTGTAATATTACATTGCATATTTTTACCTGATACTATCTTTTTACAACTACCTAAATCTCTATCACAATGATTTGATTTAGTCTTATTCTGCATTTTTGCTTGTATGCAGGGAGGCAATAGTGTCTCATCACAGGTGAAGTTATAACATATTCCTGCTGCTGTGACAAGACCTGTAATTATTTCTATCATGTTACTTTGCAGAGTCTCATATGTAGGACAGTCATAACAAGCATGATAAGGATTTACATATCCATATTTAACATCATGATCCTCCAAGTCTGTGTTATTCCATTGAGAACGTAGGAGTTCCGTCCATACAGCTACTGGGGTGGGGACTGCTATCAGACATGTCTCCAAAATGTTAGATGTAGATAAAGTGGTTCGGAGACAAAAGTCAGTTAAGTTCAGAGTTTTGGCCAGGTACAGCCATAAGTTCTCCTTTGTCTTCTACAGATTGTCTTCCCCTCTGCATTCTGTTTTCAGGTATGTCTGTCTGCTCCACAGCCATGGGACAGTAAGTAGGAGACACAAAATTGCAATTATTAAGGCACTGCATCTCAGCCATCTCGAGGAATTCCCCGACTGCGTCATCTCGTTGGGGGTCAAGGCTGTCTGCCTCTGTTAGTACCTCTCTTTTCTTCACCAACTTAATCCTTGTGGCGTGGATCCACGTGGGCGACTGTTCAGTGAGGACTGCTGTTCTGGTGATCGCGACTACCTCGGTGGGTGGTCTGTAGGTGAAGCTTCCTGGTTCCTTTCCCTTCTTTAAGATCTTGATCATCACCTAGTCGCCTATCCGGAATGGATTGGTTGGTTCCTGTGAAAGAGAAGGAGACTTACAAGCAACTTATTCTTCAGTTTTACTGAGGACCTTGATCAGATTATTACTCCTCTCTGATCAGGTCCAAGTCTCCTTCCTGCACTACCAGGGGGCATCTTGCCCATGGTGTGGGGAAAGGCCTACCCATGAGTATCTCAATGCTGTTTATGTCCTACTCTGTGGAAATGTGCTATTAAGATGGAAGCACTGTGTTGGGGAATGCATAGCTTCCCCTCTTCGCAGACTAATCCTATCTTAGGATTTTTCTGCAATACTGAATAACACCAGTCTTACTGTTCCTGTTCAGTGGCATACCACTGAAGATCAGTAAGCATTTGCAACATCTCAGGGGTTGGAGGTGCCAAACATGGCATCTCCCAATGGTTACACAAACCTGTGAGGTTGCATTTGGCCACTCATTTCACCTCCTTAACTGCCAGTGCATTGCCCTGTGAGACATGATCCTTACCATCTGCTGCCGTGAATCCTCTCCTCTGCCAGATCATACCATGGTCCCACACTACCCCATGTGTGTACCTACTCTCAGTATAAATGGTGACAGGTCTATCAGTATGTAGAATACATGTCCTAGTGAGTGCAATGAGCTCAGCTGCCTACTGTGTTGAGTGTGTATGTCCTTGAGTAGGCCTACAACATCATGAGTGGTGTGCAAAATGGTGTAATGTCACATTGTGAAAGAATTTGTCAACTCTTACCATCATAGCACAGGCTGCAAGAGAACACAGACATGCCGGCATCCCTTGAACAGGGGTGGGCATTACCTTTGAGAAAAACACACAAGGACGCAACTTGCCTCAGTTTTCTTGTGTCAGTACACCCGCCATGGTTTTACAATTTTGGCGTGCAAACATGTGGAAGGGCATATTATAGTCAGGGAGGCCCAGCCCTGGACTCGACATGAGTGAACATTTCAGATAATCAAATGCATTGTAAATTTTCAGAAGACCATTTAATCAAATCTGGATTTCCGTCCAGAGTGGCTTGCCTCAAAACATTGTCATAGTAGTAGCAATCAGGAATCCATTGTCTACAGTAGTTTATCATACCAAGGAAAGATAGCATTTCTTTCTTGGTGTGCGGGGTGACCAAACCCGCAATAGACTGGACTCTTTCTGCGCTGATTCTCAGTTCACCTTTTGTGAGGACAAAGCCCAAGTATTCAACCTGCATTTTACACCATTGCATTTCTTAAGTGTCACTTAGTGACCATATCCTGACAACTATTGTAAACCATCCTGAATGCTGGCCTCCTCTGACATGCTACACAGTAACAAATCATCGACATATTGCAGCAGCACAGAACTTGGGGGGTACCATGGTTCTAACATCGCTTGGAGGACTATGCTGTACACTACAGGTGAATCAGCATATCCCTGGGGCATTTCTGCTCCAGGTCAGTTGACGTCTGTCAAAGGAAAAAGCAAAAAGTAGTCTGGTTATCTTATCAACTGGGATAGAAAAAATGAATTTTTCAGATCTATCACACTGAACCAAACAGCGTCTGCAGGAATGCCAGATAATAAATAAGTGACATCAGGTACAACAGGGGCTATAGACACAATGATGTTGTTGATGGCCCCTAAATCCTGTACAAAGCGGGTAGCACCATCTGCCTTTGTCACTGGATTCACAGGTGTGCTGTAGGGTGAAATCACCTCTTCCAGGATTCCCTTTTGTAGGAATTCTTCTATCATTGGCCTAAGTCCATCAAGTTTCTCTTTTTACAGCGGGTATTGTTTCTTGAACACTGAGATGACACCTGGTTTCACAGTAGCTTTGTAAGGTGTGCAATCTATGAATCCTGTGTCATATTCATTTGAGGACCATAATGCAGGGTTAATGTTATTGAGTTCTGGGTGGTCCTGTATGTTTGCAAGAATCAGTGGCACTGGTGTAGAGATTGGAATGAGATCTGAGTGTACTCTTATGTCCTGATTCTTCGCTGATACCTGCAAGTCAAGCTTAATGAACAAATCTCTCCCTAATAGGCTGACTGGGCAATCTAGTATAATGCTAAATACATGATCTGTGATGTATTCCCTGTCCATGGTCTCGAGTAGTAGTGAGTCAGTTTTGAAAGTTGTTTTTTTTTTTTTTTTCAAAACCCATTAATTAACATAGAAGGCTCACACTTCCTTCCTCCCACTCTGAGTCATCTAAGTCCACCCCTTTTAGTCGGACGCTTTGGTCCTTCTTCTGTCAATCATTAGTATCCCAGCTGTCCATATGAACAGAGCGCTGATGTTAAGCACAACACTTAACATGTAACATGTAACTGCAAACATTGAAACAAACAGATCTGACAATACAGGCATGAACACACAAAGGGCCCATAAAAACTTTTCATTGACTTCAATAAATAAAAATGTACAGCTTGATCAATGCTGTTGGTACCAATAAAAACCAAAAACTTCCAAGAAAAATACAATTTCTCAATGCGCATATTATTCACATTTTCATGTACCCATTTTCACAAACAACTCATAACCACGCCCTTACACATAAAAACTGAATTGCACACACAGCTCTACTACAAACATCTCAGTCTTCGTACATTTTCAATTCCACTTACAACTCAGAGCCACACCCATTCACATTCCACTGAATCATGTATCTTTCACCCAATCACACAATCTCTTTGTTACATTCCAAAATTTGCAGCACAGACAAACACAGCTTTCCTGGAAACAGATAGCCACAGCACACCCAGAACTGCTGATGGTCTGTCGCTGTAAAGCAATATACATGTTATAATCATACAGTCATTTTGTTAAAATTCTAATCATCTTATATGCCATGTGGTTTTAGTTTAGTGTTACATACATCGCCACTTATTCTATATAATTCCCCTTCCCCCATTTTTTTTGCCTTGCGTCTCTTATTTCAGGAATGTGTAAGCAGGGGAAGTAAAGCAATCCATCACAGGACGTTCAACTGTCCCACATATTCCTCAAACTTTTACTCATATCTGAATAAGGACTTAGAATGGGTGCAACCTTAGATTGATAGGATTGGACACTTCCAAATTAGCATCATGGGAATAATAACTGCAGGCACATTTTAAACCATCGGAACATACAATTTGGAAAGGTTATTTTTGCAAACATTATTGGATCTAATCCAATACTGGAGCCCTGTCTGGAAGATCTTATAGATAACACAGGTTAGTATCTTCACAGTCTGCTGATGCATTACCAATTACCAGCCCCCCTCCCCCCCAACCCCCATATGGAATTCCTGAGCACAGGAGCAGGGGGTGTGAGATGGGAGGGAGTTCTCTCTGAGAGCACATTTCAGAGAGAACAGGAAAAGTTCCTGTGGAACTATTTGTCACATTTTGGAATTTACAGCAGATGTGGTGGGGGAAGGGATGCCACATGGCAAACTTCTTTGTTCTCTCTATAGGATTCAAAATCCTCCATCTTGTAATAAGAAATGCTACTCATTTCTCCAACTTACTTCAATTTCTCTGTCACTTCCATGGACACTTTAAATCATAACTCAGTATACACCAGCCTATTATTATCCTTCAACAACTTCTCTTTTCAATTATCAATACACTTATGCATTAACTGCTGTAATCTCTAATTCTAGGGCTATAGATCGTCCCTATTTAAGCACACACATATCATTAGGGCAACAAAACTTAACCAGTTCATTTCTGAACGTTAAACACAAGCCCTTTCTGATTGCAGACACTGGGGCACTTTTTTCTTGCCATCAAATAACTTCCTGACACTGCTGTGTTTTCTCACTCACCATAGCCCCCCCTTCACCCTCACAGGAGTTCTGATGTACACAGTCTATAAGCTTCTAACTTCACAGATTTTTACAGCTTTCTATTCATATAGTGCACTATATCTAATGATACGGATTCCCTGAGCCTCTTATTAACAACTTTTTAAGCTCCCTGAGCTTTTGCATATGTCCCGGACACCGCAATCCACCGAAATCATAAATAGATGGTTCGACTTACTTCATTCGAGATTTTTGTCAGTGCCTCCAGGTCCGAAGAAGACAAAAATTGATGTCTCTTGCAACAGACCCAAAGATGACCCCCTCGATATCGAGACGAGCCCCCAAAGCTGTTGGGCAATATCGACTCTTCTGCCTAACGTGTCCCTGACACATGATTTCGGTGATCAGCTTGAATTAAACCTTATCCGGTACCGGGAGAATGAATCAGATGAACACTGAACACATGTCTAGTTCCAATCCATTCTGGTTTATTTCACAGTTGGCAAACAGTTATAATAGAGGGGGTTGAGCTTCCTTGACATCCAATCATATTGTTAGCATTAGTTTGACCTATAGTATGATCACACATGAGCTCTGCATTAACATAATAGATGACTCATAGTAACAGCATTTGACCAATCAGGTATACACACATAGGCCAGCAGGCACTTGAGCCAAGATGACCTTATATGGTAGGACTGTTCAAACTTACAAACTAAGGAATGTAAGGGTATCTTGAAACCGCACAAAGTTTCTCATATTCCAAAAGAGGGAAGGGAGAAGGGAGATTTTGTAAGTGCACTGGCCAAATGTAATACACGTTGCTGACAGGACAAAATGGAGTTACTTATACCCCATCAGTTTTACTCAATAATCTCACCGGGGCAGTCTTCACCCACCACTGTGGTACCTCTCTCCCGACAAACATAACTGCGTTCTTTTCAGGCTTGCGTTCCTTTCCTCGGTGGTCTGTTACATTCCATAGGCCTACTTTTCTATTCACCTCAGGGAGAATTTATTATTTTATTTTTTTTGGTCTTCTTTAATCCTGGTTCATATTCACTCAGACTGGTCTCCTTTAAAAAAAAAAAAAAAAACTCGCTTTCACTACTGCAGTCCGAGTCGTCCGCCGCTTGTACACCGCCTGTACGCGTCTCCAGGATGGGTAAGCTCCTTCCCTCAGTACATCCCCTCTACAGGGCTCCTCCGATCAGCGCTCATGTGTTTCCCTGCTTCCGGTCGCGGGGTCGGCGTGCGTTCCAGTGTGGAACGCATGTTGAGAACCACTGCCGAACTTGTGTGTTTTGAATTACAGGTGGTGTCCTGGTTAGTACTGTGTCATTGCTGCCCAAACTTACTGGTGCTCGCTCCTCCCGGTTCCTCTATGCTTCCTACAGCGGCATTTTGCAGATCAGGTTCACACATGCTGACATCGGTCTTGATAGTGGCTTGCAGCTAAACCAGCGCCTCTATTCCTTGTTGTGGTTGCTAGGAGCTGGTCATGCAGTGCAAAATCCTCACGTTGGAGCGCATGCTGGGCTGTGTTTTACATGAATACGACTCACCTGGGTTGGAAATACACAGCTTCAGCCTAGACACTATGCACAGTCACTGCACGCTGACCATTTGCCTGCCGTCATCTGTACTGATATATAGTGGTAGCAGGGCCGTTCTGTATGTGTATGCTCATTTATTCATATGCTATGTTTTTTCCTGTTTCCCACTGGATCGCCCAGGCTGATACCTACCCCTGTTTCCCACTGGATCACCCAGGCTCATACCTACCCCTGTTTCCCACTGGATCACCCAGGCTCATACCTACCCCTGTTTCCCACTGGATCACCCAGGCTCATACCTACCCCTGTTTCCCACTGGATCACCCAGGCTCATACCTACCTCTGTCTCCTGGATCGCCCAGGCTCATACCTACCTCTGTCTCCTGGATCGCCCAGGCTCATACCTACCTCTGTCTCCTGGATTGCCCAGGCTGTCATCTCCTCAGTTATTCTGACTTCTGACTCGACTAGATTTTGTTCTCCTGGGAATGGGTAAGTGCGGTTTATTTTTATGTATCATTACCCCGGGTCCATCCAGGCCCTGTTCTTCCTTCTCTGCCTGGTACGTTCAGGTCTGGTCTACCTGCATGTCTACTATTCCGGGTTTTTTCCAGGGTCTCCCGCTGTCGGCGGATCCGTCCAGGCTTAGCCTCCTATCCATTACGATATTTCCTCATGATCCGCACAGGCCAACCTACTCTTTCACACTCGTCTCACCCATGCCTGTCCCTTCCTGGTTTACTTTTTCCTGGCACTGCCAGGTCGGTCCTTCACCAGGCTACGTGGTGCAGTATTTCTGGGTCACCCCCTTTTTTTCCCCAAGTGATGCCAGAAGCAGATCCCGCAGTGTCCCCTCTCCCAGCCTTCAATTCCCGGGTGATGGATTAGAGTCCCTCCAGGAACCTGGTACAACATTCCCTCTTCTCCAACACGGCCAGGAATTATCAAGCCAGCTATAAAATATATAAAGAATTCTCGGCCCCATGGCTTCGGGGTCCCGACGACGGCTTCGGCCCCATGGCTTCGGGGGCCCGACGACGGCTTCAGCCCCATGGCTTCGGGGGCCCGACGACGGCTTCGGCCCCATGGCTTCGGGGGCCCGACGACGGCTTCGGCCCCATGGCTTCGGGGGCCAGCTGACGGCTTCGGCCCCATGGCTTCGGGGGCCCGATGACGGCTTCGGCCCCATGGCTTCGGGGGCCCGACGACTGTTTTCAGTCCTGCTGGGCTGATTGCCTGGTTGGTTGTCCATCTGTGCATCTGGGCTGATTTGGCCCGTATGTATCACATACATACCTGCTTCCCTAATTTCCTAATAATCCATGTTGATCGCTCACTTTATGTTTTGACCGCAAACTGGTCCGGTTCGCCCTACAGCATCATTGTCATGTCTTACGCAGATATTTTGTCTTGCTGTAATTGTTCATGCTTTCGTTCAGGTCCTGCCAGAGGAGGAACAAGTAGGGTAATTCCCTCTAGCATTTCAGTTTCTGATCGTAGTTTATCATATCTTGTCAACCAGGTCCCCGCGCAAAGTCTTTGCCTTTTTACCATGACCAGGAATTCATTTTCGCCAGTAGCTTCATTGCAATTGCATTCCCTCACTCATGGGAGGGCATAGACAGAATCTTGTATATTATGGCTTCGTAGCTTCTTTCCGCACTAACCTCAGACTCCCTACAACCACGGGTTTTGGACAAAGTTCGGTCTTCTCGTCTCAAGCGTTAAAACAATTCTCAGGGGCACACAGTAGAACAACGCGCGGACCACGGCTAGCAGACAGCTGTTGTCTGGGGAACTATTCAAGGATTCTCTTCCTATCTACATAGTTCTTTTTGGCCCTCATTCCTGCATAGTCTAGGCAGTTCGATTTCGGTCCCACGATCTCCTGAGGCTAGGGCGTTGCCAGTACTCCGTAAAACCAAAACTTTACAAGGTTTATTTGGTTTTCATGATCCATTTCACAATGTATTCCCGGTCCTCCATTCTGCTTTGGGGCAGTATCCGCAATCATGTCTCTGGCCTTGTCATCCACAAGATGGGTTGCAGGTCTCCTTCTGGCCTTGCCTCATACACCCCAAATTTTGCGCTCTAGATCCCTGACGCCTTGCAGTTGGCTTGGGGATTAGTTTGCACATGCCATTCGAGTTCCTTTTCTACCCTACTTGGCTTGCTTTTTGCCCACTTATAGGCCTACCCTATGATCATGGCTTAGGGCACACAACAAGCCATTTAGTCAGGTTAGACTGAAGAGGCGCTTCATATCTGAGCCACAGCCTCACTCACAGGCGTGGGTTCTCAGGTGCCCCACGCTCCCTCTCTTATCTTCTCATTTCCACAGGGTATGCCCACTTATAGGCCTACCCACGATCATGGCTTAGGGCACACAACAAGCCATTTAGTCAGGTTAGTTAAGACACGCCTAGCTGGGTTAGGTTGTTCCCATTGTTTCTCTCCATAGGGTTCTTCGGATATCTCTTGGCCGTAGCCATGACCACAAACAAATTGTGAATAAAAACTGAAAGCAATGATGTGGAGATGGCAAATGTCAATATTTTATTTGTAATAGAACGGAGATGACAGATCAAACGTTTATTCCGAGTAAATGTATCATTTTAAAGGAAAAATACGTTGATTCCAATTTTCACGGTGTCAACAAATCCCAAAAAAGTTGGGACAAGTAGCAATAAGAGGCTGGAAAAAGTAAATTTGAGCATAACGAAGAGCTGGAAGACCAATTAACACTAATTAGGTCAATTGGCAACATGATTGGGTATAAAAAGAGCTTCACAGAGTGGCAGTGTCTCTCAGAAGCCAAGATGGGTAGAGGATCACCAATTCCCACAATGTTGCGCAGAAAGATAGTGGAGCAATATCAGAAAGGTGTTACCCAGCGAAAAATCTATGCATCTATCATCATGAACTGTGCATAACATCATCCAAAGATTCAGAGAATCTGGAACAATCTCTGTGCGTAAGGGTCAAGGCCGTAAAACCATACTGGATGCCCGTGATCTCCGGGCCCTTAAACGACACTGCACCACAAACAGGAATGCTCAAAGTTCAATTTGGGTTCTGAACTTGACCCGGAACAAAGAACCCTATTGAAGTCAATGGGGACCAGAACTTTGGGGCACTAAAATTGCTCTAAAAAAGTAATACAATGGGCTAGAGGGCTGCAAAATGCTCAAAAGTGTGCGTAAAAGCAGTACAATTGCCCTGCAAAAGTGGATAGGGAAGTGACTTAAAATGGCTTAAAATTAGGGTTGAGCGAACCCAAACTGTAAAATTTTGGATTTTTGGACCCCGGACCCGAACCCGAACTTTTCAGTAAAAGTTCGGGTTCGAGTTCGGTGTTCAGCGAGTTAATGGTGCTTTTTGAAAGGCTGCAGAGCATCACAGCCCTACTAATGGCATGGCTGTGATTGGCCAGTGCAGCATGCGACCCAGCCTCTATATAAGCTGGAGTCACGTAGTGCTGCACGTCACTCTGCTCTTACTAGTGTAGGGATGGGATGCTGCTGCTGTGAGGGAGAGAATAGGAAAGAATCTGTTATCAGAAGTGCTTGTTAACTCAGCGATCTACAGCGATTTAGTTTTGTGGGTGCAGTGCATTTTTTTTAAATACTGCTGTTATATTCTGGTTTGAAAACCCTACATCTGGGGCCTTTGCTGCATTTGTCACAGTCAAATACTAGCTTTAGATACTGCTGTCACGGCCGTCTTTAATATTGATTGGACCCTGGGCAAGAATTTACTTGGGCCCCCTGGATACGCCCCTTCCCCCCCCGCACTTTGCTGTACTTGCTATACAGCATCACTTACCTGTCACGTCCAGGGCCTCCAGGTGACGTCTCCTCTCTGTCATCATCTTCTCTGTAGATCTTCTCTCTCATCATCTTCTCCACTCGGTCTGGACAACTTCTCTCCGCCGCCTCGTTTCTGCAGAGTGTGACACACAGACATCTTAGCTTCCTCACATTCTATCATTATCCCCCAACTGGAGCCCCCACAGTGTTATCCTGCTGCTTGCTGTGCCCCCCCCCCCAAGGGTGTAGCTATAGGGGGTGCAGAGGTAGCAGTCGCTACCGGGCCCAGGAGCATGAAGGGGCCCAAAGACACTTGTGCCGCATAAGAAGACACACAAAGCACTGAGGGAAGGGGGGCCCAAGCTGAACTCTTGCACCGGGGCCCATGAGCCTTTAGTTACGCCCCTGCCCCCCCCCCCAATACCCCCAAATACTATCCTGAAGAAACATTACTGCCCTTCATAGTAATAGTGCTCCTCATAGTCCCACCAATAGTAATTCCCTTCTAGAATGCCCTCATTAGTAACACTGCCCCAACTGTGATAATGCTCCTCAACAATGCCCCCATTATTAGAAGAGCCCTCCCATATTAATAATACCCTCACAGAGTCCCCAGTAGAAATAAGGCCCCCTATTGTTCCCCCAGTGGTAATAAAGCTCCCTACAGACATATCCCCTGGATCTGCAGTGCCCCCTGCAGTTATAATCCTCCCTCCACCATACAGTCCCATGTAAATAACATCACCTCCTCCCCAGCCGCCTCCAACGCACAATCCCATGTAAACATCACCCCCTAAGGCTACTTTCACACTAGCGTTCGTGCGGATCTGTCCTGTACTTGTACAGGACGGATCCGCACCGATAATACAAACGAATGCATCCGTTCAGGACCGATTCGTTTGTATTAGATTTAAATTTCTAAGTCCCAATACGGATCCGTCCTGACTTACATTGAAAGTCAATGGGGGACGGATCCATTTACAATTGCACCATTTTGTGTCAATGCAAAGGGATCCGTCCCCATTTACTTACATTGTAAGTCAGGACGGATCCATTTGGCTCTGCAAGGCCATGTGGACACAAAAACGCTGCTTGCAGCATTTTGGAGTCCGCCTCCACATCCATTCAGAATGCATTGGGGTTAAACTGATGCATTTGGGGCTGCTTGTGAGAGCCTTGAAACGGATCTCGCAAGCGGATCCCCAAACCCAAGTGTGAACGTAGCCTAAACATTAAGTCCCATGTACATAAACATCATTCCCCCCACCATCCACTTTCAACATACAGTCCCATGTAAATAACATCACTCCCTCCCCCAGCCACCTCAAGCACACAGTTCCATGTCAATAACATCCCTCCCTTCAGCCCTAACATACATCCTAGTTAAATAACTACAACTCCCAGCATTGCTCTGCCTCTCCCTTAACTTACCTCTCCTCATATACAGACATCAGCATTAGGCTCCTTCTCCTCTGTACTCCGGTCCAATCCTGCACTGGTCACATGATGGTGACATCATCCAGGTACTCCTATCACAGCCTGTTTTGCTGATCACATGACCTGTGATGTCACCACAGGTCCTTCACCTCTTCCCAGGGTATTAGATTCAATTGTATTGCCGTTCTGTGTACGGCAATACAGTTGTATCTAGCAGGCAGGCAGGACATTCGGGGCCTGGGACAAAACATCCGGGGCCCAGGCCCCGAATGTTTTAACCTAGCAACGCAGTCACTAGTGAATGGGAGTCGGGAAACGGAGCTCCCTTGGGCCCCCAGAAGCAACTGGGCCCGGGGCAGCTGCCCCTTTTGCCCTGCGGCAAAGACGGCCCTGACTGCTGTTATATTGTGGTTTTAAAAAAACACCCATTTTGGGCAACATAATACATTTGCGGCCTTTGTTGCATTTGTGACAGTCAAATACAAACTTTAAATACTGCTGTTATATTCTGGGTTTAAAAAAACACCCATTTTTGGCAAGACCCTACTTTTGGGGCCTTTGCTGCATTTCTGACAGTGAAATACAAGCTTTAAATACTGAAATTATATACTGGGTTTAAAAAAACACCCATTTTTGGCAAGATAATACACTTGCGGCCTTTGCTGCATTTCTGACAGTCCAATACAAGAGGTACATACTGCTGTTATATTCTGGTATTAAAAAAACACCCATTTTGGGCAAAATAATACATTTGCAGCCTTTGTTGCATTTGTGACTTCAAATACTGCTGTTATATTCTGGTTTTAAAAAAACACAATTTTTTTTCAAGACCCTACATCTGGAGCCTTTGCTACATTTGTCACAGTCAAATACAACCAGTCAATACTGCAGTTACATTGTTGGTTGACAATTTAAAAATTTTTGGGACCATGAATTAATTGTATAAAATTCACCTGTCACACTGTTGTGTGACCTCAAGACATTTTTCCTCTTTATGACACTAGCACTGCCTTACTCTCAGTGACCTGTGTAGTTCGGAGGAAGAGGCGGTGGTCGCACAGAACCACCAGCACAACAGAAGAGGGAGCAGGGTGGAAAAGCGGAGCGGCCGTCCCCTTGACAGTACTCTTGCTACTGCCCACCGCACCAAGGGACTGAGCACACCAAAGCCAGCTCCAAGGAGTTCCCTGGCGTGGCAGTTCTTCAGACAATGTGCTGACGACAAGACACGAGTTGTTTGCACGCTGTGCAATCAGAGCCTGAAGCGAGGCATTAACGTTCTCAACCTGAGCACAACCTGCATGACCAGGCATCTAAGTGCAAAGCACGAGCTGCAGTGGAATAGACACCTCAAAAACTAAGAAAGGTCTCTGGATCCTCCTGCTTCCTCTTCTGCCGTAGTCTCGGCCTCTTCATCCACCTCTGGAGTGACAGTGGCACCTGCCACCCCGCAAACAGAGGATCTGCCAGCAACGCCACCACCTGGTTCACCAAGCATATCCACAATGTCCCATGGAAGCGTTCAACTCTCTATCTCCCAAACACTGGAGCGAAAGAGGAAGTACCCCCCTACCCACCCGCGATCCCTGGCCCTGAATGCCAGCATTTCAAAATTACTGGCCTTTCGGGTCCTGAACTCAAACTTTTTGTGAAGTTCGGCCGAACCCATCGAACCCGAACATCCAGGTGTCCGCTCAACTCTAGTTATTATCCTTCCATCCCTGCTCAGAAAAACAAAGAGAGGCCTAGTCCAGTGGAAAAAGGTGTGTGAATTTAGGCTACTTTCACACTAGCGGCACGGACCTCCGACAGGCTGTTCCGTCGGTGAACAGCCTGTCGGATCCGTCCTGCCACTAGTGAACGTGTGCCCGCGGACTGCCGCTCCGTACCCATTGACTATAATAGGGGCGGGGGCGGAGTCACGGCAGCTCACGGTGCTAGGGTGCCGGAATAAAACTATGACATGTCCGACATTTATTCCGGCAGCCTCTCGCCGTGCACTGCCGTGCTACCGCCGGAACTCCGTCCCCGCCCCCATTATAGTCAATGGGGACAGAGCGGCAGTCCGGGGGCATACTTTCACTAGTGGCAGGACGGATCCAACAGGCTGTTCCGTCGAGGTCCGTGCAGCTAGTGTGAAAGTAGCTTTACCCTCTATCTCTACCAGAAGAGCTGAAGAAAGGGACTCACCTAATTCAGAACTAAGTGAGAAAATAGAACCGGATGATTAAATTCCTAGATGTTATGGCAATGCTCAGGAGAATGATACAATCATTGTCCCAGCAAGACCACAGAAAACAGTCCTAGCTAGACTTCCCGTTCCGTAACCTACTGTATTTTCGGGAGACGTACTGAAGTTCATAGAGTTGAAGTTTTGAGATGATCATTAAGCATCATTGCTTCAGTTCAGTTGACAAGTCATTCTACCTTCAGAGATATGTTGGTGGAAAAGCCAAGGAAGTTCTTGAAGGTAACATCTATAGAAAAGACGAAGAAGCCTACAAGCAAGCTTGGCAAAAACTGAATGCAAGATATGATCATGCTTTCTTAGTACAAAGAGCCTTTAGAGAAAAACTGAATAACTGGCCTAAAATAGGTCCTAAAGAACACTTCAAACTCCAAAAGTATGGTGACTTCCTGCAAGCATGCAGCAATGCCATCCTATATGTACGAAGACTAGAAGTACTAAACGATTATCTAGAAAACCACAGGATGCTAACTAAGCTACCTGAAGAAGTGGCTTCTAGATGGAATCGCTATGTGACTGAACAGTTAGATCTAGGTAAGGACTTCACAAGTTTTAAAGAGTTCTCTGAGTTCATCAATAAGGAAGCACGGATAGCATGTAATCCAGTAACAGCATCTTACGTCTTAAAATCCTTAGAAGAAAGGCTTGTGAGAGATATAAAACGCACAAGAGCAACTAGCTTTGCAGCCAACACAGCAGCTAAAGGTCCAGATACCTACGAGAGCAAGTCCAAAGTCACTAATGGGATCAGTAGAGCAACAGAACCAACAAATCTTCGGACTACCTTCAAGTGTATGTTCTGTGGAGAGAACCTCTCCATACACAAGTGCAAACAATTGAAGGAGAAGTCCCCATATAAAAAGAAAAGGTTTGTACTGGATTACCAACTGTGCTTCGGATGTCTAAGAAAAGGCCATGTTACTAAGGAGTGTAAGAAAAAGGCCACATGCAGCATTTGCAAAGGACGTCATTAGAGTTGACCGAACACCTGGATGTTCGGGTTCGAGATGTTCGGCCAAACTTTCCGAAAATGTTCGGGTTCGGGATCCGAACTTGACCCGAACTTCGCCCTGAACCCGAACCCCATTGAAGTCAATGGGGACCCGAACTTTTCGGCACTAAAAAGGCTGTAAAATAGCCCAGGAAAGGGCTAGAGGGCTGCAAAAGGCAGCAAAATGTAGGTAATTCCCCTGTAAACAAATGTGGATAGGGAAATGAATTTTAAAAAAATAAAATAAATAAAAATTAACCAATATCAATTGGAGAGAGGTCCCATAGCAGAGAATCAGGCTTCATGTCACCCACCACTGGAACAGGCCACTATCAGATATTTTTAGGCCCCGGCACCCAGACAGAGGAGAGAGGTCCCATAGCAGAGAATCAGGCTTCATGTCATAGCAGAGAATCAGGCTTCATGTCCCCCACCACTGGAACAGGCCACTGTGAGATATTTAGGCCCCGGCATGCAGACAGAGGAGAGAGGTCCCATAGCAGTGAATCAGGCTTCATGTCATAGCAGAGAATCAAGAAAAACAGTAAAGAAAGACCGGCACTCACTATGTCTTGAAGAAAGGAAATCTTTATTGTCACATATAATCCGTGACGCGTTTCAACTCACATCTGGAGCCCTTCTCAAACGTATGGGATATGATACAAACACACATGAACACACAGCATTTAAATAACCCGCCAAGGCGGAAATGATATCACAATACCATGGTTACAAAATCAACAGGGACAATTATCCAGGTGAAGCAAATAAAGAGCATAAAGAAAATGAAGAAAGGATCCCAGCCGCAATCAATTAGCAATTCAAATGTTGAAAATTTCATAATGGCAGTGATAGGGTTAAATGGGGTTGCAGAGTAGTGATGCCGCTGGGATGTCTTCAGATTTTCTAAAGGTGAAAAAAGAACAAGAAACAAATTATCTAAAAAGTTGATTTGCAAATATGGTAGAAATTTCATCCAAAAAAAGACATATTATATATAGAAAGACAAATATGGAGAGCTGAAGATTCACAAGAAACTGTGGAGGTCATACTCGCGGTTCAAGCCTTTGGGCTCCAATGTTTGCAAAGTGTGAATCCAATAGGATTCACGCTTCTTCAACATCTTAACCCTGTCACCACCTCTACGTGGTTGTGACACATGTTCTATTATCTGAAACCGCAGTTGCGAGATATTATGATTACACAGTTCAAAGTGGTGCGGTATAGGTAGAAGCAGGTTCTTTTTCCGTATAGTAGATTTATGTTTTGAGAAACGATCCTTCATGCGCATTGAAGTCTCACCGATATATAATAGACCACACGGACACTTTAATAAATAAACAATAAAGTTACTGTTACAAGTATAGAAACCACGAATGGGGAATTGTTTCCCTGTATGTGGATGTGAGAAATACTCACCTTTGATCACACTTGAACAATGTATGCAACCTAAACAGGGAAAAGTGCCTTTTTTCGGTGTGGATAATGTAGTTTGTCGTTGTACCATTTGAACACTGCCTATATCTGCCCGCACCACCATATCACGTATGTTTTTATTTCGTTTATAGCAAATAAGCGGACGATTTTGGAATTCCTCAACGGAGGGATAATATGTTCCAATGATGGTTAATAATCAATCTGCATTTATGGATCCAAGGATGGAATTTTGAAATAAAAGGGATACAGGATTTTTTAATAGTTTTATCAACTGGGAGAATGGTCTTATTCCTCTCTTGATTGAGTAAAGAAGTGGGATAACCGCGTTGTCTAAACCTATCGCTCATCTCACCAAGGCGAGTTTCCTTGATAACGGTTTCAGAGATGATTCTACGAATCCTCTGAAACTGGGAGTGAGGTAATGCTTTTTTAAGAGCAGGGGGATGATTTCTAGAGTAATGTAGAAGTGAATTTTTATCCGTACTCTTGATATGTAAATCAGTGACTAGCGATCCATCTAGTCCTTTTATAACAACCGTGTCAAGAAAACTTATCCTATGGTCATCATAGTGTAAGGTGAACTGGAGTTCACTCCACACTGAATTTAGATACTCAGCAAACTCAAGAAGGGTTTCAATGCCGTCCCGCCATACGCAAAACACATCGTCAACAAATCTTCGCCAAAATATACAATGTGAACTAAATCATTGGAATAAATATATTGATCTTCGAACCATGACATATATGTGTTTGCGTACGGCGGTGCGGCATTAGAACCCATCGCGGTCCCACAACATTGTTTGTAAAAAGTGTCTTGAAAAAGAAAATAATTTTCATGTAAAATAATTTCCAATAAACCCAAAAAAAAGTTAACAGCCAATCAACCGCACGTATGCCTTTAGAATGAATAATGAAAGTATATAATGAACATACGTCAAAAGTTACCAGCAAATCATCATCCTGTAATGCCAATGTCCTAATTTGTTGGAGAAAATCATGAGTATCAAGGAGGAAAGAAGGCATAATTTTAGTCAGGGGTGTCAAAACCTTATCCAGTAAAATAGCTGGAGGGGACAAAATAGAGTCGGTCAAAGCAACAATTGGTCGACCAGGGGGCTGATTCAAAGATTTGTGTATCTTCGGAAGTGTATAAAACACCGGCGTAACAGGATGATGATTGATCAAAAACTCACCCAATTTTGGGTCTATGGTTTTGTCCTTTAGATACATATCCACCATAGTACAAAGCTTATGTTTAATAGAAAAAACAGGATCCCCTGGTAGCGGTTGATAGACAAAATTTCAGAGATGTAATACTCTTTGTCCATAAGGACAAGAGCCCCTCCTTTGTCAGCAGGTTTAAGAATCAAAGTGTTGTCATGAATAAGATCATCAATAGCTTGTTTCTCAACCTGTGTGAGGTTATGGGTTAAATGACATCCACTTTGTCTTAAATCCTGCAAAGCATGTGAAATATCACGTTGGATAAGGGCAACAAATGTCTCAACAGGGTGATTGGTTTAAGGCTGAAAAGTATTTTTCAACCGCCAAAATCCTAAGTCCTGCAAATTAAGCAAAAATTCATTAGCATTAACATTCACATTAGCAATCTTGTCAGGAGTAGAAAAGTGTGCCTTAAGCCTAATATTTCGAAAAAAGCGCTGGTAGTCCATGTCTAATTCAAATCTGTCTAATGGAGCCGTAGGACAAAAGGACAGGCTCTTTTCAAGTACATTAAGTTGCACTGGACTCAGGTTTTTAGAAGAAATATTGAAAACTAGAGTTTGATGTGAGTCTGTACCTGAGAGCGCGTTGTCCTGGCGGCATCGAGATCGCCGATAATGACGTCCTGCTCGTCTGGTATTCTTCTTGGTGGGGGTCTTTGTCGGCATCTTCCTAAAAAAGGAGGCCGTTGGGTTCCAGTAATGGAATCGCTGCCCGACCCAGAAGACATGGAGCCTGTGCGACGTTGTGAATGAATGAATGAATAAAGGAGTTGCAGTACCTGACAAGTCCTGCCATCTGTAAATGCGTTTATTCTGATAGTCCTCAGAATCCCTGATAAACTTCTGACGCTTAGTTGCTTCAATATCCTTTCTTAGATCCGTGCAGATTTTTTTAACCTTTGATTTCAAGGTAGTTAATTCATCCGCCGGTAATGCGTCTTTTAATTGAGTTTCAATATACGCAATTTTTTGTTTGGTAGTGGTAATAGCCTCTGTGAGGAATTCGATGGTTAAGACCATAAGGTCAGTGGAGCATTTGTTGAGGATGTTAGCGAAGTGAGTGCAATACTCAATATTGTCACAAAAGAAGGTGGGTCGAAGATGGACCCTTAATCCACGTGGGATACGCTGCAGGCGGCAGTATTCAGCCAGGGTGGAGACATGCAATTCCCAAGAGGTTAACTTCCGCGGCTCTTCCGCAGAGAATCAGGCTTCATGTCACCCACCACTGGAACAGGCCACTATCAGATATTTTTAGGCCCCGGCACCCAGACAGAGGAGAGAGGTCCCATAGCAGAGAATCAGGCTTCATGTCATAGCAGAGAATCAGGCTTCATGTCACCCACCACTGGAACAGGCCACTGTGAGATATTTTTAGGCCCCAATACCCAGACAGAGGAGAGAGGTCCCATAGCAGTGAATCAAGCTTCATGTCACCCACCACTGGAACAGACCACTGTCAGATATTTTTAGGCCCCGGCACCCAGACAGAGGAGAGGTTCATTCAACTTTGGGTTGCCCCGCAATATAATTGGTAAAATTAAAAAAAGAGGATTAATTGAAGAAGTGCCCTGGAGTACAAGAATATATGGTTAAGGGGAGGTAGTTATAAATGTCTAATCTGCACAAGGGATGGACAGGTCCTGTGGGATCCATGCCTGGTTAATTTTTATGAACGTCAGCTTGTCCACATTGGCTGTAGACAGGCAGTCCAGCACCTCCAAGGCATAAAAGGCTAGCTCTGGCCACGTGGACAATTTGGAGACCCAGAAGTTGAATGGGGCCGAACCATCAGTCAGTACGTGGAGGGGTGTGCACACGTACTGTTCCACCATGTTAGTGAAATGTTGCCTCCTGCTAACACGTTCCGTATCAGGTGGTGGTGCCGTTAGCTGTGGCGTGGTGACAAAACTGTTCCACATCTCTGCCATGCTAACCCTGCCCTCAGAGGAGCTGGCCGTGACACAGCTGCGTTGGCGACCTCTTGCTCCTCCTCTGCCTTCTCTTTGGGCTTCCACTTGTTCCCCTGTGACATTTGGGAATGCTCTCAGTAGCGCGTCTACCAACGTGCGCTTGTACTCGCGCATCTTCCTATCACGTTCCAGTGCAGGAAGTAAGGTGGGCACATTGTCTTTCTACCGGGGATCCAGCAGGGTGGCAACCCAGTAGTCCGCACACGTTAAAATGTGGGCAACTCTGCTGTCGTTGCGCAGGCACTGCAGCATGTAGTCGCTCATGTGTGCCAGGCTGCCCAGAGGTAAGGTCCTCCATTTCCCCCCAGCCACGCACCAGTGATGGGCCCGAGCAACGTTGGGTGCCACCCTACTGTGAACATGCTTCATCCTCATCCTCCTCCACCTCCTCCTTATCCTCGTCCTCCTCGTCCTCCAGTAGTGGGCCCTGGCTGGCCACATTTGTACCTGGCCTCTGCTGTTGCAAAAAACCTCCCTCTGAGTCACTTCTAAGAGACTGGCCTGAAAGTGCTAAAAATGACTCCTCTTCCTCCTCCTCCTGGGCCACCTCCTCTTCCATCATCGCCCTAAGTGTTTTCTCAAGGAGACATAGAAGTAGTATTGTAACGCTGATAGCGGCGTCATTGCCACTGGCCCTGTTGGTTGAGTACTCGAAACAGCGCAACAGGGCACACAGGTCTCGCATGGAGGCCCAGTCATTGGTGGTGAAGTGGTGCGGTTCCGCAGTGCGACTGACCCGTGCGTGCTGCAGATGAAACTCCACTATGGCCTGCTGCTGCTCGCACAGTCTGTCCAGCATGTGCAAGGTGGAGTTCCACCTGGTGGGCACGTCGCATATGAGGCGGTGAGCTGGAAGGCCGAAGTTACGCTGTAGCGCAGACAGGCGAGCAGCGGCAGGATGTGAACGCCGGAAGCACGCACAGACAGCCCGCACTTTATGCAGCAGCTTTGACATGTCAAGGTAGTTGTGAATGAACTTCTGCACCACCAAATTCAGCACATGTGCCAGGCAAGGGATGTGCGTCAAACCGGCTAGTCCCAGAGCTGCGACGAGATTTCGCCCATTAAGATAAGATAAGATGCCTTTATTGTCACTGTACAATACAATGTTATACAATGTACATACAATGAAATGTTGTTTGGAGCAATCCTAGATGCCATGGACAGAGGAACAAGAACTGACATTTAAACTAAAGCATTACACTAGAAAAAAAAAACTGCACTAGAAAGCATTACTATTCACAGTTCACAGCATATATATATATATATATATATATATATATATATAGCAAGAGCATATGAATATATATACACACTGATTCAGACACCACTGCAGACAAGAGATCATCATGGCGTCACGAATGCAGCAGTCACTTTCAGTCTGTGGTAGTTTCTATCCTAGGAAGGGGCAATAGTCTCTGAGCATTATCGCACACCACCAGGCCGGGTTTGAGGCTCACCGACAGCAACCACTCGTCGGTCTGTTGTTCAATACCCCGCCACAACTCCTGCGCGGTGTGGGGCCTGTCCCCCAAACATATGAGTTTCAGAATGGCCTGCTGACGTTTACCCCAGGCTGTGCTGAAGTTGGTGGTGAAGGTGTGTGGCTGACTGGATGAGCAGGTGGAAGAAGAGGAGGAGTAAGCCGAGTAGGAGGAGGAGGCTACAGGAGGCAAAGAATGTTGCCCCTCGATCCTTGGCGGCGGAAGGACGTGCGCTAAACAGCTCTCCGCCTGGGGCCCAGCCGCCACTACATTTACCCAGTGTGCAGTTAGGGAGATATAGCGTCCCTGGCCGTGTGTCACGAACCGGCAGGACAGGTAGTGAATCCTCTGCACCAGAGAGGCGATGGCGCGGGTAGTACTAGAGGACCGGTTCTAAGCAGTTACTGGTCTTCACCAGAGCCCGCCACAAAGCGGGATGGATTTGCAGCAGCGGTAACTACCAGGTCGTGTCCCCTAGTAACAACTCGACCTCTCTGGCAACTGATAAGGCGTGGTACACAGGGAGAAGGCAAGAGCGTAGTCGGACGAAGCAGCGGTCAGGGCAGGCAGCAAAGGTTCAAAGGCGAGTGGACGTAGCAACGGGTACGGCAAACAGGTAAGGCAAACTAACATCATAGGGAACGCTTTCTCTGAGGCACAAGGCGCAAAGATCCGGCAGAAGGCTGTGGGAGGAGAAGGTATAAATGGGCAGTGCACAGGTGCAGCCTAATTAAGTCAGCACTGCCTCTCACAACCTTAACCCTTAATAACCCCTTTGGACCAGGCACCATTCACTGGTGCACTGGTCCTTTGAATCTAAGAGTCCCGGCGTGCGCGCGCCCTAGAGAGCGAGGACGCTCACGCCGAGATGCTGGAGTGCTGCCTGGGGACATACGCTGTGAGCGCTCCGAGACCAGCAGGGGACCCGGAGCGCTCAGCGTAACACCGTGCTTACTGGTCCACGTATCTGTGGTTAGGTGGACCTTGCCACAGATGGCGTTGCGCAGTGCACACTTGATTTTATCGGATACTTGGTTGTGCAGGGAAGGCACGGCTCTCTTGGAGAAGTAGTGGCGGCTGGGAACAACATACTGTGGGACAGCAAGCGACATGAGCTGTTTGAAGCTGTCTGTGTCCACCAGTCTGAATGACAGCATTTCATAGGCCAGTAGTTTAGAAATGCTGGCATTCAGGGCCAGGGATTGAGGGTGGCTAGGTGGGAATTTACGCTTTCTCTCAAATGTTTGTGAGATGGAGAGCTGAACGCTGCCGTGTGACATGGTGGAGATGCTTGGTGACGGAGGTGGTGGTGTTGGTGGTACATCCTCTGTTTGCTGGGCGGAAGGTGCCAACGTTCCTCCAGAGTCGGAGGAAGAGGCCGAGGTGGCAGCAGCAGAAGAGGTAGCAGGGGGAGCCTGTGTGAGTTCCTTGTTTTTAAGGTGTTTACTCCACTGCAGTTCATGCTTTGCATGCAGATGCCTGGTCATGCAGGTTGTGCTAAGGTTCAGAATGTTAATGCCTCGCTTCAGGCTCTGATGGCACAGTATGCAAACCACTCGGGTCTTGTCGTCAGCACATTGTTTGAAGAACTGCCACGCCAGGGAACTCCTTGAAGCTGCCTTTGGGGTGCTCGGTCCCAGATGGCGGTGGACAGTAGCAGGCGAACTCTCTTGGCGGCGGGTGTTCTGCTTTTGCCCCCTGCTCCCTCTTTTGCTACGCTGTTGGCTCTGTCTCACCACTGCCTCTTCCTCTGAACTCTGAAAGTCAGTGGCACGACCTTCATTCCATGTGGGGTCTATGACCTCATCGTCCCGTGCATCGTCTTCCACCCAGTTTTCCTCCCTGACCTCCTGTTCAGTCTGCACACTGCAGAAAGACGCAGCAGTTGGCACCTGTGTTTCGTCATCATCAGAGACGTGCTGAGGTGGTATTTCCATGTCCTCATCATCAGGAAACATAAGTGGTTGTGCGTCACTGCATTCTATGTCTTCCACCGCTGGGGAAGAGCTAGGTGGATGCCCTTGGGAAACCCTGCCAGCAGAGTCTTCAAACAGCATAAGAGACTGCTGCATAACTTGAGGCTCAGACAGTTTCCCTGATATGCATGGGGGTGATGTGACAGACTGATGGGCTTGGTTTTCAGGCGCCATCTGTGCGCTTTCTGTAGAAGACTGGGTGGGAGATAATGTGAACGTGCTGGATCCACTGTCGGCCACCCAATTGACTAATGCCTGTACCTGCTCAGGCCTTACCATCCTTAGGACGGCATTGGGCCCCACCAAATATCGCTGTAAATTCTGGCGGCTACTGGGACCTGAGGTAGTTGGTTCACTAGGACGTGTGGCTGTGGCAGAACGGCCACGTCCTCTCCCAGCACCAGAGGGTCCACTAACACCACCATGACCATGTCCGCATCCGCGTCCCTTACTAGATGTTTTCCTCATTGTTACCGTTCACCACAATAAGAAAAAAATTATTTGGCCCAATGTATTGAATTCAAATTCAGGCCTTTTTTTACAGGCACCTAACACTATCTGGCTATCTATTTAAGTACCGTATTACAATAATACAGGCAAAGCAGTAACCACATATTTAGGGGAATATAAATTGTAGGCCTAGTATTTAGGCCCTGGATGAAAGGTATCCTTTTACGGACAGAATTAGACTTGGAGATGTACGGTAGCGTGTGAAGTTATTGAGGATGACCCTATCAGCACTTGAATTTGCACCTTGAATGTAATATACCCTTTTACGGACAGAAATACACTATGTGAGATGCACAATAGTGTGTGCAAATTTAAAGGCTTATGCTTTCAGCAATTGTAATTTAACAGTTTGTGTAATATACCCTTTTACGGAACAAAAATACAATTGGAGATGCACGCTGAGTGTAATACACCCTTTTACGGACAGATTTAAACTTGGCCTGCAACAGCAGAAACCACTGATTTAGGGTATTGCTATTTTGGGAATTGAATTTCAACCCAGAACAAAAACTATGCTTTGACGGACACTAAAAATCTTGTCCAGCCACAGCTGGAACACCAGATTTAGGGTATTGCTATTTTTGCAAGTGAATTTCACCCCTCAATAAAAAATAGAAAATTCTATCCTGAGTTTCAAGGGGTGACAATAAGCACAGCCAAGCCCCTGATGTAGGATATAGCAAAAAAAAAACAACACACTATTGATGGTTAAATGGACTTCGTGGCAGCTTGTTCTGGCGCACCACAAGACACAAAATGGCCGCTGATCACCCCAGAAAAAAATGACAGAAAAACGCTATGGGCAGCCTAAAAACTGTGAGCAATTAACTAGCAGAAGTTGAATGATTCACAGTTGTAGATCGATCACTTCATTAAGTGTTTTTGCTGAGTAAATCCCTGCCTAATCTTGCCCTAACAGCAGCTGCATCCTCTCCCTACACTAATCAGAGCAGAGTGACGTGCGGCGCTACGTGACTCCAGCTTAAATAGAGGCTGGTTCACATGCTGCACTAGCCAATCACAGTCATGCCAATAGTAGGCATGGCTGTGATATCCTCTTGGGGCAAGTAGTATGACGCTTGTTGATTGGCTGCTTTGCAGCCTTTCAAAAAGCGCCAAGAAAGCGCAGAACACCGAACCTGAACCCAAACTTTTATGTAAATGTTCGGGTTCGGGTCCGTGTCACGAACATCCCTAAATTCGGTACGAACCCGAACTATACAGTTCGGGTTTGCTCATCCCTAGACGTCATCCAACAGCACTACATGAAGAACGCCCAAAGAAGGATAAATCCTCAATACCTAAAGATACTGAGGAAGGAAAGAAAGTATCAGTATTCTCTTGCAGAGTGAGGGAAGAAGAAAGCAACAGCGCATCAATGGTTGTACCAGTGTCCATTTCAAATCATAAGAGGAGGAACAAAAAGGTATACGCCTATGCGCTACTGGATGCCCAGAGTGACGTCACCTTCATTGATCACGGAATCTGCAAGAAATTACAAGTGGCTACAGAACCAGTGAAGCTCAAACGCACCACAATGACAGGGAGAGACACATTAGTGAACAGTCAAAGGGTCAAAGGACTAAGAGTTAGATTACTTCATTCAAACTGCACATTAGATCTACCTCCAGCTTATCCAAAAGACGATATACCTCTAGATCAAGATCACATACCTACCTGTGTAACAGCCAATGAATGGGAACACCATATCTCATGAAATGTCCCCGCTGAAATAGTTTGGTGTTGGACTGTTGATAGACTACAATTGTTCCGAAGCCTTGGTACCACGAAAGGTAATCACAGGAGGAAAGGGTGAACCCTACACTGTTCAAACTGATCTAGGACGGGGTGTTGTTGGAGGAAAACAGCAGATCGCAAACTCAAGACAGGTGACAGGATTGTGTCATTGAATATCTGTCCAAGAGTTACCAACTGAAAGTCCAGCAAAAGTAATTGAAGATCCTTGAATCCGACTTTGCAGACATAAGTTCTAAAGAAAATAGTGTATCCCAAGAAGACATAAAGTTCGTACACACTCTAGAAGAAAGTATTCAGCAGAATCAACAAGGTCATCTTGAAATGCCCTTACCCTTTAGAGAGCAACCACGTCTGCCAAATAACAGAAATCTTGCCCTAGCAAGATTGAAATGTTTGAAGAAAAGGATGGGAAGAGATTCCAAACTCAAGAATGATTATTTGAAATTCATGGAAGGCATCCTCGAAGAAGGACATGCAGAGAAAGTTAATAACCAACCTAAAGAAGAAGTGTGGTACATTCCACATCAAGGTGTTTACCACTCAAAGAAATCAGATAAGATTAGAGTGATGTTTAATTGCTCAGCAAAGTACGATGGTGTTGCATTGAACAATCATCTAATAAAAGGACCATATCTTACAACACTGTCTGGAGTACTCTGTAGATTCAGAAAGTATCCCGTAGTGGTCATGTGTGATGTTGAAAAGATGTTCCACCAGTTTTATGTGAAGAATGAAGATAGAGACTTCCTGAGGTTCCTATAGTGGGAGGACGGAGATACAGATACAGAGCCAGCAGAATATACTATCATCTCCAGGTTGCACCAATTAAGGTATGAAGTATTTGGCTAATCAGAATGAAAAGGATTGCTCATCAGCAGCAAATTTTCTGATGAAAAACTTTTATGTAGATGATGTTCTCATAAGTCTAGAGTCCAGAGAATCTGCATTCGAACTAGTGAAAGAAAGTCAAGAGTTATGTGCAAGAGGTAAGCTGCGTGTTCATAAATTCATCTCAAACAACAGAGAGGTACTGGAATCCATCAGTGACTCTGAATGTCCATCAACAATGAAGAATGTAGATCTCAATTATGATAATCTTCCAATTCAGAATGTACTTGGATTGGGATGGAATGTAGAGAACGACAAGTTCTTCTTTGAAATATCTATTGAAGAGAAAGTTGCAACTAGACGTACCATTCTTTCCGCAGTGACTTCTATATGATCCTCAGAGCAAAATAAATACTACAAGAATTATGCAGACAGAAGTTGGGATGGGATGAGTCTATACCTGAAAATTTGAGGCCAAGGTGGAAGAGTTGGATAAGAGACTTGCAAAACTTGAGAGAAGTTCGGATACCCAGATATTTTGTACCTCATTATTTCGGAAAGTACAAGAAAATAGAACTTCATCACTTTTCAGATACCAGTAGTTATGGTTATGGTCAGTGCTCCTAGATGAGAGTGATAGGAGAAGAAAAGATACACTGTGCCCTGGTTATGGGGAAGGCCAGAGTCACACCTACCAGTATTCAGACAATACCAAGACTTGAATTGACAGCAGCTGTTTTAGCATCAGTAAACAAGTTTCTGAAAGAAGAATTGCAATTGAAAATAGATGAAGACAAACTAGTAAGAGTTGCGCTAGGTGTATCAGCCAGACGGCTATGTATTGTTTAGTCCGGAGCTACAAGTAAATGTCTCTTACCAGACTCTCGATGTGCCACTCGCCCGCCTCCCAGTAGTCGGTCGTCTCTTACCGGCCTCCCGCTTCACGGCGTTCTCCTCTGCCCTGCTCCTCCTCACCCTTCACACGGCGTCCCGCGTGGTGGTGAAGCAAGCGTCGGCGCAGCGTCTCACGTGATGCGGAAGAGGCGTTCCTTACCGGTCAGCTGGTTATGCTTGCCGGAGGTCCTGGTCGGGCTGAGGCAATTCCTAGACAGGCCTGTCGTTATTGGTCAAGTGTCCTTTGCGTGCACATCAGTTGATTAAGCTCACTTGCTGGGACCAAACGCGTTTCGGGGACAACCCCTTCCTCAGTGGATATCAGTAGTGAGCTTTAATGCTTCTCTTTTATAGGCAGATGCCTGTCAATCAACTTTACTGGTGGTTCATATCCAAAATCCGGACTGGAATCCTTATTGATAGTCTTTCTTATATAGTGCTGTAATGTTGTATATGCATACTATCCTCCTCACATATTACAATTATAAAATAGAAAATCAGATCTGTTAAAACACTATGATAATACATAAATAGTTAAAATGCAAATCCTGTTACTAAAATATACAGACAGGTCATTGGGGCAACTCATTATTTGTGGCTAATAAAACGATATAAATGACAATCTACTTATTGGGATAGGAAAGTTTGGTGGGGGGTGTTATTGTTATTCCACTTCTTAGGTGATATTCATACATATATCTCATATCAAGACATGGAGTTAGTGTATCTAAGTCCAGGAAAAGGCTCGAGTGTCGAGTGGGGTGTAGATGGAATCTACATCTGCCTATCAAAAAAATCTTCTAATGGAACAGCACAAAAGGCACTTCATAGTGCTGCGCCTGCCACACACCTCCTGGCTCAAGATTATTAAGTCTTATATAAGCAGAGTAGAGATGAATACCTGCAGCACCCCAAAAAATTGCTAAAGGTCCCACACAGAATTAACAGACACATAAAAAAAAAAAAAACAGAAACAGTGTTGGCTTCTTCCTCCACCTCCTATACCTCTTCCACCTACACCGCCACGTCCACAGCCTCCTCAACTTTCTACTCCACTTGGACCTACGCCTACTGGTCCAAGATTATTTATTTTTATTTTTATATATTTCATGTTATTTTAAGTCATTTTCCTATACACATTTGTTTGCAGAGCAATTGTTCTGCTCTTACCCCCATTTTGGATCCTTTTGCAGCCCTCTAGCTCTTTCTATGACTTTTTTACAGCAATTTTAGTGGCCCAAAGTTCAGGTCCCCATTGACTTCGGTGTTCGGCGTCAAGTTCGGGACGCAAGCCGAACTTTGAAACACAGTATGGTCAAACCAGTCGAACCCAAATAAAATATCCAGCAGTCCGCTCATCCCGAGTTACCACAAAGAGCAAGGAAATTCGACTTCGGGACGAATAGAATTTGTCCTTAAATTGGGATCGAATTTCATTTCGTCGACTCATTCGTTTGATTTGCTCATCCCTAGTGTACATATTTGTGGAACAATAAAAATTATCCTAAATTATGAAGGACTAACTGAAGGACCCGGCTTCGCTCGGGTATGTTTCATCTATTTCATTTAATGTTTGTGTGTGTTGTTAAAAGATATCGACAGTATCCCCCCATAACAGTAACATCTACAATACCCCGCCACCTTAACAGTGACTTCTACAGCCCCCCACCCCTTAACACTGCCCCCCCACAGTGCCCCATCCCTTAAAATTGGACCTCCACAGCAGCCCACCCCCTTAACTTTGACCCTTAGAGCAGCCTTCCCCTTAAACAGTGAGTTTCACAGCACACCACCCCCTTGACAGTGACCTCCACAGGGGCCCGCCCCCTTAACAGTGACCTTTACAGCAATCTGCCCCTTAACACTGACCTCCTTAGCGGATCATCACCTTAACTGTGACCTCCACAGCAGCCTGCCCCTAGGGTGGCCAGAAGTCCAGTTTTAGGCCGGACAATCTGGCTTTCAGACTCCCTGTTCTCTGTCTGGCACAGGGCCTGGATGTCCTTTTGAGCAGCTCACTCTCAGACAGCAGTACTGTGCTGTCTGAGTGTGAGCTGCAGGAAGAAAGTCACTGTCCCTCCCACCCCTGCAGCTGACAGAAGTTGATTTTTCACTTCATTTTATCAATCCCTGTTGGCTGAGTGGAAGGGGGCGTGGATATCCTTTTGACCAGCTCACTCTCAGACAGCAGCACTGTGCTGTCTGAGTGTGAGCTGCATGGAGAAAGTCACCCTGCCTCCCACCTCTGCAGCTGACAGAAGTTAATTTTTAACTTAATTTTTTCAATGCCTGTCAGCTGACCAAATTGGGGGCATGGTTTAGCGGGACCTAGAAGTTGATTTTTAACTTCATTTTTTCAATCTCTGTCGGCTGAGGAGTGGGAGGCAGCATGGCCTAACCAGATCGGGGGTGTGTCCTTTTAAACAGCTCACTCTAAGAAAGTCACCCTCCCTCCCACACCTGCAGCTGACAGAAGCTGATTTTTACCTTCATTTTTTCAATCCCTGTCGGCTGAGGAGTGGGAGGGGGTGTCGCCTAACCACACCAGGGGCGTGGCTTAGCTGGACCTCGGGGCGGGGTTTTAAGTTTGTCTTTTGAGGGTGGACACATTGTGGCAGGGGGCGTGTCTGGGCTCCTTCCTGCAAGAGTGACGCCCCTCTGGGCACCTTACTGGCTCATTTGCATACCAAATATACTGGATTTTCAGAGGATAAAAACATTTATTGCTGGACCAAAGGCACATCTTGAAATAAGGTAATAAGTGATATTAGGCCATGGCTTTACTTCAATAGCAATTATCCTGGTGACAGATTTCCTTTAAAGCTCACCTAGAGCAGTGAAGAAAAATGGCTGGGTTGTTATGGAAACCTAGAGTAAAACTGCATATGTGGAGGCTAACGACCTGCAAGCTTCTATTGGCTGATAAGGGTCATGCGACCAAGCTACTATTGTCTAATGCATTATTTGGGAATATCTCAGAAACAGTACATTCTAGAGAGCTGAGACCTGGTCTAAAACCTTTCCGGACACCTGATGTACTGGTGTGCCAAATTTTGTGATTGTAAATGCAACAGTGTGGATTCCTTTAGCGGACATACATACACACACACATACATTAAGCTTTATATATTAGTAGTGATAAGTGAGCACCAATGTATTCAGGTGTTCGGCCCAAACACATTGCTTTATTCGTGTGCTCAGCCGAGCACCCAAGTATAATGGAAGTCAATGGGAGACAACCAGGCACCCCCTGCTTGGAAGAGAAGAGGGAGTTTGGTTCGTAAAAAAAGTTAGAAATTGATGGAAACCCCATCAAAATGGTTTAGAAACAGCATTAAGAGGATAGATGGATGCGTCTTAGACTCCTATTATATACAACATATACAACAATAGAAAACCACATAAAGGCTGTATGCCAACAGCCAGGTATGTGCAAGCCATCAATCTATCCATGAGACAGATGACAGGCTTAGGCCTCATGCACACGACCGTTTTTTGGGTCCGCATTCACTTCATCGGGGCCGCAAAAGTGCTGTCCGCAGCCGTGGCTCTGTTCCGCGGCACCGCTAAAAAAAATATAACATGTCCTATTCTTGTCCGCGCTTTGCGGACAAGAATAGGCATTTATATTGCAGGCGCCCATTCCGTTCCGCAAATTTCGGAAGGCAACACGGGCGGCTTCCGTTTTTTGTGGATCCGCGGTTTGCGGACCGCAAAAAATGGCACGGTCATGTGCATGAGGCCTTAGTCAGCATACCTTACAATGGCAGCTTTGTGCACTATGAGATATTCCAAACCAGCTCTCATCTGACTGAAAACCAGTAAACCTCAAAGTTATTTTGCATCTGTTGAATGACTTGGGTGGACCTGCACACCTAGATCAATATCATTAGGGCGACAAAAAGTTTTCCGATTGTCCTAACATAATATTCAATAACCTTTCTATACAGTTTTGTCATGTAAAAACTCATTTGCATAAACATGGGCATATGGCAAAGACATGCAAATGAGCAGAATCTGCCTTGCTTTTCAGCTGTCCTAAGACAATGAAGACCAATAGATGGCGATATTGAGTTATGAACAGCGCCCTCTATTGGTTTCACAGTCTTGTGACGAGACAAATATTCTTGTCATGAGACTATGAAACCAATATAAGGCGCTGTTCATAACTCAATAGCGCCCTCTTTTGCTTTCATAGTCTTCTGACAAGAATATTAGACTGAGCCTTAAGACAAGTTTATTAGTGTGGCCTTTTGCATGGAAAATTAGCGATTAGAATATTTGCGATCTACACTAGGATGATGGAAAGGTAAAGGACGGCTCACCTCTGGCTCAAGATGGCAAGGTGCACCAACCAGATGTCGTACCCTGATCACCAAAGAACAATTGTAATGTAAAAAGGATGGGCACTCATATACCTAGTCCACAGATTTAGCAAAGCGACAGTAATTTATTAATGACAGTATATATATACGAATTGATGACAGTATACAAATATATACAAATTATCACCATACACAGATAATAATATATAACCTAAACAGAGCTTTGACCCCAAAATAGGTATTAAAATAGATAAAAATCTAATAAAATATGAGATAAATTATATCAAATATCAGTCCACTGATATACACTAGTAAATAGAAAAATGGGAATCCGGTCCAGCAAGTGTGAGTGGAACAGAGTCTAAACAGACTATATATGAACTAGCGGACTTGTTATCCTCTGTTAGTTAGAACAGTGGCTAATACCGAGTAAATCTCCACAAATGAAATACAAAGTGATAATAGATATATCAACAAGTGAGTATAAGTACCAAGTGCTGGCAAAACATAAAATCAAAAGTGATAACAGATGATAAAAAACAATAGCATAATAGTGCATTGAGTGATAATACCTGTAAAATAATTATATCAATAATATATATATATAACAGTGCTCAAATCATTTCAGTGTAAATATCCATATAAAAATAAAAATGTAAAGTGTCTCTGGAGAGTCGGCAATATTTAATGGATACTTCGTCCCACTAGTAGTTCTATTCCTAAAGCTCAATCTTTCTGTAGTGTTATAGCAAGTCTCCTGGGAATCGGCTTTATATTTCAATGGTAAATCCACACAATTCCTAGGAGTACGCTAGGTTTCACACTAATGTAATCCAGCAGATATCTACTTAGACGAGCTTTGGATTCAACAGCGATAGTGCAGTGGATACGGTAAGATAATTATGCAGCAGTACATATACACTTACCTAAAGAATTATTAGGAACACCATACTAATACGGTGTTGGACCCCCTTTTGCCTTCAGAACTGCCTTAATTCTACGTGGCATTAATTCAACAAGGTGCTCATAGCATTCTTTAGAAATGTTGTCCCATATTGATAGGATAGCATCTTGCAGTTGATGGAGTTTTCAGGGATGCACATCCAGGGCACGAGGCTCCCATTCCACCACATCCCAAAGATGCTTTATTGGGTTGAGATCTGGTGACTGTGGGGGCCATTTTAGTACAGTGAACTCATTGTCATGTTCAAGAAACCAATTTGAAATGATTCGAGCTTTGTGACATGGTGCTGTCACGACCGCTATCCCAGCAGCAGTCGTGTCGCACCAGACGGAGGGGAAGGGGGACCCTTATCTACGGATGGGAAATAGAATGGCCACCCCTGACTAACCCTAAGCTGGCACCTGTCTGCCCTGATACCCTAGACGGGGTGTGAACCCGTGCGGCGAGCAGGATGCCTAAAACCCTCAGTCGCCCTAACAAGACTGGACTGGGGAAAGGCCGATGGGAGCGCTAGTCACCATCACTCACGTCTAGGAAAACAACAGGGGAAGACAGCAACAAACAAACAACAGAAGAGATAGACTTATCCAGTCACGAGCAGAGAAGGCGATCCCAAACACGACAGTCCACGCCGGACAAGAGCTCCACAGCAACACCATCAAACGATCTCCTTCCAAGGTCAGAGTAGCACTGGAAGTAAGGACTATATCTGGCAATGACTGCAAGTGAAACTGAAACTAATATAGTAGCTGGGAGTGGCAGACAGGACTCACCTGAGAAGGATGCCTACAAACTCCCAGTCAGGACAAAAAGGTTCACAAGGCAAAACCCAGATGACATACCCTGAACCACGGAGCAAACTCACAAGCTATCGCGAGTAGCAAGTCGCTGCGACCTTCTCCTCCGAGACCTGTCTGGATCAGTCACAGTCGTGACAGGTGCATTATCCTGCTGGAAATAGCCATCAGAGGATGGATACATGTTCTCATTCTGTTTACGCCAAATTCGGACTCTACCATTTGAATGTCTCAACAGAAATCGAGACTCATCAGATCAGGCAACATTTTTCCAGTCTTCAACAGTCCAATTTTGGTGAGCTCGTGCAAATTGTAGCCTCTTTTTCCTATTTGTAGTGGAGATGAGTGGTACCCGGTGGGGTCTTTTGCTGTTGTAGCCCATCCGCCTCAAGGTTGTGCGTGTTGTGGCTTCACAAATGCTTTGCTGCATACCTCGGTTGTAACGAGTGGTTGTTTCAGTCAACGTTGCTCTTCTATCAGCTTGAATCAGTCTGCCCATTCTCCTCTGACCTCTAGCATCCACAAGGCATTTTTGCCCACAGGACTGCCGCATACTAGATGTTTTTCCCTTTTCACACCATTCTTTGTAATCTCTAGAAATGGTTGTGCGTGAAAATCCCAGTAACTAAGCAGATTGTGAAATACTCAGACCGTGGCTCCTGAGGAAGAAGGAGGATAACATTCGAAACGCGTCTGGCGTGGAGGAATTGGACCTGACAAAATACCGGCTAAACTTTCAACTATAATAGCTTGTTATTATTTGCTGAACAGAGAAAGCGTTTTCCAAGGATAAATGAACCGCGGCTTTCTTTGGACACAGTGCAGCGATTGATGGGTGAGATTCAACCACCTGTGCTGATCCAGACAGGT
This sequence comes from Bufo bufo, assembly GCF_905171765.1. Classification (NCBI taxonomy): domain Eukaryota; kingdom Metazoa; phylum Chordata; class Amphibia; order Anura; family Bufonidae; genus Bufo; species Bufo bufo. The sequence goes on from NC_053391.1 coordinate 282,045,004, forward strand.
GGAACACCTACTTTAATCAAGAAAACCCGATGTGGATTTGCAGCGTGACACAGCAAGCGCTCTCGTTTACAGCCAGACTTGCAAAATTATAACATTAGTCTGCATAGCATTCTTATCCAGCAGCAAGGCAGCTTTTGATTGTGCTGCCCAAAGGCAAGTCCACCCTGAATCTACACCACGTGGGACGCCACGGTGGGAATAGTAGGACTGTACGTGAGTAACAAACCTAATACTGCTGCATCTATATGTACTGCTGCATAATTATCTTACCGTATCCACTGCACTATCGCTGTTGAATCCAAAGCTCGTCTAAGTAGATATCTGCTGGATTACAATTGTGTGAAACCTAGCGTACTCCTAGGAATTGTGTGGATTTACCATTGAAATATAAAGCCGATTCCCAGGAGACTTGCTATAACACTACAGAAAGATTGAGCTTTAGGAATAGAACTACTAGTGGGACGAAGTATCCATTAAATATTTACGACTCTCCAGAGACACTTTACATTTTTATTTTTAAATGGATATTTACACTGAAATGATTTGAGCACTGTTATATATATATATTATTGATATATTTATTTTACAGGTATTATCACTCAATGCACTATTATGCTATTGTTTTTTATCATCTATTATCACTTTTGATTTAATGTTTTGCCAGCACTTGGTACTTATACTCAAGTGTTGATATATCTATTATCACTTTGTATTTCATTTGTGGAGATTTACTCGGTATTAGCCACTGATCTAACTAACAGAGTATAACAAGTCCGCTAGTTCATATATAGTCTGTTTAGACTCTGTTCCACTCACACTTGCTGGACCGGATTCCCGGTTTTCTATTTACTATTTATATCAGTGGACTGATATTTGATATAATTTATCTCATATTTTATTTGATTTTTATCTATTTTAATACCTATTTTGGGGTCAAAGCTCTGTTTAGGTTATATATTATTATCTGTGTATGGTGATAATTTGTATATATTTGTATACTGTCATCAATTCGTATATATATACTGTCATTAATAAATTACTGTCGCTTTGCTAACTCTGTGGACTAGGTATATGAGTGCCCATCCTTTTTACATTACACTAGGATGATATCTGACACTGGGAAAGCTGGGTAATAACTCAGTGATAAAATCGGACACTGGGAAAGCTGGGTAATAACTCACGATCTACACTGAGTTATTACCCAGATTTTCCAGTGTCAGATATTATCACTGACTTACTACATAATTATTACATAATATTAGCTATATTGCTATATATTCGTGCTAACGCTGCCTTCTGAGGTGCTAGCTTTGCCCCAGCTGCCTTGGCGACCTCTTCCTCCTCCTCCTCTGCCTTCGCCTTGTGCTTCCACTGAGCCCCCACTGTCAGGTGGGAATGCTATCATCAGCGTGCGCTTGTAGTCGCGCATCTTCTGATCAGTAACAGACGTTTTTACAGAATTTAGTTCCCTGTCAGCAATGCAGAGCAGGGGTTTTTCACAGGCAAAAGTGGGTTAATGTCAGCCATCAATGTAACAGACGAATTTTAGAGATTTAGGTCCCTGTCACCTATGCAGAGCAGGGGTTTGTATACGTCAAAAATTGTAAAATGTCACCCGAGAATGTAACAGACGATTTTTTTAAATTTATGTCTCTGTCACCTATTCAGAGCAGGGGTTTATTCACAGCAAAAATGGTAAAATGTCACCCAAGAATGTAACAGACGCTTTTGCACCCTGCTCCCGCTTTTGCTGTGCTGGTGCCTCTGTGCGACCACCGCCTCTTCCTCCAAACTGCGCACGTCACTCGCATGACCTTGATTCCATGTGGGGTCTAGTACCTCATCATCCTCCACATCATCTTCCAACCACTCTTTACTAGTGTTGATCACGAATATTCGAATTTCGAATTTTTATCGCGAATATAGATACTTCGAAAATTTGCGAATATTTCGAATATAGTGATATATATTCGTAATTTCGAATATTTGATTTTTTTTTTAATCCGTGCACATGATCCCTCCCTGTTTCTAGCTTGTGGGCCAATGAGAAGGCTGCAGTATATTTGACTTTAGGAGTAGTGTTGTTTGCGAATTTTCATAATGCGAATTTTCGTAATGCAAATTTTTATTGCGATTTTTTCAACTTACAACTATTAGACAAAGAAGATTATAGCACTATATTAGCTAAATTGCTCTATATTCGGGGTTTTTCGAATATTCGCTATATTGCTATAACTTCGTTTTTTCGAATATTCGTAATATTCTAAAACAAGAATATATAGCAATATAGCGAATATTCGAAAAAAAACGAATATAGAGCAATTTAGCTAATATAGTGCAATAATCTTCTTTGTCTAATAGTTGTCATTTTTTTCTCATCTGATGTTCAGATTGAAAAAAAAAATTATAACTATAAAAAAAAAGATTATAGCACTATAATAGCTAAATTGCTCTATATTAGTTTTTTTCCGAATATTCGCTATATTGCTATATATTCTTGTTTTAGAATATTACGAATATTTGAAAAAACGAAGTTATAGCAATTGTCACGGCCAGTGGTTTGTTTTGTGACACTTTCCTTCACTTGGTTGCCCGTGGCAACGTGTGGTGTTGTGTGCATGTGGTGGCAGTGTCTCAGCCCTATGGCTGATCCCCAGGACATGATTGCCACGCATGCCGTTGCCCGCGGCAACAGGGGAAGTGTGTTTGTCTATGTGTGTATTCCCCTTTAAGAGTCCGTCTTCCCTTGCCTGGTGTTGGAAGGGTTAAATCCCTTCTGTGTGTGTGAACACTGGGTGTGTCTGTGTGGGTGTGGCTACTTGGGCCTATAAAGCCTCAGTGAATATCACTTGTCTGAGGGGTACTTCAGCCATGGTTAGCTGGAGCAGCCTCCTGTGTATTCCATCTGCCAGTGGGGGCCACCCTTGTGGTCATAGGTTTATGTATGGTGTTTTGAAGATGTTTGTTTGGTCTTTATTTATTGCAGTATATGGTTTCCTGGGTTCCCGTGTGATGTCTGTGTGTGCGGTGTCCTTTGTGTTGTTTGTGGACAGCAGCACTTGCACGTGGGTTCCAGTTTGTGTGTCTGTGGCAAGTAAGTGTGGTTCTAGTTGCACTTACCTGCCATTGCCATATGTCTGTTTATGTTCCCCTTTCTTTATAGCTTGGCCATTTTAGACTCCTGTTTCTCCGTGTCCAGGAGGAATGGGCTGTCTACCCAGCTCCTAGTACAGGGATCGTCGGAGGGTCAGAAGGGATCCAAGGTTCCTGAGCATGAGCCCTCCTACCTTCAAGGGCGGCTCATGCAGCTAGGAGTCAGGGTCAGATTAGGGAAGCTCTAGGAGGTGACCTGCTCCCTAATTCTGTGTAACTGGCCAAGTAGCGACCTTACATCTCCTGATACCGCACGGCTGAGGGTTTTCCCCATCCTCAGCCGTGACAGCAATATAGCGAATATTCAAAAAAAACTAATATAGAGCAATTTAGCTATTATAGTGCTATAATCTTTTTTTTTATAGTTATAATTTTTTTTTCAATCTGAACTTCAGATGAGAAAAAAATTACAACTATTAGACAAAGAAGATTATAGCACTATATTAGCTAAATTGCTCTATATTCGTTTTTTTTTCTTCGAATATTCGCTATATTGCTATATATTCTTGTTTTAGAATATTACGAATATTCGAAAAAACGAAGTTATAGCAATATAGCGAATATTCGAAGAAAAAAAAACGAATATAGAGCAATTTAGCTAATATAGTGCTATAATCTTCTTTGTCTAATAGTTGTAAGTTGAAAAATTCGCATTACTAAAATTCTCATTACGATAATTCGCATTACAAAAAATCGCATATTACACGATCATTACCTTGCCGATTTTTCAAGTTAAAAAAATCGTAGACTATAACGAATATTTTAATTTGCGAATATTCGACGAATATTCTACAAAATATTCGCGAAATATCACGAATTCGAATATGACCCCTGACGCTCATCATTACTCTTTACCCCTGCCCTCCTTGTCGATCTGCATACTGCAGAAAGCAGTTGGCACCTATGTTTCATCATCATTAGAGACGTGCTGCGGTGGTCTTCCCGTGTCCTCATCCTGAAACATAAGTGGTTGGGCATCAGTGCACTCAATCTCTTCCAGTTCTGGGGCAGGACTATGTGGATGGCCCACGGAAAACCCTGCAAAAAGCATAAGAGACTGCTGCATGACTTGGGGCTCAGACTGCTTGCCTGATTTGCAAGGGGGTGAGGCGAAAGACTGATTGCCATGGGCTGCAGGAGCTAACTCTGATCTTTTAGCAAGGGACAGGGTGGGAGACAATGTGAAGGAACTGGAGGCACTGTCAGCCACCCAATCTACTATCGCCTGTACTTGTTCTGGCCTCACCATTCATAGAGCCGCATTCGGGCCTACCAAATAATGCTGAAGGTTCTGTCGCCTACTCGCACCTGAGAAAGGTGTTTCACTTGGGCGTGTAGCTTGCACAGATCGACTACGTCCTCTACCTGCAACAGGAACTCCACCAACACCAGCAGCACCACTACCAGGGCCACGTCCCTTATTTGACGCTCTCCTCATTCTTTGTGTTCAACCACAAAACTAACAGATGGTTTATCTCAGGCGACAATGTAACCGCCAATAGTCAACAATTAAGTTCACTGACAGTAAGGCTGTGCCGGTGTCATAAAGAGAAAAAATGTTTTGAGGTCACACAACAGTGTGACATTTGAATTTAATACAAATACTTCACTGTCAAAACAAATTAGAATTTGTCAAACAGCAATGTAACAGCAGTAATTACTGGTTTTATTTGACTGCCAGAAATGCAGCGCAGGCTACAATTGTACTATCTAGCACAAAAAGTGTTATTTCTTCAACCAACAATGTAACATCAGTATTTCATGGTTTTATTGGACTGTCATAAATGCAGCTTAGGCCACAAATTTACATTCTAGCGCAAAAGATGATAATTTTTCAACCAACAATGTAGCAGATACATTAGTGAAATTTATTTCCCTGTCCGCTATGTAGAGCAGGGGTATATCACAGCCAAAAATTGGTGAATGTCACCCAACAATGTAACAGACAAATTTGTGACATTTATTTCCCTGTCCACTATGTAGAGCAGGGGTATATCACAGCCAAAAATTGTTTAATGTCACCCAGCATTGTAACAGACGAATTAGTGAAATTTATTTCCCTGTCCGCTATGTAGAGCAGGGGTATATCACAGCCAAAAATTGGTGAATGTCACACAACAATGTAACAGACGAATAAGTGAAATTTATTTCCCTGTCCGCTATGTAGATAAGGGGTATATCACAGCCAAAAATTGGTCAATGTCACACAACAATGTAACAGACGAATTAGTGAAATGTATTTCCCTGTCCGCTGTGTAGAGCAGGGGTATATCACAGCCAAAAATTGGTGAATGTCACACAACAATGTAAAAGACGAATTATTGAAATTTATTTCCCTGTCCGCTAGGTAGAGCAGGGGTATATCACAGCCAAAAATTGGTGAATGTCACCTAACAATGTAACAGACGAATTTGTGAAATTTATTTCCCTGTCCACTATGTAGAGCAGGGGTATATCACAGCCAAAAATTGGTGAATGTTACTCAACAATGTAACAGACAAATTTTTGAAATTTATTTCCCTGTACGCAATGTAGAGAAGGGGTATATCACAGCCAAATATGCAAATGTGTCAACCCTTGAACTCAAAGACGGATTAACTATATTATTGTACCTGGCCCATATGCAGGTGCAGGTGTACTTGACAAAAAAAATTGTTTTGTCGCCCACCGAAATAACAGATAGATTAAGTATAAAATTATTAATATTTATTTTTCATGTTGCATTGCGCCCACCCAAAAATTGCTGTAGGAAGGTTAGCCACAGATTGAACATACAGATAAATTATCTTTCTGTGTACGGAGCAGTTATAGCCAGTTTGCATTGTTCGCCCGCGAACATATGCGGGCTACCATCTTTTTCCAAGTCCGGCGAGGCACAGGTAATCCCTTACCTGTGCCTGTGCCGCGAGCTGGTCTGAAAACAAATGCGGTCACCGGGAGCAGGCAGTTCCGAGAACAGCCCCCAGTGTCTTTTCTCGGAACTGCCTGCTCCCGCTGACCGCACTTGTTTTAAGACCGGCTCGCGCCGGACTTTATGGCAATAAAAAAAAGTTTTTTTTCCAGAAACAATGTCAAAGTTGTATTTACTGATTTATATTTTACTGCAAAAGGCAGCAAAATGTGCTTAAGAGCATGGCAAGTGCTCAGCAAACAAATGTGGATAGTAAAATGACTTAAAATAAAATCTGTAAAAATAATAATCTTGATCTAGGAGGTGGAGGTCCATATGGAGTGAATGTGGCGGTGTAGGTGGAAGCAGCGGTGGAGGAGGAGGAGGTAGCCAACCCTGTTTTTTTATTTTTTTATATATTTTTTGTTGTTTGGAGACCCAGAAGTTGAAAGGGGCAGACCCATCAGTCAGTATGTGTAGGCATGTGCACACATACTGCTCCACCATGTTGCTGAAATGCTGCTTCCTGCTAAGACGTTTCATATCAGCTGGTGGTGCTGGTTGTTGTGGAGTGCTGACAAAGCTTTTCCACATTTCGGCCATGCTAACCCTGCCTCCTGAGGTGCTGGCGGTGCCCCAGCTGCATTGGCGACCTCTTCCTCCTCCTCTGCTTTCGCCTTGTGCTTCCACTGTGCCCCCGCTGTCAGGTGGAAATGCCACTAGCAGCGTGTCTACCAGCGCGCGCTGGTACTCGCGCATCTTCCGATCACGCTCCAGTGACAGAATTAATGATGGTATGTTTTCCTTGTAACCGTGATCCAGCAGCGTGGCCACCCAGTAATCAGCACAAGTTAGAATGTGGCCAACTCGGCGGTCATTGCGGAGACACTGCAGCATGTAATCTCTAATGTGTGCCAGGCTGTCCAGAGGCAACGACAGGCTGTCCTCTGTGGGAGGTGTATTGTCTGTGTCCTCTGTATCCGCCCAGCCACGCACCAGTGATGCCCATGAGCTGGTTTGGGTGCCACCCTGCTGTGAACACGGTTCCTCCTCCTCCATCTCCTCCTCCTCATCCTCCACCTTGTCATGCTTCAGAACTGTGCCCTGGCTGGACAATTGTGTACCTGGCGTATGTTGGTGCAGGAACCCACCCTCGGAGCCACTTGGGAATGACTGGCTGGAAACCCTACGAAATGATCCCCCTTCTTCCTCCTGTGCCACATCCTCTTCCATCATCGCCTGAAGCGTTTTTTCAAGGAGACATAGAAGTGGGATAGTAACGCTGAGAATGGCGTCATCGGCACTGGCCATGTTAGTGGAGTACTCAAAACAGCGAAACAAGGCACACAGGTCTCGCATGGAGGCCCACTCATTGGTGGTGAAGTGGTGCTGTTCCGCAGAGCGACTCACCCGTGCGTGCTGCAGCTGAAACTCCACTATCGCCTGCTGCTGCTCGCACAGTCTGGCCAGCATGTGCAAGGTGAAGTTCCACCTTGTTGGCACGTCACATGCATTTACCAAGTGTGCTGTTAGGGAGATATAACGTCCCTGACCATGCTTACTGGTCCACGTATTCGTAGTTATGTGGACATTGCCACAGATGGTGTTGCGCAGTGCACACCTGATTTTGTTCAACACTTGGTTGTGCAGGGAAGGGATGGCTCGCCTGGAAAAGTAGTGGTGGCTGGGCACAAGGTACTGTGGGTCAGCCACAACCTTCAGATTCTTAAAACTGTCCGTGTCCACCAGACGAATGACAGCATTTCAAAAGCCAGGAATTTGGAAATGCTGGCATTCAGGGCCAGGATCGCGGGTGGGTAGGGGGTACTTCCTCTTTCGCTCCAGTGTTTGGGAGATAGACAGCTGAATGCTTCCATGGGACATTGTGGAGATGCTTGGTGACCGAGGGGGTGGCATTGCTGCCACATCCTCTGTTTGCAGGGTGGCAGGTGCCACTGTCACTCCAGTGGGGAATGAAGAGGACGAGATTGCAGCAGAAGAGGAAGCAGGAGGAGCCAGAGACCTTTCTTGGTTTTTGAGGTGTCTACTCCACTGCAGCTCTTGCTTTGCACTTAGATGCCTGGTCATGCAGGTTGTTCTCAGGTTTAGAACGTTTATGCTTCGCTTCAGGCTCTGATTGCACAGCGTGCAAACCACTCGTGTCTTGTCGTCAGCACATTGTCTGAAGAACTGCCACATCAGGGGACTGTCACGACTGTGACTGATCCAGACAGGTCTGGGAGGAGAAGGTCGCAGCGACTTGCTACTCGCGATAGCTTGTGAGTTTGCTCCGTGGTTCAGGGTATGTCATCTGGGTTTTGCCTTGTGAACCTTTTTGTCCTGACTGGGAGTTTGTAGGCATCCTTCTCAGGTGAGTCCTGTCTGCCACTCCCAGCTACTATATTAGTTTCACTTTCACTTGCAGTCATTGCCAGATATAGTCCTTACTTCCAGTTCTATTCTGACCTTTGAAGAAGATCGTTTGATGGTGTTGCTGTGAAGCTCTTGTCCGGCGTGGACTGTCGTGATTGGGATCGCCTTCTCTGCTCGTGACTGGATAAGTCTATCTCTGTTATAGTTTGTTTGTTGCTGTCTTCCCCTGCTGTTCTCCTAGACATGAGTGATGGTGACTAGTGCTCCCATCGGCCTTTCCCCACTCTAGGCTTTAGGGTGACGGAGGGTTTAGGCATCCTGCTCGCCGCACGGGTTCACACCCCGTTTAGGGTATCAGGGCAGACAGGTGCCAGCTTAGGGTTAGTCAGGGGTGGCCATTCTATTTCCCATCCGTAGAATAGGGTCCCCCTTCCCCTCCGTCTGGTGCGACACGACTGCTGCTGGGGTAGCGGTCGTGACAGGGACTCCTTGGCTTTGGTGTGCTCGGTCCCTTGGTGCGGTGCGCAGTAGCATACGTACTGTCTAGCCGCTTTTGCATACTTCTCCCTCTTTTGCTGTGCTGGTGGCTCTGTGCGACCACCGCCTCTTCCTCCGAACTACACAGGTAACTCGCATGACCTTGATTCCATGTGGGGTCGAGGGCCTCATCATCCTCTACATCTTCTTCCACCGAGTCTTCACCACTGCCATCCTTGTTGGTCTGCAGACTGCAGAAAGCCGCAGCAGTTGGCACCTGTGTTCCGTCTTCATCCGAGATGTGCTGCGGTGGTCCTCCCATGTACTCATCCTGAAACATATGTGGATGGCCCTGGGAAACCCTGCCAGCAGAGTCATCAAAAAGCAGAACAGACTGCTGCATGACTTGGGGCTCAGACTGCTTGCCTGATTTGCAAGGGGGTGAGGCGAAAGACTGATGGCCATGGGCTGCAGGTGCCAACTCTGATCTTTCAGCAGGGGACTGGGTGGGAGACAATGTGAAGGAACTGGAGGCACTGTCAGCAACCAATCTACTATCGCCTGTACTTGTTCTGGCCTCACCATTCGTAGAGCCGCATTCGGCCCTACCAAATAATGCTGAAGGTTCTGTCGCCTACTCGCACCTGAGGAAGGTGTTTCACTTGGGCGTGTAGCTGGCACAGATCGACCACGTCCTCTCCCTACAACAGGAGCTCCACCAACACCAGCAGCACCACGACCAGGGCTACGTCCCTTGTTTGACGCTCTCCTAATTTTTTTGCCGTCTCCCACCGAAGTAATAGACGTTTTTACTAAATTACGTACCTTATGAACAATGAAGGGCAGGTTTTTTTTTGATGGCCAAAATGGTTTAATGTCACCCAACAATGGAACAAATGAGTTTTTTAAACTTATTGCCCGGTCTGCTATGCAGTGCAGGCAGCAAAGGTACTTTATTGCAGAAAAAAATGCACCAAAAAAAGTTTTTTTCTCACACACAATGAAACTGATGGATTTAACTGTAATTACCATAAATGCAGCACAGGGCAAAAAGGTACTTTATTGGTCCAAAAAAAAAAAAGTTTTTTTAAACCCTAAATGAAACAGATGGATTTAACTGAGATTATAATTCACTCTCACAGATTAAGCACAGGATTATCTGAATTTATGTGCTTGCCTGTCACATGTGCAGGCCACAGAGGTACTTTACACCCAAAAATGGGAATTTTAAGCCCAAAAATGTAACAGTGGTATTTAATAGTTTTATTTGACTGACAGGAACGCAGCATAGGCCGCAAATGTACTTTATAGCAGCAAAAATTTGAATTTTTCAGCAAAAAATGTAACTGCAGTATTTGGCGGTTTCATTGGACTGTCAGAAATGCAGCACAGGGTACTTTACTGGTCCCAAAAAAAAAAAGTTTTTTTAAACCCTAAATGAAACAGATAGATTTAACTGAGATTATATTCCACTCTCACAGATGAAGCACAGTTTTTTTTTTACATAAAAAAAGGTGGATATGTCACCCCTATGTTCTCTTATTTAGGTTTATTACTATATTATCCTTTTATAAAAAATAAAAAAACATTTTAGTATCGCCATATCGCCAAACATTTGATCGCTTGCTATTGCACTATTTGTGATGTAAGGTGACAAAAAAATACCTTTTTTTGCACAGTTTTTATTTTTATCTTTTTACAGTGTTCATTGAGAGATTAGGTCATGGGGTATTTTTATAGAGCAGATTCTTATGGACGTGGCGATACCTAATATGTCTACTTTTTAAAAATGTATTTAGGTTTTACGCTATATTATCCTTTTATAAACAAAAAAAAAACATTTTAGTATCTCCATAGTCTGAGTCAGTTTTTTTTTTTTTTTTTAGCCGATTATCTTAGTTAGGGGCTAATTTTTTGTGGGATGAGAGGACGGTTTTATTGGCACTATTTTGGGGGCCATACCACTTTTTGATCGCTTGCTATTACACTATTTGTGATGTAAGGTGACAAAAAAATAAATAAATTTCTGCACCTTTTTTTGCACCGTTTTTTTTTTTTTTTACCGTGTTCATCTGAGGGGTTAGGTCATGGGGTATTTTTATAGAGCAGATTCTTACGGACGCGGCAATACCTAATATGTCTACTTTTTAAAATTTATTTAGGTTTTATACTATATTATCCTTTTATAAAAGAAATATATATATGTATCTCCATAGTCTGAGTCAGTTTTTTTAAAGTTTTTAGCCGATCATCTTAGGTAGGGGATCATTTTTTGCGTGATAAGAGGATTGTTTTATTAGCACTATTTTGGGGGGCATATGACTTTTTGATCGCTTGCTATTACACTATTTGTGAAGTAAGGTGACAAAAAATACCCTTTTTGCACCTTTTTTTTTTACCGTGTTCATCTGAGGGGTTAGGTCATGAGGTATCTTTTATAGAGCAGATTCTTACGGAAGCGGCGATATCTAATATGTCTACTCTCACAGATGAAGCACAGGGCTGTAATACATAAAAAATTGTGGATATGTCACCCCTACAATGGAACAGATGGATTTGCTTACTTTATGTGCCTGCCTGTCAAATGTGCAGGCCCAAAATGTAACAGCGGTATTTAATGGTTTTATTTGACTGACGGGAACGCAGCATAGGCCGCAAATGTACTTTATAGCAACAAAAAAATTTCACCCAAAAATTTAACTGCAGTATTTGGCGGTTTTATCTGACTGTCAGAAAAGCAGCGCAAAAGAAGGGTTTTTTAAACCCTAAATGAAACAGATGGATTTAACTGAGCTTATATTTTGCTCTCACAGATGAAGCACAAGGTTTTATTACATAAAAAAATGGTGGATATGTCACCCCTACAATGGAACAGATGGATCTGCTTACTTTATGTGCCTGCCTGTCACATGTCCAGGCCTCAGAGATACTTTACAAAAAAAAAATGTAAATATGTCACCCCACAATGGAATAGATCGATTTAACTTATTATATTTCACTCTCAGAAATGCAGCACAGGGGTACTTTACAGAAAAAAATGGGGATATGTCACCCCCTGGGTCCCTGAACTCACAGACGGTATTATTTTTCCTTCCCCTGACACATATGCAGTGCAAGTGCACTTTAAAAATGGGTATTTGTCGGCCTCTGAACTACAAGAACAGGATTAAAGGATTGTCCCTGGCACATATGCAGTGCTGGTGCACTGCTGTTGCACAAAATGGCCGCCAATGCCCACCTGTCTAACAGACGGATTAAAACTTTTTTTCAGTGTCACTGGGCTCAGGGCAGGGTACAAAAATGTTGCATTGCACCTGCACACACAGAGTGACGTGCGGCGCTACGTGACTCCAGCTTATATAGAGGCTGGGTCACATGCTACACTTGGCCAATCACAGCCATGCCATTAGTAGGCATGGCTGTGATGGCTTCTAAGGGCACACTAGTTAAATGCTTGTTGATTGGCTGCCCTGCAGCCTTTTGACAAGCGCCATTAAAACCCCCGAACATCGAACTCGAACCCGAACTTTTACGAAAATGTTCAGGTTCGGGTACGGGTACAAAAAACCCTAACGTTCGGTACGAAGCCAAACTTTACAGTTCGGGTTCGCTCAACCCTAATGGCTGGGTTGTTATGGAAACCTTTAGTAAAACTGTGTATGTGGAGGCTGGAGGACCGGCGAGCTTCTATTGGCTGATAAGGGTCATGTGACCAAGCTTCTATTGGTTAATGCATTTTTGGGAATATCCCGGGAATGGTACATCATAGAGAGCTGAGACCTGGTCTAAAACCTTCCCGGACACCTGATGTACCAAATTTCGTGATTGTAAATGCGATGGTGCGGATTACTTTAGCGTATACACATACACTCAGCTTTATATATGAGATTACACAGTGTAATAAATGGTTGAAGGCAAAGATAAAAAAAATTATAAAATATTTAAGCAAGGAAACTCTCATTTGAAGATTTACAAGAAAGCTTTATTTCAAAAATTATGTGATTAAGTTTTAATGTGACCATTTGGTTAATGCTGTCAGAAAATGGAGGGTAAGGCCTCATGCACACGACCAGTGTTTTGGTTCACATCCGAGCAGCAGCATTTGTGGCTTGGATGCGGACCCATTCACTTCAATGGGGCCGCAAAAGATGCAGACAGCACTCCGTGTGCTGTCCGCATTCGTTGTTCTGTGGTCCTCAAACAAAATATAACCTGTCCTATTCTTATCCGTTTTGCGGTTAAGAATAGGCAGTTATATTAATGGCTGTCCATGCCGTTCTGCAAATTGCGGAACGCACGCGATGCCATCCGCCTTTTGCGGACCGCAAAACACACAGCGGTCGGGTACATGTAGCCTAAGTCGAATATACAAGTTTTGGAGAAGATTAAGAAATGTATGTACAAAGAGGACTATTGCATAGACATATATGTTATTACAGGGAGTGCAGAATTATTAGGCAAGTTGTATTTTTGAGGATTAATTTTATTATTGAACAACAACCATGTTCTCAATGAACCCAAAAAACTCATTAATATCAAAGCTGAATATTTTTGGAAGTAGTTTTTAGTTTGTTTTTAGTTTTAGCTATTTTAGGGGGATATCTGTGTGTGCAGGTGACTATTACTGTGCATAATTATTAGGCAACTTAACAAAAAACAAATTTATACCCATTTCAATTATTTATTTTTACCAGTGAAACCAATATAACATCTCAACATTCACAAATATACATTTCTGACATTCAAAAACAAAACAAAAACAAATCAGTGACCAATATAGCCACTTTTCTTTGCAAGGACACTCAAAAGCCTGCCATCCATGGATTCTGTTAGTGTTTTGATCTGTTCACCATCAACATTGCGTGCAGCAGCAACCACAGCCTCCCAGACACTGTTCAGAGAGGTGTACTGTTTTCCCTCCTTGTAAATCTCACATTTGATGATGGACCACAGGTTCTCAATGGGGTTCAGATCAGGTGAACAAGGAGGCCATGCCATTAGATTTTCTTCTTTTATACCCTTTCTTGCCAGCCACGCTGTGGAGTACTTGGACGCGTGTGATGGAGCATTGTCCTGCATGAAAATCATGTTTTTCTTGAAGGATGCAGACTTCTTCCTGTACCACTGCTTGAAGAAGGTGTCTTCCAGAAACTGGCAGTAGGACTGGGAGTTGAGCTTGACTCCATCCTCAACCCGAAAAGGCCCCACAAGCTCATCTTTGATGATACCAGCCCAAACCAGTACTCCACCTCCACCTTGCTGGCGTCTGAGTTGGACTGGAGCTCTCTTCCCTTTACCAATCCAGCCACGGGCCCATCCATCTGGTCCATCAAGACTCACTCTCATTTCATCAGTCCATAAAACCTTAGAAAAATCAGTCTTGAGATATTTCTTGGCCCAGTCTTGACATTTCAGCTTGTGTGTCTTGTTCAGTGGTGGTCGTCTTTCAGCCTTTCTTACCTTGGCCATGTCTCTGAGTATTGCACACCTTGTGCTTTTGGGCACTCCAGTGATGTTGCAGCTCTGAAATATGGCCAAACTGGTGGCAAGTGGCATCTTGGCAGCTGCACGCTTGACTTTTCTCAGTTCATGGGCAGTTATTTTGCGCCTTGGTTTTTCCACACGCTTCTTGCGACCCTGTTGACTATTTTGAATGAAACGCTTGATTGTTCGATGATCACGCTTCAGAAGCTTTGCAATTTTAAGAGTGCTGCATCCCTCTGCAAGATATCTCACTATTTTTGACTTTTCTGAGCCTGTCAAGTCCTTCTTTTGACCCATTTTGCCAAAGGAAAGGAAGGGTGTTGATGTCATTAGACCACACCCCTTCTCATTACAGAGATGCACATCACCTAATATGCTTAATTGGTAGTAGGCTTTCGAGCCTATACATCTTGGAGTAAGACAACATGCATAAAGAGGATGATGTGGTCAAAATACTCATTTGCCTAATAATTCTGCACGCAGTGTACTGTCAATATTCACAGAATTGTATTTAAAAGTAAGGGATTAGTATAGTAACAAGGTTACGATTATTACTGAAGAAAGTTAGAATTGTAATATTTTGAGTGTAAAAGAGGTCTCACTAAATAATAATCACATGACGGTTCAGTATTTTATTGCGAATAGATTGTATTATACACCACAGCGGTTGAATAGAGTTACGGTAATTGTAAGAAAATAAAAATATGCAAAAAAAATGTAGTTTGGAATGGGACAAGAAGCACTCCATATGTGTTCCGACTGCCCTGTGATAAATTTTGGATATATGTATTTGCAATTATGTCCTTTGAAAAACTACACTATAAATCTAACAAAAGATCTAAATATAGGAGGGTATGGGACCCTTGAATGGAATTTTTGAATAGAGTGAGAGGAAAACAAGGATAAAAGGGAAAAAAGATTTTTTATTTTTTTTTTCTCCCTTGCAGACAGGTTGAATGGGGCCTGGTTTTGAGTGTTGAGGATGGGTGGTGGGTTGTATTTTGGGGGACTGATATTATTTTTTACTATTTTCATCAGTAATTTGTTTTCTTGTATTAATAAAATAAGACATAAAGAAAAAAATAATACCCCTTTCATTAATAGTGCCCCTTTAATACCCCTTTTAGTAATAGTGACTTCTTTATACCCCTCTAAATAATGCTCCTATATTGGACCCACTCAGTAATTGTGCTCCATGAAAACGTGTATTGACTTGACCCAACTCCCATGACAATTTAGGACTTCTTCCGTCGTGTCAGCAGCCTGGCCCAGGCATCGCACTGCATGTCGCCGTCTGACAGCCTGGTGTTTCATAAGTGACCTACAAGGTATGTAAATGCGAGGCAGGTAGCCGATGGCTCTCTGCTTCACCATAGTATTAATGCAAAGAAAGGGCAGCGCTACTGCCTCCGTTACAGGCAGCTAGTGGAATGGGTGCCTTCAGGAGCCTATGCCAAAAACAAACAAATGTGTTTTGGTTGTTATTATAGCAATGCCTGCCAAACTACACTCAAACATGAAACAAAACATCAAATAATTGCTTCTAAAAACTTGTTTAAGTAGACTTTAGAATAGCACAGCCTTTGCATTATCAAAAACAGTTAAAGGAACTTAACCAATTTGTCATTGATACAGGAAACTAATGTCTTGGGATTTAAAGGTCCTCGGAAGATGACAATGCTTATACCAGGAATGGATGAAGAATGTGAAAGAGTACCAATCCGTCCAAGAAATGTGAGTTGAACAGACTATAGAGCTTAAATAGAATTATAGAGCTTTTTGTGCTGACACCTCCACCAGTCACTGCTCCTGTGACGTATACCGTACCCCGACTGACGTCGGACGTCAACTACGTAGCGCCAGCGAGATATGGTATGGTCACGGGTTACCAAGGTGTGGCGTTACGCCCTCCTGGAGGAGCAGGTAAGGTCAGTTTTCACAGACTCCTCCTGTCCACACAGGCACAGAGAGGCAACAAGCTGAGAAAGCCTTTTCACTGCCCCAGTGAAACAGCGCGTTCTCGACCGGGGAAGACTGAAACCAGTTTCTTGTTTGATATAAGCCCGGTCCGCTAACGGGATTATGTAGGGTAAGAAACCTACCCGCGATAGCGTATTACTAGGCCAAAACACGGACATAGGGATTCATGATCAAGATACAAGACAGCACAAGATTAAATTATATATTTAATCGCCTTAAGGGCTCACTAGAAATAACACTATACACACACAAAGAATATATACAGTGGTCTGAGGTTACAAATACAGATGGCGTGGTACAAATAGGGTTAAGCAGAACAAAAGTAAGTTTACCAGGTATAGGAGTCCTTTGGGTTGTGATGAGTTCTTAGCTGTGTTCACATGGGAAGAAGTGATGTCAGCAGGTTGCAGGTCCCTCTAAACCTCCCTTCAGAGAAAAGACACGCCTGCTTGCTAGCACAAGCCTTTTAACCTGTAGCCGGCCCCTTCCCTCCCGGCCTCTGGGAGGGGTCCATTCCCCTTTTGATGGGCTATCAGCACATGAGCCACAAAACGGATTAGGGCTCCTGGCTCCAGACCAGAATTTCGCAGGGAGGTGGTTCTGAGACCAATGGATCCGCATGGGTTCAGGCTACCAGTAGAGTCCAAGCATGGTACCGTTATTTGGTTTCTGTGGGGAGATATGTATATCTCCCCTTCCTGGCATCCCACCACCAAGCTATGACCACTGGCGTGTTCATCGTGGCCACAGGGACACAAATGTGCATCTGGTTTATGTCTGTGATAGACGGGCGATTCATAATTCCTTATGAACCGCCGGTTCCATGATGTCTGATAATGTTCATTGAACTGCGGAATGGCCTAGACCCCCTGCAGGGACGTTATTCCTGTTCTATTAGCTGGGTTCCTGGCTGGCTGAATGGAGGTGAGAAATGTAAACAAAGGTGAACTGCTAAAGGCTCTCTGTGGAGCTCACTAACTCTGCTACCTTTCAGCAGATGGTTGGTGTGGGAACATGGCTGACAGTAAATATTAATCCATATTCCTCACAGCTCCCATTTGGCTCCCATTCTGGGTCTCAGATCATTGGCTATCTAAGGAATGTGGAGGGATTTTACAAGGTACAGTACAGACCAAAAGTTTGGACACACCTTCTTATTCAAAGAGTTTTCTTTATATTCATGACTATGAAAATTGTAGATTCACACTGAAGGCATCAAAACTATGAATTAACACATGTGGAATTATATACATAACAAACAAGTGTGAAACAACTGAAAATATGTCATATTCTAGGTTCTTCATAGTAGCCACCTTTTGCTTTGATTACTGCTTTGCACACTCCTGGCATTCTCTTGATGAGCTTCAAGAGGTAGTCCCCTGAAATGGTTTTCACTTCACAGGAGTGCCCTGTCAGGTTTAATAAGTGGGATTTATTGCCTTATAAATGGGGTTGGGACCATCAGTGGCCTTGAGGAGAATTCAGGTGGATACACAGCTGATAGTCCTACTGAATAGACTGTTAGAATTTGTATTATGGCAAGAAAAAAGCAGTTAAGTAAAGAAAAATGAGTGGCCATCATTACTTTAAGAAATGAAGGTCAGTCAGTCAGTCGAAAAATTGGGAAAACTTTGAAAGTAAGGGCTATTTGACCATGAAGGAGAGTGATGGGGTGCTGCGCCAGATTACCTGGCCTCCACAGTCACCGGACCTGAACCCAATCGAGATGGTTTGGGGTGAGCTGGACCGCAGAGTGAAGGCAAAAGGGCCAACAAGTGCTAAGCATCTCTGGGAACTCCTTCAAGACTGTTGGAAGACCATTTCAGGGGACTACCTCTTGAAGCTCATCAAGAGAATGCCAAGAGTGTGCAAAGCAGTAATCAAAGCAAAAGGTGGCTACTTTGAAGAACCTAGAATATGACATATTTTCAGTTGTTTCACACTTGTTTGTTATGTATATAATTCCACATGTGTTAATTCATAGTTTTGATGCCTTCATAGTCATGAAAATAAAGACAACTCTTTGAATGAGAAGGTATGTCCAAACTTTTGGTCTGTACTGTTTGTTGAGGGCTATTGCCATCATTCGCCTCATTGTCCAATGTTGAAATCAATTACAAGATCAGAGAATAGACAAAACTGAGACATAGCTTCATAGGGCATATATTTATATAAAATAAATCTAAATATTACCTACACAAAAACGTGTTCAAATATATTACTTTACAATGTACAAGTGAATAGTGCTAAGCTGCAGCACCAAGTACATCCGCAACTATGTACGCAGTGTTGTGCCTGTTTAAACAATGTTGAGAACTCGTGACGACCACTTCATTCACTTGATTAGTGAAGGTGCCAGTAAGTCTTCATGAATACTAAATTGCATCAACATTGAATCAGTGGGGGGGGGATCTAAGAGCTGTAGCAAATATGTTTACCTGGCCCAGCTTTATACATTTAACCCCTTAATGACAGGATGATTTTCCATTTTTTCACTTTCGTTTTTTATTTCCAGCCTTCCCCAAACCATAATTTTTTTTTATTTTTCCATTCACATGGCTATATGAGGGCTAGTTTTTGTGGGACAAGTTGTATTTTCTAATGGCACCATTTACGGTTGCATACTATGTAGTGGAAAGCTAGAAAAAAATTTCAAATGGGTTGGAATTTATAAAAAAAAAATATATATAAATTCTGCCACAGTTTTATGGGATTTGTTTTACAGTGTTTCCTATGCCGTAAAACTGGCCTATTTTCATTCTCTGGGTCAGTATGATTACAAGTTTAGTGCTCTCATTAATAGAAACAAAATAAGAGAATTGTAGGTTTGATACCTTTTTAATGGCTAACAAAGACAGAAGCAATGATGTTACATAGGGATCTTTTGAGACATCACCAGTCCCTTCATCAAGCATACTACAAGAATGTATGAAAAACAGCAATATATATATACAATAAGAACAGAGGCACGATGTAATCAATGGACCTTTGAAAAACAACAGGACATCAAAGATCTTCAGAATGGGTCCTTACTAGAGTTGAGCGGACACTTGGATGTTCGGGTTCGACGGGTTCGGCCGAACTTCACAAAAAAGTTCGGGTTCGGGACCCGAACTTAACCCGAACCCCATTGAAGTCAATAGGGACCCGAACTTTTGAGCACTAAAATGGCTCTAAAAATGTAATGGAAAGGGCTAGAGGGCTGCAAATGCCAGCAAAATGTGGTTAAAAGCATGGCAAGTGCTCTGCAAACAAATGTGGATAAGGAAATGACTTCAAATAACATAAAATATGTAAAAAAAATATATATATCTTGATCTAGGAGGATGAGGTCCATATGGAGTAGGAGGTAGGCAAAGAGAGAGTATAGGCATGCTCAAACCCTGTCACACCAAGCACGGACCACGCCAAGAACCACAGCGTTGCTTGAGTAAAAAGAGAAAAAGGTCCAGCTCGGTTAAAATGTTTCCTTTATTTTTCAGTGCAGATAAAAGGCAGTTACAGTGGTTGTCATGAGTAAGGATCGCTATTGTCTCTGATAAAAACATGTACAGTCGTGGCCAAAAGTTTTGATAATGACACAAATATTCATTTTCACAAGGTTTGCTGCTAAACTGCTTTTAGATCTTTGTTTCAGTTGTTTCTGTGATGTAGTATAATTGCACGCACTTCATACGTCATACGCCCTTCTTTTTCAGGACCTCTGCAATTCGACTGGGCATGCTCTCAATCAACTTCTGGGCCAATTCCTGACTGATAGCAACCCATTCTTTCATAATCACTTCTTGGAGTTTGTCAGAATTAGTGGGTTTTTGTTTGTCCACCCGCCTCTTGAGGATTGACCACAAGTTCTCAATGGGATTAAGATCTGGGGAGTTTCCAGGCCATGGACCCAAAATGTCAACGTTTTGGTCCCCGAGCCACTTAGCTATCACTTTTGCCTTATGGCATGGTGCTCCATCGTGCTGGAAAATGCATTGTTCTTCACCAAACTGTTGTTGGATTGTTGGAAGAAGTTGCTGTTGGAGGGCGTTTTGGTACCATTCTTTATTCATGGCTCTGTTTTTGGGCAAAATTGTGAGTGAGCCCACTCCCTTGGATGAGAAGCAACCCCACACATGAATGGTCTCAGGATGCTTTACTGTTGGCATGACACAGGACTGATGGTAGCACTCACCTTTTCTTCTCCGGACAAGCCTTTTCCAGATGCCCCAAACAATCGTAAAGAGGCTTCATCGGAGAATATGACTTTGCCCCAGTCCTCAGCAGTCCATTTACCATACTTTCTGCAGAAGATCAATCTGTCCCTGATGGTTTTTTTGGAGAGAAGTGGCTTCTTTGCTGCCCTTCTTGACACCAGGCCATCTTCCAAAAGTCTTCGCCTCACTGTGTGTGCAGATGCACTCACACCTGCCTGCTGCCATTCCTGAGCAAGCTCTGCACTGGTGGCACTCCGATCCCGCAGCTGAATCCTCTTTAGGAGACGATCCTGGCGCTTGCTGGACTTTCTTGGACGCCCTGAAGCCTTCTTAACAAGAATTGAACCTCTTTCCTTGAAGTTCTTGATGATCCTATAAATTGTTGATTGAGGTGCAATCTTAGTAGCCACAATATCCTTGCCTGTAAAGCCATTTGTATGCA
Organism: Bufo bufo; assembly: GCF_905171765.1. Lineage (NCBI taxonomy): Eukaryota > Metazoa > Chordata > Amphibia > Anura > Bufonidae > Bufo > Bufo bufo. The sequence goes on from NC_053391.1 coordinate 282,066,002, forward strand.
ACGCAATGATGGCTGCACGTGTTTCTTTGCAGGTCACCATGGTTAACAATGGAAGAACAATGATTTCAAGCATCACCCTCCTTTTAACATGTCAAGTCTGCCATTTTAACCCAATCAGCCTGACATAATGATCTCCAGCCTTGTGCTCGTCAACATTCTCACCTGAGTTAACAAGACAATTACTGAAATGATCTCAGCAGGTCCTTTAATGACAGCAAGGAAATGCAGTGGAAAGGTTGTTTTGGGATTAAGTTAATTTTCATGGCAAAGAAGGACTATGCAATCCATCTGATCACTCTTCATAACATTCTGGAGTATATGCAAATTGCTATTATAAAAACTTAAGCAGCAACTTTTCCAATGTCCAATATTTATGTAATTCTCAAAACTTTTGGCCACGACTGTAGGTTATATCCTGATATAGTAAACTCCTATAAATGCACAGCACGCCAGCGGTGATGTTGATGCAAATAATTTTATTGAACATATATGCAAAAAAGTATACAATACAAATTTTAAAACCCAGAAGGGAAATACAGACAAGTGTGGATGAAAAAGTACCCCCTATGGCCGGTATATACACTGCTCAAAAAAATAAAGGGAACGCAAAAATAACACATCCTAGATCTGAGTTAATTAAATATCCTTCTGAAATACTTTGTTCTTTACATAGTTGAATGTGCTGACAACAAAATCACACAAAAATTAAAAAATTAAAATCACATTTTTTAACCCATGGAGGTCTGGATTTGGAGTCACACTCAAAATTAAAGTGGAAAAACACACTACAGGCTGATCCAACTTTGATGTAATGTCCTTAAAACAAGTCAAAATGAGGCTCAGTAGTGTGTGTGGCCTCCACGTGCTTGTATGACCTCCCTACAACGCCTGTGCATGCTCCTGATGAGGTGGCGGACGGTCTCCTGAGGGATCTCCTCCCAGACCTGGACTAAAGCATCTGCCAACTACTGGACAGTCTGTGGTGCAACGTGACGTTGGTGGATAGAGCGAGACATGATGTCCCAGATGTGCTCAATTGGATTCAGGTCTGGGGAACGGGCGGGCCAGTCCATAGCATCAATGCCTTAGTCTTGCAGGAACTGCTGACACACTCCAGCCACATGAGGTCTAGCATTGTCTTGCATTAGGAGGAACCCAGGGCCAACCGCACCAGCATATGGTCTCACAAGGGGTCTGAGGATCTCATCTCGGTACCTAATGGCAGTCAGGCTACCTCTGGCGAGCACATGGAGGGCTGTGTGGCCCTTCAAAGAAATGCCATCCCACACCATTACTGACCCAATGCCAAACCGGTCTTGCTGGAGGATGTTGCAGGCAGCAGAATGTTCTCCACGGCGTCTCCAGGCTCTGTCACGTCTGTAACATGTGCTCAGTGTGAACCTGCTTTCATCTGTGAAGAGCACAGGGCGCCAGTCGCGAATTTGCCAATCTTGGTGTTCTCTGGCGAATGCCAAACGTCCTGCACAGTGTTGGGCTGTAAGCACAACCCCCACCTATGGACGTCGGGCCCTCATATCACCCTCATGGAGTCTGTTTCTGACCGTTTGAGCAGACACATTCACATTTGTGGCCTGCTGGAGGTCATTTTGCAGGGCTCTGGCAGTGCTCCTCCTGTTCCTCCTTGCACAAAGTCGGAGGTAGCGGTCCTGCTGCTGGGTTGTTGCCCTCCTACGGCCTCTTCCACGTCTCCTGATGTACTGGCCTGTCTCCTGGTAGCGCCTCCATGCTCTGGACACTACGCTGACAGACACAGCAAACCTTCTTGCCACAGCTCGCATTGATGTGGCATCCTAGATAAGCTGCACTACCTGAGCAACTTGTGTGGGTTGTAGACTCCGTCTCATGCTACCACTAGAGTGAAAGCACCGCCAGCATTCAAAAGTGACCAAAACATCAGCCAGGAAGCATAGGAACTGAGAAGTGGTCTGTGGTAACCACCTGCAGAACCACTCCTTTAATGGGGGTGTCTTGCTAATTGCCTATAATTTCCACCTGTTGTCTATCCCATTTGCACAACAGCATGTGAAATTGATTGTCACTCAGTGTTGCTTCCTAAGTGGACAGTTTGATTTTACAGAAGTGTGATTGACTTGGAGTTACATTGTGTTGTTTAAGTGTTCCCTTTATTTTTTTGAGCAGTGTATATTAGTGCATAATAATACTAAAATTGCCGCTGCTCATGTGTCACATCGGAAACCCTACAACCATGCTGCAGAACAGTACCAAATCAAAAAATAATGAAAAATACTAATGCAAATGAAAGTGTCCAAAGTTATAACAATGAACACAACATTGTATCAAAAGAGCTCAACGGTTCACCTTAGTGAAAACAGACTGACATCCCAGATGGAAATGCCAATCTGAAAGACCAAGGAGATCCAGGAGCATCAAAGAAAGCAGCACAATAGGGGCACCAATGGTCACAGAAACAGCATACAAGGCATATACATTACATGAACAATGCAACCAACCTGGCCTGGGGGGGAACAACCCGACGATCGTTTCGCTCACTGGCTTTATCACAGGGCAATGATGGCTGCACGTGTTTCTTTGCAGGTCACCATGGTTAACAATGGAAGAACAATGATTTCAAGCATCACCCTCCTTTTAACATGTCAAGTCTGCCATTTTAACCCAATCAGCCTGACATAATGATCTCCAGCCTTGTGCTCGTCAACATTCTCACCTGAGTTAACAAGACAATTACTGAAATGATCTCAGCAGGTCCTTTAATGACAGCAAGGAAATGCAGTGGAAAGGTTGTTTTGGGATTAAGTTAATTTTCATGGCAAAGAAGGACTATGCAATCCATCTGATCACTCTTCATAACATTCTGGAGTATATGCAAATTGCTATTATAAAAACTTAAGCAGCAACTTTTCCAATGTCCAATATTTATGTAATTCTCAATACTTTTGGCCACGACTGTAGGTTATATCCTGATATAGTGTAGCTATTGCAGTGCAATATTTTAGGTAGTGTGATAGTTAGAGATGGCCTTGCGGTTCGCCCGGCGGTCGGTTCGCGGCGAACTTGGGAACTTTGCGTGTTCACGATTCGCCAAACATGCAAACATATGGCGATATTCGCGCCCACTATATTCTGTTACATTGTGAAGAACTTTGACAAATGACACATCCATCAGGTTTGTACAGGACAGCCATTTGAGACGTTTTAACACATGGACATCTACCTTATAAATAAACCTGATCTGGGCGCCATTTTACATTCAGTCTTTTGCCAGTGTAGGGAGAGGTTGCTGTGTGGAGCAGGGACAGACTATTAGGGACACAAATCGCTAGCTAATATGGCCACAAAAGTCCTTTTAAGGTAGTAGTTGTGCTATCGATAGGTGTGACCTACTGAGCGCTGTAATATACTTATAATATACTTTCTAACATAGAAAGTATATTATAGTGCAATTGTATTGTGCAGCTATTGTGTGTGGTTCTGCTGTGATACTGCAGCCACACAGAGTGCCAAACGCTATTTGAACAAATGATTTCTACTGATGGGATTTACCAGTTGCCCCCCAAAAAAACTGATTGAGGCAGGGGTGTGATATACCCTTTTCCAAAAATACTGCTCTTCTATATGGACTTTTGTCACAGGGTCATTTTGAAAATAACAGGCAGAGGAAGAGGCAGGCCATTCCTCAGGGGTAGTAGGGATCGGTCAGGTGCACCAGGCCGGAGACTAAGTGGGAAGTTGCAGAAGGTGCGTGCGATTACATCATAGGATGCACCAGGCTTTGTTGAGTGGCTCACTCAGCCTTCCGCTTCTGCACCCTCCTCATCCTCTCTATCTGCACCCTCTTCACTCTCTGTTGTGTCCACCCCCAAAGACACCACCACCACCATATCCCCTCCGCTCGAGTCAGAGGAATTATTTTCCCATACATTTCAAGACCTTACCGATGTGCAGCCATTCTTGGCATCGGATCAGGAAGAGGAGGTATCAATGGTCGCCATCCAGCAGTCTGACGACAGTACCCAGATCAGCCCAAGGAGGGTAGTCCCCGCTGTTGCTGCCTACTCCGAGATCTCTAATGTCAGTGGTGGTGAAGGTGATGAATCCAATGATGACCTGTCGATAGACGTCACGTGGGTGCCCACAAGAGAGGAAGAGGAGAGGAGTTCAGAGGGCGAGACGGAGCAGCAGATAGGGAGGAGAAGCAGGCAGAACTTACAGTGCACAGGAGGCAAAAATCAGACTGCTAATGTATCTGGAACTAAACATCCACCATGCACGGTCACATCTGGCGCTCCCAGGACGCCAGTACATGGCTCCGCAGTGTGGGCTTTTTTTTATGCGTCCGCTGCTGACAATTGTGTTGCCATCTGCAGCCTGTGCTGCCAACGCATAAGTCGCAGTAAGCCCAACACTCACCTAGGGTTGACCGCCTTAAGAAGGCACCTGGCCTCCCATCACCGAGCCCAGTGGGAGCGACACCATCATAACCCACAAAGCCACACTCCCGGCGCTCACCGTCCTGCATCTTCTCCTTCTCCTCTCTCCTACCAGTTATCCTCCACTCCACCTTCCACCGTGCCGTGGTCGCGTTCATCTGGCAAAAGGCAGGCTTCCTTGCCCCAAATGTTAGAGCGAAAAAAGATGATGCCCGCCAACTACTGCCATATAAACTGGTGGACTTGGAGGCCTTTAGAAAATCTGTGGCCATTGGAACACCGCAATGGAAGGTCCCCGGAAGGAAATATTTCTCCCAGAAGGGCATCCCAGAGCTATATGGCCACGTTCAGCGGCAAGTGAATATATCTCTGGCACTGGTGTTGGTGCCAAGATACATCTGACTACAGACACGTGGTCTATCAAACATGCGCAGGGAAGGTACATAACTTTTACTGCCCACTGGGTGAACCTTCTGACGGCCTTCAAGCATGCAACCCGTGTAGATTTAGTGTTACCGCCACGGATTGCATGCAGGCCTGCCTCTTCTTCTCCTCCTCCTACTCTATCCTCCCTCTCCTCCTTGACTGACTCCTCATTTTTCCACTGCTACCGTCTCTTCCGCTGCGCCCCCCAAGATCCTCAGAACCTATTCAACGTGTCAAGTGAGACGTTGCCATGCTGTGCTGCGTCTGTTGTGCCTGGAAGCCAAGAGCCACACCGGTCCTGCACTCCTTTCAGCTTTGCGGTCACAGGCAGAGCAGTGGCTAACCCCGCTCAATTTGACAGTTGGTAAAGTGGTGTGCGACAACGGTGCCAATCTGCTGAGCGTGTTGAAACAGGGCAAAATGACACACGTGCCGTGCATGGCACACATCCTGAACTTAGTTGTGCAGCTATTCGTTGCCAAATACCCTGGGGTCTAGGACGTCTTGCGGCAGGCCAGGAAAATATCTTGCTGACATTCAGGGTCGACACCAGCTGCCCGTCAGAAGTCTGATTTGTGACTGCCCGACACGATGGAACTCCACCTTGTATATGCTTGATAGGCTGCTCCAGCAGAAACGTGCATTTAATGAGTACCTGTATGAACTCTGCGGCAGGACAGGTTCTGGGGAGCTTGTTTTTTTTTCACCGCGCCAGTGGCTGCTCATGCACGACGCATGCAGACTTCTGCGCCCATTTGATGAGATCACCAAACTGGTCAGTCGCAGTCAGAGCGCCATCAGTAACATCGTACCTTACACCTTCTTTCTGGAGCGTGCATTGCGTCGTGTCATTGATCAAGCCGTCGAAGAGCAGGAGCAGGAAGATGAGGAAGTCACAATGCTGGATGAATTCCCAGGGGGGGCTACTCCATCGGAGACAAGTCAGCAACAGTATTCTGAAGAGGAGTCAGAGGAGGATGGTGCCGGGGCGGAGGAGGAGCAAGAAGAGCATGCTTTAAACGTTTCTGGGATTCCTGGTGTTGTCTATGGATGGGGGGAGGAGAACGAGGACGACATTATCCTGGATGATGAGCAGGAGCTATGCCACTTCACCGCTTCCAGTTTAGTGCCTTCTGCTCCAGTGTTTTAAGAGGGACCCCTGTATAAAAAGCATAAAGGGCAAGGACCAATACTGGGTGGCAACAGACTTAGACCCCCTGTACAAACACAAAATGGCAGAAATGTTACCACCATCACAAAGGGCTGTCAGAATGCTGCACTTCCAGGCCTTGCTTCGAGAAATGCTGCATTTTGCTTAATGGGGCGCTGGCAGAGGAATTTCCACTCACAGAGAAACAGTTACGGGTACCAATCCAACAGCGCATGCCAGAAGATGGCGGTTTGAAGATGGGTTGGTCACTTTGGATATGAGATTATTCTTGCAGCCAGCCCATCGACAGCCGTCCTCCGAAACCAGCCTCAGGGAGCGCCTAGACCGACAGGTGTCCGACTACATCGGGTCAACGGCCGATGTGGACGCTCTGAGAAGCGATGAACCCCTGGACTACTTGGTGTGCAGGCTTGACCTGTGGTCAGAGCTGGCCCAATTTGCAATGGAACTGTTGGCTTGCCCCTCGTCCAGTGTCCTGTCCGAAAGGACATTCAGTGCAGCAGGGGGGATCGTGACCGATAAGCGCCCTCGCCTAGCTCACGACAGTGTGGACTAACTTACATTTCTAAAAATGAATGAGGCATGGATCTCGGAGGAATTCAACACATGTGACAAGTCGACCATGTTTGATTGAAATTCCTCATCACAACCCACAAATATCTGCCACCACCCAGAACAAATCATGGTCCCTGTCTTAGGTAAATACAGCGGCATAAAAGGCCTTTTATGTCCATTGAATGCCTAATTTTTGAGGCCTGTACTGGCTGACAGTTACATATTTATCCTGTGACCGCCTAATGTACCTCCAGCCACAGAATCCTACAAAGTTATGTGCTGTCAGGTGAATGCCTATTGGCTAATTTTTGGGGCGTGTATTGGAGTGGCAAGTTTCACAACAATTCTTATTGCACCAATCACTAATATCTCATGAGACCTGATAAAATGTGAAGTTGTGTGTACCGAGAAAAAATAAATCGCATCTTTAGGGATTTTCGCAATGGCGCCTTTTTTAAACACTCGATTTGCATATACAGCGATTACATTTCACATGCATGTTACAATCAAATACACTGCTTTAATGTCAAATTACTTACAGTGATCAGAAATTCTTCCTCATTGTCGCGAAAATTGTTGCCAACCATCTTTTATGATCGCATCCAACGTCGGTCTGGTGGAAACCCAGTTGCTGTAGTAGACCGCGCATATTTTGTGCATAGGCGAAAAATACATTGCCGATATTTTGCATTGAAAAAAATAATGAATGGAGAACGCAAATTCGAATAATACATCTGGTATGTCACTATCCATGTTGTGGGAATATTTGTGCACTTCTAGTAAGTATTTGGTGGCTGCAAATATGACCTGAAGGTATTCCAGGTTCGCCTGCCTTTAAAGTGAATGTGGACCACCGCAAACTTGCGGTTCGCGAACATTTGATCGCGTTCGCACGTTCGCGAACCGTCCCGGCCGATGTTTGTCCATCACTAGTGATAGGTTCTGCTGTCCATACATACATGCAGACCTGCTAAAATGTGAAGTTTCATGTGTTGCGCCAAAATATCGTTAGTGCTGATTTGTTAGTGCTGATTTGCGCAATCGCGAATATATTGGAGCACTATAACTGCATATGAAGCCATTTTTAATGTTCTGCCATGCCAAACATTTTCTCGAGTCTCAGGACACTTCTAGCAGCTTGGAAAATTTAGCAAAAGTGACCCACGCCTGTATTCTGTGCGTATTACGCGAATATTACATTGCCGATTTTTCACGATCTAGAAAGTAATCTAGAATTTGCGAATATATGACGAATATTTGTCCAAATATTCGTGAAATATCTCAAATTCGAATATAGCCCCTGCCGTTCATCACTACTCAACACTATGTCACAAGGCCACTCTGTGGTCTCCTCATGCTGCTGCTACCTTAACACTATGTCGCTGGGGCACTCTTTGGTCTCCTCATGCTGCTGCCACCTCACCACTATGTCATTGGGCCACTCTGTGGACTTCTCATGCTGTTCCCACCCTCCCTACTCCATGACTGGGCCACTATTTTGCCTTTTTGGCATGGTTGAAATCATCATTTATTTGACCCTTCTTCTTATCTGTCAGAAGGAAGGAAAAATGAGACGCAAAATGGATCCTGTCTATGTAGCAGCTTTAAGGCCTGTATGGTCCCATCAAAATTGGCTTATGATTTGTTAGCCAAAAGCAGGAGTGGGTACAAAACACAGAAGACATGTAAATATTCCATTGACGTGTCATCTCTGTTTTGGATCCACTCCTGTTTTTTTGGGGCTTTAGCAATACTGATAAATTACTGACCAAATGCTGACCAATTGAAGGCGGATGCTCAATAGACAGGATCCATTTTTTTGAAGGGCAAAATAATCAGTGACGTCAACACAAATATACTGCTTACACCCTCTCCACTCTGTCGGGGGGGGGGGTGCTCTACTTGTATAAGCGTTTAATAGAACAGGTTGTGTAGACATCTATGTGGAATAAACTGACGGTGTAAAAGGTGTGCGCTCTTTCACACTATAGTAGGATCTTGGGCCTCAGAATGGTTCTTTATACCTGGCACTTACATTGACCTGTAAGGCTGAGTTCACACTTGAGTTATTTCGTCAGTTTTGGCCCCATAACTGCAAAAATAAGTGTGCAGTGATTCTATCAGCGATGCCTGTCATGTGCGTGTCAAACTGACTTACAGTATTGTTTCACTACCACAGTAGACTCCCTATGTGTGTTACTGCAAGGCACAGTGTTCTACACCACTATACAGGTTCTCTGCAGCCAGGAAATAGCTGTTTTTTAACATGATTCGCCATGAATAAATTCAGATCAAATTGTAACATAGTTTATAAAGCCAGTTCGGCTTGTTATCCTGAGGAAGGCAAATTAAGGGGAAAAAAATCCTTCCCAACTCCAATCAGGCAAACAGAATAACTCCCTGGATCAACGACCCATCTCTATTAGCTATAGCCTGTAATATTATTACACTCCAGAAATATATTATTACACTCCAGAAATACATCCAGGCCTCTCTTGAACTCTTTTAGTGAACTCACTATCATCACTCCTCAAGCAGAGAGTTCCATAGTCTCACTGCTCTTATCGTAAAGAATTCTCTTCTATGTTTGTGTACAAACCTTCTTTCCTCCAGACGCAGGGGATGTCCCCCTCATCACAGTCCTGGGGATAAATAGATGATGGGAGAGATCTCTACTGACCCCTGATATATTTATACATAGTTATTAGATCTCCCCTCAGTCGTCTTTTTTCTAAAGTGAATAACCCTAATCGTAATAGGTTCTGTAGTCCACCCTTTCCAGTTATTACTTTAGTTGCCCTCCTCTGAACCCTCTACAGCTCTGCTATGTCTGCCTTGTTCACAGGAGCCCAGAACTGTACAAATTACTCCATGTGTGGTCTGACTAGTTATTTGTAAAGTGGTAGGACTATGTTTTCATCACAGGCATCTATGCCCCTTTTGATGCAACCCATTATCGTATTGGCCTTGACAGCAGCTGCCTGACACTGGTTTCTACAGCTTAGTTTGCTGTTCACAAAAATTTCTAGATCCTTTTCCATATTCAGTGTTACTCATTGTTTTACTATTTAGTATCTACAGTTGATTCGCATTATTTCTTCTCATGTGCATTGTAACAGACCTCCTGGCACCCCGACCGGGTACCTCCGTTGATGGATGCCCCTTGTGCTTCCCGAGTACTCCAAGCACTCCACTCGACACCAGAACCGCCACAGACCCCACAAACCGCCGAAGCTTGGTTGAGGTCTCGCCGTCTCCTACCCACCCTGGACCTACGACAAGGCTCCAGGCTCCAGTGGGTGAACCTCTCCTAAATCCAGAGAGCAGGAACAGCTCTTACAAGAGCTAGTAGTATAGCCAGGGGAGTATAGCAAATCTTCAGCATATAACAATCCCCAGTGTCGATCAGTTACCCAAACACCAGCCTCAACATGATGAAGGGTAAAACAGGAACTCTTTATTGAACACACAAGCATTGACTTATATACACATTTTCCAACACGGGTACCACCCCCGTGGATCTGGTTGGGAACTGGAGACATGACATAGCAGCCAATCCTTTACAGTTTAAACACAAAAACGAACCTTATTCAACAAACACAATGGCATTGTCTGTGACACAATTAACAAACACAATGGCATTGTCTTTGACGCAATCAACAATGAACAACATGCAAACAGACATCTTAACCCCCTTCATAATGAATGAATAGTGAGGGAGGAGACACATGTGATGGGATTATCTCCTGAGTGTATCATATGGTGATCTACTCATCTAGGAGTCGGCTGCTATGTTAATCAACTATCTTAATTAGAGTTGAGCGGACACCTGGATGTTCGGGTTCGACTGGTTCCGCCGAACTTCGGAAAAAAGTTCAAGTTCAGGACCCGAACTTGAACCGAACTTGACCCCGAACCCCATTGAAGTCAATGGGGACCCGAACTTTTGAGCACTAAAATGGCTGTAAAAATGTAATGGAAAGGGCTAGAGGGCTGCAAATGGCGTCAAAATGTGGTTAAGAGCATGGCAAGTGCTCTGCAAACAAATGTGGATAGGGAAATGACTTAAAATAACATAAAATACGTAAAAATAAAAAATTATAATCTTGATCTAGGAGGACCAGGTCAAGATGGAGTTAGGAGGTTGAGGAGGCGGTGGATGTGGCGGTGTAGGTGGAAGTGGCAGTGGAGGAGGAGGAGGTAGCCTACACTGCTTTTTGGTTTTAAATTTATTTAAATATTTTAAAATTAGGGTACACCCCAAAACATTGGGAAATATAACCCTCCAGTCGTGCTAAACACACGTTCAGACAATAAACCGGCTGCAGGGCAGGTCAGCACCCCCAAGGCGTAAAGGGCAAGCTCAGGCCATGTGCCCAATTTGGAGACCCAGAAGTTGCAGGGTCTGACCCCTGTCAGTTAGTTCGTGTAGGCGTGTGCATACTTACTGCCCCACCCATCATGTCGCACGTCCCCGTGATGTTCACGATCCAATTTAATATCTGCTCTATCAACTTTCGATGTTCTTTTATGCGCCTACCATGGTGCTTACGGGTGGCGGGGAATCAGGGTTCCAGGCCGGAGAGGGAGCATGAGAAAAAGAGACCAAATTTAAGGGAGATAAATTTATTTAAAAAATTTGGGATCAAGAACAAATGTGGGAAAAGTTATTGAGGCGCAAATGTGGGACAAATTACAGAAGCCCAAATGTGGGCCAAAAGAGTCAAGCGGAATTGTGGGAAAAGCTATTGAGGCGCAAAGGTTGGCCAAAAGAGTATAGCGGAAATGTGGGACAAAGTATTGAAGCTTAACCACCTCAGCCCCCAGTGCTTAAACACCCTGAAAGACCAGGCCACTTTTTACACTTCTGACCTACACTACTTTCACCGTTTATTGCTCGGTCATGCAACTTACCACCCAAATGAATTTTACCTCCTTTTCTTCTCACTAATAGAGCTTTCATTTGGTGGTATTTCATTGCTGCTGACATTTTTACTTTTTTTGTTATTAATCGAAATTTAACAATTTTTTTGCAAAAAAATGACATTTTTCACTTTCAGTTGTAAAATTTTGCAAAAAAAACGAGATCCATATAGAAATTTTGCTCTAAATTTATTGTTCTATGTGTCTTTGATAAAAAAAAATGTTTGGGTAAAAAAAAAATGGTTTGGGTAAAAGTTATAGCGTTTACAAACTATGGTACAAAAATGTGAATTTCCGCTTTTTGAAGCAGCTCTGACTTTCTGAGCACCTGTCATGTTTCCTGAGGTTCTACAATGCCCAGACAGTACAAATAACCCACAAATGACCCCATTTCGGAAAGTACACACCCTAAGGTATTCGCTGATGGGCATAGTGAGTTCATAGAACTTTTTATTTTTTGTCACAAGTTAGCGGAAAATTATGATTTTTTTTTTTTTTTTTTTCTTACAAAGTCTCATATTCCACTAACTTGTGACAAAAAATAAAAAGTTCTATGAACTCACTATGCCCATCAGTGAATACCTTGGGGTCTCTTCTTTCCAAAATGGGGTCACTTGTGGGGTAGTTATACTGCCCTGGCATTCTAGGGGCCCAAATGTGTGGTAAGGAGTTTGAAATCAAATTCTGTAAAAAATGACGAGTGAAATCCGAAAGGTGCTCTTTGGAATATGGGCCCCTTTGCCCACCTAGGCTGCAAAAAAGTGTCACACATCTGGTATCTCTGTATTCAGGAGAAGTTGAGGAATGTGTTTTGGGGTGTCTTTTTACATATACCCATGCTGGGTGAGATAAATATCTTGGTCAAATGCCAACTTTGTATAAAAAAAATGGGAAAAGTTGTCTTTTGCCAGGATATTTCTCTCACCCAGCATGGGTATATGTAAAATGACACCCCAAAACACATTCCCCAACTTCTCCTGAGTACGGAGATACCAGATGTGTGACACTTTTTTGCAGCCTAGGTGGGCAAAGGGGCCCATATTCCAAAGAGCACCTTTCGGATTTCACAGGTCATTTTTTACAGAATTTGATTTCAAACTCCTTACCACACATTTGGGCCCCTAGAATGCCAGGGCAGTATAACTACCCCACAAGTGACCCCATTTTGGAAAGAAGACACCCCAAGGTATTCCGTGAGGGGCATGGCAAGTTCCTAGAATTTTTTATTTTTTGTCACAAGTTAGTGGAAAATGATGATTTTTTTTTTTTTTTTTTCATACAAAGTCTCATATTCCACTAACTTGTGACAAAAAATAAAAACTTCCATGAACTCACTATGCCCATCAGCGAATACCTTGGGGTCTCTTCTTTCCAAAATGGGGTCACTTGTGGGGTAGTTATACTGCCCTGGCATTCTAGGGGCCCAAATGTGTGGTAAGGAGTTTGAAATCAAATTCTGTAAAAAATGACCTGTGAAATCCGAAAGGTGCTCTTTGGAATATGGGCCCCTTTGCCCACCTAGGCTGCAAAAAAGTGTCACACATCTGGTATCTCTGTATTCAGGAGAAGTTGAGAAATGTGTTTTGGGGTGTCTTTTTACATATACCCATGCTGGGTGAGATAAATATCTTGGTCAAATGCCAACTTTGTATAAAAAAATGGGAAAAGTTGTCTTTTGCCAAGATATTTCTCTCACCCAGCATGGGTATATGTAAAATGACACCCCAAAACACATTCCCCAACTTCTCCTGAGTACGGAGATACCAGATGTGTGACACTTTTTTGCAGCCTAGGTGGGCAAAGGGGCCCATATTCCAAAGAGCACCTTTCGGATTTCACAGGTCATTTTTTACAGAATTTGATTTCAAACTCCTTACCACACATTTGGGCCCCTAGAATGCCAGGGCAGTATAACTACCCCACAAGTGACCCCATTTTGGAAAGAAGAGACCCCAAGGTATTCGCTGATGGGCATAGTGAGTTCATGGAAATTTTTATTTTTTGTCACAAGTTAGTGGAATATGAGACTTTGTATGAAACAAAAATAAATAAATAAATCAGCATTTTCCACTAACTTGTGACAAAAAATAAAAAATTCTAGGAACTCGCCATGCCCCTTACGGAATACCTTGGGGTGTCTTCTTTCCAAAATGTGGTCACTTGTGGGGTAGTTATACTGCCCTGGCATTTTCCAGGGGCCCTAATGTGTGGTAAGTAGGTAAATGACCTGTGAAATCCTAAAGGTGCTCTTTGGAATATGGGCCCCTTTGCCCACCTAGGCTGCAAAAAAGTGTCACACATGTGGTATCGCCGTATTCAGGAGAAGTTGGGGAATGTGTTTTGGGGTGTCATTTTACATATACCCTTGCTGGGTGAGAGAAATATCTTGGCAAAAGACAACTTTTCCCATTTTTTTATACAAAGTTGGCATTTGACCAAGATATTTATCTCACCCAGCATGGGTATATGTAAAATGACACCCCAAAACACATTCCCCAACTTCTCCTGAGTACGGCGATACCAGATGTGTGACACTTTTTTGCAGCCTAGATGCGCAAAGGTGCCCAAATTCCTTTTAGGAGGGCATTTTTAGACATTTGGATACCAGACTTCTTCTCACGCTTTGGGGCCCCTAGAATGCCAGGGCAGTATAAATACCCCACATGTGACCCCATTTTGGAAAGAAGACACCCCAAGTTATTCAATGAGGGGCATGGCGAGTTCATAGAAATTATTTTTTTTTGGCACAAGTTAGCGGAAATTGATATTTTTAATTTTTTTCTCACAAAGTCTCCCGTTCCGCTAACTTGGGACAAAAATTTCAATCTTTCATGGACTCAATATGCCCCTCACGGAATACCTGGGGGTGTCTTCTTTCCGAAATGGGGTCACATGTGGGGTATTTATACTGCCCTGGCATTCTAGGGGCCCTAAAGCGTGAGAAGAAGTCTGGAATATAAATGTCTAAAAATTTTTACGCATTTGGATTCCGTGAGGGGTATGGTGAGTTCATGTGAGATTTTATTTTTTGACACAAGTTAGTGGAATATGAGACTTTGTAAGAAAAAAAAAAAATAATTCCGCTAATTTGGGCCAAAAAAATGTCTGAATGGAGCCTTACAGAGGGTGATCAATGACAGGGGGGTGATCAATGACAGGGGGGTGATCAATGACAGGGGGGGGTGATCAATGACAGGGGGAGTGATCAATGACAGGGGGGTGATCAATGACAACCACAGTCATTGATCACGCCCGTGTAAGGCTTCATTCAGACGTCCGTATGCGTTTTGCGGATCCGATCCATCTATCAGTGCATCCGTAAAAATCATGCGGACATCTGAATGGAGCTTTACAGGGGGGTAATCAATGACAGGGGGGGTGATCAGGGAGTCTATATGGGGTGATAACCACAGTCATTGATCATGCCCCTGTAAGGCTTCATTCAGACGTCCGTATGCGTTTTGCGGATCCGATCCATCTATCAGTGCATCCGTAAAAATCATGCGGACATCTGAATGGAGCTTTACAGGGGGGTAATCAATGACAGGGGGGGTGATCAATGACAGGGGGGTGATCAGGGAGTCTATATGGGGTGATAACCACAGTCATTGATCATGCCCCTGTAAGGCTTTATTCAGACGTCCGGATGCGTTTTGCGGATCCGATCCATCTATCAGTGGATCCGTAAAAATCATGCGGACATCTGAATGGAGCTTTACAGGGGGGTAATCAATGACAGGGGGGTGATCAGGGAGTCTATATGGGGTGATCACCACAGTCATTGATCATGCCCCTGTAAGGCTTCATTCAGACGTCCGGATGCGTTTTGCGGATCCGATCCATCTATCAGTGCATCCGTAAAAATCATGCGGACATCTGAATGGAGCTTTACAGGGGGGTAATCAATGACAGGGGGGTGATCAGGGAGTCTATATGGGGTGATAACCACAGTCATTGATCATGCCCCTGTAAGGCTTCATTCAGACGTCCGGATGCGTTTTGCGGATCCGATCCATCTATCAGTGCATCCGTAAAAATCATGCGGACATCTGAATGGAGCTTTACAGGGGGGTAATCAATGACAGGGGGGTGATCAGGGAGTCTATATGGGGTGATCACCACAGTCATTGATCATGCCCCTGTAAGGCTTCATTCAGACGTCCGGATGCGTTTTGCGGATCCGATCCATCTATCAGTGCATCCGTAAAAATCATGCGGACATCTGAATGGAGCTTTACAGGGGGGTAATCAATGACAGGGGGGTGATCAGGGAGTCTATATGGGGTGATAACCACAGTCATTGATCATGCCCCTGTAAGGCTTCATTCAGACGTCCGGATGCGTTTTGCGGATCCGATCCATCTATCAGTGCATCCGTAAAAATCATGCGGACATCTGAATGGAGCTTTACAGGGGGGTAATCAATGACAGGGGGGTGATCAGGGAGTCTATATGGGGTGATCACCACAGTCATTGATCACGCCCGTGTAAGGCTTCATTCAGACGTCCGGATGCGTTTTGCGGATCCGATCCATCTATCAGTGGATCCGTAAAAATCATGCGGACATCTGAATGGAGCTTTACAGGGGGGTAATCAATGACAGGGGGGTGATCAGGGAGTCTATATGGGGTGATCACCACAGTCATTGATCATGCCCCTGTAAGGCTTCATTCAGACGTCCGGATGCGTTTTGCGGATCCGATCCATCTATCAGTGCATCCGTAAAAATCATGCGGACATCTGAATGGAGCTTTACAGGGGGGTAATCAATGACAGGGGGGTGATCAGGGAGTCTATATGGGGTGATCACCACAGTCATTGATCACGCCCGTGTAAGGCTTCATTCAGACGTCCGGATGCGTTTTGCGGATCCGATCCATCTATCAGTGGATCCGTAAAAATCATGCGGACGTCTGAATGGAGCATGACAGGGGGGGTGATCAATGACAGGGGGGTGATCAGGGAGTCTATATGGGGTGATAACCACAGTCATTGATCATGCCCCTGTAAGGCTTCATTCAGACGTCCGGATGCGTTTTGCGGATCCGATCCATCTATCAGTGCATCCGTAAAAATCATGCGGACATCTGAATGGAGCTTTACAGGGGGGTAATCAATGACAGGGGGGTGATCAGGGAGTCTATATGGGGTGATAACCACAGTCATTGATCATGCCCCTGTAAGGCTTCATTCAGACTTCCAGATGCGTTTTGCGGATCCGATCCATCTATCAGTGCATCCGTAAAAATCATGCGGACATCTGAATGGAGCTTTACAGGGGGGTAATCAATGACAGGGGGGTGATCAGGGAGTCTATATGGGGTGATCACCACAGTCATTGATCACGCCCGTGTAAGGCTTCATTCAGACGTCCGGATGCGTTTTGCGGATCCGATCCATCTATCAGTGGATCCGTAAAAATCATGCGGACGTCTGATCAATGACAGGGGGGTAATCAATGACAGGGGGGTGATCAGGGAGTCTATATGGGGTGATCAGGGGCTAATAAGGGGTTAATAAGTGACGGGGGGGGGGGGTGTAGTGTAGTGTAGTGGTGCTTGGTGCTACTTTACTGAGCTACCTGTGTCCTCTGGTGGTCGATCCAAACAAAGGGGACCACCAGAGGACCAGGTAGCAGGTATATTAGACGCTGTTATCAAAACAGCTTCTAATATACCTGTTAGGGGTTAAAAAAAACACATCTCCAGCCTGCCAGCGAACGATCGCCGCTGGCAGGCTGCAGATCAACTCTCTTACCTTCCGTTCCTGTGAGCGCGCGCGCCTGTGTGCGCGCGTTCACAGGAAATCTCGCGTCTCGCGAGAGGACGCGCCGGCGCGTCCACCCAGAAGAGCAGGGCTGCCGCAAAGACGCAATCCTGCGTACGGCGGTCCTGAGGAGGTTAAATGTGGTACAACTTGTTTAAGTTTAAGCATAGAATCAAAGAAGGTGGAGCGCATCAATTAACCCCTTAAGGACACAGCCCTATTTCACCTTAAGAACCAGGCCATTTTTTGCAAATCTGACCAGTGTCACTTTAAGTGCTGATAACTTTAAAACGCTTTGACTTACCCAGGCAGTTCTGAGATTGTTTGTTCGTCACATATTGTACTTCATGACACTGCTAAAATTGGGTCATAAAAGTTAATTTTTTTGCATAAAAAAATACTATATTTACCTAAAATTTGGAAAAATTAGCAAATTTCAAAGTTTCAGTTTCTCTACTTCTGTAACACATAGTAATACCCCCAAAAATTGTGATGACTTTACATTCCCCATATGTCTACTTCATGTTTGTAGCATTTTGGGAATGATATTTTATTTTTTGGGGATGTTACAAGGCTTAGAAGTTTAGAAGCAAATTTTGAAATTTTTCAGAAATCTTCAAAATCCCACTTTTTATGGACCAGTTCAGGTTTGAAGTCACTTTGTGAGGCTTAGATAATAGAAACCTCCGAAAAATGACCCCATTCTAGAAATTACACTACTCAAGGTATTCAAAACTGTTTTAACAAACTTTGTTAACCCTTTAGGTCTTCCACAAGACTTCATGGCAAATGGACATAAATTTTAAGAATTTAGATTTTTGGGAAAATTTTCCAATATAATACATTTTTTCATGGAAAAAAACAAGGGTTAACTGCCAAACAAAACTCAAAATGGGTTGCCCTGATTCTGTAGTTTGCAGAAACACCCCATATGTGGTCGTAAACTACTGTTTGGCCAAACGGGAGCACATAGAAAGAGAGGAACACCATATGGGTGGTTTTGCAGGGCAGATTTTGTAGGACTGGTTTTGTTTATACCATGTCCCATTTGAAGCCCCCCGTTGCACCCCTAGAATAGAAATGTCAAAAAAAGTGACTCCATCTAAGAAAGTATACCCCTCAATGTATTCAAAACTGGGTTTACAAACTTTGTTAACCCTTTAGGTGTTCCACAAGAGTTAATGGCAGATGGAGAAACAATTTTGAAATTTCAATTTTTTGGAAAATTTTCCATTTTAACCCATTTTTTCCAGCAATAAAGTAAGGGTTAACAGCCATACAAAACTCAATATGGGTTGCCCTGATTCTGTAGTTTGCAAAAACACCCCATATGTGGTCGCAAACTACTGTTTGGCCAAACGGGAGCACATAGAAAGAGGGGAACGCCATATGGGTTTTGGAAGGCAGATTTTGCAGGACTGGTTTTGTTTATACCATATTCCATTTGAAGCCCCCTGTTGCACCCCTAGAATAGTGGTGGTGGTGGGGGGGGATGCGGGGGGGGGGCAAGTGGCAGGGGGGGTCTAGGATCTGAAAGCTGAAACAAAAAAGTTTAGAATTAATGTGCTTTTTTTTTTTTTTTTCTAACTTTTCCCTTCTAACCCTGCCTAACAGTGCCTCTCCCTCACTGACCCTAACCTACCTGAAGGGTGATGGGTGCAGGAGGGTGATGGATGGCGATTAGCGGGACTCAGGAGCTGGTGCTGGACGGTGCTGCAGGGTGCTTGTGCAGAACAGGAAGAGGAGGGGAGAGAGGAGCGCAGGAAGTTTGAATCTCGGACCTCTCTCCCCTGCACCAATCAGCACCCTGGACAGCAGCATTCAGCACCAGGGCCAGCACCGCCTCTCCAAATCTTCGGACTGTGATTGGTGATGTATAATCATGCCACCGATCGCAGTCTTTTTGCGGTTCATCGGGTCACCGGAGACCCGAATGGACCGGAAACACAGCAAACCGCAGGTCTGAATTGACCTGCGGTTTTCTGCGATCGCCGATACGGGGGGGTCAAATGACCCCCAGGCGTTGTTACAGGATGCCGGCTGAATGATTTCAGCCGGCATTCCATTCCGATTAACCCCCTCGGCGCCGGCATCACGATTTAAAGGTATACGTCATGTGTCCTTAAGGACTCGGGAAACATGCCGTACCGGTATGTCATGTGTCCTTAAGGGATTAAAGAAGCATTTCAGAAATTTTATTCCCTGTCACCTATGCAGAGCAGGGGTTTATTCACGCCTAAAATTGTATAATGTCAACCCAAGAATGTAACAGAAAAATTACAAAAATTAATTAATCTGTCTACTTGGTAGAGCAGGGGTCTATGACAGAAAACAATTGTTTATTGTCACCCGAAAATGTAAAATAAAAATTATTTAAATTTATTAAGCTGTCAACTAAGTAGAGGAGGGGTATATTACACCCAAAAATTTGTGAATTTGATCCTAAAATGTAACTGACAAATGTTATTTTTTTTTTTTTTACCGGTCTAATAGGTATAGCAGTGGTATTTCACACCAAAAAATTGCTGAATTTCACCAGAAAATGTAAGAGACAATTTTTTTTTATTGTTTAACCGGCCTACTAGGTATAGCAGTGGTACTATACACCCAAAAATTGGTGAATTTCACCCAAAAATGTTAATGACAATTTATTTTATTTTTTTAACCGGCCTACTGGGTATAGTAGTGGTACTATACACCCAAAAATTGTTGAATTTCACCAGAAAATGTTAATGACAATTTATTTATTTTTTTTAATCGTCATACTAGGTATAGCAGTGGTACTATACACCAAAAAATTGGTGAATTTCACCCGAAAATGTTAATGACAATTTTGTATTTTTTTTTAATTGTCATACTAGATATAGCAGCGGTACTATACAACCAAAAATTTGTGAATTTCACCAGAAAATGTTAATGACAATTTTTTTTTTTTTTTTTAACCGTTAAACTAGGTATAGCAGTAGTACTATACACCCAAAAATTGGTGAATTTCACCCGAAAAATGTTAATGACAATTTCATTTAATTTTTTTAACCGGCCTACTAGGTAGAGCAGTGGTACTATACACCCAAAAATTTGTGAATTTGATCCTAAAATGTAACTGACAAATGTTATTTTTTTTTTTTACCGGTCTAATAGGTATAGCAGTGGTATTTCACACCCAAAAATTGCTGAATTTCACCAGAAAATTTAAGAGACAAATTTTTTTATTGTTTAACTCGTCTACTAGGTATAGCAGTGGTACTTCACACCCAAATATTGTTGAATTTCAACTGAAAATGTAACTGACAAATATATATTTTTTTTTTAACCGGCCTACTGGGTATAGCAGTGGTACTATACACCCAAAAATTGGTTAATTTCACCCGAAAATGTTAATGACAATTTCATTTTATTTTTTTAACCGGCCTACTAGGTAGAGCAGTGGTACTATACACCCAAAAATTGGTGAATTCCACCAGAAAATGTAAATGACAAAGTAGTGAAATGATATAAAATAAAACACATACAAAAAAATTAATATGGATTTATGAGGTGGAGTTCCATATGGAGTAGGAATGTGAGGAGGCGGTGGACGTAACGGAGTAGGTTGAAGCGGCGGTGGAGGAGGACGAGATAGCCAACACATGTTTTTGGTTTTAATTTAATTTTTTAAAATTAAGGTACACTCCAAAAGAGTGTGAAATATCCAAAATACAAACATGAGCAATTGCGTTGCAGTATAACAATTGCTGCTTAGTGCCAGTATACATGTCTATTCTGCACAAGGTACGGACAAGTCCTGAGGGATCCATTCCTGGTTCATTTTAATGAACGTGAGCTTGTCCACATTGGCTGTGGACAGGCGGCTGCGCTTGTCTGTGATGACGCCCCCTGCCGTGCTAAACACACGTTCAGATAACACACTGGCTGCAGGGCAGGCCAGCACCTCCAAGGCGTAAAGGGCAAGCTCAGGCCATGTGCCCAATTTGGAGACGCAGAAGTTGAAGGGGGAAGACCCATCATTCAGTACGTGTAGGCGTGTGCACACATACTGCTCCACCATGTTGGTGAAATGCTGCCTCCTGCTAAGACGTTCCATATCAGTTGGTAGTGCTGGTTGTTGTGGCGTGCTGACAAAGCTTTTCTACATGTCGGCCATGCTAACCCTGCCTTCTGAGGTGCTGGCGGTGCCCCAGCTGCGTTGGAAACCTCTTACTCGTCCTCCGCCCTCGCCTTGTGCTTCAACTGTGCCCCCGCTGTCGGGTCGGAATGCCACCAGCAGCGCGTCTACCAGCGTGCGCTTGTACTCGCGCATCTTACGATCACGCTCCAGTGAGGGAATTAAGGACGGTACGTTGTCCTTGTAACGGGGATCCAGCAGCGTGGCCACCCAGTAATCAGCACAAGTTAGAATGTGGGCAACTCGGCGGTCGTTGCGGAGACATGTTGTAATCGCTCATGTGTGCCAGGCTGCCAACTAATACCCAACTAATACCCAGCCAAGATTTATCCGGCACAAGTATCCATGCACTCAGCACTTTAACAAACACTAGACACTTTATCCAGCGTCTACACACCAAATCCGGCACTCTATGTATCCAGCATAAGATTACCTTTATACATCTGTGTACTTAACCTACCTATGTATCCAGCACTAAATTGAACACTTGACACTTTATATATGTTATGTATTTTATGTATTCAGCGAAGATGAATATGGCAGAAATTTACAACTAAACACTATATTCTCATACATCCCAAATGAATATCCGTTCCAAATCCCAACACAGTCACCCAAGAAAGAAGACATTTTGCCAAATTTTAACTTCTTTTAATATTTAGATATACAAATAAACACACAATTTTAAACTCCATCACCGTCTCTGTATTTATTCCGTGCAGCAACATATGAGAGTGTGCCTGTCATACCTATCTACAATTATTCTCCTGTTTGAATATTGTCATCACATTTGCTATGTGCCAATCCTGTGGAACACTCCCTGTCAGTATAGAGTCCTTAAATATCAGAAATAAGTTTCTGGTTATGACTAGGGTTGAGCGAACCCGAACTGTAAAGTTCGGGTTTGTACCGAACTTTAGGATTTTTGGACCCCGGACCCGAACCCGAACATTTCCGTAAAAGTTCGGGTTCGGTGTTCGACGCTTTCTTGGCGCTTTTTGAAAGGCTGCAGAGCCGCCAATCAACAAGCGGTTAACTGTCTGACCTTAGAAGCCATCACAGTCATGCCTACTAATGGCATGGCTGTGATTGGCCAGAGCAGCATGTGACCCAGGCTCTATATAAGCTGGAGTCACGTAGCGCTGAACGTCACTCTGCTGTTACAAGTGTAGGGAGAGGATGCTGCTGGACTTGTGATTTCAGGGAGAGAATAGGAGAGAATCTAACTCCGCGATCTACAGACAAATAGTTGTGTTGGTGCAGGGCACAATCGTTTTACCCTGCCCTGAGGCCATTGACCAAAAAAAAAAACCTTTTATAATTCTGTTAGTTAGGTGGGTGGCAGCGGCGGCCATTTTATGCAAGCTCAGTGCACCAGCACTGCATCTGCGCTTTTTGGACATTGCAAATTTTTTGGGCAAACTACAACATCTGGATTAGTCAGTGTATAATTTAGGGTCCATTCACACATCCGTGTGTGTTTTGCGGATCCACGGATCCTCGGATCCGCAAAACACGGACAGCGGCAATGTGCGTTCTGCATTTTGCGGACCGCACATTGCCGGCACTAAGAGAATATGCCTATTCTTATCCGCTATTGCGGACAAGAATAGGACATGTTCTATTTTTTTCAGGATCGGAATTGCGGACCCGGAAGTGCGGGTCCGCAATTCCGATCTGGGCCGCCCGTCGTTGCGGCCACATAGAAATGTATGGGTCCGCAATTCCGTTCCGCGGAATGGAATTGCGGATGTGTGAATGGACCCTTCATGTAGAAATACACCCATCATTTTCTGGGGTTTTAAAAAACACACTTTTTTGCCAAAAAACTGTATTTTCCTGATCTGCAAGTGTTAAATTCAAGTTTAATATATGCAGTACAGATTTCATATTCTGTTACCAAAAAAGACTTTTTTGGCAATCTACTACATCTGGATTAGTGAGTGTGCAATTTAAGATAGAAATACACCCATAATTTTCTGGGGTTTGAAAAACACACTTTTTTTTTCAAAAAACTGTATTTTACAGATCTGCAAGTGTTAAATTCAAGTTTAATATACACAGCTTTCATATTCTGTTAGCAAAAAACACTTTTTTGGCAATCTACAATATCTTGATTAGTCAGTGTGCAATTTAAGCTAGAAATACACCCACCATTTTCTGGGGTTTGAAAAACACACTTTTTTGACAAAAAACACTATTTTCAGGCCTTGCAACATCAGCACGTGTGAAATTACAGGCTTATATACTGCTTTCAAATCGAGTTGTAAAAAACAAACACTCGTTTGGGCACAAAAAATTTTGTTGGCAGCCTTTGATGCAGATGTCATTGTGAGATACACCCTTAATACATTTGGGTTACATTCAGAGATTTTAAATACCGCCATTTGGTGCACCAATATTGAATTCAGGCCTACACTGGTTCAGGCCATGTGAGATACACCCTCTACATACAGGGGTTCGAATCAGGGATTTGAAATACAGCCATTTGAAATACAGCCATTTTGGGCAAAGAAATATTTAATTCAGGCCTACACTGGTTCAGGCCCTGTGAGATACTCCCTCTACATACAGGGGTTTGATTCAGGGATTTGAAATACAACCATTTGAAATATAGCCATTTTGGGCAAATAAATATTTAATTCAGGCCTACACTGGTTCAGGCCCTGTGAGATACTCCCTCTACATACAGGGGCTTGATTCAGGGATTTGAAATACAGCCATTTGAAATACAGCCATTTTGGCCAAAGAAATATTTACTTCAGGCCTACACTGGTTCAGACCGTGTGAGATACTCCCTCTACATACAGGGGTTTGATTTAGGGATTTGAAATACAGCCATTTGAAATACAGCCATTTTGGGCAAAGAAATATTTACTTCAGGCCTACCCTGGTTCAGGCCCTGTAAGATACTCCCTCTACATACAGGGGTTTGAATCAGGCATTTGAAATACAGCCATTTGAAATACAGCCATTTTGTGCAAATAAATATTTAATTTAGGCCTACACTGGTTCAGGCCCTGTGAGATACTCCCTCTACATACAGGGGTTTGATTTAGGGATTTGAAATACAGCCATTTGAAATACACCCATTTTGGGCAAAGAAATATTTGCTTCAGGCCTACACTGGTTCAGACCGTGTGAGATACTCCCTCTACATACAGGGGTTTGATTCAGGGATTTGAAATACAGCCATTTGAAATACAGCCATTTTTGGGCAAATAAATATTTACTTCTGGCCTACACTGGTTCAGACCGTGTGAGATACCCCCTCTACATACAGGGGTTTGAATCAGGTATTTGAAATTCAGCCATTTGAAATACAGCTATTTTGGGCAAAGAAATATTTAATTCAGGCCTACACTGGTTCAGACCGTGTGAGTTATCCCCTCTACATACAGGGGTGTGATGCAGGCATTTGAAATACAGCCATTTGAAATACAGCCATTTTGTGCAAAGAAATATTTAATTTAGGCCTACACTGGTTCAGACCGTGTGAGATACACCCTTTACATACTGTCGTTCTATTCTACAAAATTAAACACCCATTTAGGGCAAGATCCTAAATTCAAAAAATATGAGGAGAGTGTCAAATAAGGGACATGGCCCAGGTCGTGGTTCTGCTGGTGGAGCTCCTGTTGCAGGGAGAGGACGTGGTCGATCTGTGCCAGCTACACGCACAAGTGAAACCCCTTCCTTAGGTGCGAGTAGGCGACAAAACCTGCAGCGGTATTTGGTCGGGCCTAATGCTGCTCTATGAATGGTGAGGCCTGAACAAGTACAGGCGATAATAGATTGGGTTGCTGACAGTGGATCCAGTTCCTTCACATTGTCTCCCACCCAGTCTCCTGCTGAAAGACCACATTTGGCACCTGCAGCCGATGTCCATCAGTCTTTCACCTCACCCCCTTGCAAATCAGCCAAGCAGTCTGAGACCCAAGTCATGCAGCAGTCTCTTCTGCTTTTTGATGACTCTGTTAGCAGGGTTTCCCAGGGCCATCCACTTATCCCTGCCCCAGAAGTGGAAGAGATTGAGTGCACCGATGTCCAACCACTTATCTTTCAAGATCAGTACATGGGAGAACCATCGCAGCACGTCTTGGAGGATGACGAAACACAGGTGCCAACTGCTGGGGCTTTCGAAAGTATGCAGACCGACAAGGAGGGCAGGGGTGAAGACTGGGTGGAAGATGATGTGGAGGACGATGAGGTCCTCGACCCCACATGTAATGAAGGTCATGCGAGTGACCTATATAGTTCGGAGGAAGAGGCGGTGGTCGCACAGAGCCACCAGCACAGCAGAAGAGGGAGCAGGGTGCAAAAGCGAAGCAGCCGTCCTCTAGACAGTACGCCTCCTACTGCCCACCACAGCAAGGGACCGAGCACACCAAAGCCAGCTCTAAGGAGTTCCCTGGCGTGGCAGTTCTTCAGACAATGTGCTGACGACAAGACACGAGTGGTTTTCACGCTGTGTAATCAGAGCCTGAAGCGAGGCATAAACGTTCTCAACCTGAGCACAACCTGCATGACCAGGCATTTAAGTGCTAAGCATGAGCTGCAGTGGAGTAGACACCTCAAAAACCAAGAAAGGTCTCTGGCTCCTCCTGCCTCCTCTCCTGCTGCAGTCGCGGCCTCTTCATCCACCTCTGGAGTGACATTGCCACCTGTCACCCCGCAAACAGAGGATCTGCCAGCAACACCAACACCTGGGTCACCAAACATCTCCACAATGTCCCACGGAAGCGTTCAGCTCTCCATATCCCAAATGCTGGAGAGGAAGAGGAAGTACCCCCCTACCCACCCGCGATCCCTAGCCCTGAATGCCAGCATTTCTAAATTACTGGCCTTTGAAATGCTGTCATTCCGTCTGGTGGAGACGGATAGTTTTAAAGGCCTTATGGCGGTGGCTGTCCCACTACTTTTCAAAGCGAGCCATCCCTTCCCTTCACAACCAAGTAGGGGACCAAATCAGGTGTGCACTGCGCAACGCCATCTGTGGCAAGGTGTACCTGACTACGGATACGTGGACCAGTAAGCAGGGTCAGGGCCGTTATATCTCCATAGTAGCACACTGAGTAAATGCAGTGGCAGCTGGGCCTGAGGTGGATAGCTGTTTGGTGCATGTCCTTCCACCACCGAGGATTGCAGGGCGCTTCCGTTTGCCTCCTGTTGCTTCCTCCTCCTACTCTGCTTCTTCATCCTCTACCAGCTCCTCATCCGGTCAGCGTAACACCTTCACCACCAACTTCAGCACAGCCAGGGGTAAACGACAGCAGGCAGTTTTAAAACGTATCTGTTTGGGGGACAAACCCCACACCGCGCAGGAGCTGTGGACAGGCCTTGAACAACAGACTGATGAGTGGTTGGTGCCAGTCAGCCTCAAGCCCGGGTTGGTGGTGTGCGATAATGGGCGAAATCTCGTAGCAGCTCTGGGACTAGCCGGTTTGACGCACATCCCTTGCCTGGCGCATGTGCTGAATTTGGTGGTGCAGAGATTCCTTAAAAATCACCCGATATGTCAGAGCTGCTGCATAAAGTGCGGGCCGTCTGTGCGCGCTTTCGGCGTTCTCACCCTGCTGCTGCTCGCCTGTCAGCGCTGCAGCGTAACTTCGGCCTACCCGCTCGCCACCTCATATGCTACGTGCCCACAAGGTGGAACTCCACCTTGCACATGCTGGCCAGACTGTACGAGCAGCAGCAGGCGATAGTGGAGTTTCTTTTTTTTTTTTTAATCAGATAGTTTTTATTAACAATATTCCACAGAATAAAGAATGCTTGTACAATTTCTTGGTAACAAAGAATAAAGCGGTTACAAATATCATCACAGAGTCTGTCTGTCCATTAAGCGCATGAAAAGGATATAATATATTAGATACAATAATAAAGGTCAACAGTGACCGCCATTACAGTGTGTACAGTTCAATTGTACAAGGCATATACATCAACTTTTTCACTTTTAAATAATGAACAAAAAATTTCCCACCCAACCAACCAAACTTCCCCCTCCCCCCTCCCCCCCAGGCGGTGAAACGGGCACTAGGCTTCAAACCCAGTACAATGTTCATAACTCTAATGGTCAATACCTGAAGTACCACCCATATAAGTACAGCAGGTATTATTCTACCATATCAACAGTATTTCAATTATACATACCAGGGAACCCAAACTTGGCGCAATGTATAAGCATCATAGAAAGGAAAATATTTTGATCGACACAACAGCTCCCGAATCTACATCCTTAGTAAGGGAGACTAGTCAGGGTAACGTATCCTATAGTTTTCCCAAGTTTCCCATATCTCATCAAATTTCGCCACACATTTTCTTTTAACATAAACACCTTTATCTAGTCGCAAGACTTCCGACAACCTATTTAAGAATTCTTTCCTAGTCGGAGCTTGCGGTCGAAGCCAGTGTTTGGCGATCAATTTCCTGGCCTGAAAAAGCATGCGTTGTACTCTCAGACGGTGATGACGATTTTTAATGTCCAATATCCCAGCCACACATGCCTTCGGTCCAGGTGAATCCACTATGTTATAGGCGTCTTTGATCAAAATCAAAATTGCCATCCCAAAATTCCGGAGTTCCGCGCAGTCCCAGAACATATGCATCAGGGATGCAGGACCGTTACCACACCTAGGACAGTCTGCATTTACCCGAACACCTATCTTACATAGGAACTCTGGGGTCCTATACACATGGTGCAGTAAAAACAACTGAGACATACGGTGTCCCTCACACACCGACAGTTGTGGAGTTGGCGCTAAAATCGACTTCCATTGCTCCTCCGAAATCGGCCCCACCTCTGCCTCCCATTTATGCTTGACTGCTAGAACCTCTTGTTTCAGTGATTTTACATACAAATTCCTATAAATGGATGATATCAACCCACATGAGGAATTATTTGTAAGGATCTGTTGAAACAGCGGTACCGTAGTACATTTCAATGACGTTGGTTGTGCCTGCTTCTGGAAAGCATGGCGTAATTGCAGAAATTGATAAAAGGCCGATTGCGAAGACCAAATTCATTTCTCAACTGTTCAAAGGACTTAAAGATACCCGAACTCTGTAACTGATACAAAAATCTCACTCCCTTGCGCTCCCATGGTGTAAACCCTTCTAAATGGAACATTTCGGGCAGATGCAGATTTCTCCAGATAGGGGAGACCTGCGTAAACCCTTGAACTGCAAGCAGTGTACTGCATTTCTGCCAGATCTTGTGTATCATTGCAAGGGTTGGATGACCTGACATCTTATCGGCCAACCCCCCATGTTCCAATAGAGTCACCGGGGAGTCCTGGCCTATGATGTGGGCCACCAATCTAGCTGAGGCACTATCCCCAGGGTTTCTCCCCCATCCTCTTAGCTGCTGCAATTGAGCTGAAAAATAATATAACCAGGCGTTTGGGATTGCAAGTCCCCCCGCCTCCTTCCCTCTTTGTAGTGTATCAAGACAGATCCGAGCTTTTTTGTGACGCCATATAAGGTCCCTAAACAATCTATCTATTTTGACAAATATCCTATGAGGTATCCAAATCGGGGAATTATGCAGGACATACATAAGCTTGGGCATAACAATCATTTTAAGGAGGTTGCTCCTCCCAATTTCCGACATCGGTAGTTTGCACCAGGCTTTAACCTTCTCAGACAATGTATACAATAACGATTCTATGTTAAGTTTAATATAGCTATTCGGGTGTGCAGTAACTAGGATCCCCAGATATTTGATTTGGTGCGCAACCTGTAGCGGGCAAGACTGGGGAAGGAGGGTTCTGGCAGGGTTATCCAATGTTAGAAGAATAGACTTATCCCAATTAATTTGTAATCCAGATCTATCCCCAAACTCCTGTAATAGAGACATAATAGGACCTAAGGATCTTTCCACATTACCCACATAGATTAACATATCGTCCGCATACAGGGACACCCTCTCTTCCCGGGACCCACAAGGGAATCCCACTATCCTGTCAGTTGTGCGCAACATACAAGCAAGCGGCTCAATTGCAATGGCGAAAAGAAGAGGGGACAGCGGGCACCCCTGACGAGTTTTCCTACCCATTTCAAATGCCTCTGATATACCCCCATTGGCCCGGATCCTGGCCATGGGGCCATTGTACAGCAACTGAACCCAGGAGATAAAGGTCTTCCCAAATCCCATGACTCGCAGCACCTCCCAAAGATAGCTCCGATCAACACTATCAAAGGCCTTAGCCACATCCAAAGAGAGGACAGCCCGTCCTCCTACTGAGTCAACCTTCCTCTGAGTATTAAGGAAAAGTCTCCTTAGATTAACCGAGGTACACTTATCCGGCATGAATCCTGCCTGATCACTATGAATAATAGTTGTAATGACCGATTGTAACCGATTTGCTAAAATCTTAATATCAGAGGTCAACAGAGAAATCGGTCTGTACGAGTCAGGGAATTTGGGATCCTTACTGGGCTTGGGCAAGACCAGTACAATAGCCTCCCTCATAGAGGCAGGAAGGCTCCCTGTTAACAGGGCATCATTAAAAACCGACAGGAGGTGAGGCAACAGGACACCGCTATATTTTTTTAAAAACTCTGCTGGCAGCCCATCTATCCCATTTTTTTTTTTTTCAATTTGGGAATGATTGTATCGCCACCTCCAGCTCGGCAAGAGTCAAAGGGCCATCTAAATATGTCACACTCTCCGCCGACAGTTGCGGAATCGCAATTCCTTCTAGATATGTGGCTATGTTTGTAGAGTCCATCTCAAATTTTGTCCTATAAAGGGATTCATAATAGGCATGAAATACTGCCAAAATATCTTCGTACGTCATGGCAATAGAACCATCAGCCCTCTGAATAGACAAAACTCTAGATGGACCATCCTGGGCTCTAATAACCCTTGCCAGTAGCTTCCCGGAACTTTCTCCCGCCTCAAAATACTTTTGTTTAAGAAAAAACCTGCGGTGATCCTCCGCTCGTAGAAGATGTTGCCTCAACCCCTCCTGTGCTGCCATCAGGGATTCCTCATTAGTCCTATTAGGGTCACACACATACCTCTCCTCCACTACCAGAGCCTGCAACTTTTTCTGAGCGTCCCTAGTTTTAGATTTATGGCGACTAATCTATTGGATGTACAAACCCCTGACAAATGCTTTGCATTTATCCCATACTACCCCCAAGGGAGCCGAACCCACATTCTGGGTAAAAAATTCTCTCATTTCCTCCCCAATTCCACCCTCCCCATCTACTATCTGTAACCAGAAAGGATTAAGCTTCCAAGCACCAACCCCAGGGGGGCGTCTGATGCCCAGTTGCAGTTCTATTTAATGTCAGTCACCAGCGACAGTACCTCAGGAGTGCCTATGACTAAGTAAATTCTAGATAATGAATGATGAGAGCTAGAATAACAGGAGAACTGCCGGGTGGTAGGATTTCTCACCCGCAACATATCATGTAGATCCAGCTCCCACAGCACTTTGGCGAAATTAGAGTCTCTACCCCCATCTGACATCCCACCCCTATCCAGAGCCACAGAGGGACAGGTGTTAAAGTCTCCTATTAATAGTATTGGACAGTGCGGTAATTCCTCAACATATCTAATAATTTCTTTTATCACCTCACTATTATACGGCGGTGGAATGTACACCGCAACCAAAATAAAAGACCAATGGTAACAAGTACAATGGAGACATAGAAATCGCCCACTAGCGTCTATACAGGACGAGTGGATGTTCTTGTCCATCTAGGGACAAATGACCTGGCTTGCAATGAAGTGTCAGAGGTGAAAAAATCTTTTATCACACTTGGTAATGACGTACAGGATTTTGCATCCACCATTTCATTTTCTGAAGTTCTGCCTGTGCATAATGTTCAGAATGATAGGCAGAGGCGCATAAAGGAGTTCAACATATGGCTTGGTAAATGGTGTCAAGAGCAAGGATTTGGCTTTGTTTCTCATGATAGCTCTACTTGGAATAGAAAGGAACTGTACAAAAAAGATGGTTTGCATCTTTCTCTCAAAGGAACAAATGTACTTAGTGAACAACTCCAAGAATTTGCGAAACCTTGGGATCTAGTGATCACCATCCAGTGTGGTTTAATATAAGAACTGTGAAAGAGTCCCACCACACAAAAACAAAAGTTTTAGATTTTAGAAAAACAGACTTTTCAAAAATGAAATTAGTCATAAATGAGTCATTATCAGACTGGAACGGATTACATGGAGTCCAGGAGAAATGGGACTACTTAAAAGGTGCATTATTGAAGGCAACAGAAAATTGCATTAGACTTGTCACTTGTCAGACTTGTCAGTAAAAGCAAAAAAAGGAAGAGACCACTGTGGTACTCAGCAGAAGTGGCCCAAATCATTAAAAATAAAAAGCTAGCATTTTGTAATTATAAAAAAAACCAGAGCAATGAAGATAAGAAAATCTACAAGATTAGGCAGAGAGAGGCCAAGCAAGTTATAAGAACTTCTAAAGCGCAGGCAGAAGAAAAACTAGCTCAGTCTATGAAAAAAGGGGATAAGACATTCTTCAGATATATAAATGAAAAAAGGAAATTAAAACAAGGAATAACTAAATTAAAAACAAAGGACGGAAGGGATGTAGAAGAGAATAAAGGGCTAGCCGACTGCCTTAATGAATACTTCTGTTCAGTTTTTACAAAAGAAAAAGGAGAAGGACCTCCACTAGAAAGGATGACTAATAAATCATTTGATGCATGTATCTTTACAGAGGAAGATGTTCTAAGTTTGCTGTCTAAGGTGAAGACAAATAAGTCACAGGGGCCTGATGAGATACACCCAAAATTATTAAAAGAGCTTAGTGGTGAGCTGGCAAAACCGCTAACAGATTTATTTAACCAATCATTAGTAACAGGAGTCGTCCCGGAAGATTGGAAATTGGCAAATGTCGTGCCCATTCACAAGAAAGGTAGTAGGGAGGAATCGAGCAACTATAGACCAGTGAGTCTGACATCAATAGTAGGCAAATTAATGGAAACCCTATTAAAGGATAGGATTGTGGAACATCTAAAATCCCATGGATTGCAAGATGAAAAACAACATGGGTTTACTTCAGGGAGATCATGTCAAACAAATCTTATAGATTTTTTTGACTGGGTGACTAAAATAATAGACGGTGGAGGTGCAGTAGACATCGCATATCTAGATTTTAGTAAGGCTTTTGACACTGTTCCACATAGAAGACTTATCAATAAACTGCAGTCATTGAGCATAGACTCCCATATTGTTGAGTGGATTAGGCAGTGGCTGAGTGACAGACAGCAGAGGGTTGTAGTCAATGGAGAACATTCAAAACAAGGTCATGTTACCAGTGGGGTTCCACAGGGATCTGTACTGGGACCAATTTTGTTTAATATCTTCATAAGTGATATTGCAAAAGGCCTCGATGGTAAGGTTTGTCTTTTTGCTGATGACACAAAGATATGTAACAGGGTTGATGTTCCTGGAGGGAAACGCCAAATGGAAAAGGATTTAGGAAAACTAGAAGAATGGTCAGAACTCTGGCAACTGAAATTTAATGTGGATAAGTGCAAGATAATGCACCTGGGGGGTAAAAACCCAAGGGCAGAATATAGAATATTTGACACAGTCCTGACCTCAGTATCTGAGGAAAGGGATTTAGGAGTAATTATTTCAGAAGACTTAAAGGTGGGAAGACAATGTAATAGAGCAGCACGAAATGCCAGCAGAATGCTTGGATGTATAGGGAGAGGTATAAGCAGTAGAAAGAGTGAAGTGCTTATGCCGCTGTACAGAACACTGGTGAGACCTCACTTGGAGTATTGTGCGCAGTACTGGAGGCCATATCTCCAGAAGGATATAGATACTCTAGAGAGAGTTCAGAGAAGAGCTACTAAACTAGTACATGGATTGCAGGATAAAACTTACCAGGAAAGGTTAAAGGACCTTAACATGTATAGCTTGGAAGAAAGAAGAGACAGAGGGGATATGATAGAAACTTTTAAATACATAAAGGGAATCAACTCGGTAAAGGAGGAGAGCATATTTAAAAGAAGAAAAACTACCACAAGAGGACACAGTTTTAAATTAGAGGGGCAAAGGTTTAAAAGTAATATAAGGAAGTATTACTTTACTGAGAGAGTAGTGGATGCATGGAATAGCCTTCCTGCAGAAGTGGTAGCTGCAAATACAGTGAAGGGGTTTAAGCATGCATGGGATAGGCATAAGGCTATCCTTCATATAAGATAGGGCCAGGGACTATTCATAGGATTCAGATATATTGGGCAGACTAGATGGGCCAAATGGTTCTTATCTGCCGACACATTCTATGTTTCTATGTTTCTATGAGTGACATATAAACGGCAGTGACCTATGCACCAGAACACTCACCCCCCTGGAATGAGAAGAAAGGATAGAGTGATATGCATGACCAATCCACGGTTTGTGTACGACCGATATAGTGGTCTGAGACAAACGAGTCTCTGACAAACAGAAGATAGCGGGATGAAAGTGCTGCAGCGCAGAAAACACCGCCGTACGTTTTGCCGGGTCTCCAAAACCCCTAACATTCCAGCCTACAATTTTTATGCTATGTGTCATTAGGACATATAGTACATGTTAGAGCAAAACATAATTCCCCAGTAACATATGGTAACTGCATATTCCCCACACCCTGCATACGATTCCTCAACCCGTTCCACCGCCCGATCCCCCCCTTCCCCAACCCTCAAAAGTATCCCAACAGCATAATAATTTCTCGTTAGGATAAAATCCCCACACGGAAAAAATCTGAAAATAGGGTGAAAAAACTTCCCTACAGTCGGCCATATATATGGCTGAATAGCTGCCAAAAAAAACAACCTGTGTAACTGAGTACACACATGTATCGGGTCGTATGCGTTGACCCACCTATATACAAGGATATCTGCAGCGCAGCACATAGTGGTAAATTACAGTAACATAATTTAACAACCCCAGATGACCCCTACATTAATATACTGAGGAGACCCAAGCGGGCAAACTGACAAAGCATATTTAACCTAAACATATGTTCATAGGCATATTAATTAACCACCTCAGCCCCCAGTGCTTAAACACCCTGAAAGACCAGGCCACTTTTTACACTTCTGACCTACACTACTTTCACCGTTTATTGCTCGGTCATGCAACTTACCACCCAAATGAATTTTACCTCCTTTTCTTCTCACTAATAGAGCTTTCATTTGGTGGTATTTCATTGCTGCTGACATTTTTACTTTTTTTGTTATTAATCGAAATTTAACGATTTTTTTGCAAAAAAATGACATTTTTCACTTTCAGTAGTAAAATTTTGCAAAAAAAACGACATCCATATAGAAATTTTGCTCTAAATTTATAGTTCTACATGTCTTTGATAAAAAAAAAATTTCATTTCTGAAAGTACACACCCTAAGGTATTCGCTGATGGGCATAGTGAGTTCATAGAACTTTTTATTTTTTGTCACAAGTTAGCGGAAAATTATGATTTTTTTTTTTTTTTTTTTTTCTTACAAAGTCTCATATTCCACTAACTTGTGACAAAAAATAAAAAGTTTTATGAACTCACTATGCCCATGAGCGAATACCTTGGGGTCTCTTCTTTCCAAAATGGGGTCACTTGTGGGGTAGTTATACTGCCCTGGCATTCTAGGGGCCCAAATGTGTGGTAAGGAGTTTGAAATCAAATTCTGTAAAAAATGACCTGTGAAATCCGAAAGGTGCTCTTTGGAATATGGGCCCCTTTGCCCACCTAGGCTGCAAAAAAGTGTCACACATCTGGTATCTCCGTACTCAGGAGAAGGTGGGGAATGTGTTTTGGGGTGTCATTTTATATATACCCATGCTGGGTGAGAGAAATATCTTGGCAAAAGACAACTTTTCCCATTTTTTTATACAAAGTTGTCATTTGACCAAGATATTTATCTCACCCAGCATGGGTATATGTAAAAAGACACCCCAAAACACATTCCTCAACTTCTCCTGAGTACGGGGATACCAGATGTGTGACACTTTTTTGCAGCCTAGGTGGGCAAAGGGGCCCATATTCCAAAGAGCACCTTTCGGATTTCACTCCTCATTTTTTCCTGAATTTGATTTCAAACTCCTTACCACACATTTGGGCCCCTAGAATACCAGGGCAGTATAACTACCCCACAAGTGACCCCATTTTGGAAAGAAGACACCCCAAGGTATTCCGTGAGGGGCATGGCGAGTTCCTAGAATTTTTTATTTTTTGTCACAAGTTAGTGGAAAATGATGATTTTTTTTTTAATTTTTTTTTTCATACAAAGTCTCATATTCCACAAACTTGTGACAAAAAATAAAAACTTCCATGAACTCACTATGCCCATCAGCGAATACCTTGGGGTCTCTTCTTTCCAAAATGGGGTCACTTGTGGGGTAGTTATACTGCCCTGGCATTCTAGGGGCCCAAATGTGTGGTAAGTAGGTAAATGACCTGTGAAATCCGAAAGGTGCTCTTTGGAATGTGGGCCCCTTTGCCCACCTAGGCTGCAAAAAAGTGTCACACATCTGGTATCTCTGTATTCAGGAGAAGTTGAGGAATGTGTTTTGGGGTGTCTTTTTACATATACCCATGCTGGGTGAGATAAATATCTTGGTCAAATGCCAACTTTGTATAAAAAAATGGGAAAAGTTGTCTTTTGCCAAGATATTTCTCTCACCCAGCATGGGTATATGTAAAATGACACCCCAAAACACATTCCCCAACTTCTCCCGATTACGGAGATACCAGATGTGTGACACTTTTTTGCAGCCTAGGTGGGCAAAGGGGCCCATATTCAAAAGAGCACCTTTCGGATTTCACAGGTCATTTTTTACAGAATTTGATTTCAAACTCCTTACCACACATTTGGGCCCCTAGAATGCCAGGGCAGTATAACTACCCCACAAGTGACCCCATTTTGGAAAGAAGAGACCCCAAGGTATTCGCTGATGGGCATAGTGAGTTCATGGAACTTTTTATTTTTTGTCACAAGTTAGTGGAATATGAGACTTTGTATGAAAAAAAAAAAAAAAAAAAATAAGCATTTTCCACTAACTTGTGACAAAAAATAAAAAATTCTAGGAACTCGCCATGCCCCTCACGGAATACCTTGGGGTGTCTTCTTTCCAAAATGGGGTCACTTGTGGGGTAGTTATACTGCCCTGGCATTTTCCAGGGGCCCTAATGTGTGGTAAGTAGGTAAATGACCTGTGAAATCCTAAAGGTGCTCTTTGGAATATGGGCCCCTTTGCCCACCTAGGCTGCAAAAAAGTGTCACACATGTGGTATCGCCGTATTCAGGAGAAGTTGGGGAATGTGTTTTGGGGTGTCATTTTACATATACCCATGCTGGGTGAGAGAAATATCTTGGCAAAAGACAACTTTTCCCTCCTTTTAGGAGGGCATTTTTAGACATTTGGATACCAGACTTCTTCTCACGCTTTGGGGCCCCTAGAATGCCAGAGCAGTATAAATACCCCACATGTGACCCCATTTTGGAAAGAAGACACCCCAAGGTATTCAATGAGGGGCATGGCGAGTTCATAGAAATTTTTTTTTTTTGGCACAAGTTAGCGGAAATTGATATTTTTAATTTTTTTCTCACAAAGTCTCCCGTTCCGCTAACTTGGGACAAAAAATTCAATCTTTCATGGACTCAATATGCCCCTCACGGAATACCTGGGGGTGTCTTCTTTCCGAAATGGGGTCACATGTGGGGTATTTATACTGCCCTGGCATTCTAGGGGCCCTAAAGCGTGAGAAGAAGTCTGGAATATAAATGTCTAAAAAATTTTACGCATTTGGATTCCGTGAGGGGTATGGTGAGTTCATGTGAGATTATATTTTTTGACACAAGTTAGTGGAATATGAGACTTTGTAAGAAAAAAAAAAAAAAATTCTGCTAACTTGGGCCAAAAAAATATCTGAATGGAGCCTTACAGGGGGGTGATCAATGACAGGGGGGTGATCAATGACAGGGGGGTGATCAATGACAGGGGGGTGATCAATGACAGGGGGGTGATCAATGACAGAGGGGGTGATCAATGACAGGGGGGTGATCAATGACAGGGGGGTGATCAATGACAGGGGGGTTGATCAATGACAGGGGGGTGATCAATGACAGGGGGGTGATCAGGGAGTCTATATGGGGTGATAACCACAGTCATTGATCACGCCCCTGTAAGGCTTCATTCAGACGTCCGGATGCGTTTTGCGGATCCGATCCATCTATCAGTGCATCCGTAAAAATCATGCGGACATCTGAATGGAGCTTTACAGGGGGGTAATCAATGACAGGGGGGTGATCAGGGAGTCTATATGGGGTGATCACCACAGTCATTGATCATGCCCCTGTAAGGCTTCATTCAGACGTCCGGATGCGTTTTGCGGATCCGATCCATCTATCAGTGCATCCGTAAAAATCATGCGGACATCTGAATGGAGCTTTACAGGGGGGTGATCAATGACAGGGGGGTGATCAGGGAGTCTATATGGGGTGATCACCACAGTCATTGATCATGCCCCTGTAAGGCTTCATTCAGACGTCCGGATGCGTTTTGCGGATCGGATCCATCTATCAGTGCATCCGTAAAAATCATGCGGACATCTGAATGGAGCTTTACAGGGGGGTGATCAATGACAGGGGGGTGATCAGGGAGTCTATATGGGGTGATCACCACAGTCATTGATCATGCCCCTGTAAGGCTTCATTCAGACGTCCGGATGCGTTTTGCGGATCGGATCCATCTATCAGTGCATCCGTAAAAATCATGCGGACATCTGAATGGAGCTTTACAGGGGGGTGATCAATGACAGGGGGGTGATCAGGGAGTCTATATGGGGTGATCACCACAGTCATTGATCATGCCCCTGTAAGGCTTCATTCAGACGTCCGGATGCGTTTTGCGGATCGGATCCATCTATCAGTGCATCCGTAAAAATCATGCGGACATCTGAATGGAGCTTTACAGGGGGGTGATCAGGGAGTCTATATGGGGTGATCACCACAGTCATTGATCATGCCCCTGTAAGGCTTCATTCAGACGTCCGGATGCGTTTTGAGGATCGGATCCATCTATCAGTGCATCCGTAAAAATCATGCGGACGTCTGAATGGAGCTTTACAGGGGGTTGATCAATGACAGGGGTGTAATCAATGACAGGGGGGGTGATCAGGGAGTCTATATGGGGTGATAACCACAGTCATTGATCACGCCCCTGTAAGGCTTCATTCAGACGTCCGGATGCGTTTTGCGGATCTGATCCATCTATCAGTGGATCCGTAAAAATCATGCGGACATCTGAATGTAGCTTTACAGGGGGGTAATCAATGACAGGGGGGTGATCAATGACAGGGGGGTGATCAGGGAGTCTATATGGGGTGATCAGGGGTGATCAGGGGCTAATAAGGGGTTAATAAGTGACGGGGGGGGGGTGTAGTGTAGTGTAGTGGTGCTTGGTGGGACTTTACTGAGCTACCTGTGTCCTCTGGTGGTCGATCCAAACAAATGGGACCACCAGAGGACCAGGTAGCAGGTATATTAGACGCTGTTATCAAAACAGCGTCTAATATA
The DNA here is from genome assembly GCF_905171765.1 of Bufo bufo. Taxonomy (NCBI): domain Eukaryota; kingdom Metazoa; phylum Chordata; class Amphibia; order Anura; family Bufonidae; genus Bufo; species Bufo bufo. The sequence goes on from NC_053391.1 coordinate 282,104,992, forward strand.
CCTGTTAGGGGTTAAAAAAAACACATCTCCAGCCTGCCAGCGAACGATCGCCGCTGGCAGGCTGGAGATCAACTCTCTTACCTTCCGTTCCTGTGAGCGCGCGCGCCTGTGTGCGCGCGTTCACAGGAAATCTCGCCCATCGCGAGATGACGCATATATGCGTGACTCTGCGCAGGGCTGCCACCTCCGGAACGCGATCCTGCGTTAGGCGGTCCGGAGGTGGTTAAAAGGGAGATGCATCAAATATACAGAAAGTTCGTATAAGTAAAGAAACGACATCGCAAGCATTTTCCAGGGCATTATCAATATATCTCACGTGTCCCAGAATTTCCAAAAGCGAGGCTTCTCCATGCGCCACCACACGAAGCTTGGCTGGATATAGCATTGAGTATGGAACTTGTAAATTCCGAAGGCGTCGCTTGACTGCCAAGAACTTGACTCTCTTCCGCTGGACCTCAGCAGAGAAATCCGGATATATCGCCACTTTACTGCCATTAATTAATAGCTCAGGGTGATCCCTCGCTTTCTTAAGAATCGCATCTCTGTCCCTGATGTGAAGTAGCTTCATTAACACTGGACGAGGTAGGGCCCCTGGTGGTGGCGCACGGAACGTCACTCTGTGCGCCCTTTCAATAGCAAATACCTTGGAGAGCCAGTCCTCAAAAAGGCCACCGGATCTGCATCCTCCGCTTTTTCAGGGACCCCCACTAGACGGAGGTTGTCCCTTCTTGATCGATTCTCCAAGTCGTCCGTTTTGGACATCAGCAGGGTCACGTTGTGAATAATCCTGCCCAGATGTCTTTTGACAGGAGGCAGTTGATCCTGTAAGGCACCCACTCTGACTTCCACCTCCGCCATTCTATCAGTAACTTTCCGCAAGTCCTGACGGAGAAGGGACACATTTTCCTGCAGGCTGCCCATATTAGTAGTGAGGAGAGCAAGCGAACTGCTGCATTGCTGTACAGCATTAAAGATATATTTTGGTGTAGGCTCAGCAGAGCCAATATCAGGCTGACCATGCTGGATACATAATGCGGTTACAGGGCCTGGGGCTGAACTGAAGCCATTTCTCCTGACTGTGCCCCTCCATGAACAGGCCCCTCTGCATGTGCTGATTGTGGTATGGAGTTCTCCCCAGGAATAACATTGGGTGCCGCAGGCCCATCTGAGGAAGGCACTGTAGATGTAGTTCGGGCATATTTACCCAGGTGGGCCGCAAGCTCCGCGGCCCGCAACACCGATGCGGCGCCATCTTGTTTAGCCGGCGTAGAGGGCCCGGCTTCCTTCAGCTCCCGCTCCTTCTTCCCCGAGCGGGTCATATTGGTATGTGCCGGCTCCAGGCACTCCCCGGCGTCACCCAGAGTTTTCCGATGCTGCAGAGCTAGCTGCAGAAGAAGGATTCCGCAGGATAATTTCTGGCGGGTCAGGAGCTCCCCGCTATCGCGTCTGCTCACATGTCCGACAAGGCCACGCCCCGATGGTAGAGTTTCAGCTGCAGCACGCACGGGTGAGTCGCTCGGCAGAACAGCACCACTTCACCACCAATGACTGGGCCTCCATGTGAGACCTGTGTTCCTTGTTGCACTGTTTTGAGTACTCCACCAACATGGCCAGTGCCGATAACTCCGTTCTCAGCGTTACTATCCCACTTCTATGCCTCCTTGAAAAATCGCTCCTGGCAATGATGGAAGAGGATGTGGCACAGGAGGAGGAGGAGGAAGAGGGATCATTTCGTAGGGTTTCCAGCCAGTCATTCCCAAGTGGCTCCGAGGGTGGGTTCCTGCACCCACAAACGCCAGGTACACAATTGTCCAGCCAGGGCACAGTTCTGAAGCATGACAAGGTGGAGGATGAGGAGGAGGAGATGGAGGAGGAGGAACCATGTTCACAGCAGGGTGGCACCCAGACCAGCTCGTGGCCATCACTGGTGCGTGGATAGGGGGATACAGAGGACACAGACGATACACCTCCCACAGAGGACAGTTTTCGTTGCCTCTGAACAGCCTGGCACACATGAGCGATTACATGCTGCAGTGTCTCTGCAACGACCGCCGAGTTGCCCACATTCTAACTTGTGCTGATTGCTGGGTGGCCACGCTGCTGGATCCCCGTTACAAGGACAACGTACCGTTCTTAATTCCGTCACTGGAGCGTGATCGTAAGATGTGCAAGTACAAGCGCACGCTGGTAGACTCGCTGCTGGTGGCATTGCCACCTGACAGCGGGGGCACAGTGGAAGCACAAGGCGAAGGCAGAGGACGAGGAAGAGGTCGCCAACCCAGCACCTCAGAAGGCAGGGTTAGCATTGCCGAAATGTGGAAAAGCTTTGTCAGCACGCCACAACAACCAGCACCACTAGCTGATATGGAACGTCTTAGTAGGAGGCAGCATTTCACCAACATGGTGGAGCAGTATGTGTGCACACGCCTACACGTACTGAATGACGGATCTGCCCCCTTCAACTTTTGGGTCTCCAAATTGGGCACATGGCCTGAGCTTGCCCTTTACGCCTTGGAGGTGCTCTCCTGCCCTGCAGCCAGTGTATTATCTGAACATGTGTTTAGCACGGCAGGGGGCGTAATCACAGACAAGCGCAGCCGCCTGTCTACAGCCAATGTGGACAAACTCACGTTCATTAAAATGAACCAGGCATGGATCCCTCAGGACTTGTCCATACCTTGTGCAGAATAGACATGTATACCGGCACTAAGCAGCCATTGTTATACTGCAGCGCAATTGCTTATGTTTGTATTTGGGATATTTCACACTCTTTTGGAGTGTACCTTAATTTTACAAAATTAAATTAAAACCAAAAACCTGTGTTGACTATCTCGTCCTCCACCGCCGCTTCCACCTACTCCGCTATGTCCACCGCCTCCTCAAAATCCTACTCCATATGGAGCTCCACCTCATAAATCAATTTTTTTGGACATGTTTTATTTTATATCATTTCACTACTTTGTCATTTACATTTTCTGGTGAAATTCACAAATTTTTGGGTGTATAGTACCACTGCTATACCTAGTAGGCTGGTTAAAAAAATAAAATAAATTGTCATTAACATTTTCTGGTGAAATTAACCAATTTGTGGGCGTATAGTACCACTGCTATACCTAGTAGGCCGGTTAACAAAAAAATATATATTTGTCAGTTGAAATTCAACAATTTTTGGGTGTCAAGTACCACTGCTATACCTAGAAGACAGGTTAAACAATAAAAAAAAATTGTCTGTTACATTTTATAGTGAAATTCACTAATTTTTGGCTGTGATGTACCACTGCTATACCTAGTAGGCCGGTTAACAAAAAAGAAAATTTGTCAGTTACATTTTCTGGTGAAATTTAGCAATTTTCTGGTGTGAAGTACCACTGCTATAACTAGTAGACCGGTAAAAAATAAAATAATAATTGGCAGTTACATTTTCTGGTGAAATTCAGCAATTTTTTGGTGTGATGTACCACTGCTATACCTATTAGACCGGTAAAAAAAAAACAAAAAACATTTGTCAGTTACATTTTAGGTTCAAATTCACCAATTTTGGGGTGTAATATACCCCTCCTCTACCTAGTTGACAGCTTAATAAATTTAAATAATTTTTATTTAACATTTTCGGGTGACAATAAACAATTGTTTTCTGTCATAGACCCCTGCTCTACCAAGTAGACAGGTTAATTCATTTCTGTAATTTTTCTGTTACATTCTTGGGTTGACATTATACAATTTTAGACGTGAATAAACCCCTGCTCTGCATAGGTGACAGGGAATAACATTTCTGAAATGCTTCTTTAATTGATGCGCGCCACCTCCTTTGATTCAATGCTTAAACTTAAACAAGTTGTACCACATTTAAGCTTCAATACTTTGTCCCACATTTCCGCTATACTCTTTTGGCCAACATTTGCGCCTCAATAGCTTTCCCCACAATTCCGCTTGACTCTTTTGGCCCACATTTGGGCTTCTGTACTGTATTTTGTCCCACATTTGCGCCTCAATAGCTATTCCCACATTACTTCTCGATCCCAATTTTTTTAAATAAATTTATCTCCCTTAAATTTTGTCTCTTTTTCTCATGCTCCCTCTCCGGCCTGGAACCCTGATTCCCCGCCACCCATAATCACCATGGTAGGCGCATAAAAGAACATCGAAAGTTGATAGAGCAGATATCAAATTGGATCGTGAACATCACGGGGACGTGCGACATGGTGGGGCAGTAAGTATGCACACGCCTACACGAACTAACTGACAGGGGTCAGCCCCTGCAACTTCTGGGTCTCCAAATTGGCACATGGCCTGAACTTGCCCTTTATTCCTTGGAGGTGCTGGCCTGCCCTGCAGCCGATGTATTGTCTGAACATGTGTTTAGCACGACTGGAGGGTTATATTTCCCAATGTTTTGGGGTGTACCCTAATTTAAAAAAATTAAACTAAATTTTAAAACAAAAAGCAGTGTAGGCTACCTCCTCCTCCACCACCACTTCCACCTACACCGCCACATCCACCGCCTCCTCAACCTCCTACTCCATATGGACCTGGTCCTCCTAGATCAAGATTATTATTTTTAATTTTTACGTATTTTATGTTATTTTAAGTCATTTCCCTATCCACATTTGTTTGCAGAGCACTTGCCATGCTCGTAACCACATTTTGACGACATTTGCAGCCCTCTAGCCCTTTCCATTACATTTTTATAGACATTTTAGTGCTCAAAAGTTCGGGTCCCCATTGACTTCAATGGGGTTAGGATTCGGGGTCAAGTTCGGGTCCCGAACATCCAGGTGTCCGCTCAACTCTATTACCAACACAAACTCAAAAAGCCTATGCAGTTAGTTGGATTAATTCATGCCCCAGATATCAGTTCTTCAGGCCATCTCTTGTCTTTATCTCTTTATATCTATGGCAGTCCCATTGTATTTATATCTGTATATCTGTAGCAGTCCCAACGTATTATCGTAGACTCACATTCAGATTAGTGTAGTTAGCACAGTTGAACAGTCTCAGGCTTATCCACAGATGGTGGAAAAATGGCAGATCTTACAATTGTATAACAAGCAATCAGTTAGTTGGATTAATTCATGCCCCAGATGTCAGTTCTTCAGGCCATCTCATCTTTGTCTCTATATATCTATGGCAGTCCAATTATATTTATGTCTGTATATTTGTAGCAGTCCCAACATTTTGTTGTAGACACTCATTTAGATTAGTATAGTTAGCACAGTTGAGCAGTCTCAGGTTTATGCACAGATGGTAGACAATAGCAGATCTTACAATTGTACAACAAGCAGTCAGACTTCCAGGGTTGCAGGGTCCAGCACCAAACATGTGGGGGGAGAAGGGGGAGTTCAGGGGGACAGTTCTGCTTCTTGAACTGGGGAAACCAGGCTAGTACAATGACACAGTCTGGGGGCAAAAAGGTGGCAGAAATAAGCCTTATCAGCCTCATTTATTTGCAAACATTTTGCCACTTCTCCATTCCCTTTCCCCCCCCCCCCTTTTTTTTTGCCCCCTCAGTGCTTTCTTTTCATCATCAGCAGCAGCCCTCCCCTTTCCCTGCCGTGGTCCAGTCTTTTGCTTCTGGGTTTACACTATCCTGGGGGAGGTACCACCCGATACCCGTAATATAACTTTAGGACCGGTTAACGTGGCCGTCCCAAACCCCCTCAGTGAGCACCCACACTTAAACCCTCTTGCCTCACCTCGATACTGTGACGACCTTTAACAGCCAAGGCTCCAGTCAGGCTCCCGTCAAGCCTGGAATCCATGTGTCTCACCTCAGCGCTGGTTCCTGGCAGGAGGGAGGAGGCGGGGAGGACAGGTACTCCCACCACCAAAGCGATCCGCTTCCTATCTCCTTGAGTACGACGGCACATGATCAATTGGAGTCCGAGAATCAACTGGGCAGCGTCTCACACCCACGGCATCAAGGCGGCAGTACGGCAGAGCGGCAGGGCACGGCTGAATCAGCGTCTAGTTCATCTCAGTGCAGGCTGGGGATGAGCGGCCAGAGAGAAGGTGCGCACGTCACCTGCGTACGTCCGCACGCATGCTCCTCCGGGACCAACGAAATACATGTTACTGCACACTCACCACTGAGTGATGGAGTTGAATCTGAACAGTGCGCTCTATGATTAGGTTGCCGTTGCTCCTGAGGAAATACCGCGCAATAGCGGCAGAGAAACGAGTTGAGCAATACAGAGCGCCTTGTTATGTTTAGTAGAAATTGATACAAACCTACTGTATGTTGAGCCACTTACTCAGTGGGCTAGGGGGTCCATTCAAACAATACAATTAGTGGCTGTACCTTCACTCCAATCTATATTGAGGTTACTAATTGTATTAGGACAGACCAAGTTATAGTGGCCTGGATTTCAACCACCCCACTTTATGTGCGGGCTTCTATCAGCCCCTATATCTTTTCACTGAGATATTTGTGGGGGTGTGAGTTTTGCAAAGCTGATATATATATATATATATATATATATATATATACACTGCTCAAAAAAATAAAGGGAACACTTAAACAACACAATGTAACTCCAAGTCAATCACACTTCTGTGAAATCAAACTGTCCACTTAGGAAGCAACACTGAGTGACAATCAATTTCACATGCTGTTGTGCAAATGGGATAGACAACAGGTGGAAATTATAGGCAATTAGCAAGACACCCCCAATAAAGGAGTGGTTCTGCAGGTGGTGACCACAGACCACTTCTCAGTTCCTATGCTTCCTGGCTGATGTTTTGGTCACTTTTGAATGCTGGCGGTGCTTTCACTCTAGTGGTAGCATGAGACGGAGTCTACAACCCACACAAGTGGCTCAGGTAGTGCAGCTTATCCAGGATGGCACATCAATGTGAGCTGTGGCAAGAAGGTTTGCTGTGTCTGTCAGCGTAGTGTCCAGAGCATGGAGGCGGTACCAGGAGACAGGCCAGTACATCAGGAGATGTGAAGGAGGCCATAGGAGGGCAACAACCCAGCAGCAGGACCGCTACCTCCGCCTTTGTGCAAGGAGGAACAGGAGGAGCACTGCCAGAGCCCTGCAAAATGACCTCCAGTAGGCCACAAATGTGCATGTGTCTGCTCAAACGGTCAGAAACAGACTCCATGAGGGTGATATGAGGGCCCGACGTCCACAGGTGGGGGTTGTGCTTACAGCCCAACAGCGTGCAGGACGTTTGGCATTTGCCAGAGAACATCAAGATTGGCAAATTCGCCACTGGCGCCCTGTGCTCTTCACAGATGAAAGTAGGTTCACACTGAGCACATGTGACAGACGTGACAGAGTCTGGAGACGCCGTGGAGAACGTTTTGCTGCCTGCAACATCCTCCAGCATGACCGGTTTGGCATTGGGTCAGTAATGGTGTGGGGTGGCATTTCTTTGGAGGGCCGCACAGCCCTCCATGTGCTCGCCAGAGGTAGCCTGACTGCCATTAGGTACCGAGATGAGATCCTCAGACCCCTTGTGAGACCATATGCTGGTGCGGTTGGCCCTGGGTTCCTCCTAATGCAAGACAATGCTAGACCTCATGTGGCTGGAGTGTGTCAGCAGTTCCTGCAAGACGAAGGCATTGATGCTATGGACTGGCCCGCCCGTTCCCCAGACCTGAATCCAATTGAGAACATCTGGGACATCATGTCTCGCTCTATCCACCAACGTCACGTTGCACCACAGACTGTCCAGGAGTTGGCAGATGTTTTAGTCCAGGTCTGGGAGGAGATCCCTCAGGAGACCGTCCGCCACCTCATCAGGAGCATGCACAGGCGTTGTAGGGAGGTCATACAGGCACGTGGAGGCCACACACACTACTGAGCCTCATTTTGACTTGTTTTAAGGACATTACATCAAAGTTGGATCAGCCTGTAGTGTGTTTTTCCACTTTAATTTTGAGTGTGACTCCAAATCCAGACCTCCATGGGTTGAAAAATTTGATTTGCATTTTTTTATTTTTGTGTGATTTTGTTGTCAGCACATTCAACTATGTAAAGAACAAAGTATTTCAGAAGAATATTTAATTAATTCAGATCTAGGATGTGTTATTTTTGTGTTCCCTTTATTTTTTTGAGCAGTGTATATATGAGATTCCAGACTCGCACCACCAGCCTGATTTTTGAATTTGGTGGAGAACCAATTTTTATTCAGTTTTCAATAAAATGTTTTTAAACGTACTTTATTCAGGCAGTTAATAGTGTTATACACCTTAGTACGCCAAATAGTTATCAATCCAACAGTTAATGTAAAAGTAGCCTAATTCTGCCTGTAGTGCTAATGATAATAGTAACTCTACAGACCAGGAAATAATAACTTATTATTAGACTGTCCAGTTTGAAAATTGCTGGATAAAATACATTTTTAAAGAGTCACTGCACTTGGTGTAACTAGCAAATTTCTAAATCATTTCATTAAAAAAATATGGCTACATGCGCCTGAAATGCAGCCACTAGGGCAGGGATGTCAAACTCATGGCCCTCCAACTGTTGCAAAACTACAACTGCCGGCATGCACTGGTAGCTGTAAGCTGTCTGAACATATTGGAAGTTGTAGTTTTGCAACAGCTGGAGGGCCATGAGTTTGAGATATGTGCACTAGGGCCCCACTTCCACCTAATTTGCAGTCCACTGCCTGTCATAAAGCAAAATGTGTCCCTAGTAACAGAGACAAAGAAGATGGCTCATGTGAAATGAGGGCATGTCAGAGCTAGCTGAGATCCTGAGTAGAGATGGCCTTGCGGTTTGCCCGTCGGTCGTTTCGCGGTGAACTTTGCGAAGATATGGCGATGTCCGCCAGCGCCATATTCTTTTACATTGTGAAGAACTTTGACCCATGACACATCCATCAGGTGGTACAGGGCAGCCAATTGAGACGTTTCAGCACATAAACATACCCCCTACCTTATAAAAAAATCTGATCTGGCTGCCTTTTTATATTCAGTCTTTTATATTCAGTGCATTTGTTTGCGGTTCTGCTGCGTTACCGCAGCTACACAGAGTGACAAACGCTATTGGAACAAATCATTTCTACTGGTGTGACATACCAGTTGCTCCCCAAAAAAACTGATTAAGGCAGGGGTGTGATATACCTTCTTCCACAAATACTGCTCATCTGTAGGGACTTTGTCACAGGGTCATTTTGAAAATGACAGGCAGCGAAAGAGGCAGGCCATTCCGCAGGGGTGGTAGGGGTCGTGCAGGTGCGCCAGGCTGGAGACTAAGTGGGAAGTTGCAGAAGGTGCGTGCTTGCGATTACATCAAAGGTCGCACCAAACTTGGTTGAGTGTCTCACTCAGCCTTCCGCTTCTGCACCCTCCTCATCCTCTCTATCTGCACCCTCTTCACTCTCTGCTGTGTGCACCCCCAAAGACACCTCCAACACCACCACCATATCCCCTCCGCTCGAGTCAGAGGAATTATTTTCCCATCCATTCCAAGACATTACAGATGCGCAGCCATTCTTGGCATCAGATCAGGAAGAGGAGGTATCAACGGTCGCCACTCAGCAGTCTGATGACAGTACCCAGATCAGCTCAAGGAGGGTGGTCCCCACAGTTGCTGCCTACTCCGAGATCTCTAATGTTAGTGGTGGTGAAGGTGATGATGATGACATATCGATGGACATCACGTGGGTTCCCACAAGAGAGGAAGAGGAGGAGAGTTCAGAGGGAGAGAATGTGCAGCAGATAGGGAGGAGAAGGAGGAGAAGCAGGCAGAACTTACAGTGCACAGGAGGCAAAAAGCAGACTGCTAATGTGTCTGGAACGAGCTATCCACCATGCACAGTCACATCTGGCGCTCCCAGGACGCCGGCACATGGCTCCGCAGTGTGGGCTTTTTTTTAACGTGTCCGTTGCTGACAATAATGTTGCCATCTCCAGCCTGTGCTGTCAACGCATAAGTCGCGGTAAGCCCAACACTCACCTAGGGACGACTGCCTTAAGAAGACACCTGGCCTCCCATTACCGAGCCCAATGGGAGCAACACCGTCGGAACCCACAAAGCCACACTCCCGGCGCTCCAAGTCCTGCCTCTTCTCCTTTTACCTCCAATTTGTCCTCCACTCCACCTTCCACAGTGCCATCGTCGCGTTCATCTGGAACAAGGCGGGCTTCCGTGGCACAAATGTTCGAGCTTAAAAAGATGATGACGCCGGATAACCCTCTTGCCCAACGGCTGACCGCTGGCTTGTCGGAACTGCTAGCCTGCCAACTACTTCCAAATAAACTGGTGGACTCAGTGGCCTTTAGAAAATTTGTGGCCATTGGCACACCGCAATGGAAGGTCCCCGAAAGGAAATATTTCTCCCACAAGGGAATCCCGGAGCTATATGGCCACGTTCAGCGGAAAGTGAATTTAACTCTGGCACACAGTGTCGGTGCCAAGATACATATGACCACATACACGGGCAGGGAAGGTACATAACTTTTACTGCCCACTGGGTTAACCTTCTGACGGAATTCAAGCATGCAACCCGTGGCACCTGTGTGGATTTGGTGTTACCGCCACGGATTGCATGCAGGCCTGCCTCTTCTTCTCCTCCTTCTACTCCATCTCCGTCTCCCCCTCGGCTGACTCCTCCTTTTCCACTGCTACGGCCTCTTCCGCTGCGCCCCCCAAGCTCCCCAGAACCTATTCGACGTGCCAGGTGAGACGTTGCCATGCTGTGCTGCGACTGATGTGCCTGGAAGCCAAGAGCCACACCGGTCCTGCACTCCTTTCAGCTTTGCAGTCACAGGCCGATCAGTGGCTAACCCCGCTCAATTTGACAGTTGGTAAAGTGGTGTGCGACAACAGTGCCAATCTGCTGAGCGCGCGGAAACAGGGAAAAATGACACACGTGCATGGCTCACGTCCTGAACTTAGTCGTGCAGCGACTCATTGCCAAATACCCCGGGGTACAGGACATTTTGCAGCAGGCCAGGAAAATCTGTGGTGACGTCACTGCACTCATAACATGGTCCGTCACATGATCCATCACCATGGTGATGGTTCATGTGATGGACCATGTGATGAGCGCAGTGATGTCATCAAAGGTCCTTTTCCTTCTGTACAGCAAAGATGAAGACAGAAGAGAAGCCGGCTCCGCAAACAAGTGGATTAATGTGAGTTAGAAATTTTATTTTTAACCCCTCCAGCCCTATTGTACTAGGCATTCTGTATTAAGAACCATGTTATAATATAAAATAATACAATCTACACAACACCGAACCCAAACCCGAATTTCTGTGAAGAAGTTCAGGTTTGGGTACCAAACCTGCTGATTTTTCTTACGCGCGTGCAAAACGCATTAAAATGTTTTGCACTCGCACGGAAAAATTGCGCATTTTCCCATGACGCACCCACATCTTATCCGGCCCAAAACCATGACGCCCTTGTGAAAGAGGCCTAAGTGTGATTTCCCCCTTCTTATCTGTTCTGTGAGCTCCAGAGCTGAAAAAAAGTGGGAAGTAAGGGAAAGGATGTCACAGCAGTACAGTGATGGTAGATGTTACAGGGGATATGCCCCCTGCTTCTGAGTGAAATGCAACTAGCTGTGCAGCTGAAACATGGAATAATCTTAGAGAATCCCAAAAAAGACATGCTCCTTCACAGTTATAGCTGTGCAAAAAGTACAATTTTTTTTAAACTCAGGTATGCTTTAAATATATATACTGTATATATAGTAGCATGGGAAAATAAAATTAAAAAATCACAAAAAATCTAAGTTCTATGTTTAACATAAAAATGTGGTTTAAACAATAGGTCATTTTTTGATGACACATTCCCTTTAAGATATCATAACAGTACAAATAGTTTTTTTAATGATTACTGATCCTTTTCTAATAGGATAATGATGGACTACTCCAACGATGGCAGAACAAGAACATGGAGAATGTTATAGAGTTACATAACAAGAGCCCAGTGTGGAATGATGAAACACAGTCTTATGTTCTGAACTTTCGTGGACGTGTGACACACCCTTCTATCAAGAACTTTCAAATTGTCCACTCAGATGATGGTAAGTCAAAAAACAGAGCTTTAGAGTCATTTCACAAGAGCAAGTTTTCCGCGTGGGTACAATGCGTGATGTGAAATACTGAATACTGACCCATTCATTTCAATGGTTCTGTGTACATGAGCTTTTTTTTCTCGTATCAGTTCTGCTTTTTGTGAAAAAAGCAACGTGTTCTATATTCTGCATTTTTCACGCAGCCCTGGCCCTGCAGAAGTGAATGGGGCTTCAGTGAAAAACGCATTGCATCCGCAAGCAAGTGCAGATGCGATACGTTTTTCACTGATGGTTGCTAAGAGATGTTGTTTGTAAACCTTCAGTTTTCATCACGCGCGTGAAAAACACATAAAAACGCATTGCACCAGTGAGGAAAAAGCTGAACAACTGAACACAATCGCAGACAAAACTGACTGAACTCGCTTGCAAAATGGTGCAACTTTCACTGAACGCACCCTGAACGCATCCGGACCTAATCCATCACGCTCATGTGAAAAAGGCCTTATACAATATATATTAGGGATAGGAAGGCAAGAAATTCCATCAAATGTGAATGGTTTATTGTGTAACTGAATAAAGGTAAGGTAGATTGTATGAGTCAATTATTAGAGATAAAATGTACCGGCAATTATTGCCTTTTAAAACACTACTACAAAAAGACATATGTAACAAATTTAACAATATTCCAAAATAAATAAATAAAATGAGATATTAATACTGAAGATGGATTCTATTATACATGCATTCCCTCTTAGGGCTCATGCACACCAACGTGTGCGACCCATGCCCGTATTGTGGCTGGTAAACAGTGGGTCTGCAATATATGGGCACCTTCCGTGTGTGCTCTGTATCACGGATGCGGACCCACTCACTTTAATGAATCACAGATGCAGACCCATTCACTTCTGTGGGATTTCGGTCTGTGCTTCCGCATCCAAAAAATAGAACATGTTATATTTTTTTGCGGTGCGGGCTGAATCTTGCGGATTGTGGACCCACTCAAGTGAATGGGTCTGTATATGCCATTGGTTGATTGGTTGATATAGGCAACTAAGCCAGTTCTACTTTAGACTAGTTTGATAAATCTCTCCCAGAGTTTTTATACAGTACAACCAATGCACTGTAATCTTCCAAAATAGTTGATACTTGAAATTGCTAAGAACACTGTTGAATAGCGGTGCACATCGTTTGTGGATGTGGACCCATTCACTTGAATGGGTCCCCAATCCGCAAGATATGGTCCACACTGCCCAAAAAATAGAACATGTTCTTTTATTTTTTGCACTGCAGATGCACGGACCAAAGTCCCATGGAAGCGTTTTGTAGTGCTTCCGATATGTGTTTCCGCTCTGCACTGTTCCGTACCTTGAGGATTTCAAACCCATTCAAGTCAATCGGTCCGCATCCATGATACGGAGTGCACACAGCCAGTGCCCTTATAGATGGGCAAAGGGCACACACGTATGCATGAGCCCTAAAAAGAATGCCTCACACATAAAATTTTAGTCATTAAATTTAGTCATTAATTAGATGTTTGTAGAATGTCACTGTGCACATAGCACTGCATTTGGTGGCTGAACAGTTGCATTTGTAGTTTTTCTAAACAAGTTGTTCTATCATTAACCCCTTACGGATCTTGCCATTTTTCACCTTAAGGACCAGGCTGTTTTTTGGAAATTTGACATGCATCACTTTATGTGGTAATAACTTTGGAATGCTTTTACTTATCCAAACCATTGTGAGATTGTTCTCGCAATACATTGTACTTCATGATTGGAAGTGGAAAATGGAAAATTTTAGTTGATATAATTCACTTTATTTATTAAATTCCAAATTTACTGAAAATTTTGAAAAATTCTCAATTTTCTAAATTTGAATTTATCTGCTTTTAAGGCCACAAACAACAAGCCGTTTGTGCACCGCATCACAGATGTGGACCCATTCACTTGAATGAGTCCACAATCCGGAAGGCGCGGTGCGGAACGGAGGCACAGAACCCCACGGAAGCACTACAGAGAGACTTTGAGGTGAAATATAAAAAAAGACGTCCCCCCAGAAGTGACTCTGTTTTTAAAGACCACACCCCTCAGGTGTTTTGCAAAAATTAATTCACAGCAGATGTTGCAAAGTGAAAATTGCATGTAGCCCTTATCTTTTGCCATCAAGTTATTGAAAACAGATTTTATAAACTTTGTTAGCCATTTAGGTGTTTCACAAGAATTAAAAAGAAAATGGAGGTGAAATTTTTAATTTTTTAACAGATTTTTCAGATTTATCCATTTTTTTCTATAATATAGCAAGGGTTAATAGCCCAAAAAAACTCAATATTTATTATCCTGATACTGCAGTTTACAGAAACACCCCATATGTTGTCAAAAACTGCTGTATGGACAGATGGCAGATTTTGCTGTAATAGTTTTTGGGTGATATGATGCACTTGAAGGCACCCTAAGCTACCCCTACAGTTGAAGCCCCCAAAATGTGACCCCATTTTGGAATTTTTTAAGGGATACAGTGAGCATTTTAGCCCAATATGCTTTTCATAGGATTTAGAAAGACTTGGCTGTGAAAATGAAAAATTACATATATTGCAAGAAAATGTAGCTTTAGGCTCAAATTTTTCATTTCATTTTCAAGGGGTTAATGGGATGTAATGCACCCCATAATTTGTTACCAATGTTTTATTAAATAAGACAATATCCTATTTGTGGTCGTAAAAATGCACCCCACAATTTATCAATTTTCTCCTGAATACAGAAACACCTCATATGTGGCTGTAAATTGCTGTATGGGCCTACAGCAGGGATCAGAAGGCAGCAAGAGCACCATATGGCTTTTGGAGGGTAGATTTCACTGGAATCATTTTCAGGTGCCATGTCGCATTTGCAGACACCCTGAGGTAACCCTACTGTAGAAGTCCCAAAGAAGTGACCCCATTTTGAAACGACACCCCCCATGGAATATTTCAACGGTTGCAGTGAGCATCTGGCCAAACAGGGGTTTTATAGAATTTGGAAACACTTGGCCGTGAAAATGAAAAGTGAAAATTTCTATTTTTACACACATATACCATTTCAGTACCCAATATGTTGTGTCCACTGTCTCCCAGTCTGAAAAGTAAGCCTTCTTATAATTATCCTGGGCTTCCTGTTTAGAGAAACATTACATGTAGCCTTAATCTTTTGCCTGCATATACCATACGGCTCAGGAGTAAAAGAGCACATGCGGAATAAAGGTGCATTCTGGTGATTTACGCATCTTGTGCTGACAACTGTAAAGGCTCTGGAGTAAAATAATAAATGGAACTCCCAAGAAGTGACTCTTCTATAATGTATGTATTGAGGAGTGAAGTGAACATTTTGAACACACAGATGTTTTGTAAGAATTAATGAGCAGGGGACTGTGCAAAATGAAAATTGCAAGTTTTCCACAGATATTGCATTTCAGTGCCCATTATATTGTGTCCAGTGTGTGCCATCTGAGGTAGAAAACACTCTTTAAAAAGCACAGGGGGAGCAGCATGTGTGCGGGCGTGCACAGGTAACGCGCGCACCTTCCTCCCGGATGACCAGCCTCCAGCCCATGTGAGACTTCTTCCCGGCCGCCGCCTTTCTGCCTGGCTTCTTTACTGCCCCTTCTCTAATCACCCGATTTGCCGCCCGGTCTCTCCGCTCCGCTGTGTGTGGGTTGCTGTTCGGTTGGTTCTCGATGTGGAGGGAGAGAGGGAGCTGAGACGGGTTGAGTACAGACACAGACAGTGGCTCAAGCGGGAGAGAGGAGTCGCGGACGCGAGGGGAGGAGGAGAACCGATGCGCATGGTGAGCCTCACCGCTCCCGCCCCCCTTTGGATGAGAACTGTACCTGAGGTGAGATGTAAAGCCCCCGCTGCTGGACCAGAATTGCGGTGATCAGACTGGCTGATAAAAGAAGGTGAGGCAAACGGTTTAAGCGGGTGAGAGCTGGGGAGATCTGGGCTGCCTAAACCGATCCTAAAAAGTCCATCTCTGGGGTTTTGGTTGGCGTCCCCCCCCCCTTATCCCCGATAGTCTGTAACCCTGACTGCCCACATCTTGAAGATAAGCGTCGACAGAGGTATTGGAAGGGGCTAGGCGGCGGTACGGAAGGAACTATTGCCTGGCACCTCTGGCTATAAAGTTGGATAAAAAAAAGGCACTGATTCCGAGTGTGGAAATAGAAGTAGCAGGCCTCATATCATTAAGGCCAGACGGGAAGCCATTCATGTAAACTTAATACCAAGATGCTATCCGAAGAATCTGATCTGGTGTGTATGAATCATCTGTCAATGCGGGGAATGGATGAAAGTTGTACTGCAGAAGTTGTGCTATATGAATATAAAACCTTGTGGGAGCCCCCTCTCCCCCGGCCCTCCGAGGCTATACTGCTATATCGGAACCTAAAGAATATTGAGGATTGTAAAATTCTGGACCTCTCCCCTTTTGTCTCCTCTCCCTTTTTATTTCCTTTTATATGTTATGTGGTAGCAATTTCTTTTCTCCCCTTGAATATTATTAATAACATCTGGGACTAACTTGCACCTTTGATTCGCATTATTCACAGTGCAGTACGGGCCTATGGATTGGTTGATACCCAGGCAGAGGGGGAGAAGTGGAGTTGTACTTGAAGGAACTTTTCTATAAATTACTAATAGCTAATAACATCTGGGACTAAATTTGAACTTTTATAACAGCAATGTTTCACCAACCTGGATTGAAGTCCGGTGGTCTTGATATCATTTATGCTGTTTTTTGGGTGGACGAACAGTATCTGGAAGAAACCCTGTTATGCAACATTAACAACTAACAAGGTGTTTTGAATGAACTACTGCATATTAGCAACTCATAAATAGACAAGGATTGCATACACTATTTTATTAAGGTGATGATTGTAAACAGTAGATGAAATACTGATAGTTAATAGGCGGTAGCTGGAAAGGGGGAACAATAAGGAAAAAGGAAAGGAGAGGACAGGAAAGAGAGGAAAGAAAAGGGGAAGGGAAGGGAAAAAGGAGAAAAAAGGGGGGGGGAAGGGCTTCGAAATGGCTAGGCAGGGGGCAGGAAAAAGGGGGAAAACCCAACCAGAATTAAATACCTCGATCTCCCCGATGTTTAAGCGGGCAGAAACAAACTGAAACAACAAGTGTTGACAAATATGGGTGGACAGATTAGCCCCCCTAGGAGGAAGAAAGAAGATATTTTTCCAAATTCAGGAGGTGGAGTCCCTTAGGCCGATAGAAAACGCCAATACGAGACTGATATTGAACTCCAGTCTGGGGAGAGCGGTAAGAAACAGCTAAAAGAGGCCGAAAAAACTGTCCCCACTCAGGAGGAACAGGCGCCTAGTTTGCAGGATGTATTCCAAGAAATAAAAAAATGTAACCTGGCAATACAGGACCTCTCTCTCCAGACTGGATATATTAAGGAGACGGTGGGATTCCTCAGGACAGATTTACAAAAATAAAAAGCAAGGTTATCGGAACTGGAGAAGAGAACATCCGATTCTGAGGACCTACTGCAGACAATAGTCAAAGAAAAAAATGTGCTAAAAGAGGAAAATATAGTACTTAAAAATAAAATACTGGACCTTGAAAATAGGTCTAGGAGGCTTAATCTGAGATGTCTGGGGTTCCCGGAGGGAGTAGAGAGACGAGACCCGTGTGGCTTTATACAAGCTTGGTTAAGGAAACAACTGGGTCAGGATATTTCAGACTAAGAATTATATAGAGCGAGATCATAGATTGTGGGCAAGGCTCCCTCCCCCTGGTACAAGACCACGACCAATAATAATTGATTTTCTATCGGCTAGAGATAAGGAGGAGGTATTGCGCAGGGCAAGAAAAAAAGGGAATTTAGAATATACGGGCACAACAATAATGTTATTCTCGGATTATGCAAGAGAAACAGCTAGAGAAAGAAGTTACTATATTGAAGTAAAAAAGACGCTGCGCCAAAATAATGTCAAATACTCAATGATGTTTCCTGCCAAAATTGAGAGTTGAATGGGAGAATAAAACCTGGTTCTTTGACACGGCAGAGGCGGTGGGGGAATGGATTAAAGAGAAAATAAAAAAAATTAGGTATTAATAGGGCTGGGGTACATTCGGGAGGGTGCAATGCAAGGGAGAGGCCCAGGTTTTGAGGTTAATCTGGACCAACCATGAAGGGTGGGTTAGAGAGGGTTATGCAGCCTGTGGCGGCGTTCGTTCCTGGGAGGGAAGCGGGAGGAAGACTGGAAAAGAAGGGAAAGTAAAAAAATATAAATTTTAAAACAAAGAAAAAAAAGAAAGAAAAATTATTATTATTATTTTTTTTTTTTCCTTCTCGCTGCTTTTTCCCTACCGCATACTGCCCCTCCGTTGTCCCTCCCTCTTTCCCTGGTTCCCTATACTGCAATAGGATGTGGAGAATGAACATGTGACACAGACCTTATGAGAATAATTTCCTGGAACATTAGAGGGCTGAGTAAGGGAATAAAAAGAGTGGCAGTTTTTGATGCAATTCACAGGTCTCTCCCTGCTATAGTCTACCTACAAGAAACTCACCTCACAAGTGAGACAATAATGGGGGTGGCTAGGCCGTGGATGCAGTACGCGTTCCACTTAGTTTTTTCATCGTATGCTAGAGAGGTGAGTATATTAGTCCATAGGAACATAGACATTAAAATAATAAAAACAGTAATAGATGAGGAAGGTTGATATGTTTTTATGGACTGTATACTGGAAGGTAGACCCTGGATTATTGCAAATGTATATATACCTCCACCCTTTAGATTAGAGGTGTTATTAAAAATTAATGAGTTTGTACTTAAGTTAGGCGATAAACCATTTTTGCTAATGGGAGACTAATAATATTGTAATGGATGGAAAAATGGACAGATGTAGAGTAAATAATTTCCAACCAAATAATTGAGGGTCCAAATTAAAAGATATTATAGCAGAACTAGGCTGGATCAAAATATGGAGGGTAATGCACTCAAAATTAAAAAGATATTCATGCTTCTCTAAAACTCACAGGTGTTTGTCACGGATTGATTTAGTTTTCACGGATAATAAAGGGGCACAAGATATTGAACAGGTGAAGTATGGACGCCGGGGAATTTCAGATCACAACTCAATTATTGTAAATATAAAAACAATGAAAAAAATAAAGAAGGTTGAATATAACTATAGGATGGATTAATATAATGGGTACTCACGATAAAATATTGAAAGATATTGGGGAATACTTTGAGATAAATGAGGGTTCAGCTGGGAACAATATGGTTTGGGAGGCCGCAAAGGCATATATAAGAGGAATTATCACTAAATACACTATAATATATCGGAAGGAAAATAGGAAAAAAATTACTAATTTGGAAACTGAAGTGGAAAGATCTGAAAATAAATATATCGATAATCCTACTGCACATAATTATAAAGAATGGACAGATAAGGTGGTTAAACTGGAAAGTGATTTACAGGTAATGGCTGAACAACAAAAAGAAAACTACGTAAGGGATAATTATATTCTTGCACATATACCGGGTAAGAAGTTGGCTGCCCTGGTGGCAACTCAGACCAAACATAATAAATATATTCACTGTCTGATAGATAAATCTGATAATAAAATTGTCGAACAAAAAGAAAAATTAGAGCTTCTTAGGGAATCTTTTGAAGATATATATAGTAGTAAGGTAAATAAGAGCGTGGGGGAATTACAACAATTCCTAGGGAAAATTATTATTACTAAAATAACTGCAGATCAGAGAGAAACCCTAGAAGTCCCTTTAGATTCGGCTGAAGTAGATACAATACTGTCCAAGATAACTAAGAACAAGACCCCAGGAACAGATGGTATTCCATTTGAAATATATGCCCAATATAAGGAAGTACTGCTCACAATGTGGACAGCTTCGAGGGAAATGGGGAAACTTCCAGATTCTGTTAGAGAAGCCTTAATAACCTTAATACTAAAACCAGGTAAAGACCCGGAGATCCCGGATTCATATCGCCCTATCTCATTAATCAATACCGATAATAAAATATTAGCACGGATTCTTGCAGATAGACTTGGGAGAGTGGCGCCTGGGATCATTCACGAGGATCAGTCGGGATTTATGCGAGGTAGAACTACAAGTGACAACATAATCAGATACTTTATGGGAACCCAGTTGGAGCCCCTGAACTGTGGAGAACGTATGATTATAACTATAGACGCTATAAAAGCCTTTGATACGATAGAATGGCCCTTTTTATTTGCTACATTGAAGACAATGGGATTTGTAGACCATTTTGTATCTTGGGTTAAATTATTATATTCACTATGTGTAGAGAAGAGAGGAAAAGATTAGCGGCACTCACCAAAGTAGATATTCTGTTGCGGCTTTATTGAAACTTCATACGAAGACAGTGCACATGTCACGGGGTTCCGAAGGAGCACTCGGTCCCCCATTGGCCGCAGAACTGTTGCTTAGCTTTTGGAATGAGGTTCTGTGTTTGACCTCATTCCCAGGGCGGCTTTACTAGCTGGGTGGCTCCCTGCTCCGAGTCTGCCTTGAGCGCCGAGCTGATCACTCGGTGCTCGACTGGTTGGTCTGTCGGTCATGTGATGCTGGCCACGTCACATGACCCTCACTCCCCACTATAAATACAGGCAGCCTGCTGGCTACAGGTTGCCTGTTAATTTCTAGGTTCCTGGCTATTTGTTGGACTACTGAATATTTACCTGATCCTGTTCCCTGACGATCCTCTGCCTGCTCCTCCTGTACTGCGCATACATCCTGGTATTGTGACCTCGGCTCCCACCTGACTACTCTCTTAGGACTCCTCTTGTACTTCGCTACTCTCCTGGTATTTGACCCCAGCTTCTCCTGACCATTCTTTGCTTAATCCGTTGTACTGTCTTGGTTCTGACCCGGTCCGTTCATGTTCCGTATTTTGTCTTGTCTGTCTTCCCTGCACATATCCTAAGTTAGGGATTGCCGTCCAGTTGTCCCCTGTCATCAGGACTCGTGAGGCAAGTAGGCAGGGCCAGGGGTGAGGGTGGAGCGCAGTGGTCACTACCCTTCCCCCTGTGTGTGTGTGGACGTGACCGTTACAGATTAACTGGCCAAATAACCACTGTATCATGAATCCTCTTACTACCCTGACTGACCATGTCTCTAACTTGACACAGAGGGTGCAGGAGCTAGGAGAGAAACTCTGTTCTTGTGAGTTAGGGCAAGGTTCTTCCACTCCTCTGTCCTCCAGTCCATATTTTTAAACCCCAGATCAAGCTCCCAGAACCCTTTTCTGGAGACCGGAAGAGGTTTCTCTCCTTTAAGGAGAATTGCAAACTCTACTTCCGTTTGCGCCCCGTGTCCTCCGGTCCCGAGAGCCAACGCGCGGGGATTATCATTTCTCTACTACAGGGTGAACCCCAGGACTGGGCATTTTCGTTACCTCCTGGGGCCAGTTGTCTAACTTCTGTGGAGGGGTTTTTTCAGGCCCTGGGTACCCTCTATGACGAACCAGACAGGGCCCTGGTAGCCGAGACAGCTCCTAGGGCACTGGTTCAGGGCCATCTCCCTGCGGAGGAGTATTGCACCCAATTCAGACGGTGGTGTGTCCTCTCAGGATGGAATGAACCAGCCCTGAAGAGTCAGTTTAGGTCTGGTCTATCTGATAATTTAAGAGATCTATTGGTCAATTACCAAATTCCTGAGACCTTAGAGGAGTTGATGACCCTAGTTGTCCGACTTGACAGACGAGTTAGAGAGTTGGTGAAATGGGGACCTAAGTGTGACTCATGCTTGTCCGTGGTCCAGGCTGGGGTTTCAGTAAGGTCTAATACATTACCCTCTGTTATTAAGGAATATTCTGATGTGTTCTCGTCCCTTACTCCAGAGGTTCTACCCCCCCATAGACCTTATGATTGCGCCATAGAGCTAATTGAGGGTGCCGAATTTCCTAAAGGTCGAATTTATAATCTTTCAGGGCCCGAACGCAAGGCTATGGAAGATTATATTAAGGAGAGCCTTGCTAAAGGGCATATTAGACCTTCAGTCTCTCCTATGGGAGCAGGGTTTTTCTTTGTTAAAAAGAAGGATGGTGGTCTTAGGCCTTGTATTGATTACCGGAGATTAAATAAAATCACTGTCCAAAATAGATACTCTCTCCCATTGATTCCGGATTTATTTAACCAGGTTTTGGGGGCAACCTGGTTTTCCAAGATTGACCTGAAAGGGGCATACAATCTAATCCGAATCAAGGAGGGAGACGAATGGAAGACAGCGTTCAATACTCCGATAGGACACTTTGAATATCAGGTGATGCCTTTTGGACTCAGCAATGCCCCAGCTGTGTTCCAAAACTTAATGAACGATATTCTTAGGGAGTTCTTAGGTAAATTTATTATTGTCTATCTTGACGACATTTTGATATTCTCTCATGATTTCGAATCTCATGTGTCCCATGTCAAGCAAGTATTAGAGGTGTTGAGGGAGAACCAGCTATCCGCTAAGCAAGAGAAATGTGTCTTCGGTGTACAGGAGATACTGTTTCTAGGGCATGTTTTGACTCCTCACGCCTTTAAGATGGATCCTGGTAAGGTTTTAGCAATTAAGGAATGGGTAAGGCCTTCATCCTTAAAGGCTTTACAACGGTTTTTGGGTTTCGCTAATTACTACCGTAAATTTATCATGAATTTTTCTGTAATTGCTAAGCCATTGACCGACCTTACTAAGAAAGGGGCGGATTTGGAGAATTGGTCTACCAAGGCCATTTCTTCATTTGAAACATTAAAAAAGGCATTTAGTAGCGCTCCCATTCTGATCCAGCCTGATCAGGAGAGACCCTTTATTGTGGAGGTGGATGCGTCCGAGGACGGCGCAGGAGCAGTCCTTTCACAAGGTCCTGCTAGCCTCACTAACCTGAGACCGTGTGCCTTCTTCTCTAGGAAATTCTCTCCCACAGAGAGAAACTACGACATAGGGAATAGGGAGCTGTTGGCCATTAAATGGGCATTTGAGGAGTGGAGACATTTTTTGGAGGGGGCAAGGCATCGAGTAACTGTTGTCACTGACCATAAAAACCTAATGTTTCTCGAGTCCGCTAAGAGGTTGAATCCCCGACAAGCCCGATGGGCTCTGTTTTTTACCCGTTTTGATTTCTCCATTACGTTCAGGCCCGGGAAGTAAAAATGTGAAGGCAGACGCATTATCTCGGAGCTTCCATGCTTTTCAACCCACTGAGACGCCGCCTGAATCCATCCTACCAGCAAACATCTTCTTAGCGGCTCTAACCCAGGATATCTCGGCTCGCATTAAGGCTGAACAACATCTGGCACCGGCATCCACCCCAACAGATAAGTTGTTTGTTCCCGTACAATTTAGTCTCCAGCTGTTGGGTGAGTGTCACGATTCTGCCTTTTGTGGACATCCGGGTATTGAGAGCACTAAGGATCTGGTTTCTAGATCTTATTGGTGGCCCACTCTGACCAGGGATGTTAAGTCCTACGTGTCAGCCTGTGAGGTTTGTGCCAGGTCTAAGACACTTAGGACTCGCCCTGCTGGTAACCTACGACCCCTACCCATTCCCAGTAGACCCTGGTCCCATATCTCGATGGACTTTATAACTGACCTACCGCTGGCGGAGGGTAAGACTGTGGTTTGGGTAGTGGTCGATAGGTTTAGCAAGATGGTTCATTTCATTCCCCTGTCTAAACTTCCGAATGCTAAAACCCTGGCATCTATTTTTGTGAGAGAGATTGTTCGTTTACATGGCATCCCGGAAAATATTGTTTCGGACAGGGGTGTGCAGTTTGTATCCAAATTCTGGAGGGCCTTCTGTCAAAGATGTAAAATTTCGTTGTCTTTTTCTTCCGCCTACCATCCTGAGAGTAATGGGCAGACTGAACACCTTAATCAGTCTGTGGAACAATTCCTGAGGTTGTATGTTGATGATGACCAGCAATTATGGGTCAAATTCCTTCCGTTGGCTGAATTTGCTCTGAATAACCGTGTCAATTCTTCTGCTGGGGTCTCCCCTTTCTTTTGTAACCATGGTTTTCATCCCCGTTTTCATTCTGGGTCGTCCGTCTCCTCCTCTAACCCTGAAGCTGATAAACTCTCCTCCGAACTGTGCACAGTTTGGGCCCGGGTTCAATCGAACCTAGAAAAGGCTCAAAGTTCTCAAAAACTCAAGGCCGATAGGAGACGTTCAAGGGGGGTGAACTTTCAGGTTGGGGATAAAGTATGGTTGTCCTCCAAGAATCTATCTCTCAAGGTAGCTTCTAGAAAATTTGCTCCTCGTTTTATTGGTCCATATAAGATCACGGAGGTGATTAACCCGGTATCATTTAGGTTGGAGCTGCCCGAGTCATTCCACATTCATAATGTGTTCCATAAATCTCTACTTAAAAAATATTTTGAACCGGTAGTACCATTGAAAGCCTCGCCTCCGCCGGTTCTTGTTAATGATGCTGTCGAGTATGTCGTGTCTAAAATAGTGGATGTCAGGAAGGTGCGTAACTCCTTGCAGTATCTGATTCACTGGAAGGGGTATGTGTCACGGAACCATGAACCAGACCTACAACAAGAGATAAGTGAAAATAAGAAGGCTTTATTGAAAATAAAGCTGTAAAGCAAAAGTCCAAACGAATGGTGAAACCGAAGCAGAGTCTTTGAGAGGCCAGAGATCAGGAACCAGAAGGGTAGTCAGACGAAGCCAGGATCAGGAACCAGCAGGGTAGTCAGACGAAGCCAGGATCAGGAACCAGCAGGGTAGTCAGACGAAGCCAGGATCAGGAACCAGAAGCAGCAGCAGTCTTAGAAGCATGTGAACACAGGAGGACCAAGCAAGGAACTGAAGCCACAGACCTCCTATATATATGAGCTAGGCATCCAGCTCCTCCCAGTGGGAAGGAGGAGCCGCTGGGTGGAAGGCTACAAGAAACCCAGAAACCAAGATGGCCGCCAGCACATGTCAAACGAAGGAGAACAGCAAGAAGGTAAGACCATGACAGTACCTCCCCCTCAAGGGCCCCTCCTCCGCGGAGCAAAAAACGGTTTCTGAGGGAAGCGTGCGTGGAAGGCTCGGAGCAAGGCAGGAGCATGGACATCTGCGGAGGGAACCCAGGAACGCTCCTCTGGACCATAACCACGCCAATGGACCAAAAACTGCACCCGACCGCGGACCAGGCGTGAGTCCAGGATATTGCTCACCTCATACTCCTCATGATTGCCCACTCGGACCGGACGAGGCCGAGGAACCGAGGAAGTGAAACGATTACACACCAGTGGCTTCAACAGGGAGACATAAAACACGTTAGAGATCCGCATGCCAGGAGGAAGCGCAAGGGCATAGGCTACCGGGTTTACCCTGCGAAGCACTCGGAAGGGACCAACAAAGCGAGGCGCCAGCTTGGGAGTGGGCACTCGAAGGTTGAGGTTGCGGGTGGACAACCATACACGGTCTCCGACCTGGTAGGAAGGAGCAGGCGCTCGTCTGCGATCAGCCTGGAGTCTCTGGCGCTGCGCAGAGGCCTCAAGGGACTTCTGGATCTGTACCCAAGAAGCACGTAGGACGGAAAGGTGATCCTCCACCGCCGGAATATCCTGGGGAGAGAATACCTCCGGTAACACGGCAGGTTGGAACCCATAATTGGCCATGAAGGGAGACGTCCCAGAGGAAGAGTTCACCGCCGTGTTCCTGGCAAACTCAGCCCAAGGCAGAAGGTCAACCCAATTGTCTTGGTGATCGGAGACATAGCAACGAAGGAATTGCTCCAAGGCCTGATTGGATCGTTCTGCGGCCCCATTGGACTGAGGGTGGTAGGCCGAGGAGAAGGAGAGATGAATCCCCAACTGGGAGCAAAAGGCGCGCCAGAACCTGGACACAAACTGACTCCCCCGATCCGACACAATCTCCTTGGGCAAACCGTGCAACCGGAAGACCTCCCTGGCAAAAATCGTGGCCAACTCTTGTGCAGAGGGTAACTTCTTGAGAGGAACACAGTGGCACATTTTGGAAAACCGATCCACAATCATGAGAATGACCGTATGGCCTCGGGATGCAGGGAGGTCCACAATGAAATCCATCCCCAGGTGTGACCATGGGCGCTCCCCGGTGGCTATGGGTTGCAGAAGGCCCAACGGAAGGTGCCGAGGGGACTTACTCTGGGCACAAACGGAGCATGCCGCTACATATGCGGCGATGTCGGAACGTAGGGAAGGCCACCAGAACAGACGTGAAACAGCCCAGGACAGCTGATTCTTTCCAGGATGCCCCGCGGTCTTGGAGTTATGGTAGGTTCGCAACAACCGAGTGCGCAACTCCTCAGGCACAAAACATCTGCCGTTGGGTCTCCCAGAGGGAGCACCAGATTGAGCCGCCAAAATCTGCTCACCCAGGGGAGAGGTCAGGCTGGTGCGAATGGCGGCCAGGATCTGATTCGGAGGTATGACCGAAGTCGGAATCGACTCCTCCCTGGACAGCTCGGAGTACTGCCGTGATAGGGCATCCGCCCTGATGTTCTTGGAACCGGGTAGGTAGGAGACCACGTAATTAAAACGTGACAAGAACAGAGCCCATCTGGCCTGACGTGGTGTCAATCTCTTGGCCTCAGAAAGGTAGGTCAGATTCTTATGGTCCGTCAGGATGAGAACCGGAACCACCGAACCCTCGAGCATGTGCCTCCATTCTTTAAGGGCCTGCACGATGGCCAATAACTCCCTGTCACCAATCTGATAGTTGCACTCCGCGGAAGACAGTTTCCGGGAGTAAAACCCACAAGGAAGCAGAGGACCCTCTGGTGTTCTACGCTGAGACAGAAGGGCGCCTACTCCCGTCTCAGACGCGTCCACCTCGAGGACAAAGGGCAACCCAGGGTTGGGATG
Organism: Bufo bufo; assembly: GCF_905171765.1. NCBI lineage: Eukaryota > Metazoa > Chordata > Amphibia > Anura > Bufonidae > Bufo > Bufo bufo. The sequence goes on from NC_053391.1 coordinate 282,131,842, forward strand.
CGACAGAATCGGAGCCGACACAAAAGCGGACTTTAGGGCCTCAAAAGCTCGGATGGCCTCGAGCGGCCAGACCTGGGAATTACTGCCCTTCCTGGTCAGATCCGTGAGAGGCTTGGCCAGCATGGAAAAGTCCCTGATGAACTTCCGATAATAATTGGCGAAGCCCAAAAAGCGCTGCAGGGAACGAAGACCACTGGGCTGGGGCCACTGTAAGACAGCCGAAACCTTCTCAGGATCCATGGAGAACCCCTCAGCGGAAATGATGTAACCTAAGAAGGTTACCTGGGATCGGTGAAACTCGCATTTCTCAAGCTTACCGAACAGCTTGTTCTCTCGTAATCGTTGCAACACTCGTCTGACATCCAGAATGTGGGCCTCCATGGATTCAGAATATACCAAGATGTCATCCAAATAGACCACCACACACTGCTGCAACAGGTCACGGAAAACATCGTTGATGAATTCCTGAAAGACTGCGGGCGCATTGCACAACCCAAAGGGCATAACCAAGGATTCATAATGACCGGTCCTGGTGTTAAACGCGGTCTTCCACTCATCGCCCGCCTTGATCCTTACCAGGTTATATGCCGCCCTCAGGTCGAGTTTGGTAAAGACCGTGGCCCCTTTAAGGCGATCGAACAGCTTGGAAATCAAGGGTATCGGGTAAGCGTTCTTGATCGTGATGCGATTGAGACCCCTGTAATCGATGCAAGGCCTCAACTCACCGCCCTTCTTTTTCACAAAGAAAAATCCAGCCCCTGCCGGGGACGAGGATTTGCGAATGTGTCCGCGTGAAAGCGCCTCCCTCACGTACTCCTCCATGGCCTCATTCTCCGCTACCGACAGTGGATAGACTTTGCCACGAGGAGGAACGGCACCAGGTTGTAACTCTATGGCACAATCGTATGGGCGGTGCGGAGGTAGGGCAACCGCGCGCACCTTATCGAATACATCCCGGTACTCCTCGTATTCAGGAGGCAACAGAGAGTCCGAGGAAGTACACAGCAACTTGACAGACCCATGGATGCAACTAGCCCCACACTGTGGTGACCACGAGAGGATCTCGGCCGATCTCCAATCCAAAGTCGGATTATGCTTCTGGAGCCAGGGGTACCCCAAGACCACCGAGTAGTGTGGAGACGAAATAACCTGGAGACAGACCGACTCTCTGTGAACGGCTCCAATGGCTATCCCCACTGGAAGGGTCTCATGAGTCACGTGTGACGACAGAAGGGGTCTGCCGTCTATCGCCTCAAGAGCCAGTGGGGAACCTCGAGCCTGCAGTGGAATGGAATTGGCGGCAGCGAACACACTATCAATGAACAAACCACCAGCACCAGAGTCCACCAACGCCTGGGTCGTCACCGAGCCCCCGACCCAGGAGAGGACAACAGTGATCAGTGGTTTGTCAACACGGGAAACCGGGGACGAGGAGACTCCACCCAAGATCTGCCCCCGACAGGATCTCAGGTACGAGCGTTTCCCGGACGGTTCGGACATGCCAACCGAAAATGCCCACCGAGACCACAGTACATGCATCGACCCTCGCGTCTCCGGAGTACCCTCTCCCCCTCGGACAGGCGAGCAAACCCCAGCTGCATGGGTTCACCCCCAGACAAGTCATCCCCAGGAGGCGTGGGAGGAGAGGGAGGCACGGGTGGGACAGCAAACGTAGGCGCCAATCTGTTAGCAGACCTCCGCAGGCTCTCCTTAAAGGAAGGTCTCTCCCTGAGTCTGGTGTCAATCAAAATCAGGAAAGAAATAAGAGACTCGAGCTCCACTGGTAGGTCCTTAGCTGCAACCTCATCCTTCAAGGCATCCGAGAGACCATGAGAGAAAGCAGCGACCAGAGCCTCATTATTCCAGCCCACCTCTGCTGCCAGGGTACGAAACTCAATGGCGTATTCAGCTACGGATCGTGAACCCTGTCTGATGGACATAAGGAGCTTCGCAGCAGAGGCAGCACGAGCCGGCACATCGAATACCTTCCGAAGAGAAGCAGCAAAACCGGAAAACTCGGCAACCACCGGATTGTTGTTCTCCCATAAAGGGCTGGCCCAGACCAAGGCCTTGTCCGAGAGCAGCGAGATCAAGAAGCCCACCTTTGATCTCTCAGTAGGAAAGGCATGAGGCAACAACTCGAAATAAATGCCCACCTGGTTAAGGAAACCTCGGCACTGAGTTGGCTCTCCCCCAAAGCGCTCTGGAAGAGGGGCAGAACCGGTCATACCCCGAAACACCGCAGGCGCAACAACAGGTGTCGGGGTAGACTCTGGCGCAACAACCGGAGCGGCAGTAGGAGCGACAACCGACCCATCGGCAACGGGAGCGAAATGAGCCGTGCGTTCAAGCAGGGTTTGCAACGCCACAGCGAACCGACCCAACAGGTGATCCTGCTGATCAAGTCTGGCAACCAGCATGGGTAGCGAGGATGGCCCTGTACCGTCAGAACTCATGGCTTGGTCCTAATGTCACGGAACCATGAACCAGACGTACAACAAGAGATAAGTGAAAATAAGAAGGCTTTATTGAAAATAAAGCTGTAAAGCAAAAGTCCAAACGAATGGTGAAACCGAAGCAGAGTCTTTGAGAGGCCAGAGATCAGGAACCAGAAGGGTAGTCAGACGAAGCCAGGATCAGGAACCAGCAGGGTAGTCAGACGAAGCCAGGATCAGGAACCTGCAGGGTAGTCAGACGAAGCCAGGATCAGGAACCAGAAGCAGCAGCAGTCTTAGAAGCATGTGAACACAGGAGGACCAAGCAAGGAACTGAAGCCACAGACCTCCTATATATATGAGCTAGGCATCCAGCTCCTCCCAGTGGGAAGGAGGAGCCGCAGGGTGGAAGGCTACAAGAAACCCAGAAACCAAGATGGCCGCCAGCACATGTCAAACGAAGGAGAACAGCAAGAAGGTAAGACCATGACAGTATGGACCTGAAGAGAGATCTTGGGTACCTGCCAGGGAGGTTCATGCTCCTAGACTGGTTCGTAAATTTCATTTAGAACACCCTGAAAAGCCATCGCCTGAAGTCTTGGGTCCGGTGGCCCCTCGTAAAAGGGGGGGTACTGTCACGGGGTTCCGAAGGAGCACTCGGTCCCCCATTGCCCGCAGAACTGTTGCTTAGCTTTTGGAATGAGGTTCTGTGTTTGACCTCATTCCCAGGGCAGCTTTACTTGCTGGGTGGCTCCCTGCTCCTAGTCTGCCTTGAGCGCCGAGCTGATCACTCGGTGCTCTTCTGGTTGGTTTGTCGGTCATGTGATGCTGGCCACGTCACATGTCCCTCACTCCCCACTATAAATACAGGCAGCCTGCTGGCTACAGGTTGCCTGTTAATTTCTAGGTTCCTGGCTATTTGTTGGACTACTGAATATTTACCTGATCCTGTTCCCTGACGATCCTCTGCCTGCTCCTCCTGTACTGCGCATACATCCTGGTATTGTGACCTCGGCTCCCACCTGACTACTCTCTTAGGACTCCTCTTGTACTTCGCTACTCTCCTGGTATTTGACCCCAGCTTCTCCTGACCATTCTTTGCTTAATCCGTTGTACTGCGTAGCTCTCTTGGTTCTGACCCGGTCCGTTCATGTTCCGTATATTGTCTTGTCTGTCTTCCCTGCACATATCCTAAGTTAGGGATTGCCGTCCAGTTGTCCCCTGTCATCAGGACTCGTGAGGCAAGTAGGCAGGGCCAGGGGTGAGGGTGGAGCGCAGTGGTCACTACCCTTCCCCCTGTGTGCCTGTGGACGTGACCGTTACAGATTAACAGGCCAAATAACCACTGTATCATGAATCCTCTTACTACCCTGACTGACCATGTCTCTAACTTGACACAGAGGGTGCAGGAGCTAGGAGAGAAACTCTGTTCTTGTGAGTTAGGGCAAGGTTCTTCCACTCCTCTGTCCTCCAGTCCATATTTTGAACCCCAGATCAAGCTCCCAGAACCCTTTTCTGGAGACCGGAAGAGGTTTCTCTCCTTTAAGGAGAATTGCAAACTCTACTTCCGTTTGCGCCCCGTGTCCTCCGGTCCCGAGAGCCAACGCGTGGGGATTATCATTTCTCTACTACAGGGTGATCCCCAGGACTGGGCATTTTCGTTACCTCCTGGGGCCAGTTGTCTAACTTCTGTGGAGGGGTTTTTTCAGGCCCTGGGTACCCTCTATGACGAACCAGACAGGGCCCTGGTAGCCGAGACAGCTCTTAGGGCACTGGTTCAGGGCCATCTCCCTGCGGAGGAGTATTGCACCCAATTCAGACGGTGGTGTGTCCTCTCAGGATGGAATGAACCAGCCCTGAAGAGTCAGTTTAGGTCTGGTCTATCTGATAATTTAAGAGATCTATTGGTCAATTACCAAATTCCTGAGACCTTAGAGGAGATGATGACCCTAGTTGTCCGACTTGACAGACGAGTTAGAGAGAGACGACAAGAACGACAGTTCTGTTCTCAGATGGTGGTCCAGCCAGAGGCCTTTTCCAGGGACAACACTGAGGTCTCCACCGAGGAACCCATGCAGGTTGGCATGACCCTGGGTAATCTTCGTCGCAGACGCTGAGAGTGCTTCTACTGTGGAGATCCTGGCCATTGGATCAACAAGTGTCCTAAGAGGGACCTCTCTGACAAGTCTTCTAAAGCAAGGCAACATAAAGACCAGGTACACCCTGATTTTTTTAAAGGTAAGCTTTTGGTACCCATAACAATTTCTCTGGGGGTTAATAAGTGGCCGGGTAAGGCCTTTATTGACTCCGGTTCAGCGGCCAGCTTTATTGACTTTGAGTTTGCTTGCAAATTGGGTATTCCAATGTTTGCTTTACCTACACCTATCCATGTCATGGCTATTGATGCTACTCCCCTGATTGGTGGTACGGTGAGGTCATGTACCTCTGAAATTTCTCTGTCCGTGGGTGTGTGCCACTCTGAGAGATGTTCTCTTCTAGTCCTGGAGAACCTACCGGTTGAGGTGGTACTAGGGTTGCCTTGGCTCCGTTTACATACCCCATAATTGATTGGTCCAAAGGAGAGTTGGTGAAATGGGGACCTAAGTGTGACTCATGCTTGTCCGTGGTCCAGGCTGGGGTTTCAGTAAGGTCTAATACATTACCCTCTGTTATTAAGGAATATTCTGATGTGTTCTCGTCCCTTACTCCAGAGGTTCTACCCCCCCATAGACCTTATGATTGCGCCATAGAGCTAATTGAGGGTGCCGAATTTCCTAAAGGTCGAATTTATAATCTTTCAGGGCCCGAACGCAAGGCTATGGAAGATTATATTAAGGAGAGCCTTGCTAAAGGGCATATTAGACCTTCAGTCTCTCCTATGGGAGCAGGGTTTTTCTTTGTTAAAAAGAAGGATGGTGGTCTTAGGCCTTGTATTGATTACCGGAGATTAAATAAAATCACTGTCCAAAATAGATACTCTCTCCCATTGATTCCGGATTTATTTAACCAGGTTTTGGGGGCAACCTGGTTTTCCAAGATTGACCTGAAAGGGGCATACAATCTAATCCGAATCAAGGAGGGAGACGAATGGAAGACAGCGTTCAATACTCCGATAGGACACTTTGAATATCAGGTGATGCCTTTTGGACTCAGCAATGCCCCAGCTGTGTTCCAAAACTTAATGAACGATATTCTTAGGGAGTTCTTAGGTAAATTTATTATTGTCTATCTTGACGACATTTTGATATTCTCTCCTGATTTCGAATCTCATGTGTCCCATGTCAAGCAAGTATTAGAGGTGTTGAGGGAGAACCAGCTATCCGCTAAGCAAGAGAAATGTGTCTTTGGTGTACAGGAGATACTGTTTCTAGGGCATGTTTTGACTCCTCACGCCTTTAAGATGGATCCTGGTAAGGTTTTAGCAATTAAGGAATGGGTAAGGCCTTCATCCTTAAAGGCTTTACAACGGTTTTTGGGTTTCGCTAATTACTACCGTAAATTTATCATGAATTTTTCTGTAATTGCTAAGCCATTGACCGACCTTACTAAGAAAGGGGCGGATTTGGAGAATTGGTCTACCAAGGCCATTTCTTCATTTGAAACATTAATAAAGGCATTTAGTAGCGCTCCCATTCTGATCCAGCCTGATCAGGAGAGACCCTTTATTGTGGAGGTGGATGCGTCCGAGGACGGCGCAGGAGCAGTCCTTTCACAAGGTCCTGCTAGCCTCACTAACCTGAGACCGTGTGCCTTCTTCTCTAGGAAATTCTCTCCCACGGAGAGAAACTACGACATACGGAATAGGGAGCTGTTGGCCATTAAATGGGCATTTGAGGAGTGGAGACATTTTTTGGAGGGGGCAAGGCATCGAGTAACTGTTGTCACTGACCATAAAAACCTAATGTTTCTCGAGTCCGCTAAGAGGTTGAATCCCCGACAAGCCCGATGGGCTCTGTTTTTTACCCGTTTTGATTTCTCCATTACGTTCAGGCCCGGGAAGTAAAAATGTGAAGGCAGACGCATTATCTCGGAGCTTCCATGCTTTTCAACCCACTGAGACGCCGCCTGAATCCATCCTACCAGCAAACATCTTCTTAGCGGCTCTAACCCAGGATATCTCGGCTCGCATTAAGGCTGAACAACATCTGGCACCGGCATCCACCCCAACAGATAAGTTGTTTGTTCCCGTACAATTTAGTCTCCAGCTGTTGGGTGAGTGTCACGATTCTGCCTTTTGTGGACATCCGGGTATTGAGGGCACTAAGGATCTGGTTTCTAGATCTTATTGGTGGCCCACTCTGACCAGGGATGTCAAGTCCTACGTGTCAGCCTGTGAGGTTTGTGCCAGGTCTAAGACACCTAGGACTCGCCCTGCTGGTAACCTACGACCCCTACCCATTCCCAGTAGACCCTGGTCCCATATCTCGATGGACTTTATAACTGACCTACCGCTGGCCGATAGGTGGTCGATAGGTTTAGCAAGATGGTTCATTTCATTCCCCTGTCTAAACTTCCGAATGCTAAAACCCTGGCATCTATTTTTGTGAGAGAGATTGTTCGTTTACATGGCATCCCGGAAAATATTGTTTCGGACAGGGGTGTGCAGTTTGTATCCAAATTCTGGAGGGCCTTCTGTCAAAGATGTAAAATTTCGTTGTCTTTTTCTTCCGCCTACCATCCTGAGAGTAATGGGCAGACTGAACGCCTTAATCAGTCTGTGGAACAATTCCTGAGGTTGTATGTTGATGATGACCAGCAATTATGGGTCAAATTCCTTCCGTTGGCTGAATTTGCTCTGAATAACCGTGTCAATTCTTCTGCTGGGGTCTCCCCTTTCTTTTGTAACCATGGTTTTCATCCCCGTTTTCATTCTGAGTCGTCCGTCTCCTCCTCTAACCCTGAAGCTGATAAACTCTCCTCCGAACTGTGCACAGTTTGGGCCCGGGTTCAATCGAACCTAGAAAAGGCTCAAAGTTCTCAAAAACTCAAGGCCGATAGGAGACGTTCAAGGGGGGTGAACTTTCAGGTTGGGGATAAAGTATGGTTGTCCTCCAAGAATCTATCTCTCAAGGTAGCGTCTAGAAAATTTGCTCCTCGTTTTATTGGTCCATATAAGATCACGGAGGTGATTAACCCGGTATCATTTAGGTTGGAGCTGCCCGAGTCATTCCACATTCATAATGTGTTCCATAAATCTCTACTTAAAAAATATTTTGAACCGGTAGTACCATTGAAAGCCTCGCCTCCGCCGGTTCTTGTTAATGATGCTGTCGAGTATGTCGTGTCTAAAATAGTGGATGTCAGGAAGGTGCGTAACTCCTTGCAGTATCTGATTCCCTGGAAGGGGTATGGACCTGAAGAGAGATCTTGGGTACCTGCCAGGGAGGTTCATGCTCCTAGACTGGTTCGTAAATTTCATTTAGAACACCCTGAAAAGCCATCGCCTGAAGTCTTGGGTCCGGTGGCCCCTCGTAAAAGGGGGGGTACTGTCACGGGGTTCCGAAGGAGCACTCGGTCCCCCATTGCCCGCAGAACTGTTGCTTAGCTTTTGGAATGAGGTTCTGTGTTTGACCTCATTCCCAGGGCGGCTTTACTTGCAGGGTGGATCCCCGCTCCTAGTCTGCCTTGAGCGCCGAGCTGATCACTCGGTGCTCGACTGGTTGGTCTGTCGGTCATGTGATGCTGGCCACGTCACATGTCCCTCACTCCCCACTATAAATACAGGCAGCCTGCTGGCTACAGGTTGCCTGTTAATTTCTAGGTTCCTGGCTATTTGTTGGACTACTGAATATTTACCTGATCCTGTTCCCTGACGATCCTCTGCCTGCTCCTCCTGTACTGCGCATACATCCTGGTATTGTGACCTCGGCTCCCACCTGACTACTCTCTTAGGACTCCTCTTGTACTTCGCTACTCTCCTGGTATTTGACCCCAGCTTCTCCTGACCATTCTTTGCTTAATCCGTTGTACTGCGTAGCTCTCTTGGTTCTGACCCGGTCCGTTCATGTTCCGTATTTTGTCTTGTCTGTCTTCCCTGCACATATCCTAAGTTAGGGATTGCCGTCCAGTTGTCCCCTGTCATCAGGACTCGTGAGGCAAGTAGGCAGGGCCAGGGGTGAGGGTGGAGCGCAGTGGTCACTACCCTTCCCCCTGTGTGTGTGTGGACGTGACCGTTACAGCACATTATGGGATCCTGGGGCGGACACTCTGTAGCAAATGGTAGCGGCTACGGCCGTTTCGCGCGTGAGATCGCGCTTCCTCTGGCTGCTGTGGACGTCATAGCGCAGCCCTGCACTTTATAGAGGCAAGCTTAACGTAGCCGGCACCATCGGCTACAGCTGTGCACCGCAGGTTCGTGACGATAATACCTTAAAAATGCGATCAGGGGGAACAAAAGCATGCAAAATTAATACAGAGATGTCTATAGGGGTCCTATTCAAGGTACATAATACAAAATGTGATGAATACTCAGAAGAAACTTGGATTATTTTTTTGGATTACTAGGAAAGTTCTTCAGAACTGGTCCCATCTGAACTCTGTCTAGCTTTGACCCGGTAACGTATATTTTGTTTACTACTCGTGATATTAATAAGATATTTCTCTCGGTATATAGCCAAGAGTTCCCATACTGTGGGAATATATAGTGTTAGGCGCCTCCATAATGCTGATTATTCTCTTAGCAAAGATGCATATTGTTAATGGAAGATCTGACATTATTTGAAAAGAGGACTGAAACCCTTGGAAAGTTATTTTCCATAGTCTGATTGCCGAGCTGAATATTTTATCATATTAATATCATATATTTTTGCTTGGTCATAGGAAAACAGAGTCAAGAGATAACAGTTATTTTCCTGTATAATCCGTGTTTTATTGTTATAGTGTCACGAGGGTGTCAAGACCCACGCCTGACTCCGTTATACCCGGGGTCAGGAGCGGTTGGCTGCGCGCTCTATGTAAGATAGGGCTGTTTCCTTATGGTAGCTTTCTGGGTTTGCTTTGCAACCTTTTTTGGCTCACTCAGGGATCCGTAGCTCTTTCTCCTCAGCTGTTCCTTGACCAGCACTCCCAACCTCCTTATATTCCCCTCTCACACTTCTCTGGTTGCCAGATATAGAGCTTCCTGCCTGGACATCTATACTGACCCTCTGGAGCTGTGTTGCTGCGTTCTCTGGTTGTTGGTCCAGAACGTTACCCTCCGGATCCCTGTTGGACCTTTGTGGTCTGCTGTGGCCGCCCACCTGGGTGTATGTGTTTGTCTGTATTGTCTGTCCTCTCCCTGGTGTTTCCCTCTTAGTGTCAGTGGTGCGGACTAGCGATCCCACCGGCCCGTTCACTATCTAGGGCTCATTCTAGGGAAAGCCAGGGTTTAGGCACGTGATTGCCGCACGGGTGAGGAACCCGTCTAGGGACGTCAGGGCAGTCAGGTGCCAGCCGCAAGGTGAGTCAGGGGTCACCACCTTTCCCTCTCCCTTGGGCAGGGCTTTCCCTTTTCCCTCCCTGTGCGTGACGCCGGTCATTAGATTATATCTGGCCCTTATTTTGTGTAGGTAAAAAAAAAATAATATTTTTTTTTTTACCTACATAGAATCCAGTATGGATCCAATTGCTGCTCTGTCCAAACACTTTCATGGCCTGTCTTTGGAGGTGGCAGGATTGAAGGCGTCGGTCCTCCAGCAACAGCAGCAATTACAACTGACCGCAAGCCCAGCGGTTGCTACTGGTAACCAGGTTGTTGCGGAACCCAAGGTCCCTCTCCCTGACAGATTTTCTTGGGGAAGGGACAAGTTTTTGACATTCCATGAGGCCTGTAAATTATATTTTAAACTGCGCCTTTACTCCTCTGGTAATGAAGAACAGCGGGTGGGGGTTGTTATTTCCCTGCTGCAGGGAGACCCGCAGTTCTGGGCATTCTCTTTACCCACTGGTTCCCAGGCTCTTCGGTCAGTGGATGAGTTTTTCGGGGCCTTGGGTCTCATATATGACGACCCTGACCGAGTCACACTGGCTGAATCAAGTTTACGGAGACTCCTACAAGGAGAGCGGCCGGTAGAGGAGCATTGCTCTGACTTCCGTAGGTGGGCTACGGATACCCAATGGAACGACCCGGCTCTCAGGAGTCAGTTCTGCTCTGGGTTATCTGAAAGGGTTAAGGATGCGCTTGCATTATATGAGACCCCCTTTTCCCTGGATGCGGTTATGTCCCTTTCTATCCGAATAGATAGACGCCTTAGGGACAGGTTGAAAAAACCGGAGCAATTGGTAACTCCTCCCAAGCAGCAGTTAGTCTGTACAGACTTAGACGAGCCTATGCAGCTAGGAGGAACTACTCGTCAGGTCCGTCCTCCTGAGGCTCGCCGTAGGCGTGGGGTTTATTTTTTTGTGGGGAGAGGGGTCATTTCATTAATGTCTGTCGTTCTTTCCTCAGAAACAAAAGACCGTCGGAAAACTACTAACCCCAGGCTGTGTGGAGGATGTCAGCCGGGGGGTATATGTTTCCTCCATACGTACATCGCAATTTGTGTTGCCAGCAGTTATTGTTTTTGGTGTTAAGACGGAGACTATTTCTTTCTTTCTAGACAGTGGAGCAGGGGTAAATTTGATAGATGCCCATTTTGCCCGCACTATGGGTTTGTCTCTCTGTACGCTACAGAGACCTATTCCCATATTCGCTATTGATTCTGCTCCTCTGTCTCAGAGAAACCTCACCCACATTGTCCATAATTTACACCTTCGGGTAGGGGACCACCATAACGAGATGCTTTCATGTTATGTTCTGGAGGGGCTTCCCACTCTGGTAGTGCTGGGCCTTCCCTGGTTGGTAGCGCACAATCCAGTGGTGGATTGGCAGACCAGGGAGATATCGGAGTGGAGTGAGCATTGCAGAGAAAATTGCTTAAATAGCAATTGCTTAGTCGCCTCCATATCTACCCTACCTACATTTATTTCGGACTTTGAGGACGTTAGGAAAAGGGTTGTCAGAATTTACCACCTCACCGTCCTTATGATTGCCTGGTTAACCTTATTCCCAGCGCAAAATTACCCAAGACCAGGTTATATAATCTTTCGGGTCCAGAGAGACAAGCCATGAAAGATTATATCTCCGAGAGCTTGGCTAAGGGACACATCAGACCCTCTTCTTCACCCGTGGCTGCAGGGTTTTTCTTTGTTAAAAAAAAAGATGGGGGCCTGCGTCCTTGCCTAGATTTTCGCGAATTAAATCGGATAACCATCCGAGACCCATACCCTCTTCCTCTCATTCCTGACCTGTTTAACCAGATTGCGGGTGCTAGGTGGTTCTCCAAACTTGATCTTAGGGGGGCCTACAATCTGATTCGCATCAAGGAGGGGGATGAGTGGAAGACAGCTTTTAACACCCCTGAGGGGCATTATGAAAATCTAGTTATGCCTTTCGGTCTGACCAATGCTCCTGCCGTCTTTCAACATTTCGTTAATGACATTTTTAGTCATCTAATCGGCAGGTTTGTGGTAATATACCTAGATGATATTTTAATTTATTCGTCTGATCTGAGAACACATGAGGTGCATGTCAGACAAGTACTGCAGGTCCTACGGACGAATGAATTATATGCTAAAATTGAAAAATGTGTCTTCGCCGTTCAGGAGATACAATTCCTAGGTTATTTTTTATCTGCGTCAGGTTTCCGCATGGATCCTAGGAAGGTCCAGGCAATTTTAGATTGGGATCTTCCTGAGAACCTCAAAGCTCTGCAACGGTTCTTGGGCTTCGCGAATTTCTATAGGAAATTCATTAAAAATTATTCAGTTATTGTAAAACCCCTTACTGACATGACTAGGAAGGGGACAGATTTTCTAAATGGTCTGACGCCGCTAAAGTTGCTTTTTCCTCTCTAAAAGAGAGGTTTACCTTGGCACCTGTACTAGTCCAACCTGATGTCTCTCAGCCTTTTATTGTTGAAGTCGATGCGTCAGAGGTGGGAGTGGGGGCAGTGCTGTCTCAGGGTCCGTCTCCCGGCAAATGGCGTCCTTGTGCTTTCTTTTCTAAAAAACTATCTGCAGCAGAAAAGAACTACGATATTGGCAATAGGGAACTATTAGCTATTAAACTAGCGTTTGAAGAATGGCGTCACTTTTTAGAGGGGGCAGTCCACCCCGTCACTGTGATTACGGACCACAAAAATCTTCTGTACCTCGAATCAGCTAAGCGTCTCACCCCTAGACAAGCTAGGTGGTCGCTATTTTTTACAAGGTTTAACCACCTGCCATCTGGGCCATTTGCCCCCTTCCTGACCAGGCCAAATTTTGCAAAACTGACATATCTCACTTTATGTGGTAATAACTTTGGAACGCCTTTATTTATCCAAGTCATTCAGAGATTGTTTTCTCGTGACACATTGTACTTCATGATAGTCATAAATTTGAGTCAAAATATTTCACCTTTATTTATGAAAAAATCCCAAATTTACCCAAAAATTTGAAAAATTCGCAATTTTCTAAATTTCAATTTCTCTGCTTTTAAAACAGAAAGTGATACCTCATAAAATATTTTTTATTTAACATTCCCCATATGTCTACTTTATGTTGGCATCATTTTGGAAATGTCATTTTATTTTTTTAGGACGTTAGAAGGCTTAGAAGTTTAGAAGCAATTCTTCAAATTTTTAAAGCGAACCTTTCACCAGGATTTCACCTAATAAACCATTACCAGTACCTTATACATTATGCTCATTCTGTTTAAATGCATTCTTGTCCCGCTTTCCTGGGATGTATATTGATGAAAAAAATGACTTATAAAGTCCTTGTCTCCAGCTCCTGCAGTCACGGTGGAAGTCAAGGGGGTAGCCCTTCCCTCACTCCGGGCTGTACCTCCCCTGCCCTAACCTCTCCTCTAACTAGTGTAACTGACACCCGGCTCAGTCGCCGGGACCGCGCTTGTACTGGCGGCGCATGCGCCGTTGGTCTCAGTAGCAGCGCGATCCCGTCTATCGCGCGGACTGAAGCGCGATCCTGTAAGTTAATTGCGCATGCGCCGTCCGTCCCCGATGCCTCCCTGTCTTCTGTTCTTCAGGCGCGCGCCTGAATAGAAGACAGGGAGGCATCGGGGACGGACGGCGCATGCGCAATTCACTTACAGGATCGCGCTTCAGTCCGCGCGATAGACGGGATCGCGCTGCTACTGAGACCAACGGCGCATGCGCCGCCAGTACAAGTCGTTTTTTTCATCAATATACATCCCAGGAAAGTGGGACAAGAATGCATTTAAACAGAATGAGCATAATCTATAAGGTACTGGTAATGGTTTATTAGGTGAAATCCTGGTGAAAGGTTCGCTTTAAGAAAATTGCCAAAACCCACTTTTTAAGGACCAGTTCAGGTCTGAAGTCACTTTGTGGGGCCTACATAGTGGATACCCCCATAAATGACCCCATTGTAGAAACTACACCCCTCAAGGTATTCAAAACCGATTTTACAAACTTTGTTAACCCTTTAGGCGTTCCACAAGAATTAAAGGAATATGGAGATCAAATTTTTAAATTTCAGTTTTTTGGCAGATTTTCCATTTTAATCAATTTTTTTCTTTAACACATCGATGGTTAACAGCCAAACAAAACTCAATATTTATTACCCAGATTCTGCGGTTTACAGAAACACCCCACATGTGGTCATAAACTGCTGTATAGGCACACGGCAGGGCGCAGAAGAAAAGGAACTCCACATGGTTTTTAGATGCCATGTCCCATTTGAAGCCCCCTGATGCACCCTTACAGTAGAAACTCCCAAGAAGTGACCCCATTTTGGAAACTAGGGGATAAGGTGCCAGTTTTATTAGTACTATTTTTGGGTACATATGATTTTTTGATCATTCATTATAACACTTTATGGGGCAAGGTGACCAAAAAATTGGTTGCTTTAGCACAGTTTCTATTTATTTATTTTTACAGCGTTCACCTGAGGGGTTCAGTCAAGTGACATTTTTATAGAGCAGATTGTTACGGACGTGGCGATACCTAATATGTATACTTTTTCTCATTTATTAAAGTTTTACACAATAATACCATTTTTGAAACAAAAAAATTATGTTTTAATGTGTCCATGTTCTGAGAGCTATAGTTTTTTTTTTTTTGAGAGATTTTCTTATGTAGGGGCTCATTTTTTGCGGGATGAGGTGACGGTTTTATTGGTACTATTTTGTGGGACATATGCGTTTTTGATCACTTGGTGTTGCACCTTTTGTGATGCAAGGTGACAAAAATTGCTTGTTTTGACACAGTTATTATTATTTTTTTTTTACGGTGTTCACCTGAGAGGTTAAGTCATTAGATATTTTTATAGAGCTGGTTTTTACAGACGCGGCAATACCTAATATGTATACTTTTTTTATTTGTTTCACTTTAATACAATAATAGCATTTTTGAAACCAAAAAAATGATGTTTTAGTGTCTCCATGTTCTAAGAGCTATAGTTTTTTTATTTTTTGAGAGATTTTCTTGTGTAGGGGCTCATTTTTTGCGGGATGAGGTGCCGGTTTTATTGGTACTATTTTGTGGGACATACGCATTTTTTATCACTTGGTGTTGCACCTTTTGTAATGCAAGGCGACAAAAATTGCTTGTTTTGATAAAAAAAAAAAAAAATTCTACGGTGTTCACCCGAGGGGTTAGGTCATGTGATATTTTTATAGAGCTGGTTTTTACGGACGCGGCAATACCTAATATGTATACTTTTTTTTATTTTTTCTATTTTTAACTTTTTTTTTTCATTCCTTACTTGGGGACTTTTTTTTTTTACATGTGAAACTTTTTTTTATTTTTTTATTTTACACTTTTCGTCCCCCATAAGGTCATACAAGACCTTTGGGGGACATTTACTTCACTTTTTTTTTTTTTTTCACTGTTGATTTCTCCTGTAACTGGGGCTGACATAGTAGCCCCAGTTACAGGACAAATACACCCCTAGACAGGCTGTACAGCAGCAATCCAGCGCTGTACAGCCTCAGAGCAGGGCTGATCGAGGTCTCTGAGAGACCTCACACAGCCTCTGCACTCTCCGGTCACGGCGGTCACATGACCGCCGGGCCGGAACAGGAAGCGCACAGCGCTTCCTTCTCTGCATACACAGCGCTCGGTGAGCGCTGTGTCTGCAGCGATCCGGAAGGCAGGGACACCTGGGCACTGTCCCTGCCTTGTCTTAGGGTTGCCCTGCTGTCACTGACAGCGGGCAACCCGATCAGCAGCTGCACGATTAGCGTGCAGCTGCTATTTCTGAAAGGACGTTTTAAAACGTGCTTTCAGAAATAGACGTCCACCCATAGGACGTTTATATCCTATGGGCGGACGTAAAGCGGTTAACTTTGTTATTACCTATCGTCCTGGGGCAAAGAATACCAAGGCTGATGCACTATCTAGTTGTTTCCCTGGAGGGGGTAATGTGAGTGATCCGGTACCCATTCTTCAAAGAGGAGTGGTTGTTTCTGCGGTACACTCTGATCTGGAGGGGAAGGTGTTAGAGGCCCAGGGGGATGCCCCGGTCTCTTGCCCCTTAGAGAAATAGTTTGAACCGTTGAACCTGCGTTTCGAACTATTAAAGGAACATCATAATTCGGCACTTGCTGGGCACCCGGGTAGTAAAGCAACCTTGGAGCTATTGTCTCGTCGTTTTTGGTGGCCAAGGTTGCGTCAGGATGTATTGGATTTTGTGTCTTCTTGTTCTACCTGTGCCCGCACAAAAGTTTCACATATACGTCCTGCAGGGTCTCTATTACCACTCGTCATTCCCAATAGACCATGGACACATCTGTCAATGGATTTTATCACTGACTTACCTTTATCTGCGGGTAAAACAGTTATTTTGGTAGTAGTGGACAGGTTTAGCAAAATTGTACACTTCATTGTGTTACCCGCACTACCTAATGCTAAGACTCTTGCTCAGGTATTCGTCAGTAAAATAGTGAAGCTTCACGGGGTCCCTTCCGATGTTGTTTCGGATCGGGGTACTCAGTTTATTTCTAAATTTTGGAAAGCTTTTTGTTCCCGTTTGGGGGTACACTTGTCCTTTTCCTCAGCTTTCCATCCTCAGTCGAATGGACAGACTGACGTACCAACCAAAACCTGGAGACATATCTAAGATGTTTTGTGTCTGAAAACCAAGAGTTGTGGTCATCATATTTACCGTTAGCTGAGTTTGCCATAAATAATCGTCATCAGGAATCCACTGGCAAGTCACCATTTCTTGGTGCATATGGTTTTCATCCCCAATTCTGTACTTTCAAAGAGGGGGGTCTTCTGGGGTTCCCGAAGAGGAACGGTTTTCGTCATCTCTTTCATCGGTATGGCAGAAGGTGCAAGCTAACTTGAAAAATATGGGAGGTAAATACAAATGCATGGCTGATAAGAGACGCTCGCCAGGTCCGGACCTAGGAGGGAATGACTATGTGTGGTTGTCTACTAGGAATATTAAATTAAAGGTTCCCTCTTGGAAACTGGGTCCTAGGTTCATTGGCCCTTACAAAATTATAGCCATCATCAACCCTGTGGCTTTTCGCCTGGAGCTACCTCAGACTTTTAAAATCCATAACGTCTTTCATAAGTCGTTACTCAAAAAATATGTTCCACCTCTAGAACCGTCACCGCTGCCACCCCCTCCTGTTGTTGTGGATGGTAATCTGGAGTTTCAGATATCCAAAATTGTTAATTCTCGTCGGGTCCGCCGCTCTCTTCAGTATCTGGTGCATTGGAGGGGTTACGGTCCCGAGGAAAGAATGTGGGTTCCAGCGTCTGAGGTAAACGCCGACAGGCTAGTTCGGGCTTTTCATGCCTCTCATCCTGAGAGACCTAGTCCTGAGTGTCCGGAGGCCCCTCGTAGAGAGGGGGGTACTGTCACGAGGGTGTCAAGACCCACGCCTGACTCCGTTATACCCGGGGTCAGGAAGTCACATCGGTTGGCTGCGCGCTCTATGTAAGATAGGGCTGTTTCCTTATGGTAGCTTTCTGGGTTTGCTTTGCAACCTTTTTTGGCTCACTCAGGGATCCATAGCTCTTTCTCCTCAGCTGTTCCTTGTCCAGCACTCCCAACCTCCTTATATTCCCCTCTCACACTTCTCTGGTTGCCAGATATAGAGCTTCCTGCCTGGACATCTATTCTGACCCTCTGGAGCTGTGTTGCTGCGTTCTCTGGTTGTTGGTCCAGAACGTTATCCTCCGGATCCCTGTTGGACCTTTGTGGTCTGCTGTGGCCGCCCACCTGGGTGTATGTGTTTGTCTGTATTGTCTGTCCTCTCCCTGGTTTTTCCCTCTTAGTGTCAGTGGTGCGGACTAGCGATCCCACCGGCCCGTTCATTATCTAGGGCTCATTCCAGGGAAAGCCAGGGTTTAGGCACGTGATCGCCGCACGGGTGAGGAACCCGTCTAGGGACGTCAGGGCAGTCAGGTGCCAGCCGCAAGGTGAGTCAAGGGGTCACCACCTTTCCCTCTCCCTTGGGCAAGGCTTTCCCTTTTCCCTCCCTGTGCGTGACGCCGGTCATTACATATAGCCTGTTTGATAAACAGAAGATCCTAAGTTTCTCTTGGTATATGAGTCTGTTTGTTAAAAGTATGACACTGTTGTCATAAATCACTAAATCATACTGTGCTGATCAGATAGGGGTGTGTTAACACCACCGTGTGGTACATTTTGGGTATTATTTTGTAATTTCATCATTTGTTTTGCAATTGTATTGATTATTATAAAAACAAAGACTATACAAACGATTATATATTTTTACATATACAATTGTCCCTTTGTTTCACTGCTTGCACAAATCAAATTAAGATACCCGATAAAAAGAACTTAGAGGCGTGTTTATGTCCGCCTGAAGGATAATATAATTTTATGGGTCTTTTTTATCCTCTCTTTTATATGAAGATTCTTTTTATATAGAAGATATATGACAATCCTCTGAACGGGTTTGTACCAGGGCCACTGAAAATTAAAGAAAGGCAAGAATCAGTCAAATATTTGGGTATTCAGATAACATCTAATCCTAGGGACTATCTGCAGTTGAATGTTCTCTCTAAAATGCAAGAGATGCGTAAGAAAATAGAGGTTTGGAAAAAAAAAATCATATATCGAAGGCAGGACGCATCTCACTGGTGAAAATGGTTATTTTGCACTCTTTAAATTACATGTTATGGAATGCACCAATAATAATCCCTAAAAGACTTTTTAAAATAATAGCTACTTTAACAACATATCTGGTATGGCGAGGTAAGAAACCGAGAATAAGAGCACAGATATTGCATATCCATGAGAAAGAGGGTGACTTCACTCCCGAACTTAGAGTTGTATTTTGCTTCTGGACAGATTAGAAACATGATAATATGGAGTCACTCATATAGATATAAGATGATGGTAGCCGGGGTTAATATCTGATAGAGACAGATATTTTGTCTCAAAAACAAGTCAAGAAAATACCTCTAATGGATATGTGGATTAAGTATTGGAATAAGGTAAAAGATCTTTGGTTGCATAAGGGAAGACACTCAGACACTTTATTATGGGGAAATATCTATCTTACGGAACTAAAATCAATTGAACAAAAAGTCTGGTGGAAATATGGAATTTTTAAATTGGGACAGATATGGAGAGAGGGAGACATAATCACTTATCAAGAACTCAAAAGGGAATATGTAAAAGATAACAAAGATTTGAGTTTTTATTATCTTCAGTTGAAACAAGCCCTGCGAGTAGAGATAGGGAAAGGAACGCAAATCGTCCCTCTCCCATTAACCTTAGCTAATATCGTGAATTTATCAATAGGGAGGAAATTGATATCTAAAATATACGGGAGTCTGTTACATCAGTTGACAAAAAATAAAGCTATCACTTTGCTAAATCATAGATGGCAAGATGTTTTGGGGGCGCAACGACAAGAACTTTGGGAAAAGGTCATACAGGCCAAAAACAGAGTGTCAAATAGTTTTGCCTTTAGAATTACTCAGTTTAACATTTTATATCGCTTGTATTATACCCCCAAGGTACTAATGAAATGCTACAAATCCAAACAATTCAGTTGTAAAAAATGTGGGGAAGAAGGGGTAGATGACGTTCATATACTTTGGACGTGTATAAAGATCCCGAAATTTTGGGAGATAGTGACTGAAAAAATAGAGGAATATCACTTTTTTAAAGTTTCACCTTCTCTCGAGATTTGTATTTTGGGTATGACTGATAAAATAGAAAATGCTAACGAACGGGAAGTAGTATCCAAATTACTTTTTTATGCAAGGAAATGTATTGTAGCACACTGGGGAGATAGCACCATACCTACAGTTAGGGAATGGAAGAACCTGATTAGAGTCTCACTAGTCGGAGAGAAATTTAATTTAACATCACCCAAGAAAAAATACATGTTTGCTAAGAGGTGGCGGAGATGGTTGAATTATTAGACTGTCGCAGGGTTGGGATATGGGGGATTTGGAGGGGAGGGAGGAATCGGGGGGTGGAGTGTGACGAGCAGGTAAGCAGCGAGGTTTTTTTTTTTTTTTCCTTCGGTCTTTCTTCCATCCGCCCCAAGGAGTGGACAAAGCAACAGGCAGAGTGGGAGGAATAGGGTAAGACAAATTGCATTTAAGTGTTTATTGTACAAAAGAAAAGAGGAAATGGTATATAAGATGTATGAACAAATGTAAAATTGTGCATATAATAATAAAGAATATTTAATAAAAAAATAAAACACTCTTCAAACTGTTAGGCGGGTTCTACTAGATGCTGAAATGCCATAAATGTGGAGGTAAACTGCTGTTTACGCTGCAGAAGGGAAAGACCATCATTTGACTTTTTCAGCGCAGATTTTAATGTATTCATTTATAGATGCCATGTTGCTATTAACCACCTCAGCCCCCAGTGCTTAAACACCCTGAAAGACCAGGCCACTTTTTACACTTCTGACCTACACTACTTTCACCGTTTATTGCTCGGTCATGCAACTTACCACCCAAATGAATTTTACCTCCTTTTCTTCTCACTAATAGAGCTTTCATTTGGTGGTATTTCATTGCTGCTGACATTTTTACTTTTTTTGTTATTAATCGAAATTTAACGATTTTTTTGCAAAAAAATGACATTTTTCACTTTCAGTTGTAAAATTTTGCAAAAAAAAAACGACATCCATATAGAAATTTTGCTCTAAATTTATAGTTCTACATGTCTTTGATAAAAAAAAAATGTTTGGGTAAAAAAAAAATGGTTTGGGTAAAAGTTATAGCGTTTACAAACTATGGTACAAAAATGTGAATTTCCGCTTTTTGAAGCAGCTCTGACTTTCTGAGCACCTGTCATGTTTCCTGAGGTTCTACAATGCCCAGACAGTACAAACACCCCACAAATGACCCCATTTCTGAAAGTACACACCCTAAGGTATTCGCTGATGGGCATAGTGAGTTCATAGAACTTTTTATTTTTTGTCACAAGTTAGCGGAAAATGATGATTTTTTTTTTTTTTTTCTTACAAAGTCTCATATTCCACTAACTTGTGACAAAAAATAAAAAGTTCTATGAACTCACTATGCCCATCAGCGAATACCTTGGGGTCTCTTCTTTCCAAAATGGGGTCACTTGTGGGGTAGTTATACTGCCCTGGCATTCTAGGGGCCCAAATGTGTGGTAAGGAGTTTGAAATCAAATTCTGTAAAAAATGACCTGTGAAATCCGAAAGGTGCTCTTTGGAATATGGGCCCCTTTGCCCACCTAGGCTGCAAAAAAGTGTCACACATCTGGTATCTCCGTACTCAGGAGAAGGTGGGGAATGTGTTTTGGGGTGTCATTTTACATATACCCATGCTGGGTGAGAGAAATATCTTGGCAAAAGACAACTTTTCCCATTTTTTTTATACAAAGTTGTCATTTGACCAAAATATTTATCTCACCCAGCATGGGTATATGTAAAAAGACACCCCAAAACACATTCCTCAACTTCTCCTGAGTACGGGGATACCAGATGTGTGACACTTTTTTGCAGCCTAGGTGGGCAAAGGGGCCCATATTCCAAAGAGCACCTTTCGGATTTCACTCCTCATTTTTTCCTGAATTTGATTTCAAACTCCTTACCACACATTTGGGCCCCTAGAATACCAGGGCAGTATAACTACCCCACAAGTGACCCCATTTTGGAAAGAAGACACCCCAAGGTATTCCGTGAGGGGCATGGCGAGTTCCTAGAAATTTTTATTTTTTGTCACAAGTTAGTGGAAAATGATGATTTTTTTTTTTTTTTTTTTTTTTCATACAAAGTCTCATATTCCACAAACTTGTGACAAAAAATAAAAACTTCCATGAACTCACTATGCCCATCAGCGAATACCTTGGGGTCTCTTCTTTCCAAAATGGGGTCACTTGTGGGGTAGTTATACTGCCCTGGCATTCTAGGGGCCCAAATGTGTGGTAAGTAGGTAAATGACCTGTGAAATCCGAAAGGTGCTCTTTGGAATGTGGGCCCCTTTGCCCACCTAGGCTGCAAAAAAGTGTCACACATCTGGTATCTCTGTATTCAGGAGAAGTTGAGGAATGTGTTTTGGGGTGTCTTTTTACATATACCCATGCTGGGTGAGATAAATATCTTGGTCAAATGCCAACTTTGTATAAAAAAATGGGAAAAGTTGTCTTTTGCCAAGATATTTCTCTCACCCAGCATGGGTATATGTAAAATGACACCCCAAAACACATTCCCACACTTCTCCCAATTATGGAGATAACAGATGTGTGACACTTTTTTGCAGCCGAGGTGGGCAAAGGGGCCCATATTCAAAAGAGCACCTTTCGGATTTCATAGGTCATTTTTTACAGAATTTGATTTCAAACTCCTTACCACACATTTGGGCCCCTAGAATGCCAGGGCAGTATAACTACCCCACAAGTGACCCCATTTTGGAAAGAAGAGACCCCAAGGTATTCGCTGATGGGCATAGTGAGTTCATGGAACTTTTTATTTTTTGTCACAAGTTAGTGGAATATGAGACTTTGTATGAAAAAAAAAATAAAAAAAAAATAAGCATTTTCCACTAACTTGTGACAAAAAATAAAAAATTCTAGGAACTCGCCATGCCCCTCACGGAATACCTTGGGGTGTCTTCTTTCCAAAATGGGGTCACTTGTGGGGTAGTTATACTGCCCTGGCATTTTCCAGGGGCCCTAATGTGTGGTAAGTAGGTAAATGACCTGTGAAATCCTAAAGGTGCTCTTTGGAATATGGGCCCCTTTGCCCACCTAGGCTGCAAAAAAGTGTCACACATGTGGTATCGCCGTATTCAGGAGAAGTTGGGGAATGTGTTTTGGGGTGTCATTTTACATATACCCATGCTGGGTGAGAGAAATATCTTGGCAAAAGACAACTTTTCCCATTTTTTTATACAAAGTTGGCATTTGACCAAGATATTTCTCTCACCCAGCATGGGTATATGTAAAATGACACCCCAAAACACATTCCCCAACTTCTCCTGAGTACGGCGATACCAGATGTGTGACACTTTTTTGCAGCCTAGATGCGCAAAGGTGCCCAAATTCCTTTTAGGAGGGCATTTTTAGACATTTGGATACCAGACTTCTTCTCACGCTTTGGGGCCCCTAGAATGCCAGGGCAGTATAAATACCCCACATGTGACCCCATTTTGGAAAGAAGACACCCCAAGGTATTCAATGAGGGGCATGGCGAGTTCATAGAAATTTTTTTTTTTTGGCACAAGTTAGCGGAAATTGATATTTTTAATTTTTTTCTCACAAAGTCTCCCGTTCCGCTAACTTGGGACAAAAATTTCAATCTTTCATGGACTCAATATGCCCCTCACGGAATACCTGGGGGTGTCTTCTTTCCGAAATGGGGTCACATGTGGGGTATTTATACTGCCCTGGCATTCTAGGGGCCCTAAAGCGTGAGAAGAAGTCTGGAATATAAATGTCTAAAAATTTTTACGCATTTGGATTCCGTGAGGGGTATGGTGAGTTCATGTGAGATTTTATTTTTTGACACAAGTTAGTGGAATATGAGACTTTGTAAGAAAAAAAAAAAAAATTCCGCTAACTTGGGCCAAAAAAATATCTGAATGGAGCCTTACAGAGGGGTGATCAATGACAGGGGGGTGATCAATGACAGGGGGGTGATCAGGGAGTCTATATGGGGTGATAACCACAGTCATTGATCACGCCCGTGTAAGGCTTCATTCAGACGTCCGGATGCGTTTTGCGGATCCGATCCATCTATCAGTGCATCCGTAAAAATCATGCGGACATCTGAATGGAGCTTTACAGGGGGGTAATCAATGTCAGGGGGGTAATCAGGGAGTCTATATGGGGTGATCACCACAGTCATTGATCACGCCCCTGTAAGGCTTCATTCAGACGTCCGGATGCGTTTTGCGGATCCGATCCATCTATCAGTGCATCCGTAAAAATCATGCGGACATCTGAATGGAGCTTTACAGGGGGGTAATCAATGACAGGGGGGTAATCAATGACAGGGGGGTGATCAGGGAGTCTATATGGGGTGATCACCACAGTCATTGATCATGCCCCTGTAAGGCTTCATTCAGACGTCCGGATGCGTTTTGCGGATCCGATCCATCTATCAGTGCATCCGTAACAATCATGCGGACATCTGAATGGAGCTTTACAGGGGGGTAATCAATGACAGGGGGGTGATCACCACAGTCATTGATCATGCCCCTGTAAGGCTTCATTCAGACGACCGGATGCGTTTTGCGGATCCGATCCATGTATCAGTGCATCCGTAAAAATCATGCGGACATCTGAATGGAGCTTTACAGGGGGGTGATCAGGGAGTCTATATGGGGTGATCACCACAGTCATTGATCATGCCCCTGTAAGGCTTCATTCAGACGTCCGGATGCGTTTTGCGGATCCGATCCATCTATCAGTGCATCCGTAAAAATCATGCGGACATCTGAATGGAGCTTTACAGGGGGGTAATCAATGACAGTGGGGTAATCAATGACAGGGGGGTGATCAGGGAGTCTATATGGGGTGATCACCACAGTCATTGATCATGCCCCTGTAAGGCTTCATTCAGACGTCCGGATGCGTTTTGCGGATCCGATCCATCTATCAGTGCATCCGTAAAAATCATGCGGACATCTGAATGGAGCTTTACAGGGGGGTAATCAATGACAGGGGGGTGATCACCACAGTCATTGATCATGCCCCTGTAAGGCTTCATTCAGACGACCGGATGCGTTTTGCGGATCCGATCCATGTATCAGTGCATCCGTAAAAATCATGCGGACATCTGAATGGAGCTTTACAGGGGGGTAATCAATGACAGGGGGGTAATCAATGACAGGGGGGTGATCAGGGAGTCTATATGGGGTGATCACCACAGTCATTGATCACGCCCCTGTAAGGCTTCATTCAGACGTCCGGATGCGTTTTGCGGATCCGATCCATCTATCAGTGGATCCGTAAAAATCATGCGGACGTCTGAATGGAGCTTTACAGGGGGTTGATCAATGACAGGGGGGTAATCAATGACAGGGGGGTGATCAGGGAGTTTATATGGGGTGATCAGGGGCTAATAAGGGGTTAATAAGTGACGGGGGGGGGGGTGTAGTGTAGTGTAGTGGTGCTTGGTGCTACTTTACTGAGCTACCTGTGTCCTCTGGTGGTCGATCCAAACAAAGGGGACCACCAGAGGACCAGGTAGCAGGTATATTAGACGCTGTTATCAAAACAGCGTCTAATATACCTGTTAGGGGTTAAAAAAAACACATCTCCAGCCTGCCAGCGAACGATCGCCGCTGGCAGGCTGGAGATCAACTCTCTTACCTTCCGTTCCTGTGAGCGCGCGCGCCTGTGTGCGCGCGTTCACAGGAAGTCTCGCGTCTCGCGAGATGACGCGTATATGCGTGACTGTGCGCAGCGCTGCCACCTCCGGAACGCGATCCTGCGTTAGGCGGTCCGGAGGTGGTTAAACAGCCTCTGGGGTACCAGTACAGCCATTTTCTGACACCATACGTTTATGAGCCATTTTCCGACAACAATAAATTTATATTCTTGATGGAGTTGCGTCAGGGATCGTTTTTTATGGGACAAATTACCATCATCATTGGTTCTATTTTGGAGTAAATATGACTTTTTGGTCATCTTATGTATTCACATTTTTTGGGAAACAGGATAAACTGCTTTTTGGGTTTTGTTATTGCGGCATTGTGTGGGGAAAAATGGGGTACCAGTACAGCCATTTTCCGACACCATACGTTTATGAGCCATTTTACGACAATAATAAATTTATATTTTTCTTGATGGAGCTGCGTCAGCGATTATTTTTTGTAGGACAAGTTGCCATCATTGGTTTTATTTTGAGGTACATATGACTTTTTGGTCACTTTATTTATTAAAAATTTTTTAGGAAACAGGATAAATAGCTTTTTGGGTTTTGTTATTGTGGCGTGCATCGATCGGGGGAAAATCATATGTTATCTTTATTCTGCTGGTTAGTATTGCAGGATTTTTTTATGTTTTACCACTTTTACACAAACCGTAAAAAAAAAAGAAAAAGCCAGGGTCTAAAAGCATGGCCATCCAGTAATCATCATCCTGTCAGTGTGTAAGCAAGCATACACTAAATAAATTGGGTGTCATCCTTCACCTCCAAATCCTCCATGGGAGTTTCTCCTTGTTGGTCCCCAACAGCTACAAAGTGGGCAGCAAGTGGGCTTCAGCAACTGACGTCTCGTCTCGGATGAGCTGCCACTGCCTGACCTTGAAAGGACACATGCTCCCTGCTGAGGCGGTCTGGTGCATGACAAAATCATTCACAGCTTTCCACTGCTCATACAGGCGCTCTAACATGTGCAATATTGAATTCCAGCAAGTTGGCATATCTATGTCAAGAATGGTTGAAATGCAAGGGCAATCACCTAGACATTGCCAGAACCTAGCACAAGCCAGTGTACTTTAAAAAAAAAAAAAGGTTGCACAACTAGCTGGCTGAGAGCATGTTATTTCCCCAGGTTTAGCATAGCCACTGTGATGCAGCCATTATTGCTGACCACATTGCCAATTTAGAGCTGGCGGATTGACAGACAGTGGGATGTTTGCTGCTTGATGTACTTTAGCAACTGCTCTCCTAAGTAACTATTCTCACCCAGGCTGGTCAGCTCCAACACCGCATGGCAATGATTTATTTGACACATCTGATAGGAAGGGCAGGGGGAGTAAGAGCCATGCTGTGCCCTGCTGCTGTTAGGGACAGGAGGGTGTCCATGGAGAAGGAGGTGGAGGAGTTGAATACGTTTTTGGTGTGGGTGCCAGGCTGACTATCGTGGAGGGGTCAAAAGGACCTGGCAGTGTTGTTGGGGTGCTGCTTTTCTGCAGAAAATATTGACCCAGTGGGTTGTGAAAGGCATGTACTGTCCCTGCTCATAACAGCTGCTCCCGGTGTCCACCATGGCATGCACATTGCTACATAGTGATAGTCACAAGGAGTGGCTAACATTCTCTGCCACGTAAGAGTACAAAGCTTTTTGGATGGCATGCTGTCTAGATATTTTCCAGCACGGCTGATTTCACACCATCATTTCCCTAAAGCAGCAGGCTCTATTAAATGGTACAGCAGTGACTCCACCGCCAGAAGATTTGCCAGGTGGAAATTAGGCTTGTGCACGATTGGGTTACTGGTTCTGTTATTGATGGTTGATGGCGGAGTAGAGGAGGAGGAGTCTGAGTGGGAGAAGCAGAAAGAAACGATATGAAAGATACTATATAATCCGTGGATGTGGCCTGGCTGCCGCAAGGGAGACTGCGTGAACAAGGAAACTCTTGTTGTGGTAGCTGGAGCCCACCTCTGTTTGTCCATGGGATGAGGTGATGCCACTTCATGTGGTTCAGGATAGCTGTGCTTGTGTTTGACTGCCCGTGGCTAATTTACTCTTGCAGAGCTTGCACAGCGCAATGCCAGATGGGATATACGGATACAGAGCTAGAGGCAACTGAGCTTGGCTTAGGTCTGGCATGCTTTGAGTCTAACCCACCCACAGTGTCAGCAGCATCACCATTGTCACGCTCGTGTGTAGGAGGAAAATGCCACACCGAGAATAGGAGGGAAGAGGGGATACAGGAATAAGGCCTGAAAACTAGTGAAGGAAAATGGACACTTCTTCGAGAAAACCCTAACTCCAGTCCTGACAAACTACTAGTATAAACAGGCCCCAAAGGTAGGCAAGTTCATATACTGGAAACTTAGAATCCTATCTCGCCCTATAGTACCCTGGAACTAATGTCCGGACTGAGTCTACCTGTTCCTCCAAAGGGATGGACGAACAGGAGTCTCCCTCAGGCCTAATGACTAGGGTTGAGCGAAACCGAACTGTAATATTTGGGTTCGTACCAAACTTTAGGATTTTTGGACCCCGGACCCGAACATTTCTGTAAAAGTTCGGGTTCAGGTTCGGTGTTTGGCGATTTCTTGGCACTTTTTGAAAGGCTGCAGAGCAGCCAATCAGCAAACGTTTAACTGTGTGCCCTTAGAAACCATCACAGCCATGCCTACTAATGGCATGGCTGTGGTTGCCCAGTGCAGCATGTGACCCAGCCTCTATATAAGCTGGAGTCACGTAGCGTTGCACGTCACTCTGCTGTGCTTAGTGTAGAGATAGGATGCTGCTGGTGATTTTAGGGAGAGAATAGGAAAGAATCTTTAATCAGAACTCCAATTGAACTCAGCGATCTACATAGATTTTGTTGTGTGGGTGCACAATCTTTTTACCCTGCTCTGAGCCCAGTGACACATAAAAATAACTTTATCCGTCTGTTAGTTAGGTGGGCGGCGGCGGCCATTTTATGCAAGCTCAGTGCACCAGCACTTTTGTGACATTCAAATCCAAGTTTGAAATACTGCAATAATAATCTGGTTTTAAAAAAACACCCTTTTTTGGCAATATCCTACATCTGGTGCCTTTGCATTATTAGTCAGTGTGCAATTTTAGCCAGAAATAAAGCTATAATTTTCTGGGTTTTAAAAAACTTAATTTTTGGGCAATTCAAGCGTTATGTGTGCAATTCAAGCGTTATATACTGCTGTCATATTCTGTTAGTAAAAAAACACCCTATTTGGGCAAAATACTTAATATTGCAGCCTTTGCTGCATATGTTATTGTTAAAAACAAGCTTGAAATACTTCAATAATTTTCTGGCTTTGAAAAAACACCCATTTTTGGCAATAACCTTCATCTTGGGCCTCTGCTGCATTAGTCAATTTGCAATTTAAGCTAGAAATACAGTTATAATTTTCTGGGTTTTAAAAAACACCCTTTTTGGGCAAAATTTTTAATTCCTAGTCTGCATCTGTTTGTGTGAGAAATACCCTTTAGATACTGTGGTTCTATTCTGCTATTAGAAAAACACCCATTTAGGGCAAAAAACTAAATTTTTCAGCCTTTGCTGCATATGTCATTGTGAGATACACCCTTTACATACCGTTGTTCTATTCTGCTATAAAAAAAACTGCAATTTAGGGCAAAAATCTTAAATTGCGGCCTAGTCTGCATCTGTACTTGTGAGATACACCATTTAGATACTGTGGTTCTATTCTGCTATTAGAAAAACACCCATTTTGGGCAAAACAATAAATTTTGCAGCCTTTGCTGCATATCATTGAGAGATACACCCTTTACATACTGTTGTTCTATACTGCAATTAAAAAAACACCTATTTTGGGCAAGATCCTAAATTTGAGAAATATGAGGAGAGCGTCAAACAAGAGACGTGGCCCCGGGCGTGGTGCTGCAGGTGGAGCTCCTGTTGCAGGGAGAGGACGTGGTCGATCTGTGCCAGCTACATGCACAAGTGAAACACCTTCCTCAGGTGCGAGTAGGCGACAGAACCTGCAGCGGTATTTGGTCGGGCCTAATGCGGCTCTACGAATGGTGAGGCCAGAACAAGTACAGGCGATAGTAGATTGGGTTGCTGACAGTGTCTCCAGTTCCTTCACATTGTCTCCCACCCAGTCTCCTGCTGAGAGATCAGAGTTGGCACCTGCAGCCGATGTCCAACAGTCTTTCACCTCACCCCCTTGCAAATCAGCCAAGCAGTCTGAGCCCCAAGTCATGCAGCATTCTCTTCTGCTTTTTGATGACTCTGTTAGCAGGGTTTCCCAGGGCCATCCACCTAGGCCTTCCCCTATAAGTGGAAGATATTGAGTGCACCGATGCCCAACCACTTATGTTTCAAGATGAGTACATGGGAGGACCATCGCAGTACGTCTCGGATGAAGACGAAACACAGGTGCCAACTGCTGGGGCTTTCGAAAGTGTGCAGACTGACAAGGAGGGCAGGGGTGAAGACTAGGTGGAAGATGATGTGGAGGACGATGAGGTCCTCGACCCCACATGGAATCAAGGTCATGCGAGTGACCTGTGTAGTTCGGAGGAAGAGGCGGTGGTTGCACAGAGCCACCAGCACAGCAGAAGAGGTAGCAGGGTGCAAAAGCAGAGCGGCCGTCCCCTAGACAGTACACCTGCTACTGCCCACCGCAGGAAGGGACCGAGCACAATTAAGTCAGCTCCAAGGAGTTCTCTGGTGTGGCACTTCTTCAAACAATGTGCTGACGACAAGACACGAGTGGTTTGCACGCTACGCAATCAGAGCCTCAAGCGAGGCATAAACGTTCTCAACCGGAGCACAACCTGCATGACTAGGCATCTAAGTGCAAAGCACGAGCTGCATTGGAGTAGACACCTCAAACAAAGAAAGGTCTCTGGCTCCTCCTGCTTCCTCTTCTGCTGCAGTCTCGGCCTCTTCATCCACCTCTGGAGTGACAGTGCCACCTGCCACCCCGCAAACAGAGGATCTGCCAGCAACACCACCATCTGGGTCACCAAGCATCTCCACAATGCCCCACTGAAGCGTTCAGCTCTCCATCTCCCAAACACTGGAGCGGAAGAGGAAGTACCCCCCTACCCACCCACGATTCCTGTTGCTGAATGCCAGCATTTCAAATTTATTGGCCTTTGAAATGCTGTCATTCCGTCTGGTGGAGATGGTGAGTTTTAAAAGCCTTATGGCGGTGGCTGTCCCACAATACGTCGTGCCCAGCCACCACTATTTTTCCAGGCGTGCCATCCCTTCCCTGCACAACCAAGTGGGGGACAAAATCAGGTGTGCACTGCGCAACTCCATCTGTGGCAAGGTACCCCTCACTATGGATACGTGAACCAGTAAGCATGGTCAGGGACGTTATATCTCCATAACAGCACACTGGGTAAATGCAGTGGCGGCTGGGCCTTAGGCAGATAGCAGTTTGGCGCATGTCCTTCCACCACCAAGGATTGCAGGGCGCTTCAGTTTGCCTCCTGTTGCTTCCTCCTCCTACTCTGCTTCTTCATCCTCTACCAGCTCCTCATCCAGTCAGTGTAACACCTTCACCACCAACTTCAGCTTCAGTTTGTCCCATTTTATTTATTAGCAGTATATGTTTTGTCATGTCAGGGGTGTTAGATTTGATACGTTGCAACCTAGGGGTTAATTGGCTTTGTATCTAGCGGTTTCCCTTTTTCTTCCCCTACCCCTCCCATCTACCCTCCCCCCGTTGAACAAACCTATTTAACCACAGGTGTCAGTCCACGTCACTAGGTTATGATTAAGAACTTTCGAGTTTGAAACATGTTAACCTGTGGTGGAGGGTGGTGAAGATTGAAGTATGTACTTTTATACCGATCTACAATAAAGACGATCAACCTTGATGGATGCTGGAGAATTTTCTATTCTTTTCTGATTATACAAGGGACAGGTCTGGTCCTCTCCGTGCACCGAATGCTTATGGTGAGCTGGATATTTTTCTCCTTGAATTACTGACGTTGTTATGGACTTTCTGTGCTCAGCCACATAGAGTGATTATTCAAGTCGTCTCGGTTAAGTACTAATTATATACTGTCATGCCCACCCCCACCACCACTGTTTCATATGGCTCATGCTGTGAACCCTGATCGCAGAGCCAAAGCAGAACATGTTTTTTCAACACAAAATTCCCAGCTACAGGATGATTTATTCATGAAAGCTAAAATGCTGGAACTAGAAAAACTGTTGATACACGCAATGAGAATATGGTGGGACCAGACAACATTAATCAAGTATGTGGAAAGATCAATGGTCCCTAGAGGTTTACGGATCAAAAAAATTCCAACGACCATCTTCTCGACATTCTATCTGCCTGTGCACAGCAATTAATGACACTCATCATAGAATATGAAGGAGAAAAATTGGTGTCAATTCAACAGGAGCTTGACAAATACAAAAGCCTCCTGAAGAAATTCAAAATTACACCTGAATATCAAGAAATGGAGACCAAATCAGCAGCTTTGTTAAAGGAATGTGAGGAAAGTATCATGAACTTTAAACATACTAAATTTC
Source organism: Bufo bufo (assembly GCF_905171765.1). NCBI lineage: Eukaryota > Metazoa > Chordata > Amphibia > Anura > Bufonidae > Bufo > Bufo bufo. The sequence goes on from NC_053391.1 coordinate 282,163,644, forward strand.
AGCGTGATGTATTTGATTATAGCAACAATCAAGTTTATGAATGAGGACGGAGAGAGAATCCTCCACATACTCCTAAGCACATTCAGAAAAAACTTTATAATCAGCAAATGCAGGGCAAGTCCAATTCTCAGCGAAGAGTTAGCTTCAGCTCAATGGAGGGCGATATATCTGAAGCAACTCATGACTCATCAGAATCAGGTGGAGAGCAAGTGCCGGAGAATTGTGAACGCTCAATCACGGAGAACAAGTCTTCTTATTATAGAAAAGAAAAAAAGTTCAGGAAAAAATCCTATACATCAAAAAACGCATCAGAAGAGCCGGACGCAAACATAAAAAAAAAAACAACACAATATGGCAACCAGACCACGCAAGAAATAGACATTCAAGCAGCGGATTTGACCGCTTATGATGTTATCAACATATCCAAAGTCTCCTTCACGGAGCAACAAGTCGATATACTTTCTAAAGGCCTAAATTTTGCACCTGCTGCGAACTTTGACATTTTTTCCACGATATTAGATATCAATAAGTTCATCAGGAATTTAACATTAAAAAAAAAAAATTTCAGGTCTTCTGACAATGTCCAAGATACAGTTGCTGATGTTTCATTACAGTCTATGTCTCAACCTGACTTTACTTTCCAGGAACATGTAGCCACAGTCTGTCTTGCGGAATTACAGTCGGAGAGTGCCTCTTCTCCCGTGGGGATATCATCTTGTAAAATGAGGACTATTAACTCTGAATACTATCCAATCAAATCCCGCACAGACAGCATGGTTTTATTTCAGGAGACTCTTGAGCGAGAGCTCACTGAAATAAACAATCAGGTCCAGCTAACAAGTCAGGATAATAATCTTACACCTTCACAAATATTAGCCTTAAAACAGCTTAAAGATCTCCAGGAGAATATTATCATCAGACCAGCTGATGGGGGGTCTGTAGTTGTACTAGACAAAGAAGTATATAGAGATCAAATGATGGCTATGTTATTAGATGCCAACATATATAAGAGGTTAAAGGGGGATCCACTGACCGGGTACTGCACAGAATACACTGTACTTTTGATAAAAGGTAAAAATATGGATATATTAGATGAAAAAACATTTACCTTTCTCAATGTAGATGCCTCTGTCACCCCTATTATCCATGCCCTTCCCAAAATGCACAAAAAAATTAATCCTCCACCTCTCAGACCTATTATATCAGGTATAGGATCGCTTCTTGAGAGGTTGGGTGAATGGTTGGATGGCATATTAAAACCTCTTGTAAAAAGGTTACCAGGCTATCTCAAAGATACCACTGATGTCTTAAAAGCAATGTCAAATAGGAGATGGGGGAGACACTATACGTGGCTTACTATGGATGTTATTTCGTTATATCCATCCATACCACATAACATAGCATTAGAATCCCTAGAATATCATCTACATAGATACAGTAGTCAATCTCCAGATTCAATAGACTATATATTGGACATTACCCAGGTCCTTTTGACACATAATTATTTCAGCTTTGATTCTGCATTTTTTTTGCAAATTCGCGGAGTTAGAATGGGGGCCAAATTTTCCCCATCTCTGGCAAACCTGACGATGGGGTATTGGGAGGAACGGTATTTATTTTCCAATGCCAATACTTTTGGCACTGACATCGTCTGGTTTGGCAGATACAGTGGGATGCTAAAGTTTGGGCAACCTTGTTAATCGTCATGATTTTCCTGTATAAATCATTGGTTGTTACGATAAAAAATGTCAGTTAAATATATCATATAGGAGACACACACAGTGATATTTGAGAAGTGAAATGAAGTTTATTGGATTTACAGAAAGTGTGCTATAATTGTTTAAACAAAATTAGGCAGGTGCATAAATTTGGGCACCACAAAAAAGAAATTAAATCAATATTTTGTAGATCCTCCTTTTGCTGAAATTACAGCCTCTAAACGCTTTCTGTAGGTTCCAATGAGAGTCTGGATTCTGATTGAAGGTATTTTGGACCATTTCTCTTTACAAAACATATTTAGTTCATTCAGGTTTGATGGCTTCCGAGCATGGACAGCTCTCTTTAAGTCACACCACAGATTTTCAATTATATTCAGGTCTGGGGACTGAGATGGCCATTCCAGAACGTTGTACTTGTTCCTCTGCATAAATGCCTTAGTGGATTTTGAGCAGTGTTTAGGGTCGTTGTCTTGTTGAAAGATCCAGCCCCGGCACAGCTTCAGCTTTGTCACTGATTCCTGGACATTGGTCTCCAGAATCTGCTGATACTGAGTGGAATCCATGCGTCCCTCAACTTTGACAAGATTCCCAGTCCCTGCACTGGCCACACAGCCCCACAGCATGATGGAGCCACCACCATATTTTACTGTAGGTAGCAGGTGTTTTTCTTGGAATGCTGTGTTCTTTTCTTCCATGCATAACGCCCCTTGTTATGGCCAAATAACTAAATTTTAGTTTCATCAGTCCACAGCACCTTATTCCAAAATGAAGCTGGCTTGTCCAAATGTGCTTTAGCCCACCTCAAGCGGCACTTTTTGTGCTGTGGGCGGAGAAAAGGCTTCCTCTGCATCACTCTCGCATACAGCATCTCCTTGTGTAAAGTGCGCCGAATGGTTGAACGATGCACAGTGACTCCATCTGCAGCAAGATGATGTTGTAGGTCTTTGGTGCTGGTCTGTGGGTTGACTCTGACTGTTCTCACCATTCGTCGCTTCTGTCTATCCAAGATTTTTCTTAGTCTGCCACTTCGAGCCTTAACTTGAACTGAGCCTGTGGTCTTCCATTTCCTCAATATATTCCTAACTGTTGAAACAGACAGCTGAAATCTCTGAGACTGCTTTCTGTATCCTTCCCCTAAACCATGATGGTGAACAATCTTTGTTTTCAGGTCATTTGAGAGTTGTTTTGAGACCCCCATGTTGCTACTATTCAGAGAAAATTAAAAGAGGAGGGAAACTTACAATTGACCCCCTTAAATACTCTTTCTCATAATTGGATTCACCTGTGTATGTAGGTCAGGGGTCACTGAGCTTAGCATGCCAATTTGAGTTCCAATAATTAGTTCTAAAGGTTTTGGAATCAATAAAATGACAACAGTGCCCAAATTTATGCACCTGCCTACTTTTGTTTAAACAATTATAGCACACTTTCAGTAAATCCAATAAACTTCATTTCACTTCTCAAATATCACTGTGTGTGTCTCCTAGATGATATATTTAACTGACATTTTTTATTGTAACAACCAACGATTTATACAGGAAAATCATGACGATTAACAAGGTTGTCCAAACTTTAGCATCCCACTGTACATCGATGATTTGCTCCTCATTTGGAGCGGCGATGTGTCTGCCATACCAGACTTTGCCGGATATGCGAATATTAATTCATACAATTTACGTTTCACCCACTCCATTGATATTCACAGCATTTCTTTTTTGGATTTGACTCTCAAGGGCATTCCAAACACTGTAGTCCATACAGAATCACATCACAAAGAGATTACAGTTAGCACTATTTTGCAAACCAGCAGCCACCACCCTAATCATACCATTAAGGCCATTCTAGTAGGTGAATTCATTAGAGCTAAAAGAAATTGTAGTACCCAGGTGGGATTTGAAAAAGAAGCAGATTACATCTGGAATAGGTTGAAAAAAAGAGGATATACTAACTACAGTCGTGGCCAAAAGTTTTGAGAATGACACAAATATTAGTTTTCACAAAGTTTGCTGCTAAACTGCTTTTAGATCTTTGTTTCAGTTGTTTCTGTGATGTAGTGAAATGTAATTACACGCACTTCATGCGTTTCAAAGGCTTTTATCGACAATTACCTGACATTTATGCAAAGAGTCAGTATTTGCAGTGTTGCCTCTCTGACTAATGTTAAAACTCAATCTTTTATTTCACTATGTTAAAAATACCAATAAACTTCTTGGGAACATTTGTTAAAAATCTCAGGAATTGAATGAATCAGGGACATACATATATCAACACAAGTGGTATATGTCCCTGATTCATTCAATTCCTGAGATTTTTAACAAATGTTCCCAAGAAGTTTATTGGTACTTTTAACATAGTGAAATAAAAGATTGAGTTTTAACATTAGTCAGAGAGGCTGCAAAGTTACGCTCAGGTCCTAGTGACCACCTAATCCCAATTTGTTGCATTATAATAGCGTAGCAACCTCCTGAGGGATCCTCTCGTTTGTTATTTTCAAGTATTTGCAGTGTTGGCCCTTCTTTTTCAGGACCTCTGCAATTCGACTGGGCATGCTCTCAATCAACTTCTGGGCCAATTCCTGACTGATAGCAACCCATTCTTTCATAATCACTTCTTGGAGTTTGTCAGAATTAGTGGGTTTTTGTTTGTCCACCCGCCTCTTGAGGATTGACCACAAGTTCTCAATGGGTGTCACGGATGGTGTACAGGAAACAAGACAATGCAATATAATCAATGACTCACTGGATCCACAACTAAGGAACAAAAGGGAGACCCCTGCATGAGACCTGCCACTCTCCCTGACTGCTCAGCCTATGCGAACACCCCAAAGGTGGATGGGCGCATATCCACGTACCTCGGCTATCTAATACCTGAAGACCCTACAATAGTGAGGGGACATGACCACCGGCTCCCTACACCAGACACGGAGGGAGTCAGGGTCTCCTGAAATCCAGCAGACAGAAAATCACAAATAAAGGAACAGTACTTATCTTGCAGAGGACTGGGAAATAGGAACAGCATGCACACACACTCCAGGAAGTTGTATAAGCCGCACACTACTGCATCATGGAGAGGAACCCAAAGGGAAGCAATCAGTCCAACTGCATGACAGCTGAGATAGACCAACGAGACGAGGAACCGAAACCAAAACAAAGAAACTCAAGGAGGAGGATCTGGAAGGCTCCTGTCAGAGCTTCTCAGCTGTTTGGTTGTGACAGTACCCCTCCCTCTACGAGTGGACTCCGGACACTCAGAGGCCACCTTCTCAGGATGGGACCTATGGAAAGCCCTGATGAGACGAGTGGCCTTAATGTCCATCACTGGGACCCACATCCTCTCCTCAGGACCATAACCCTCCCAATGAACGAGGTACTGGAGAGAACCGTGGACAAGACGAGAATCCACAATCCTAGAGACCTGAAATTCAAGATTTCCATCAACCACAATCGGAGGAGGAGGCAAAGGCGAGGGTACAATAGGTTGAAAATAAGGTTTCAATAAGGACTTATGAAAAACATTATGGATCTTCCAAGTCTGAGGAAGATCAAGACGGTAGGCAACAGGATTGATGACAGACAGGATCTTGTAAGGCCCAATAAACCTAGGACCCAACTTCCAGGAGGGAACCTTCAATTTGATATTCTTGGTAGACAACCACACCAGATCACCAACATTCAGGTCCGGACCAGGCACACGTCTCTTATCTGCCACACGCTTATATCTCTCACTCATGCTCTTTAGATTATCCTGAATCTTTTGCCAAATAGATGACAAAGACGAGGAGAATCTGTCCTCATCAGGTAAACCAGAAGACCCCTCTCCCGAGAAAGTCCCAAACTGCGGATGAAACCCATATGCACCAAAAAATGGTGACTTATCAGAGGACTCCTGACGAGGGTTATTTAAAGCAAACTCAGCAAGGGACAAAAAAGAACACCAATCCTCCTGATTCTCCGCCACAAAACAGCGCAGATATGTCTCCAGATTCTGATTGACGCGCTCTGTCTGGCCATTCGACTGCGGGTGGAAAGCAGAAGAGAATGACAACCGAACACCCAAGCGAGAACAGAAAGCCTTCCAGAATCTGGAAACAAACTGCGTGCCCCTATCAGAGACTATGTCTGAAGGGATACCATGCAATTTGACAATGTGGTCAATAAATGCCTGCGCCAGCGTCTTAGCATTGGGCAAACCAGGAAAAGGGATGAAATGCACCATTTTGCTAAAACGGTCCACCACCACCAGAATCACAGTCTTCCCCGAGGAACGAGGCAAGTCCGTTATGAAGTCCATGGACAGATATGTCCAAGGACGGGAAGGAATGGGTAAAGGAAGGAGAGGACCTGATGGCCGTGAATGAGGGACTTTGGCACGAGCGCAAGTCTCGCAAGCTGCCACAAAACCCTCAACCGACTTACGAAGCGCAGGCCACCAGAATCTCCGAGCGATGAGATCCAGTGTGGCTCTTGCCCTCGGGTGCCCAGCAAGGACCGTATCGTGGTGTTCCTGATGAGTCTTGAAATCAGGAGAAAAAATCAAAATGTCATCCAAATACACTAATACAAGTTTTCCCATAAAATGATAAAAAATGCTGTTCACGAAATGCTGAAAAACGGCTGGGGCATTCATCAAACCAAAAGGCATAACCAAATTCTCAAAATGGCCCTCAGGGGTATTGAAAGCCGTCTTCCATTCGTCTCCTTCTCTGACCCTGACCAGGTTGTATGCCCCTCTTAGGTCTAATTTGGAAAAGACTTTAGCCCCAACAACCTGGTTAAACAGGTCCGGGATCAGAGGAAGCGGATAAGGGTCACGAATAGTGATACTGTTCAGCTCCCTGAAATCCAGACAAGGTCTTAAAGAACCATCTTTTTTCTTAACAAAGAAAAAACCAGCGGCAACAGGTGACTTCGAGGGTCGTATGTGTCCTTTTCTCAGACTCTCAGAGATATAAGCACGCATAGCGACCCTCTCAGGTTGGGATAGATTGTATAAACGAGATTTAGGCAGCTTGGCGCCTGGGATGAGATTAATAGGGCAATCGTAATCCCTGTGCGGAGGCAAATCCTGAACTCCACTCTCAGAGAAGACATCCGAAAATTCAGAGAGGAAAGGTGGTACAGTCTTAGTAGAAACCTCAGAAACAGATGTCATGAGGCAATTCTCTCTGCAAAAGTCACTCCAACCATTTATTTGCCTCGCTTGCCAATTAATGGTGGGGTTATGTTTAGTGAGCCAGGGTAGCCCCAACACTAGAGGAGTAGGCAAACCGCTAAGGACGAAACATGACACATCCTCAACATGAGCATCACTCACAATTAAACGGATATTGTGAACTATGCCCTTTAATAATTTCTGAGAAAGTGGAGCTGAATCAATAGCAAAAACAGGAATATCCTTTCCCAAAGTGCATACCTGGAAACCATGAGTTATTGCAAATTGATTATCAATGAGATTGACAGCTGCTCCACTATCCACAAAAATCTCACAAAAAATGCTCTTGCTCTCTAGCGCCACCCTAGCAGGCAGGAAAAAACGGGAACTACAAGCAAACGGAAAACCTTCAATTTCCGCCTCAACCCTGCCAATAGTAACAGACGAAACATTTTTAAAAGATTTTTTCCTTTTTGTTTCTTTATTACCCCCAGAAGACTGCCTGAATCTCCTAGAGGGACAAACATTTGCCAAATGATTTATACCTCCACAACAAAAACAAACCCTCCTATGCGGGCTGAATCTTCTATTGTCAGAGGCAATCAACCCCAGCTGCATGGGCTCCTGCTCAGAAGGGGCTGACAGCGACTGAGACCCCTGCGCACAGAATGAGACCGCTGCACTGTCCCGGGACTGAGTATGACAGGAAGGAGAGATCTCTCCTCTCTCTATAAGACGCCTGTCAATACGAACGGCCTGAGACATAGCAGAATCCAAGGAGGTAGGTTTCTCATGAAAGGCAAATGCATCTTTCAATCCCTCTGAAAGACCATGGCAAAATTGACTTCGGAGTGCAGCATCATTCCAACCAGTATCAGCTGCCCATCTCCGAAATTCAGAGCAGTTTATCTCTGTGGATTGTTTACCCTGGCATAACAGACGTAGTCTAGACTCGATACGATCTGGATCATCATATATCTGACCCAGGGCTAAAAAGAATTCATCCACTGAACGGAGGGGCCGTGCCCCCTCCGGCAGCGAAAAGGCCCAGGACTGAGCGTTACCCCTGAGCAGCGATATAATGATCCCCACCCTCCGTTCCTCATCACCAGAGGAATGGGGAAGAAGGCGAAAATAGAGTTTGCAAGCCTCTCTAAAACGCACAAAATACTCACTACCCCCCCGGAGAACGTATCCGGGAGCGAGATCTTAGGCTCAGAACAAACTCCATGAACGCAAGCTGAACCGGTCACTTGAAACTGAGAAAAAGTCTTACGGAGATCAGCTACCTCCAATGAAAGACCCTGGAAGCGTTCAGCCAAAAGTGAAACCGGATCCATGCTTGAGACGGTTTTGGCGGCTTATAATGTCACAGGAAACAAGACAATGCAATATAATCAATGACTCACTGGATCCACAACTAAGGAACAAAAGGGAGACCCCTGCATGAGACCTGCCACTCTCCCTGACTGCTCAGCCTATGCGAACACCCCAAAGGTGGATGGGCGCATATCCACGTACCTCAGCTATCTAATACCTGAAGACCCTACAATAGTGAGGGGACACGACCACCGGCTCCCTACACCAGACACGGAGGGAGTCAGGGTCTCCTGAAATCCAGCAGACAGAAAATCACAAATAAAGGAACAGTACTTATCTTGCAGAGGACTGGGAAATAGGAACAGCATGCACACACACTCCAGGAAGTTGTATAAGCCGCACACTACTGCATCATGGGGAGGAACCCAAAGGGAAGCAATCAGTCCAACTGCATGACAGCTGAGATAGACCAACGAGACGAGGAACCGAAACCAAAACAAAGAAACTCAAGGAGGAGGATCTGGAAGGCTCCTGTCAGAGCTTCTCAGCTGTCTGGTTGTGACAATGGGATTAAGATCTGGGGAGTTTCCAGACCATGGACCCAAAATGTCAATGTTTTGGTCCCCCGAGCCACTTAGTTATCTTTTTTGCCTTATGGCACGGTGCTCCATCGTGCTGGAAAATGCATTGTTCTTCACCAAACTGTTGTTGGATTATTGGAAGAAGTTGCTGTTGGAGGGTGTTTTGGTACCATTGTTTATTCATGGCTGTGTTTTTAGGCAAAATTGTGAGTGAGCCCACTCCCTTGGATGAGAAGCAACCCCACACATGAATGGTCTCAGGATGCTTTACTGTTGGCATGACACAGGACTGATGGTAGCGCTCACCTTTTCTTCTCCGAACAAGCCTTTTTCCAGATGCCCCAAACAATCGGAAAGAGGCTTCATCGGAGAATATGACTTTGCCCCAGTCCTCAGCAGTCCATTTACCATACTTTCTGCAGAAGATCAATCTGTCCCTGATGTTTTTTTTGGAGAGAAGTGGCTTCTTTGCTGCCCTTCTTGACACCAGGCCATCTTCCAAAAGTCTTCGCCTCACTGTGTGTGCAGATGCGCTCACACCTGCCTGCTGCCATTCCTGAGCAAGCTCTGCACTGGTGGCACTCCGATCCTGCAGCTGAATCCTCTTTAGGAGACTATCCTGGCGCTTGCTGGACTTTCTTGGACGCCCTGTAGCCTTCTTAACAAGAATTGAACCTCTTTCCTTGAAGTTCTTGATGATCCTATAAATTGTTGATTGAGGTGCAATTTTAGTAGCCACAATATCCTTGCCTGTGAAGCCATTTTTATTCAACACAATGATGGCTGTACGTGTTTCTTTGCAGGTCACCATGGTTAACAATGGAAGAACAATGAGTTCAAGCATCACCCTCCTTTTAACATGTCAAGTCTGCCATTTTAACCCAATCAGCCTGACATAATGATCTCCAGCCTTGTGCTCGTCCACATTCTCACCTAAGTTAACAAGACGATTACTGAAATGATCTCAGCAGGTCCTTTAATGACAGCAATGAAATGCAGTGGAAAGTTTTTTTGGGGATTAAGTTAATTTTCATGGCAAAGAAGGACTATGCAATTCATCTGATCACTCTTCATAACATTCTGGAGTATATGCAAATTGCTATTATAAAAACTTAAGCAGCAACTTTTCCAATATTTATGTAATTCTCAAAACTTTTGGCCACAACTGTAGATGCTGAAAAGAGCTAAAAATATAGCCTCCAATAAAAATTGAGATGAACTCCTATTTAAACCATGTAAACAAAAAAATAGGATTTCAACCAATTCTTCCAAACCCACCATGGTACTCACGTACAGCCGACAATTCAGCTCCATCAAACAAGCAGTTTTCAAATGCCTTCCAATCCTCTATGAGGACAGTATCCTGTATGATACACTTAAAGATGGATGCAGGATTGTTCCTCGACGTTCCTGTACATTGGACAATATGTTGTCTCCCTCACTTTTCACTCAAATTGCCTCTACAAGGAGCTCCTGGCTAAAATACCAAGGCTTTACTAAATGCGGGAGCCATCCTTGTAAGACTTGCAATTATGTACAGTGTACTACCACTTTTGATAATGCAACACATGCTGAAAAATTTTAAATTAAAAACTATATAAGTTGCAATTCAACTGGGGTAATTTACATTATAAAATTTACATGTTGCGATCTTCTATATGTAGGATGCACCAGTAGACAACTAAAAACAAGAACACGGGAACATCTAAATTATGTGGCAAACCCTCAGGCTTTAGGCATCTCCAGTGTAGCCAAACATTTTATTAACATTCATAATAGAAGTGTCAGCTACATACGTGTATTTGCCATCGAAAAAGTAACACTTCCCTTCAGAGGTGGTAATTTGAAGAAAAAAATCTTGCTGAGGAAAGCATACTGGATCTTTAGGCTAGGCACAAGGCATCCTGCAGGTCTCAATCTTATAAAAGCATTATTATTTTTTTTATCATTAATGTTTTCTTCTTCCTATAATATAGTAAGGCTGGTTACAGCTTGGATTTGTGGGTGGGGCTGCCCTCTATATAATCCCGAGCGGCCTCACCCTGGGGGCGGTCACTTCGTGCTTCTGCCTCTATCATTCTGGTGTGGGTTCTCAGGTGCACAGCTGCCGCAGGGTGTCATTAGCAAACTAGCTTCTCTGGTGGTAGGATTTCTCTTTGCAGCATGGAGCTTGTTATTTTGCTCTCTGCTACCGTAGCATGCACGCCCCATACTACGTAAGTAGGTTGGGCCGGGCCGTCTCTCCTGGCCAGTCGGAACCGACTTTGCTAGCGAACGGGAGGCTTCGCCTCAGAATCTGCTACCTCAGGTTGCTCGTTGGGGCTAAATACTTCTATTTCTTTTCAACTTTGTTTGTTGGTTATAGAAGTTAGTTCCTAAAAATCTTACAAGTTTTACTTCGCCTTGTTCATCTCGTATGAAAAGTTACTTCAGCCGATTTGCTGTAAAGGAAGAGTTACCTGGTCTGCACGTGACGTCACTTTTGGAGATCGGACGCAGCTGTTATTGTTTAGGCCTCTTGCTGTAGCTGTTCCTTGCCATGTGTCTCCCCCCTCCCCCCGCTACCACCATCTTTAGACTTCATGTATTTCACTGCTCCATGTACTTAAGAACCCTGCCGCACTTTTATGCTCTGCTGTTATCCTGAGCGGCATTTACACTTTCGGCTTTTATTTCATGTTTTTATGCTGCATCCGCACGTCTTTACTGTCCAGCACTTTCCTACTCTTGGTTCGTATTCACTCAGATTGGTCTCACATTCAAGCTGCGATCACCTGTTGGCTGTTACATCTCATTCCGTACCCAGCCGACAGCCGGATCTGTATTACACGCCTGTTATTACATGTTGTGTACTCGGCTTACAGCTGCTACTGTTACTCCATTTTATTCTCGGGACGCACCACCCTGGTGTTCACACCTTGCTCCACTCACAACCAGAGCTGCGTTCATGCGTCGACTGTTATTCCATGTTTGCTCTGCTCACCGTGAGAGCTGTGTTTGCACGTCTGCTGTGACAACATGTTCATACTAGGCTTGTTTCAGAGCTGCATTCACTTTCACTGTTGCATCATGTTTATGCTCCACTCATATTTAGAGCTTCTGTTCTACCAATTTCATTTGCGGCCACACCCAGAGGTGCATTCACACTACGCTGTCAAATCATTTTTTGCACTCCACCCTCGACGAGAGTTTCATTCATCCGTCTATCGATATATCAGGTTTACTCTACTCGCACCCAGAGCTGTGTTCACACGTCCTATGCTACTTCAGGTTCTTTCCATGTGTGCTGTCACATCAAGTTAATATTCCGTTCACATCCAAAGCTGCGTCCGCATGTCTGCTTTTACATCTTGTCCTACACTCCATTCCCATACTTAGAGCTGCGCCCATACCATGTTTTTTAGGTACCACTCACATCCAAAGCCCCATTTGTTGTTACATTATGTGTTGTACTCTGCTTCCACTCAAAGCTGCATTCTCCTGTTCATTGCTACGTCATGGTTTTACTCAATCTCACCGGGGCAGTCTGCACCCACCGCTCTGGTACCTCTCTCCCAACAAACATAACTGCGTTCTTTTCAGGCTTGCGTTCCTTTCCTCGGTGGTCTGTTACATCCTATAGGCCTACTTTTCTGTTCACCTCATATTTACTCAGACTGGTCTCCTTTAAAAAAAATAATAATTTCATTACTGCAGTCCGAGTCGTCCGCCGCTTGTACGCGTCTCCAGGACGTGTAAGCTCCTTCCCTCAGTCCATCCCCTCCACAGGGCTCCTCCGATCAGCGCTCATGTGTTTCCCTGCTTCCGGTCGTGGGGTCGGCGTGCGTTCCAGCGTGGAACGCATGTTGAGAACCACTGCCGAACTTGTGTGTTTTGAATTACAGGTGGTGTCCTGGTTAGTACTGTGGCATTGCTGCCCAAACTTACCGGTGCTCGCTCCTCCCGGTTCCTCTATGCTTCCTACAGCAGCATTTTGCAGATCAGGTTCACACATGCTGACATCGCTCTTGATAGTGGCTTGCAGCTAAACCAGCTCCTCTATTCCTTGTTGTGGTTGCTAGGAGCTGGTCATACAGTGAAGAATCCTCACGTTGGAGCGCATGCTGGGCTGTGTTTTACATGAATACGACTCACCTGGGTTGGCAATACACAGCTTCAGCCTAAACTCTATGCGCGGTCACTGCTCGCTGACCATTTGCCTGCCGTCATCTGTACTGATATGTAGTGGTAGCATGGCCATTCTGTATGTGTATGTTCATTTATTCATATGCTATGTTTCCCTGTTTCCCACTGGATCGCCCAGGCTCGTACCTACCTCTGTCTCCTGGATCGCCCAGGCTCATACCTACCTCTGTCTCCTGGATCGCCCAGGCTCGTACCTACCTCTGTCTCCTGGATCGCCCAGGCTCATACCCACCTCTGTCTCCTGGATCTCCCAGGCCGTCATCTCCTCAGTTATTCCTCCTTCTGACCCGACTAGAGTTTGTTCTCCTGGGAACGAAAAAACAGGGAGTTCTCCAGTCATCTGGAGATCGGCAGTCTCCGCTTGGCTGACAAACTTGATGGGGGGCCGGATTTCCCTTAACCGGGTTCCTTCCCTTCCCAGGTTAGGTGGAGGTGCTATTTTACGGTTTCCTAATGTACCATTTTGGGCAAATTTTTCTAAAACAAACAGGGCTGCAGTACCGTCTGATATCCAGTCCTCCCAATCAGCCAAGTAGCTGCTCAACAGCTTCCTGAATTCTTCAGGTATCACGCATATGTCTTTTGTCTGTCTTCCCTGCTTCTTGTCTCGCTCTCACACATCATCTGATGTCTCCCTGGATCGCCCAGGCCCACGCTGCCTCTGTCATCCTGGATCGCCCAGGCTCGCTCTGTCATCTTGGATCGCCCAGGCTCGCTCTGTTTCTGTCATCCTGGATCGCCCAGGCTCGCTCTGTCTCCGTCATCCCGGATCGCCCAGGCTCGCTCTGCCTCTGTCATCCTGGATCGCCCAGGCTCGCTCTGTTTCCTGTCATCCTGGATCACCCAGGCTCGCTCTGCCTCTGTCATCCTGGATCGCCCAGGCTTGCTCTGTCTCTATCATCCTGGATCGCCCAGGCTCGCTCTGTCTCTATCATCCTGGATCGCCCAGGCTCGCTCTGCCTCTGTCATCCTGGATTGCCCAGGCTCGCTCTGCCTCTGTCATCCTGGATCGCCCAGGCTCGCTCTGTCTCTATCATCCTGGATCGCCCAGGCTCGCTCTGCCTCTGTCATCCTGGATCACCCAGGCTCGCTCTGCCTCTGTCATCCTGGATCGCCCAGGTTCGCTCTGCCTCTGTCATCCTGGATCGCCCAGGCTCGCTCTGCCTCTGTCATCCTGGATCGCCCAGGCTCGCTCTGCCTCTGTCATCCTGGATCGCCCAGGTTCGCTCTGCCTCTGTCATCCTGGATCGCCCAGGTTTGCTCTGCCTCTGTCATCCTGGATCGCCCAGGCCCACGCTGCCTCTGCCATCCTGGATCGCCCAGGCTCGCTCTGCCTCTGTCATACTGGATCGTCACGTTTTTCCACCAATGTCCGTCGCCGACTCACTTTTATTAGCTAGTGGCCGTCGCCTGTTCCGTCTGTTTTATAGCTGTCTAGGCCTTCCTGAACACGTCAGGTCCACTTAGCCGGATACTTTCACCAGACTGTCTTCTACCTGCACCTCCAGGGTTATCTTTTCTGCCTGATTCGCTCAGGTTTTCTTGTCGGCCAGTTTCCACCTGAATCACTCAGGTCCGCGTACTGGCTGTCTCTTTCTTAAAATAACTCAGACGACAGCCACTATTAGGGTCCACCTTAGTTTCCACCTCATAACTATCCGGTGCCTTCCTGAATCGCTCAGGACATTTAACAGCCCGGCACCTGCTCAGGCTCATGTTACCTCCTGTGTCGCTCGGGTCATCTTTTCTGTTACGGCCACGTACAACCACCTGAATCACGCAGGGTTAGGTTCTTCGTCCTGAATCATTCAGGACGTCACTCGATTCACTCAGGTACATTCGGCATTGTCACCGGAATCGTTCAAGTTCCTCTAGTCGCCAAAACTAGTCAGGTAGGTCCTCCCGTCGAGATCAAGTTCTTATCCATGTCAAACGGTTGGTGTCCTGTCAAGGTGCTGGGAGACCTTGCCGAGTTTCTCCTTCCTCTTTCTCCAGAGGACCCGCTTCTTCCCCTCCAGGGCAGGCCCCTCACCGTGGCTTAGGTCATTCCTCACATCCGCATGCTAGCAGCAGGTTTGGGGTATAATCCAGATACTATTTCAGGGCACTCGTTCCGCATAGGAGCCGCCTCCTTGGCCTCCAAGCTCCAGGTGCCCGCGCATGTTATCCGCAAGATGGGGCGCTGGAAGTCCTCGTGCTTTGCTAGGTATATTCCCAATCCGCAGGTAGAGATTTCCAGGGCTTTCGTTCGTTGGCATTGTGACTTATCCTGTTCGGTTTCAAATATATATTTCACACCTAGCAGTGTTGGTAGTCTTTTTGCCCACATATTCAGGCCTACCCCGCACTGGCTTCGGGCACAGTTCAGCCAGATAGATCATGGAGGGCTGGTAGGCATCCCTCCCAACTCCACGTTCTTGCACACCTCAGCCCAGGCCACAAATAATATATATGATTTCAGTGACATTTAGAGTCATATGCAGTTATAAGATCAACACCTATCTTGTATTCGTAACTCATATATCTATTTATGGTATCGGGGGCTGTTCATATACAGCGTTTTTTTAAGCCGGTATCATTGTTTTAGGATTTTTCAGGAGTTATGTCTTTACATTGTCCTACAGTTATGGTTTTATACTACAGGGAGTGCAGAATTATTAGGCAAGTTGTATTTTTGAGGATTAATTTTATTATTGAACAACAACCATGTTCTCAATGAACCCAAAAAACTCATTAATATCAAAGCTGAATATTTTTGGAAGTAGTTTTTAGTTTGTTTTTAGTTTTAGCTATTTTAGGGGGATATCTGTGTGTGCAGGTGACTATTACTGTGCATAATTATTAGGCAACTTAACAAAAAACAAATATATACCCATTTCAATTATTTATTTTTACCAGTGAAACCAATATAACATCTCAACATTCACAAATATACATTTCTGACATTCAAAAACAAAACAAAAACAAATCAGTGACCAATATAGCCACCTTTCTTTGCAAGGACACTCAAAAGCCTGCCATCCATGGATTCTGTCAGTGTTTTGATCTGTTCACTATCAACATTGCGTGCAGCAGCAACCACAGCCTCCCAGACACTGTTCAGAGAGGTGTACTGTTTTCCCTCCTTGTAAATCTCACATTTGATGATGGACCACAGGTTCTCAATGGGGTTCAGATCAGGTGAACAAGGAGGCCATGTCATTAGATTTTCTTCTTTTATACCATTTCTTGCCAGCCACGTTGTGGAGTACTTGGACGCGTGTGATGGAGCATTGTCCTGCATGAAAATCATGTTTTTCTTGAAGGATGCAGACTTCTTCCTGTACCACTGCTTGAAGAAGGTGTCTTCCAGAAACTGGCAGTAGGACTGGGAGTTGAGCTTGACTCCATCCTCAACCCGAAAAGGCCCCACAAGCTCATCTTTGATGATACCAGCCCAAACCAGTACTCCACCTCCACCTTGCTGGCGTCTGAGTCGGACTGGAGCTCTCTGCCCTTTACCAATCCAGCCACGGGCCCATCCATCTGGCCTTCAAGACTCACTCTCATTTCATCAGTCCATAAAACCTTAGAAAAATCAGCCTTGAGATATTTCTTGGCCCAGTCTTGACGTTTCAGCTTGTGTGTCTTGTTCAGTGGTGGTCGTCTTTCAGCCTTTCTTACCTTGGCCATGTCTCTGAGTATTGCACACCTTGTGCTTTTGGGCACTCCAGTGATGTTGCAGCTCTGAAATATGGCCAAACTGGTGGCAAGTGGCATCTTGGCAGCTGCACGCTTGACTTTTCTCAGTTCATGGGCAGCTATTTTGCGCCTTGGTTTTTCCACACGCTTCTTGCGACCCTGTTGACTATTTTGAATGAAACGCTTGATTGTTCGATGATCACTTTCAGAAGCTTTGCAATTTTAAGAGTGCTGCATCCCTTTGCAAGATATCTCACTAGACTGCTTACCAAGACTGCTTAGACTGCATATCTCCAAGACTGCTTACCAAGAGCTGATTTACAAGAGCATTGAGATATTCAGGAGACCAACTTAGTCTAACTCAGAGTTTTTCCACTGTAGCAGAACTTCAGTGGTGTTTCTGGTCAATACTCAGACACTGTGTTTCAAGAGAGCAGAACTTCAGTGGTGTTTCTGGTCAATACTCAGACACTGTGTTTCAAGAGAGGTAAGGAATTTGCTAGACACAGTATCTCTATTGTCTGATTGCAAATGAGCATAGGCAAGTAAGGTGTTAATTTGCTGTTGGGGGAGGAGCCTTTGTGGGAGGGTGTGTATATAAACCCACACAGTATTAGCTTGCTAATTATAGCTTGCTGCTTCTCCAAGACTGCTTACCAAGAGCTGATTTACAAGAGCATTGAGATATTCAGGAGATAATCTGGAGGTGGATACAATCTAAACAAGTAAGAGTTGTTTGTTTAAAATCTTTTCCCTCTTTACAATGGCAGACCTGGTTCTGTGCAGGAATTGTTGTGCTTTTATTTCAGGTTCCACTCTTCAGAGGTTTGGATACTGTCTGATCTGTAGACAGCTCTCCATAATGCAGCAGGAAATTACCTTTTTGAAATATGAGGTTTTTAAATTAACCACTAAACAAACTCAGGCTGAGAACATTGCAATGCCACTGCCACAGAGGCCCCCTAGAATAGGGAGATGGGTTACTGTAGGTTCTGGTAGACTGAGAGTTGTGGATAGAAGGCATGTCCCACAGTCTGTGGCTCTCCATAATTCATTTGCAGCACTTTCAGAGTGCAAGAGCAACATGGAGGATGGCTCAAGCACAGTGGGTGAGAAACAATCATCTCCCATGCCTAAAGTATGTAAGACTGCAGCCAAAGACAAAAAGGAGAAGGTGAGGATTGATAGTAAGCAGCTGTTGGTGGGCGATTCCATCATAAGAGGTGTGAAGTTTGAGGAGAATGGTGTTGTGAGATGTCTCCCTGGTGCTACCGCTAGCAGGGATAGACGACGGATCGTTAATATTGTTAGGCAAGCAAAGCAGGAAAGGGAAGTGGATGTTATTCTCCATCTTGGGACAAACGATCTGGCTTGCAATGAGGTTTCAAAGGTGAAAGAAGCTTTTCACACACTTGGAAAGGATATACAGGAGGTTGCATCAACTGTTTCATTCTCTGCAGTTTTGCCTGTGCATAACCTTCAGCATGACAGGAAGATGCGCATTAAGGAATTCAATGTATGGCTTGGTGAATGGTGTCTGAACCAAGGGTTTGGCTTTGTGTCTCATGTTAGCTCTTGTTGGAATGGAAAAGAACTGTACAAGAAAGATGGTTTGCACCTTTCTCTCAAAGGAACGAATGTCCTCGGTGAACAGTTCCAGGTATTTGCTAAGAAGCATTTAAACTAGGAAAGGGGGGCGAAAGAGTGATAATCCAGCAGTCCAACTGCCCCCCGAAACAATGCCAGAAAAGGGCAGTAGCACAAAGGTTAAGAAATGACAAGCTCAGAGTCTTGTCTACAAATGCTCGCAGTCTAGGAAATAAGATCAATGAACTTGAGGCTATAATGGCATCTGAGAATATAGATGTAGTGGCTGTTACTGAGACGTGGTTCAAGGGGAGTAATGACTGGGATATATCAATACCAGGGTTCTCTCTATACAGGAAAGACAGAGAAGGCAAGAAGGGGGGAGGGGTGGCCCTGTATGTGAAAGATAACCTAAAATCTAATTTGATACAAGTTAGTGAGAACAATTTAGAGTCAGTTTGGGTTACCGTGCAGCTTGATAATCATAAGGCAACTCGTGTAGGTGTGATATATAGACCACCTAGCCAAGTCAAAGAATTAGATGATCTACTAGTTGAGGAAATAGCTAAAATGACATTGAAGGGGGAAGTTATCATTATGGGAGACTTCAATCTTCCAGATGTAAACTGGAAAACCAAAATAGCTAGTTCTGCCAGGAGTACAGATATTCTAAATTCCCTACTGGGATTATCTCTACAGCAAGTAGTGGAGGAGCCAACCCGGAAGGAGGCCATTTTAGATTTAGTATTCACAAATGGGAATTTGGTATCTGATATTACTGTAGGGGAAAGCTTGGGATCTAGTGATCACCAGTCAGTGTGGTTTACTATAAGTACAGTGACTGAGTCACACCACACAAAAACAAAAGTTTTAGATTTTAGAAAAACAGACTTTTCTAAAATTAGATTAGTGGTATACAAGTCCCTATCAGACTGGAACAGTTTCATTGGAGTCCAGGAGAAATGGGACTACTTAAAAGTGGCACTATTGAAGGCAACAGAAAATTGCATTAGGCTTGTCAGTAAAAGCAAAAAAAGGAAGAGACCACTGTGGTACTCAGCAGAAGTGGCCAAAATCATTAAAAACAAAAAGATAGCATTTAGGAATTATAAAAAAAAACAAAACGAGGATGACAGACAAATTTATAAGATTAGGCAGAGAGAGGCCAAACAAGTTATAAGAGCTTCCAAAGCACAGGCAGAAGAGAAATTAGCTCAGTCAGGAAAAAAAGGCCAGAAGGCATTCTTCAGATACATAAATGAAAAAAGGAAACTAAAACAAGGAATTACCAAATTAAAAACAAAAGAAGGAATGTATATAGAAGAAGATAAAGAACTAGCTGACTGCCTCAATGAATATTTCTGTTCAGTTTTTACAAAGGAAAATGAAGGAGAAGGACCTCAGTTAGGAAAGAAGACTAATGAATCTTTTGATGCATGTGTCTTTACAGAGGAAGAGGTTCTAAGTCAGCTGTCTAAAATTAATACAAATAAGTCACAGGGGCCTGATGGGATACACCCAAAGCTATTAAAAGAGCTCAGCGTTGAACTAGCAAAACCATTAACAGATTTATTTAACCAATCGCTGGCAACAGGAGTCGTCCCAGAAGATTGGAAATTAGCAAATGTTGTGCCCATTCATAAGAAAGGTAGTAGGGAGGAATCGGGCAACTATAGGCCAGTAAGCCTGACATCAATAGTGGGGAAATTAATGGAAACCATACTTAAGGAGAGGATTGTGGAACATCTAAAATCCCATGGATTGAAAGATGAAAAACAGCATGGGTTTACTTCAGGGAGATCATGTCAAACTAATCTTATTGATTTTTTCGATTGGGTGACTAAAATAATAGATGGAGGAGGTGCAGTAGACATCGCTTATCTAGACTTTAGTAAGGCTTTTGATACTGTCCCACATAGAAAGCTTATCAATAAAGTGCAGTCTTTGGGCTTGGACTCCCATATTGTTGAATGGATTAGGCAGTGGCTGAGGGACAGGCAACAGAGGGTTGTAGTCAATGGAGTATATTCAGACCAAGGTCTTGTTACCAGTGGGGTACCTCAGGGATCTGTTCTGGGACCCATATTGTTTAATATCTTTATCAGCGAAATTGCAGAAGGCCTCGATGGTAAGGTGTGTCTTTTTGCTGATGACACAAAGATTTGTAACAGGGTTGATGTTCCTGGAGGGATACACCAAATGGAAAAGGACTTAGGAAAACTAGAGGAATGGTCAAAAATATGGCAACTAAAATTTAATGTTGATAAGTGCAAGATAATGCACCTGGGCCGTAAAAACCCAAGAGCAGAATATAAAATCAGTGATACAGTCCTAACCTCAGTATCTGAGGAAAGGGATTTAGGGGTCATTATTTCAGAAGACTTAAAGGCAGGCAGACAATGTCATAGAGCAGCAGGAAATGCTAGCAGAATGCTTGGGTGTATAGGGAGAGGCATTACTAGTAGAAAGAGGGAGGTGCTCATGCCGCTCTACAGAGCACTAGTGAGACCTCATTTGGAGTATTGTGCTCAGTACTGGAGACCATATCTCCAGAAGGATATTGATACTTTGGAGAGAGTTCAGAGAAGAGCTACTAAACTGGTACATGGATTGCAGGATAAAACTTACCAGGAAAGATTAAAGGACCTTAACATGTATAGCTTGGAAGAAAGACGAGACAGAGGGGATATGATAGAAACTTTTAAATACATAAAGGGAATCAACAAAGTAAAAGAGGAGAGAATATTTAAAAGAAGAAAAACTGCTACAAGAGGACATAGTTTTAAATTAGAGGGGCAAAGGTTTAAAAGTAATATCAGGAAGTATTACTTTACTGAGAGAGTAGTGGATGCATGGAATAGCCTTCCTGCAGAAGTGGTAGCTGCAAATACAGTGGAGGAGTTTAAGCATGCATGGGATAGGCATACGGCCATCCTTCATATAAGATAGGGCCAGGGGCTATCCATAGTATTTAGTATATTGGGCAGACTGGATGGGCCAAATGGTTCTTATCTGCCGACACATTCTATGTTTCTATGTTTCTATATTTTTGACTTTTCTGAGCCTGTCAAGTCCTTCTTTTGACCCATTTTGCCAAAGGAAATTATTAATTATGCACACCTAATATATGGTGTTGATGTCATTAGACCACACCCCTTCTCATTACAGAGATGCACATCACCTAATATGCTTAATTGGTAGTAGGCTTTCGAGCCTATACAGCTTGGAGTAAGACAACATGCATAAAGAGGATGATGTGGTCAAAATACTAATTTGCCTAATAATTCTGCACTCCCTGTATATGTATTATCTGGCATCTTTAATGCTATAATGGACAGCTTCAGTTTGTCCCGTTTTATTTATTAGCAGTATATGTTTTGTCATGTCAGGGGTGTTAGATTTGATATGTGGCAACCTAGGGGTTAATTAATTGGCTTTGTATCTAGCGGTTTCCCTTTTTCTTCCCCTACCCTCCCCCTGCTGAACAAACCTATTTAACCACAGGTGTCACTAGGTTATGATTAAGAACTTTCGAGTTTGAAACATGTTAACCTGTGGTGGAGGGTGGTGAAGATTAAAGTATGTACTTTTATACCGATCTACAATAAAGACGATCAATCTTGATGGATGCTGGAGAATTTTCTATTCTTTTCCGATTATACAAGGGACCGGTCCGGTCCTCTCCTTGCACCGAACGCTTATGGTGAGCTGGATATTTTTCTCCTTGAATTACTGACGTAAATGCAGTGGCGGATGGGCCTGAGGCGGATAGCAGTTTGCCGCATGTCCGTCAACCACCGAGGATTGCAGGGCGCTTCAGTTTGCCTCTTGTTGCTTCCTCCTCCTACTCCGCTTCCTCATCCTCTACCTGTTTCTCATTAGGTCAGGGTAACACCTTCACCACCAACTTCAGCACAGCCAGAGGTAAACGACAGCAGGCAGTTTTAAAACTTATCTTCTTAAGGGACAAACCCCACACCGCACAGGAGCTGTGGACGGGCCTTGAACAACAGACCGATGAGTGGTTGGTGCCAGTGAGCCTCAAGTCCGCCCTGGTGGTGTGCGATAATGGGCAAAATCTCGTAGCAGCTCTGGGACTAGCCGGTTTGACCACATCCTTGCCTGGTGCTTGTGCTGAATTTGATGGTGCAGAGATTCCTTAAAAATTACCCCGATATGTCAGAGCTGCTGCATAAAGTGCGGGCCGTCTGTGCACCCTTTAGGCGTTCTCACCCTGCTGCTGCTCTCCTGTCAGCGCTGCAGCGTAACTTCGGCCTTCCAGCTCACCGCCTCATATGCGACGTGCCCACAAGGTGGAACTCCACCTTGCACATGCTGGCTAGACAGTGCGAGCAGCAGCAGGCGATAGTGGAGTTTCAGCTGCAGCACGCATGGGTGAGTCGCTCTGCGGAACAGCACCACTTCACCACCAATGAGTGGGCCTCCATGCGAGACCTGTGTTCCTTGTTGTGCTGTTTCAAGTACTTCACCAACATGGCGAGTGCCGATAACGCCATTGTCAGCGTTACGATCCCACATCTATGCCTCCTTGAAAAAACGCTGCTGGCGATGATGGAAGAGGATGTGGCACAGGAGGAGGAAGAGGGATCATTTCATAGGGTTTCCGGCCAGTCATTCATAAGTTGCTCTGAGGGTGAGTTCCTGCACCCACAAACACCAGGTACACAATTGTCCAGCCAGGGCACAGTTCTGGAGGATGACGAGGTGTAGGATGAGGAGATGGAGGAGGAGGAACCATGTTCACAGCAGGGTGGCACCCAGACCAGCTCATGGCCATCTCTGGTGCGTGGCTGGGGGGATACAGAGGACACAGACAATACACCTCCCACAGAGGAAAGCTTTTTCTTGCCTCTGGGCAGCCTCACACACATGAGCGATTACATGCTGCAGTTGCCCACATTCTAACTTGTGCTGATTACTGGGTGGCCACACTGCTGGATCCCCTTACAAGGACAATGTACCGTCCTTTATTCCCTCACTGGAGCGTGATCATAAGATTCGCGAGTACAAGCACGCGCTGGTAGACGTGCTGCTGGTGGCATTCCTACCTGACAGCGGGGGCACAGTGGAAGCACAAGGCGAAGGCAGAGGAGGTGGAAGAGGTCGCCAACGCAGCTGGGGCACCACCAGCACCTCAGAAGGCAGGGTTAGCATGGCCGAAATTTGGAAAAGCTTTGTCAGCATAAAAACCAGCACTACCAGCTGATATGGAACGTCTTAGCAGGAAGCAGCATTTCACCAACATGGTGGAGCACTATGTGTGCACACGCCTACACGTAATATATGATGGGTCTGCCCCCTTCAACTTCTGGGTCTGAAAATTTGGCACATGGCCTGAGCTTGCCCTTTACGCCTTGGAGGTGCTGGCCTGCCCTGCAGCCAGTTTATTATCTGAACGTGTGTTTGGGACAGCAGGGGGCGTTATCACAGACATGCGCAGCCGCCTGTCCACATCCAATATGGGCAAGCTCACGTTCATTAAAATGAACCAGGCATGGATCCCACAGGACTTGTCCGTACCTTGTGCAGAATAGACATGTATACCGGCCTTAACCAGCCATTGTTAGACTACAGCGCAATTGCTCATTCTTGTATTTTGGATTTATCGCACTCTTTTGGAGTGTACCCTAATAAAAAATAAAAAAATGAAAACCAAAAACCAGTGTTGGCTACCTCATCCTCCTCCACCACTGCTTCCACCTACACCGCTACGTCCACCGCTTCCTGAAACTCCTACTCCATATGGACCTCCACCTCATAAATCAATTTGTCTGTTACATTTTCGGGTGAAATTAAAAAATCTTTGGGTGTGATATACCACTGCTATACCTAGTAGACAGGTTAAAAAAATTAACATATTTGTCTGTTACATTTTCTGGTGAAATTCACCAATTTTTGGGTGTGATATACCACTCCTATACCTAGTAGACAGGTTAAAAAATTCACTAATTTGTCTGTTACATTTTCGGGTGAAATTCACCCATTTTTGGGTGAGATATACTACTGCTCTACCTAGTTGACAGCTTAATTTCACTAATTTTTCTTTTACATTTTTGGGTGACATTCAACAATTTTTGGCTGTGATAGACCCCTGCTCTACCTAGTAGACAGGTTAATAAACTTCACAAATTTTTCTGTTACATTCTTGGGTTGACATTTTACAATTTTTGCTGTTAATAAACCCCTGCTCTGCATAGGTGACAGGGACCGAATTTTTTTAAAATAATCTGTTCCATTGGTGGGTGACATTGACCCATTTCTGGCAATAAAAAAAACCTGCTCTGCATAGGTGACAGTGATTTAAATTTCCAAAATGTGTATTTAATTGGCCCTTTCAATCGATTCTTCTGCTTTAATAATTTGTCCCACATTTCCGCTTCATCCCATTGCAGCCATTGACCTCCCATGGATGAGGTCTCCCTTTCTCACGCTCCCTCTCTGGCGTGGAACCCTGATTCGCCGATAACCGTGATCAACATGGTAGGCTCAGAAAAGAACATCGAAAGTTGATAGAGAAGATATCCAAATGGATGGTGGACGTCACAGGGACGTGCGATCAGGCAGAAGTTATCTGGAGTCAACAAAGCGGCAGCAGGGCCTCTCCTGGCTAACGTTTCCAAATCCAAAATACCCCAGTGACATTCCCTATAATTTTTTATTAATCATTTAAATAACAGGGCATCTTAAGAGTCCTGTATTGTTATTTATCGTCACTACCTCCCCGAGTCAGGAGTGTGTAATTGCCGCGCCCCCTCCTTTCCTTCAATTCTTCCATTTTAATAGCTTCTCCGACATTTCCTCTCGATCACAATTAAATTTCATCCATTGATCTCCCTTGGATGTGGTCTCTCTTTCTCAAGCTCCCTCTCCAGCGTGGAACCCTGATTCGCCGCTAACCATGATCAACATGGTAGGCGCAGAAAAGAACATCGAAAGTTGATAGAGCAGATATCCAATTGGATCGTGAACATCACGGGGACGTGAGACATGGTGGGGCAATATGTTTGCACACGCCTACACGAACTGACTGATGGTTCTGCCCCCTGCAAATTCTGGGTCTCCAAATTGGGCACTTGGCCTGAGCTTGCCCTTAACGCCTTGGAGGTGCTGGCCTGCCCTGCAGCCAGTGTATTGTCTAAACTTGTGTTTAGCACGACTGGAGGGGGTTATCACAGGTTATATTACCCAATGTTTTGGGGTGTACCCTAATTTAAAAAAATATAAATAAATTTTAAACCAAAAAGCAGTGTAGGCTACCTCCTCCTCCTCCACTGCCGCTTCCACCTACACCGCCACATCCACCGCCTCCTCAACCTCCTACTCCATATGGACCTCGTCCTCCTAGATCAAGTTTATTATTTTTTATTTTTACGTATTTTGTTATTTAAAGTCATTTCCCTATCCACATTTGTTTGCAGACCACTTGCCATGCTCTTAACCACAATTTGATACCATTTACAGCCCTCTAGCCCTTTGCATTACATTTTTACGGCCATTTTAGTGCTCAAAAGTTCGGGTCCCCATTGACTTGGGGTTCGAGGTCAAGTTCGGGTCCCGAACTCAAACTTTTTTGTGAAGTTCGGCCGAACCCGTCGAACCCGAACATCCAAGTGTTCACTCAACTCTACTAATGACAAACAGGGGAAGGCAACACACACATATATAAACAAAATACAAAAGGGGATGTAATGGATCTCCTAGCACCCCGACCGGGTACCTCCGTCGAATGGATGCTCCTAGTGCTTCCCAAGGACTCCAAGCACTCCACTTGACACCATAACCGCCACAGACCCCACGAACCGCCAAAGCTTGGTTGAGGTCTCGCCGTCTCCTACCCACCCTGGACCTACGACAAGGCTCCAGGCTCCAGTGGATGAACCTCTCCTAAATCCAGAGAGCAGGAACAGCTCTTACAAGAGCTAGTAGAATAGCCAGGGGAGTATAGCAAATCTTCAGCGTATAGCAATCCCCAGTGTCGATCAGTTACCCAAACACCAGCCTCATGATGAAGGGTAAAACAGGAACTCTTTATTGAACACACAGCATTGACTTATATACACATGACATACTGAGGACATGACATAGCAGCCAATCCTGTACAGTTTAAACACAAAACTAACCCTATTCAACAAACACAATGGCATTGTCTGTGACGCAATTAACAAACACACTGGCATTGTCTTTGACGCAATCAACAATTAACATGCAAACAGATATTTTCACCCCCTCCATAAGGAATGAATAGGGGACAAGGAGACACATGTGATGGGATTATCTCCTGAGTGTATCATAGGAGTCGGCTGCTATTATAATCAACTATCTTAATCCGATCACTAACACAATCAGTGGGAGTCTCAGTGCTGAGTTAACCCTTTTTGTGTTGCTGAATCCACACCATGCCTTTTTAATGGGCCATAGGAAATATATGGCATATAAATTACACACATAAATCAGGGTTTATAGTTCCTTGTAACCCCAAAAGGTCTGAGGGGGTCTCCATTGTTCTTGGTCCATAGTCTGTAGGAAGGAGGCTAGCCCTCAGGCTCCTCCAGCAGCCCCAGTGATGGTTCAGTCCGTCACAGGGGAAGAAAACGCTTATCTACAATGAAGCTTTGGTAGCACCAGGAACTCGGCCGAGAACCCAACACAGGCAAACCACAACTCCAACAGAAGTTATAATCCATTCGAAAACCTTAAGATGACAGCAGGTAGCTCAAGAATTGCACCTCATGTACAGCAAATACATACTTCTCTAATTTTGCGTACAATTTATTATCTCTTCGAATCTTTAACACCTGTCAAACGTGATCCTGATGAGTCTCCACGTCTGGAGAATAAATTAGTATGTCATCCCAATACACACCAACAAACCTCCCCACCAGGTGATGAAAAATGTCATTCACAAAATGCTGGAAAACCGCAGAAACATTGGTCAACCCAAAAGGCATGACCAGGTTCTCAAAGTGACCTTTCTGGGGTATTTAAAGCATTTTTCCATTTATCCCCTTCCTTTATCCTGACATGATTATATGCCCCCCTTAAGTCCAACTTGGAGAACACATTGGCATCAACAATCTGGTTAAACAAATCAGGAATCAAAGGAAGGGGGTGAGGATCACGGACAGTAATCCGATTGAGCTCACGGAAATCCAGACATGGTCTAAGAGTTACGTCATTTTTTTTAACAAAGAAAAATCCTGCTGCCACTGGAGATTTGGAAGGTCTTATGTGTCCTTTAGCCAAACTCTCGGTAATATGCTCTCTCGCGGCTGTTCTTTCGGGTCCAGAAAGGTTATACAACCTAAATTTGGGCAACTTAGCTTGAGTAATAGGTTGATAAGACAATCATATTCCCAATGCGGAGGTAAATCCTTGCATCCATTTTCAGAAAATACATTGGCAAAATCAGATATAAAAGAGGGTAATGTTCTAGTCGTTAAAGCAGAAAAAAATGTATTCAGACAATTGTCTTTGCAATAATAACCTCAATCCAGAATCTGTCTAGCTTGCCAAACAATGGTTGGATTGTGCTTGCTTAACCACGGTAAACCCAAAACCAACAGAGCAGGGAAGCCCTCCAACACAAAACACGAGATGAATTCCTGATGAAAGTCACCCACTCTTAATCGGATGTCATGCACCATCTGAGATAAACACATCTGAGTTAGAGGTGCAGAATCAATAGCAAAAATGGAAATGTTTTTCTCTAATGCACTTGGAGACAAGCAATGCATACGGACGAACTGAGCATCAATCAGGTTCACCTCTGTCGATAAACACCTCAATCCCCACAGTCGTAGACTCTAGCGCCACCTCGTCAGTCAGGAGAAATTGGGTACTACCAGTCAAAGACAAATGCACATACTCTGACTCTCCTCTCACCAGTCCAAGAGTCAGATAGGAAATAGACATCCCTTTTTTTTTTTTTCATTTTGACGCTGAATGCATAGATATTAGTGTGGACCAAGCATGCTCGGCCGAACTGCATGTGCTTGAGCGCCATGCTCGAGTCTCCTCCCGCACGTTTCGTGGCTGCTATGCAGCCAATAAACGTGCAAGTAAGTATTGCCATCACTGTAATGCCAGTAGCCATGTTGGCTACTGGCATTACAGTGATTGGTTGGCCGGAACACGTCATCGGGTGCTATATAGCTCCCGATGACGCATGTTCGGCTCATTTGTAGTCAAGGAGAGCTGCGCTTCGGAAGGGACAGAGAGTGTAGGGAGTGTAATCGCAATCTATTTAGTACAAAAACGCTTCAAAGACCCAAAAGTCCTTTTAAGAACTGTTGTGTGTGGTGGCAGGCTGGCAGTATTTTATAGCTACAGTACCAATTTTTTTCCTGCTGCCAAAGCACAAGAAAAACAATCATCCACGATACCTAGCTTCATGTCCCAGTTTGCAGGGCGTCGCAGGACAAAACTCTTGAAGTCAGACTAGTGCGACCAGGTAGTCGGTTGGATTGCAGCAGAAAATGCTTCCAGTCGGTTAAGCACTAGAGATGTCCCGAATAGTTCGCCGGCGAATAGTTCCCGGCGAACATAGCTTGTTCGCGTTCGCCGCGGTGGGCGAACATATGCGATGTTCGGTCCGCCCCCTATACATCATCATTGAGTAAACTTTGACCCTGTACCTCACAGTCAGAAGACACATTCTAGCCAATCAGCAGCAGACCCTCCCTCCCAGACCCTCCCACCTCCTGGACAGCATCCATTTTAGATTCATTCGGAATCTGCATTCTCAGTGAGAGGAGGGACAGTGCTGCTGCTGCTGATTCAATAGGGAAAGCGTTAGCTAGGGCAGTGTTCTGTGTCCACAGACTCATCTGCTGTAAGTACAGCGTCCTGACAGCACCCCAAAAAGCCCTTTTCAGGTACATATATTGCAGTTGCCTGCCCGTGTGTGAGAGGCTGCAGGCTCAGTCACAGACAGTACTGTGTGCACACCATTCATACAAGGTGTGACAGAAAATACATCGCAGATAAAAAAAAATTCTATTTAATCTTTTTCTGTGATATAATCAAAGTTGCAAGCCAGTGTGTGTCAGGCCCACACAGACTGTATTTTGGCCACTGGCTAGGCCTCCACTCATACCGTTACAGGGTGTCACTCACTCAAATACCTTTCAGATAAAAAAAAATTATATTTAATATTTTTCTGTGATATAATCACATTTGCAAGCCCGTGTGTGTCAGGCCCACACAGACTGTATTGTGGCCACTGGCTAGTGGCTAGGCCGCCACTCATACCGTTACAGGGTGTCACTCACTCAAATACCTCGCAGATAAAAAAAAATTCTATTTAATATTTTTCTGTGATATAATCACATTTGCAAGCCCGTGTGTGTCAGGCCCACACAGACTGTACTGTGCCCACTGCCCACCACTTATATAGGGTGGCACAGTACCTTGCACGCATAGTAACACTTGTGGTCAGGGCGCCAGTCCCTGGACGTAGGAGCTAGCGCCACCATCTGGCTTGGAAATGCCGGAAGCCTGTAACGAGGATAGGCCTAAAAGGGGGCCTACCCTTAAGGAAGAGCTAAGAAAAAGGGAAGGGAGGGTGGGGGTAACTGGCTGCACGTCCCGGTCCTTGCACTCCTCGGGTTTTATAGCAAAAGGGGGCGGGGCCTATGCCCCTCCCACAAATACAGGCTGCACGGCAGCCTTAACTACTTGTGGTCAGGGCGCCGGTCCCTGGACGTAGGAGCTAGCGCCACCATCTGGCTTGGAAATGCCGGAAGCCTGTAACGAGGATAGGCCTAAAAGGGGCCAAAAAGGAGACAAACATACGGACAGATTCTTTATTGCAGGGTTACATGGCAAGAGAACAGAAAGCCTCACGGATCTCTGATTGAGGGTTAGGAATGTATCTAGCAAAACATGAAGACCTCCAGCGCCCCATGCTTCTGATGACATGAGGAGGTATCTGGTGCCTTGAAGCCGCAGAGGCGGCCCCAATACGAAAAGAGTGTCCCAAGATGCTCTTTGGGTCTTGACCTAACCCCGCCACTAATGACCGCACATGAGACATGAACTGGGGCGTGGACAATGGCCCCCCTTTGAAGGGGAGTAGGGGACTATCAGCTGCCGCCGCCCGTAGAGCCACCGCCAACCGCTGCAGCACCTCGACCGGGCACCAGTCGTTGTGCGAGGGGTAGAAGGACACCAAGGTTGGAGGTCCTGTCTGAGCGGTCTTGGTAGAT
The DNA here is from genome assembly GCF_905171765.1 of Bufo bufo. Taxonomy (NCBI): domain Eukaryota; kingdom Metazoa; phylum Chordata; class Amphibia; order Anura; family Bufonidae; genus Bufo; species Bufo bufo. The sequence goes on from NC_053391.1 coordinate 282,194,094, forward strand.
GGAATGCTCAGAACAAACTGGTCGTGATGCCAGGTCAAGTGCTGCTTCAGGAGATGACGACCGCCGCGGACGGAGGCAGTGAATTCCCCTGGACGAAGGAACCCGTAAAAACCCCAGGTAAAGGGCGGCCTTAATGATTGTGCTAACGAAGGGCCCAAAAGGATCACCATCCAGAGCCAAGGACAACAGCCTAAATAAGGAGCCGGTCATGGGTTGCCGGACCACCGGCCTGCTTACACTGGCTTTTTCAATGCCCCGGAGTGTGGCCTTGATCGCCTGTGAAGATAGAAAAGAGATTCGGGCCGGATTGTCCAACGTGAACTGATGTTGCACCCCTGCTAAATACAGGCGGATGGTATTGTGAGCGAGCCCGAGGTTGGCATGACAATGTGCGATGAAGGCCATGATGAACGACACGTCATCCACGTCGCCCTGTTGATGACTCTCGGCGAATTTTTTAAACAGATTCCAGCCCGTCTGATAGTTCCTGACTGTATTCTCAGACAGGCTCTGGTGCAACAGGTCCTTTGCCTTGGAGATTAAAGATGTCAGACCCACACCAGGTCGCTGTACGCCGGAACGTTTGCCCCCGTTGCGTCCGCGAGCGGCATGTTCTGAAAGAAGACATCGATGTTAAACCTGGACAGCGCATCAGCCGCCGTATTCTTGGATCCCTGTATGTGGGAGCACTCAATGCAGAAATTGTGTACCATGGATAACCATACCAGCCTACGCATAAGAGCCATGATTTTTGGGGATCTGGCTCTGCCATTGCGGATGATGTCGACCACGTCCTGACTATCGGTGATGAATGATACCCTTGAGTTAGACCAAACGTGGCCCCATACATGGGCCGCTGCCACCACTGGATACAACTCCAAGAAGGGAGAAGACCTGAGGGCCTGCCCGTCCAGCATAATCTGAGACGGCCAGGCACCGGCCAGCCAGTGGTTGCAAAAAATGGCTGCAAAGACCTTGGATGCGGCTGCGTCGGAATAGACCGTGGGAGAGGATGAGCCCCGGGGGGGAATAAACAACCTGACGCCATTCCAAGAGGACATGAACGTGCTCCACATGGACAAGTCCGCCATGGCCTGTTGATCTAGACGAATGACACTGTCTTGTTCCGGAGCTGATGGCAGGAGCAGCAAGAGTCGAGATACGAAGGTGCGCCCCTGGGGCATGACCCTCATGGCGAAATTCAGCCGGCCCAGCAAGGATTGGAGGCTTGTTTTGGTCAGGAAGCAAGATTTGGCAGCCTCCTGGATGGCTAACCGGATCTGCTGCAACTTCTCCTCAGGGAGCCTTGCTTCTAATTTAACTGAATCCAAAATGACTCCTAGGAAGGAGATCGTTGAGGAAGGACCGACCGTCTTCCCCGTGGCGACAGGAACTTGGAGCGCCGAGAATAATTCCAGCAGAGAGGATAAACCGGAGGGCTGACAGGCGGGGTGCTCTACCAGCAGGAAATCATCTAAGTAGTGGATACACATCGGAACCTGGCCATGTTCGACCAGAATCCAATGCAGGGCCTGGGCCAGCCGGTCAAACAGCCATGGGCTGCTTTTAGAGCCAAACGTAAGACGATTGGCAAAGTAATATCTTCCTGCCCATTTGATGCCATAATATTGCCACAGTTGTGGGAGGATCGGGAGCAATTTAAAGGCATCGGCAATATCCGTTTTTGACAACCAGGCCCCCCTGCCTGCCTTGAGAATGAACTGAATGGCTTCATCGATAGAGGAGTATTTCATGCTGAACTCTTCTGACGGTATGAGCGAGTTGATACTAGGAATATGTGAGGAATGAGGAGCCGAGAGATCATAGATCAGCCTTTTTTTATTTGAGCCTCTCTTTGACACCACACCAATTGGGTTGACCCTCCATACTTCAAAAGGAATTGAGTCAAAAGGGCCGATGATGAAGCCTTTTTCTAATTCTGAGGATAAAACTGCTTGCACCGCCTCAGGATCTTGTCTTGCAGATAGGAGGTTCTCACACTCCCAATTTGAATGTGGCAGTGCCACCAATCCTGTGTGGAACCCTAGTGACAGGCCAGTGATCAAGTGCTGCACGAACTGCCGGTCGTCATGATTTTCGAGGAGTATTTCCAGGAGATCCACGTTGACGTCGGTCAGTCATGCTTGTTTGGCCGATTTTTTGGGACAGGTGGACCTGGGATGTGCCCGAAAGCAGACCGTGCACACGTGAAGTGCCCTGCACCCGCTGAACATGCAGTGCCCAAAGTTGAAGTTATTGCATATCTGGCTTTTGCCCAGATACACAATAGGCCTGCCAAACTTGTCCATGAGGGCCGGACCCCTGGTGACCCCTGATGTACTTGGAAGGGCTCTATCTGGACGGGCAGACGCCTCGTTGGGGCACCATACCGTGTCATAGAAAATGGATTGGCACGAACCACAAGTGGGGGCTCGGAGTCCTGCAAAATGCCTGCAGAAAAGCTCCATGTCTAGCACAGCCCAATTGGTCATAAATTGAAACTGTGCTAGGGAGGCTGCGGCTTTAGCCGCGAAGGACCGATGGTAGTCATAAAACGCCGAGCCCCCATACTTGTGAGCCAAATCGGTGACCTGATATAGATAGGCGTCCAGCTCCTCCCTCCTATTAGGTTGCGCCGAGCAAATGACGTCTCGGAACAAGCTAAAGGCAAGAACAAATTCTGGTATGGACAGCTTGCGATTCAACCTGGCATCTTTAGACTTCATCACCACCGACACTTCCCCGCAATCAATGGTTCTGTGCTCACTAGCATCGTGGGAAGCTATGAGGATAGATGCCAGGTTGACTTCTCTGCCCGCCAGTATATCTCTCCTGATGTTCTCTGCCACAAAATGAGCTGGGACAATGGCCGGCGGAGTAGAAGACATACCTAGGGAACCTGCCACCGGCCCCGATACTGCCGATATGGTCGCTACTGCCTGCGACGAGGTGGAGGCCCTGGACTCCAGCTCCACGACTCTGTGCTGGATGTCCGCTACCGAGGCAGCCAGACTCCCCATGGTGGCATTTAATTGAGCCAGTGAAGCCTGGATAGAAGGCACTACCAGCTGCTCGCTTGCTGGAACCGGGCTAGATACCAGTAGCCTATAAAGTTCGGCTTTCCTGGCCGAAGCCGGGTGACTAATGCCCCTTCTATTTAATTCGGCCACCAGTTTTGGAATAGTCCAGTTCCTCAGGGATCCAAGACCAGCCAGACCGGAAACCATGGACCCGGAGATGGACGAGGCATCGTCGATGTCTGAGGCCTGGGACATGTTGACCGTGCTGTACCCTGTACGCCCTGGATACGACCTGAGGACAAAACCTTTGTTATTTGCGCGGACCCAGGTGTGTCTAGGACAACCCGATGGGCCCCTCTTTTTTTTTTTTTTTTTTTTTTGTGAAACCGCCCCTAGATTCTGGCCAGCCTAATGAACCTGAATTGATACTCACCTGGTTATGGAATTTTGATGACAAAGACAATGATACCGTACCGGAGGCTCGTACCACCAACCGAGGTGGAGGCCTTGCTTATGGAAAAACTGCCGGCACTGAAACCCCAACGTGCTGCCGTATAAACAAAGAAAAAGTATGAAAATCTTTTTTGGGACACAATGCTGAGGACAGAAGAACCAACAACCTAGGATGACGTGCCCCCCGGGCGTGCTGCTAGGTCAAGCATGCTGCTATGGTGGATATGTGCCCTGCTTGGTGAACAAACACCCCCCCGGACATGTTAGGACAGGACACCATGCCACCGGACGGCTGACGCAACATTGCCTGAACGCTTCAGACAAACGTGTAACAAGGGACAGGAACAACCACCTGGACGTACCAGGTAGGACCACGTGTCACCAGGTGACGGACGTAATATTTCCCTGAACGTTTCAAGCAGATGTACCCAAGAAATGAATATGACAACCTGGACGTACCAGGACGGACCACGAGCCACCCGCGTGGCAGACATACTTAGCCTGAACGTTTCAAGCAGACGTGCCACCGTAACGAGTATGGCAACCTGGACGTTCCAGGAGAAAACAACATAACACTGCTTGAACGCTTCAAGCGGAAGTACCACATGAGATGACGAGACACCCTGCCACCAGGACACCGTGCCACGAAGTGGCGGACGTGACCAAGCCTGAACGCTTCAAGCAGACGCACCACAATAAACATTTGACAACCTGGGATTCTAGGCCGGACCACATGCCACCGGAGTGGCGGACACCACAAGCCTGAACGTTTCAAGCCGACGTACCACAAAAAACAAAGTGACCCCCTAGATATTTCAGGCGAAATCATGTGCCACCGGGGTGACCGACAGAATAGCGCCTGCATGTTTCAAGTAGACGATAAGGAACGTGTGACAGTGCCTGCGGCCAAACCCCCGTGACACATACCATACCCGTATGGACGATAGGACGTTTTACCTACTGTACGTAAATAAATCCTTCAACCGGAGTGGAGCGACAGATAACCGACCATAAGCTGCCACTGTAATCTGATGATGCAAGACAAAAGGTAAATCTTTTTTTTTTTTTTTTTTTTCTTTCATTTTAGAACATCGGCACTGCTGCTCCCACACAGAGAGACCAACCACGCCGCCCTGGAGCGGGACCACCAAGGACTCTGAAGTTTGTAAGGACTCTGAAGTTTTGTAAACCAAAATGACACTTGCCGCCTGTGGGCACATATACACACAGAACTATGAACCACATAGGTCTGCTGAGGATCTAATTTTATAAGGCACTTGAAATGTGTATTTTAAATACTGTTGAATCCAGCGTTTATATATATATATATATTTGATAACCTCAAAATCAGACCCGATTCCATACAGTGACAGCCCACGGACTAAATGTCATAGATTGCATGCTCTGAGTTCCCCTCCCCCACCCTTATTATAGAAGACTGAGCGTTCATACATGTATATATAGATATATATGTGGTCCAGAAGGTACCAAACAAGGACATAGGAACGCAGTGGACGGCTGTGGCTACCCCTGGCCAGTCTGTACATGCACAACATGGTGGATTCGCCAGCCAGCATAGCAGGTGTTGCTATACAGTACATTCATACTGGTGAGATGAATTACCAATAAGAGGTCTGTATCAGACTGTCAGTGTAACCAGTTATGTATATATATTCGTGGGCGGGATTCCTAATACGGAGCGAGCGTTACCAGGGGCGGAGCCAACGTGAGTGCCTAGCAACCGGCACACGCGGCTGCTCCCGGCACGCCCGCCCGCACAACAAGCCCGCGCCGCGCCGCCCGGCATCCCTGCAAGAGTATATGGACTCCCCCACCCGTTCCCCCTGTGCGCCCCACCGTGAAGCGCAGGGAAAAGGTTGGTGCTGAGGGAGGTTTCTCTAAGGATGCTGATGCGTTCCACTGTGGAACGCATCGGGAAGTAGTGGAGCTCCGGAGGTGGGCGGAATAGTACCAGCCGATGCGTTCCACCGTGGAACGCATCGGGAGTCTGTGCATGCTTATGCATATGCCCTATGGTGGTAAGATCCCGGGGTGAGGACCCGACCCGTCGTGCGGTCCCCACACTGCTGCCCCGGCATAGGATGCACCCGCTTACCTGACCGAAGCACCAGACGAGCCGCCGCAGCCAATACTCACCCAGCCGAGACGAAAAAAGGGGCGGGACGTGCAGGAACCAGACGTGAACCGGAAGTACCAGGTAACTGGCTGCACGTCCCGTCCCTTGCACTCCTCGGGTTTTATAGCAAAAGGGGGCGGGGCCTATGCCCCTCCCACAAATACAGGCTGCACGGCAGCCTTAACTACTTATCTAATAAAAAATGTCAGGCAGAGGCAGGCCTCCCCGCAGGGGCCGTCGTGGTCGTGGTCGTGGTGCTGTGATTTCCACTGGCCCTGGAATAATGCCCAGTGTTCAGAGGCCACTTACCCTGAACCCAAAATATTCGGAGAAAATAGTTGACTGGCTTACACAGGACACCCAATCTTCAACAGCTTCCGCTAAGAACCTTGACGCACCATCCTCCTCCAGCTCAGCTTCGGTCACCTGCTCTCAAGTTACCACTCTCCCGCCCGCCGCCACCACCACCACTACCACCACAGCCACCACAGCCGCGTCACTTGATCCCTCAGAGGAGTTATTTACACATCCGTTGGATGAAATTTGTGATGCGCAACCATTATTGCCAGAGGATGGAGATAACAGGGATATGTCTCAGTCAGGCAGCATTACACACATGGACGTACAGTGTGATGATGATGATGTTGTACCCGCTGCTGCTTCCTTTGCTGAGGTGTCAGATACAAGTGAAGTGGTTGATGATGACGATGTGTCCATGGGTGCCTGCTCGAAGAGAAGAAGAAGAGGGGAAAAGTTCAGAAGGGGAGACAGAGAGAAGGAGGAGACGAGTTGGAAGCAGGGGGAGGTCGTCGCAAGGAGCTAGTGGCACAGTCAGACAGCATGTATCGGCACCTGGGATCAGCCAGACAGCACGCCAATCAATGCATGCTGTTGCCACCACCAGAATGCCGTCATTGCAAAGCTCAGCAGTGTGGCATTTTTTTGGTGTGTCTGCCTCTGACAACAGCGATGCCATTTGCAACCTGTGCCAAAAGAGTCGTGGGAAATCCAACACCCACCTAGGTACAACTGCTTTGCAAAGGCACATGATCGCACATCACAAACGCCTATGGGATCAACACATGATGACGAGTAGAAGCAGCACACAAGCTCAAAGCCACCATCCTCCTCCTGGTCCAGCATTTTCAGCCACGTCAACCACTGCTGTCCTCCTTGCCCCCTCTCAACCACCCGCCACTCCGCCTCTCACCTTCAGCAGTTCCATCTCATCTGCCCACAGTCAGGTGTCTGTAAAGGAAATTTTTGAGCGTAGGAAGCCAATGTCACAGAGTCACCCCCTTGCCCGGCGTCTGACAGCTGGCTTGACGGAACTCTTAGCCCACCAGCTTTTACCATATCAGCTGGTGGAGTCTGAGGCCTTCAAAAAATTTGTCGCTATTGGGACACCACAGTGGAAGGTACCCGGACAAATTTTTTTTAAAAAAAGGAAATCCCAAACCTCTACTCAGTAATTAAAAATGAAGTCATGGCATCTCTGGCATACAGTGTTGGGGCAAGGGTCCATCTGACCACTGATACCTGGTCTGCAAAGCACGGTCAGGGCAGGTATATCACCTACACTGCCCATTGGGTCAACCTGCTTACGGCTGCCAAGCACGGAATGCGTGGCGCTGCAGCGGAGTTGGTGACACCGCCACGACTTGCAGGCAGGCCTACTGCCACCTCCTCTACTGCTCCTACTCCATCCTCTTCGATAACCTCCTCGGCTGAGTCCTCTTCTGCTGCGGCGTCTGGCTGCACATCAAAGGAATCCCCCCAGCTCCCCAGGGGCTATTCCACATCCCGGATACGACAGTGTTTTATCTGACTTGGGGTTGACTTGCCTGAAAGCAGAGAGCCACACCGGACCAGCACTCCTGTCCGCCCTGAACGCACAGGTGGATCAGTGGCTGACCCCGCACCAACTGGAGATCGGCAAAGTGGTGTGTGACAATGGAAGCAATTTGTTGGCGGCATTGAATTTGGGCAAGTTGTCACATGTGCCGTGCATGGCACATGTGTTGAATCTCATCGTACAACGCTTTGTGTCTAAGTACCCAGGCTTACAGGACGTCCTCAAGCAGGCCAGGAAGGTGTGTGGCCATTTCAGGCGTTCCTACACGGCCATGGCGCACTTTTTAGACATTCAGCGCCAAAACAACATGCCAGTGAGGCGCTTGATTTGCGACAGCCCGACACGTTGGAATTCAACACTCCTAATGTTCGACCGCCTGCTCCAACAAGAAAAAACCGTCAACGAGTATTTGTATGACCGGGGTGCTAGGACAGCCTCTGCGGAGCTGGTAATTTTTTGGCCACGTTACTGGACACTTATGCGTCCTTTTGATGAGGTGACAAACCTAGTCAGTCGCACAGAAGGCACCATCAGCGACCTCATCCCATTTGTTTTCTTCCTGGAGCGTGCCCTGCGAAGAGTGCTGGATCAGGCTGTAGATGAGCGGGAAGAGGAAGAGTTGTGGTCACCATCACCACCAGAAACAGCCTTGTCATCATCGCTTGCCGGACCTGCGGCAACACTGCAAGAGGATTGTGAGGAAGAGGAGTCAGAGGAAGAATGTGGCTTTGAGGAGGAGGAAGACCAACCACAGCAGGCATCTCAGGGTGCTCGTTGTTGTCACCTATCTGGGACCTGTGGTGTTGTACGTGGCTAGGGGGAAGAACAGACCGTCAATGACATCAGTGAGGACGAGGAACGGGAAATGAGTAGCTCGGCATCCAACCTTGTGCAAATGGGGTCTTTCATGCTGTCATGTCTGTTGAGGGACCCTCGTATAAAAAGGATGAAGGAGAACGACCTGTACTGGGTGGCCACGCTACTAGACCCCCGGTATAAGCAGAAAGTGGCGGAAATGTTACCAAATTACCGAAAGTCAGAAAGGATGCAGCAGTTCAAAACCAAACAAAAAAATATGCTTTACACAGCTTATAAGGGGGATGTCACAGCACAAGGGGAATCTAACAGGGGAAGAGGTGAAAGTAATCCTCCTCCTACCACGACCACGGCGGCAAGGACAGGACGCTTTACAGATGTGTTGTTGATGGAGGACATGCAGAGCTTTTTCAGTCCTACACATCGCCACAGCCCTTTGGGATCCAGCCTTAGAGAACGACTCGACCGACAGGTAGCAGACTACCTCGCCTTAACTGCAGATATCGACACTCTGAGGAGCGATGAACCCCTTGACTACTGGGTGTGCAGGCTTGACCTGTGGCCTGAGCTATCCCAGTTTGCGATAGAACTTCTGGCCTGCCCCGCTTCAAGTGTCCTGTCAGAAAGGACCTTCAGTGCAGCAGGAGGCATTGTCACTGACAAAAGAAGTCGCCTCGGTCAAAAAAGTGTTGATTACCTCACCTTCATTAAGATGAATGAGGCATGGATCCCGAAGGGACTGACAGTGGGGGATACGTTTGACTAACAAAAGGCCTGATGACATGCCTTGGCCTCAAAATGGTCCCCACGCTGCTATATTTAATGTCTGCATACCGGATGACTTTCGTGAATTCTCCGCCACCAACTAGGGTTCAAGCCGCAATGTTTTAGTCACCTTTCTGCCTTGAAAACATCAATTTTTTCGGCCGCTGCTGCAACAGCGGCTGCAACAATACCATTATTTTTCAGGCATGTGTACATGCCTAATTTTTCTGGCCTCTGGTGCTGCACTGTGGCTGCAAAGACAAAACCAAAAAAAAAAAAGGCACATACAAGTGTCAATTCCCCTTTGTGATCGTTACCTTGTTGTGGTGAAGGGGCTTGCCTATCACAATGAAGCGATCATCACCTCTATGAGTGTGTTGGCAATGTTGCCACATCCCAGATGATAAGGCCATTGCTTCATTATGATCAGACCAAAAGCGATCGGCTGGATAATTTTTCATAGAAAAAACATTAATGTTTTTTTTATTTTTTTTTTTAAGTTGTATGGGTTTTTAATGCATAAAATAAAAAAATTATAATAAAGTCTCTTAATAGTTTATTAGAAATAATGCAGACAATTTAAAAAATCCCCATCAATTCCAATACAAATAAGTACAAAGCTCAGAACTAAATTATTGCAGGATGTCGTAATGGTTCGTTAATTCAACAATGGTTAATCAATTCGACACACGTCCCCGGATAGGGGACGTAACAGGGATTAAACTGATAGGAATAGTACTAGTTAAGACACCACTCATATAGGGTGTCACAGCACATTGCTCCGTGCACGCGCAGTGCCCCAACTTGGGAGTAAGAGGACCGACCAAGCTGCTTTTTCCATCTCCCGGTTCCTAAAATCAATTCAGTTTGGTGTATCAGAGTTTGGTCTGTCACTGTGAAGGCAGTCGAATGGAACCGGCCTAAATTTTTTTTTCACAAAAGGCAATCCCTGATATGGGACGTAACAGGGATTAAACTGATGAGAAGAGAGTACTACAGAAAATACTACTCATATCGGGTGTGACAGTAAATTGCACGGTGCAGACGCAGTGACCGTGGCGTGGATTCAAACAAAGGGGAGGGAGCCAGCGTTTTTTTAACCATCTCCCCGTTCAAAAAATCAATTTAATAAATGGACCCCAGATTGGCCAATCAAATTTTAGCCATTGACCTCCCTTGGATGTGGTAGCCGTTTCTCAGGCTCCCTCTCCGGAATTGAACCCTCATTCCCTGTTACCCGTGATCACCACGGTAGTTGCAGAAAAAAACATCGAAAGTTGATAGGGCAGACATTAATATTTATTGGACCCTGGGCAAAAATTTACTGCCTTCCCACACCTTAGCAGGCAATCACACCACAACACACACACAAAAAATCCACACATCTGGTAGAGTACAGTGAATGACTGTAAATACTTCCAGTTCTGAAGACTCAAGCGGCTCGGGAGCAGTGCTCTGGGCAGCTGGGCTCAGGCTGGAAGTGGGCACCGCTCTGCAGGAAGGAGACCAGGGCTCGGCTCACCCTAGTGTTACAGTGCACCCCAGCACCCCACAGTAAGCAGTCAGAGACGGCTCATCCATTAGGCCACTTAGGCCACCGCCTAAGGCCTCGCGCTGGTGGGGGCCTCGCTCTGGCTCCCACCCGACACCGCCGCAAGTACAAATTGTACTTGCGGCGGTGTCGGGTGGGAGCATCCTTAAGTTAAAACATTCGAGGCTTGAGCTCCAGTGCCCCGAATGCTATTCTCCACCCCCCCGGTACTTGTCCACTGATCGGCCACTTCAGAGCGCTGCGCAACCCTCCGTCCTGCAGCGCATAATCCCGCGAGACCCGCTGTGGGGGGCAAATTACATGATGAGGGCAGTGTGGGGGAAAAATTACATGATGGGGGCAATGTGGCAGACAAATTACTTAATGGGGGCAGTGTGGGGGGCAAATTACATGATGGGGCAGCGTGGTGAACAAATTACTTAATGGGGCAGTGTGGCGGGCAAATTACTTAATGGTGGCAGTGTGGCGGGCAAATTACTTAATGGTGGTAGTGTGGGGGGCAAATTACATGATGGGGCAGTGTGGGGGGCAAATTACTTAATGGGGGCAGTGTTGGAGGCAAATTACATGATGGGGGCAGTGTGGCGGACAAATTACTTAATGGGGGCAGTGTGGGGGCAAATTACATGATGGGGCAGTGTGGGGGGCAAATTACATGATGGGGAAGTGTGGCGGGCAACTTAATGGGGGCAGTGTGGAGGGCAAATTACTTAATGGGGGCACTGTAGGGGGCAGTGTTACTAATGAGGGCATTCTAGAAGGGAATTACTATTGGTGGGACTATGAGGAGCACTATTACTATGGGAGCACTATTTCTTTAGGATAGTATTTGGGGGTATTGGGGGGCACATCAAGCAGCAGGATAACACTGTGGGGACTCCAGGTTGGGGCATGATCATAGAAATGCGAGGAAGCTAAGATGTCTGTGTCACACTTTGCACAGACGAGGTACGGCTGAAAGAAGTGTCCGGACTGAATGGAGAAGATGATGACAGAGAAGATCTACATGCGAGGAGACGTCACCAGCGGTGGTCAACACTCCCCCTCCATGTATCTATGGGAGAGCCGCAGATACAGCACTTGCGTATCTCCGAGTCTTCCATAGAGATACATGGAGGGGGAGTGCTGACCACACCACTGCTCCGTGCGGTGGTTGACGCAGCTTATTTCTTGAGGACTGAGCCGGGGTGCCGTACGGGAGATCACGGGCATCCCAACAATCTTCGTGGGGGCCTCATGTTTGAGTTTCGCCTAAGGCCTCACAAAGTCTAGAGCCGTCTCTGTATGCAGCACCTCACCGTATACAGAACCCCAAACTATACACGATACAGCACCCACACTATACAGCCCCCCACACTATACAGTACAGCAGTATATCACTCCACAATATACAGCACCCACAGTATACAGTATACAGTCCCCCACAGTATACAGCCCCAACAGTATACAGTACAGCAGTATAGCACTCCACAATATACAGCACCCACAGTATACAGCCCCCCACAGTATACAGTACAGCAGTATAGCACTCCACAATATACAGCACCCACAGTATACAGTATACATCCCCCACACTATACAGCCCCCACAGTATACAGCCCCCCACAGTATACAGGCCCCCACAGTATACAGGCCCCCACAGTATACAGCACCCCACTATACAGTAGTTTACAGTATATTAGCATAACAGCCCCTGTCACCTTTTTCTGATGTAATCTTCACAAAAAAAGCTCCACAGTTACAGCAACACTCCTGGTAGAAAGGACCTTGATGACCTCATAGCCATGTGACCAGTAATATTGCTAGGTTACTGGTCACATGGTGATGATGTCATCTAAGGTCCTAGAGAATCACAGCTCTCACAGTACGCTGCCTGGAGTGCCGGCAGGCATGGCATGGCAGCACCCCCTGTGTAGCTGACAGCCTGACACCCGGGGCAGTGGCTAGCAGGGCTCAAGAGGCAGCTGCCTTGGGGCCCCCAGGAGCAACTGGGCCCGGGGCAGCTGCCCCTTTTGCCCCTTTTTAAAGATGGCCCTGAGGGCAGACATCCAAATGGATCGTCGCTGTCACAGGGACATGCAATCGCCCAGAGGATCTAGAGTCACCAATGCGGCAGCAGGCCCTCGCCCCTAATGTTTTAGACGGTCAGATCAGCAGGCCCCTGCTCCAAATGTTTTTGAGGGTCACCAGCAGGCCATCAATCATAATTTTTCAAGGGTGTGTATGATGCCCTCCTTAGTGTGTAACAAAGAGTGTTTTGAAGTGCCAGTTCCTTGTCATTTTTGGCAGCCTTTTCACTTAGTGCATAGGCTTTATGAATGTAGGAGTCCCACTACCTGAACTATTGTACCACAATGTGAATGAGGCCCTCCATTAAGTGATATACAGGTTGTATCAGAGTACCTCTTCCTTGCAATTTTTGGCAGCACTTGCACTTTATATACAAGTAAATATACAGGACATAATGTTTCTTAACAATTTTTCCTCTAAAATTGTATATATTTTTTTTTGTGCCTATTATTGTCAGTCTGTAAAAGTGGCGTACTATTCAGACAATATCGTTCCCAGCAGCAACCTGCAAGTACATGATGCATCCAGACATCCTCCCCATGCTGTTACAGAACCATATCGGTGGTGTTTCCATCAATTTCGGACATTTTCCTATGAGGGGTACCTGGTTTAATGCTTGGGTTCTCCCATTGACTTCTATTATACTAGGGTGCTCGGTCGAGCACCCGAACATCTTGATGTGTTCGGCCCGAGCACCTGAGCACTATAGTGCTAGATCAACACTAATGGACATACATCGATAAAATGTCCCTTTTGTCAGCAGAAAAAACACACTCCCTTCCTACGACTAATACGCTTAAAAGCAGATCCAGGAGTAGCTCCCCCTAATTCCATGGGTTTGTCCCCAGACATAAACCCAGGACTATCTTCACCCAAAGTGTCAGAGGAAGATGATATGTAGTGTACGGGGACTGTAATACCCGTCACTACCAAAGTGTCACTTGGTGTGCTGTCGTCCCTCCTAATTATGGGAAGTTGGTATATGTCAGTTTTATAAAATGTCATGTAATGTATGTATTTTCCTGTTACTGAAACTTGCATGTACAGGCCTGCTAGGGGTGTCATTCCAGCTTCTAGTCAATAGAGGGAGCTAGGGAGCCCTAGTTTATATAAGGCCCAGACAAGGAAGTAAAAGTCAGTCTAGACCACAGCTCAGAAGTTTCTAGAGCCTGAGGAAGTGTCCAGAAGTTGAGAGAGACAGAGAAGCAAAGATCAGGAAAGCAAGAGGTACTCAGAAAGACAGAGGAGGTACTTATTAAAGCTATAGCCAAGGATATAAAGCCAGAACTAGGTTAATGGGCCTTGGTGAAGATATGCTATATTCCAGGATCAGACAGAATTAGAGTGCAAGCTCCTGTGCTGCAAGTCCTGTGTTCAACACTCTGTAATCACCTTGCTGTAACTGAATTGCCTGCATCGACCGAATTGCAAAATCGACTGTATGCCAAGGAACTGCGATTCCAACATTGTCTCTGCTTGAAAATTACTAAAGTTGGAGTTCTGTTTTAATACTACGTTTCCTCAATTTATTCCTGCATCCGCAAACGGCGTGCCACCGTTTACTTAGCACTGGCGTCACAAACTATTTCTACCTATACCTGCCCTTGCAGAGAGTCAGCCGTACCAGGTTAGTGTCTATTGCACTACATCACCCAGAAACACCTATTGCACACAACTTGAGTACGCTGCACCTCTCTTTTGGCGTCACGAACAGGATACGCACGCTTTCTAGTGCAAGAAGCGTGAACTTTGTGCCTTATACAGTTGCCCTGTGACCAAAGTGACAATTTGCCTGTTTATTGCAAGTGGACTTTGTGGACTGAAAATCATACCCAAAGTGTACCAAAAACCTCTAAAAAGCGCTGTGCAGTGTTGCGCTACACAGAGGAAGAAAACCGCCGCATTGGAATGTGGTTTTGTGGACTTTTTACAATCCTGCTTGCTGTCAGTGAATGGACAGCGTTTTGCTAAAGATCGCCACCGGCTGCCTGGAGTAAAGTTTCCCGCGCCGCTGAGGACTTTCGTGGGCGGATCCCTGCAAAGACACAGAGAGTCCCGCCCCTCTTGATCATCGCATCGCCGCGGCCCTGCTTCTCCTGCGTCATCGGGTGCTCAGGACGTCCGGAACCTCGCGAGACTGGACCTGCGCAAGCCCGGCGATACCGGTAAGCACTTGTAACCGGAGGGAAGGGGAGTGTACCGGCCTCTTTAGTCGCCAGCGGCCACCTCTCAATAGACTACCATGTCAGAGCCAGGAGTGCCTGAGCAGCCGGCCCCAGGAGAGCTTGCGGCTCCTGATCACCCTACAGCCCCTAGCATGATGCCCTTTACCATGCCCTACTATTTCGGGACCCCATGGTTCCCCCGCTACAGGGGAGAGACCCATACCCTACGGGACTTTGAAGAAAAGTTGCGGGCACTATTCCGATTATACCCTATAAATGCCGACCAGCAACAGGAAATCATGCTGGCGCAACTGGAGGGGGCTGCCCGCAGGGAAGTGTTATCATGGCCTGCTACTGAGCGGAGTACTCTAGAACAGATCTTCACCCGCCTCAGAGCCACTTTTGAAACTAGGACTGCCTCAGAGATAAAGATGCACTTCTTTGGCAAGAGACAGAAGCCCGGTGAGTCCCTCCGTGACTATGCCCTATCACTTCAGGAGGCTTTAGGGGCTGTAATCCAGATAGATCCCAAAGAGGCTGATAACCGGGACCAGACCCTGAGGGAACAATTTATCAACGGGGTGTCTAGTGAACAAATAAGGACCCAGTTAAAGATGCTGTCCGCCCAGCACCCTAACAGTGCCTTTCTGGACTTTAAAGAACTGGCTATAAAAATTCTGGGGTCCACAGTATCTCCTGAGTTGAGCGCCCTATCTGAGTCATCAGCCTGCAAGCCAAAACCGCTTGTCACTAACCGAGCTGAGGCCGGCCAAGCTGTTCAAGTGTCAGCTACTGATACTATTGCCATGCTGACAGAGCAAGTAAATCACCTCACTAAAAGTCTAGAGAAGGTGTGCAGAAAAATAGAGGAATGGGAAAAACCCATAATGACAGAAGAAGAGTTCCTGTCATCTCCTAGGCCGTTCTCACCTCCATACCAAGAGACTCACCCCAGGGATCCTGGGAGGCGTAATAGAGGTCGCAAGAAGCCCGTGTGTACATACTGCAAAAAGCTGGGACACACAGAATCCACGTGCTGGCAGTTAAACGGGCAACCCCTGAGGCTGAGGACCACCCCTCGGGAGGTAGAACACTAGGTCCAGAGGATCCAAATTGGATGCCACGTTATGTAGGACCCCATCCTAAAATCAATATAGAGATCAACGGGGTCCCCTTTGAAGCCCTATTAGATACTGGGTCTCAGGTCACTACTATTCAGCTGCCTGCATTTGAAAAGTTCTGGGACACCAACCAGTTGACCCAACCGCCTGACTCCTGGGTGGAAATTATCGCCAGCAATGGCAAACCAGTAAAGGTTCATGGATACTGGGAACCACCCTGCAGGTGGGAGAAGTAACCCTGCCTCAACAGGGACTGATCGTAGTACAGGCCGGTGACAGAGGAGGACATCCTGTCATTCTAGGCACCAATGTCTTCAAAAACTGTTATTCAGAAATACTTGCTGTATTACATCAGACTTTGCCCACTGCTTCCTCTGCATCCAGGAGGGTGATTCAAAAGACTATCACTGTGTTAAGTGCCCAGCAGAGGTTTGCTAATGGGAAAGGAGAAATTTGTACTGCCAGGATCCGTGATATTAAGCCTGTGACTTTGCCTCCTAATTCTCAAACTCTTTTGTGGTGTCGTGCTGTCCTGGGAGTCGAAGGCTGAGATTATCCAGCCCTGGTGGAACCACTCCAGATGGAGGATTATCCTTATGTGAGAGCTGCCAAGTGCCTGGTGAACGTCTCCCAAGGTAAAGTACCTGTCCGTCTGATTAATCTGAGTAATCATCCTGTTGCGCTTACTAAGCATTGCCCTGTTGCCCAGCTGTCCCAGGTGTCCTTCCAAGACATCATTCGTCTTCCAGTGACAGAAAAGCCGCCAGCTGCAGACAGCAGATGTTCGCCGGTGACCCAGCCACAAGTGCCCTGGTGGGAAGAGCTCCATGTCGGGGACGAGAATACCCCCCAACGGCAACAAGAAGGGATTATACAGCTTGTCAAGGAGCACCACCAGGCCTTCAGTAAGCATGCCACTGATTATGGAGAGGTGAGTGCCATACAACACACCATACCTACTGGCTCTCATCCTCCTATCAAGGAGAGATACCGACCTTTACCGCCTACTTCATATCAGACTGTAAAGGAAATGATCCAAGAGATGAAGGACTCTAATGTAATCCGGGACAGCCGTAGTCCGTGGGCTGCACCCCTGGTCCTTGTAAAGAAGAAGGACGGTGGTATCCGTTTCTGTGTGGATTATAGGAAAATTAATCAAATAACCCACAAAGATGCATACCCACTGCCCCGCATTGAGGAGTCACTAACTGCTCTGGGCTCCTCTGCCTATTTCTCCACATTGGACTTGACCAGTGGCTACTGGCAAGTACCCATGGCCCCTGCAGATAGAGAAAAGACTGCCTTCACTACTCCCATGGGCCTGTTCGAATTCAATTGTATGCCGTTCGGGCTATGTAATGCCCCAGGAACTTTCCAGAGATTAATGGAGCGGTGTTTGGGTCACAAAAACTTCGAAACAGTGCTGCTGTATCTAGATGACGTCATTGTGTACTCAAAAACATATGAGGACCATCTGAAACATTTGGCAGAAGTATTTGAAATCCTTATCAAATATGGCTTGAAGGTAAAGCCATCCAAGTGTCACCTGCTCAAACCTGCAGTAAGATACCTGAGGCATATAGTAAGCGGAGAGGGAGTGCAACCTGACCCTGATAAATTGGCAGCTGTCTGTAATTGGCCGGTTCCTACTACTGTCAAAGAGGTGAGGAGTTTCCTGGGTTTTGCCGGCTACTATAGACGTTTTATCCCCCATTTTGCTCAAATAGCTGATCCTATCCAGGAGCTCTTGAGGGGGCAACCCAAAAAGAGTCCTAGAACTCCTGTGCCCATTGAGTGGAATGAGAAAAGAGAGATAGCGTTCCAATTGCTAAAAAAGAAACTGACCGAGCCTCCAGTGTTAGGTTATCCAGATTATAGCAAGCCCTTCCATCTCTATACTGATGCTAGCAAGCGAGGCCTGGGAGCTGTGTTAGCCCAGATCCAAGAGGGAAAAGAGAGAGTGATAGCATATGCAAGCCGCTCCCTGAAAGGAGCTGAGAAAAATGACCAGAATTATAGTTCCTTCAAACTAGAGTTCCTGGCATTAGTGTGGGCGGTGACAGAAAAATTCAAGGATTATCTAGCCGCCACCCCGTTCATTGCATTCACTGACAATAACCCTCTGGCACATCTCAATACAGCTAGATTGGGGGCCTTGGAGCAGAGATGGGCCTCTCGCCTTGCCAACTATAATTTCTCTGTAAAGTATCGTGCTGGACATACTAATGATAACGCTGATGCTTTATCCAGGCTTCCCACAGAGACAGCTCCTGATGATGTGCGAGATGCTTGGGAAGATGTAGAGATGCCGGCTTTCTATAACAAATTTGCTCAACAGGATCAGGCTCGAGCTACCAATAACAGAGCTGCAGTTCCTTCACCCTCCAGTAGGCCTGAACCTAAAGAAGAAAGGTGGGTGAAACTACAGTCTGAAAGTAGAGTGCTGGGTGAGTTGTTGGACTTCATTACTAGTGGCAGAGCCCCTGAGAGGATCCGGCGTAAGAGTGCAGATCCTGAGCTCATCAAACTGTGGAGACAGCGCCATCAACTCTTCATACAAAAGGGCCTATTGCTACGGAGAAGCCTAGACCCAGTGTCCAACGAAAGAGTACACCAGATTCTCATACCCCGACGAGATGCAGGTATGGTGTTGGAGATGTACCACAATCAATCCGGTCACTTTGGGGTCCAAAAGACTGAAGCTACTATCCGCCAGCGGTTTTACTGGGTAGGCATGAGAGAAGACATGGAGAAGTGGTGTCGAGAGTGTGTAGCCTGTGCCTTGAAACGAAGTGAGCACCATGATCAGAGGGCACCACTAAGACCCATTGTAAGTACCCGTCCTCTTGAACTTGTCGCCATCGACCATGTAAAACTGGAGCCTAGTCGCTCAGGGTATGCTTATGCCATGACTATTATTGACCATTTCACAAAGTTTGTTGTAGCAGTGCCTGTGAGAGACCAGACAGCCAAGACTACAGCCGAAATGTTCTGGAAGCACTTTCTCCTGCCCTATGGATGTCCAGAAAAGATCCTCACCGATCAAGGACCTGCTTTTGAGTCCCATCTGTTCCATGAACTGTGCCGCTTACACAACTGTAAGAAGATCCGGACGACGGCCTACCATCCTCAAGGTAATGGATTATGTGAAAAAATGAATCAGACCTTGATAGAGATGCTGAGGGCCGTGCCTCCTGAAAACAGAGGAGATTGGCCCAGTCTGTTGCCACAGCTCATGTTCACATACAATCATACCATACATTGTTCCACCGGGTATACCCCTTTTTACTTGATGTTTGGGCGCCAAGGGACATTGCCTGCTGATCATTCATTGGACATACATGTGCCTGATTGCATTAACCCATTACCTAACACCGACTGGGTTGCTGAGCACCAAAGGCGATTGGATGCAGCCAAAGCCATTGTTCAGGAACGTATGGACCTTGCTAGAGACCGACAGCAGAGAGACTATGATCAGGCAGCCCATGCAGAACCCTTGACCATAGGGGCCGTGGTATGGTTAAAGAATAACCGTCGTACCAGCAAATTGGACAGTAAGTGGGAGCGAAGTCCTTATGTTGTCACTGCAATCCCAAATGTTGGAACTCACACTTATGAGATCACCCGGGAAGACAAGGGATCCCAAATTGTACACCGAAACCGGTTGAAACTCTGCCTGACGCCAGAACCTAGTGCCGAGAGTTCTGGATCAGAATATCCGGTGTCAGAGTCAGCCATACAGCCCGAGGATCCTATGCAGGCTGTTAGTAATCTGAGGTATGACGCTGATGCCATGCATTGGCTTCTGACACCTTGGTTGAACTTGCTGGTGCCTGCTCCGGCACCTACTGTAGCTTCACCTCCAGCAGAGCCGGTTCAAGATGCTCCGGGTCCAGTTCCCCCTCTAGTGGATATTGTTGTTCCAGTTGTTCCTGACCAAGGTCTCACGGATGGAGACCCTCCTGTTGCTCCTCTCTCGTCTACCTCGTTGCTAAGGGGAGAGGAGACCCCTGTTTTGAGAAGGTCTACCCGGATGACCAGGGGACGCCCACCAGTCCGTTTAGGAGACTTTGATTATTCTGGTGGTGTCTCCTCCCAAACAGTTGCCACGGGCAATACCTTACTTGACATTTGTGCGTTTACTTGGCACTGGCGTCACGAACTATTTCTACCTATACCTGCCCTTGCAGAGAGTCAGCCGTACCAGGTTAGTGTCTATTGCACTACATCACCCAGAAACACCTATTGCACACAACTTGAGTACGCTGCAGATATGTTATGTGACAGGACGATGACGATACGTCCTGAGAGTGGGGGCCCCTAGATCTTTCTCTCATGTGTCTATCAATGCATACTGCAAGAGCCATAGCGACTTCCTGAAACTCAGGGTTCTCATGAAAGGCCAAAGCATCCTTCAGCCTCTCTCATAATCCCTGATAAAACTAACTATGGAGTGCCAGATCATTCCGCGCAGTATCCGTAGCCCCCCTCGTAAACTAAGAGCAATATATCTCAGCAGAACGCTCTCCCTGACGAAGGCCACGTAGCTTGATCTCACCCAGGGAGGTCCTATCCAGTTCATCATAGATGAGACCCAGAGCTTTGGAAAATTCATCAACTGATCAGAGAGACTGCGATCCGGTCAGCAGAGAAAAAGCCCATGACTGAGTGTCCCCTTTAAGCAACTAAATAACCACACCAACTCTCTGAATCTGAACCCCAGATGAGTGTGGACGTAGCCTAGAATTACATACAATTTGCATGCCTTCCTAAACAAAATGAAATAATCACTTCCCCCTGAGAATCTGTCCGGGAGGGAGACTTTAGGCTCAAGACAGGCCTAGTAACTACCACTAGGACCAGCAGCCTGTGGTCTCTGGATCTGCGAGACGGTCGTTCGGAGGTCATCTACCTCCAAAGACAGCCCCTGCAGCTGTCCGGCCAGTGCAGCAATAGGATCCATGGCTGTACTGAAACAAGCAAAAAAATTATGGTTTTGGGCGGTTTATAATGTCACGTTCGGATGTGGGAGGAAACCACCACATCAAACATAGGAGGGAAATGGGTGAGGGAATAAGGCCTGGAAACTAGGGAAAGGAGATGGACAACTCCTTGTAAAACCCTCATCCAAGTCCTGACTAACTACCAGTATGAACAGACAGCAGAGGTAGGTGAGTTCATACACAGGAATACCTAGTGTCCTAACTCACCCTATAGGACCCTGGTACTAATGTCAGGACTGAGACAACATGTTCCTCCAAAAGGAAGGACGAACAGGCCTTAATACAAATGACAGGAAAATGCAACACACAAAATAACCCAAACAAAATACAAAGGGGAAAGAAAACACTTAACTTCATGGCAGCACCAGGAACTTAGCCGAGATCCACACACCAGCTATCCACAACTCCAACAGAAGCTATGAACCGCAAAGCATAGTGGGAGAAACAACAATAAATAGAGAAGGTTAAATGACCATAATAGCCACACCTGGGGAAAGAAGGTGTGGCAAGCCCCAGAAACAACACAGACGTAATTTGATCCAAACGGAAAACATGTCAGATCAAACCACGTGTTGCCAATCTCACCGATCTCCTGCCACCTGTTGCGGGAACGTCCTTGACAATAACTGGTGCTGGTACTACCCACATTCTGGCTTTGGAGGACAGACATTTGGCCTAATATATACATTCACTCAAAATATGGAACAGTTTTCAAGTCTGTTTTCCGGAACTAAATGACAGCGAGGTGCATTTAAATGTCCTTCCCTTTCTACGAACACACTGAAGACACTGCTATTTGACAATTTACTGGGGGAATAATGTCTGATGTACATTCAAATACACAGATTCCGAAAAAAAAGCTTTTTCTAGTGTAAAACACAATATGTCAACCTATTATGAGAATATTCCCCCTCACACCAACACTTGAACTGTCTGGAGATGCCCTACTTTTTCAGCTGTTTTCACTTATTGATTTAAAACTATACCCCCTGGATTGTAAAACATGCATCGCACACTTCTGTTGCTATCTTTGAAACCCATACCAAAACTTGAACTGTTTTCAGATGCTCTGTCCCAGATTTTGGACTATTATTTCAGGTGTTTTCACTCAGAGATTTAAAAATATACACTCTGGATTGTAAAACATGCATTGTACAGTTGTATTGCTAAGTATGTAACTCACACCAACACTTGAACTGTCTGGAGATGCCCTGTAAAATATTTTGGATCAATATTTTTTTACCCAGAAAACTTAAACAGTAGGATTGTAAAACACATGTTGCACACTTGTATTGCTGTTTTTGCACATCACACCAACACTTGAACTCTGGAGATGTCCTGTCCCATATTTTGGACTACTACTTCAGGTGTTTTCACTCAGATTTACAATGATACCCTCTGAATTGTAAAACACATGCTAAATACTTGTATTATTATTTTTTTAAGCCAACACAAATACCCTCTCGATTGTAGAACATGCGTTGTACACTTGTATTGCTGAAGAAAAAGAAATATCCTGCAACCAAATGAATAACCTTTTTTTTTAAATCAGATATTTTTATTTGATTTTCACAAGCATATTTGAGAACAAAGGCAACCCAACCTACCCTCCCCCCTCCCTACCCCACCCCCCACCTCTCCCCCCCTCCACCACCTCTCCCCCACCTCTCCTCCACCTCTCCCCCCTCCCCCACCTCACCCCCCACCCCTCCCCTACCCAGAGTCCCGTGACCAAATGAGTCCAGAGTCCGTGGAATGTGCAATAAGTCCGACAGTAGATCCTTTTACACATATCATGCATATTTCGCATTCCATATTCTCAGCCATACATCGCATACCCATCTCTCACTCATATATATCTCATCACCATTTCTCATCCAAGCGCTTCATACACATAACATCCCTGCTCATATTAACTAGAAACATCCAGACAATATTTTACATCATAGCTGACCTACGGGCTAAATACTTCATTGTAATGCTGCATCCAGGAAAACCACACCGTCTCAAACTTTTTCATGGACCCCCTTTTTTGATAGACATATTTCTCCATTTGAACCAGAATGTGTACCCTAGCCTCCAGTTCCTTCACCGTCGGTGGCAGTATATCTATCCAATGGAAAGCTATGCTTTTTCTAGCTTGATATAGTATTCGTCCAATAGCCAGCTTCTTTTTTGCCATGCCCGGCAATATCTCAAAAAACCCTAACACACATATCAAAGGTGTAACATCAAGGCGTACCTCGAACAGAGCGTTTATTATTTCAATGACCCCTGTCCAATACCGCCTCAGTCTCGGACAATTCCACATGAGATGGATCAAGTCCGCATTAGATGTGTCGCATCTTGGGCAGCGGTCATTGTCCCTATACCTCATTTTTTTTAATACTACTGGCGTCCTGTAGACCCTATGTAGTAAGTACAATTGGGAAACTCTCTGTGCTTCACTGACAGCCAGCGACGGGCAGTCTTCCAACACTTTTTCCCACTGTTCCTCAGTGAGGTCTGATATGTCCGACTTCCACTTATCAAATAGTTGTAAAGGTGTATTTTTAACTTGCATATCAATAAATACACTATAGTGACAGGAAATAACACCATTAGTGGTACCACTTGTCGCTGCGAGGTCTATAATACTGTGTTTTGGAGCAGGGGCAACTTTTTCAGCCTTGTCTTGCGTTTTTACAGCGTGTCAGAGCTGTAAGTACAAATAAAAGAATTTCTTAGGGATATTAAATTCCTGTTGTAGCTGTGCGAATTCTTTCAATATACCCTCAGAGTACAACTGATACATTCTATTCAGGTTATACGAATTCCACACCAGTAATTCCGCAAGCTTATCCAGCTCTTTGTACATATAATTAGGCCAAATTGGAGTATACGCCGTATACCCAATGACCTTTGTGACCTCCCTGGCCTTCCACCACACCTTGTGGATGGTGCTCAGTACTCCATACCGTTCCCCCTTACTACGAAAGGTACCGTCCTCTAGTGCAGACATCAAGCATGTCCTTCCTATCAGAAATCTCACTACTTTTCCTACCGTGTTCACTTTCTCTATATCTCCCCATCCTCTGATATGTTGTAGCTGACTCGATAGATAATATAGCCATGGGTCCGGTACGGCCAAACCTCCACTCGTTTTTGGTCGCCGTAGAGTGCCAAGTTTAATACGGGGGACCCCTTTTTTCCAAATTAAGTCCCTAAACAGGGCGTTCACTTTATGGAAAAATCTGATCGGTACCCAACAAGGAGCATTATGTAGAAGATACAGCAACTGGGGCATCAAAATCATTTTTATAAGATTGGTCCTACCCACCATGGAAAGTGGTAACTTAATCCACGTGTTCACTTTATCTTTGAATCTGTTTAGTAGTGGCGTCAGGTTTAGGCTTTCATAATCCCTAGTGTCAGGGGTTATTTGGACCCCTAAATACTTAAAGGAAGCTACTATTGTCAGGCCCATGGCGTCCTCCAGGCTTGGGACATCCCTTTTAGCTAATGGCATTATTACAGATTTTGCCCAGTTAATACGGAGACCAGATAATGCCCCATAATCATTTATAATCTTCATGGCTTCCTTAAGGGAGTTCCTCCAGTCCTCCATGAACAATAAAAGATCGTCCGCATAGAGAGCGACTTTTTCAGTCAATTCTCCATACTGAAAACCCTTCACCAAGCTTGCCTGCCTCAAAGCCTCCGCCAAGGGCTCCACTGCCACCGCAAACAATAGCGGGGACAGGGGACACCCCTGTCTCGTCCCTCTATGTAATTCAAAGGAATCCGATAATGTCCCATTAATCCGCAGCACAGCCTTAGGGGTCGTATACAAAAGCTGTACCCATTCAATGTACTGATGCCCAAAGCCCATCCTCTCCAGTACTAGCCATAAATATCGCCATTCCACACTGTCGAATGCCTTGGCCGCATCAAGAGATGCGACCGCCGCACACGAGGTGTGGACCTGACTCGCCTGAATATTCATAAAAAGTCTTCTGACATTAACAGCAGTGGAAGCATTCGGCATAAAGCCCGCCTGGTCTGTATGGATAAGCGCCGTAATAACCTGATTCAATCTGTTCGCCATTACTTTTGCCAACAGTTTTACGTCAGTCTGCAGGAGCGAGATAGGCCTGTAGGAATCAGCTTCTTTGTCATCTTTACCGGGTTTCGGGATGAGTACAATGACAGCCTCACTCATTGAGGCAGGTAGGCGCCCCTTTTCCTTCGCCTCTTTACAGACCTCCAGCAACTGCGGCAAAAGTATGTCCGAAAACCTCTTATACAGTTCAGGTGGCAACCCATCTCTCCCTGGTGCCTTATTATTGGACATTGATCCTAGGCCCCCCTCCAGTTCCTAAACAGTTATTGGAGCGTCTAACATGTCCCTATGGTCCCTCGACAGGGTACGCAGTGGCATCTGCTGTAGAAACTCGCGAATTTCTGCATCTGAGGCAGTTATTTTAGACTCATACAATGAGGAATAGAAGGATTGCATAATATGAACCATCATGTCAGGGTCGTCCCTTATTATTCCCTCTGAGTCCCTAAGTGCCGCTATATATGACGTCTGCTGTTGGGCTTTAGAGATTAGAGCCAGCAGTCTTCCCGCTTTTTCGCCCTCTTCGTAGTAGGACTGTTTTTGAATGAATCTCTTATTCTTCGCATTCTGTAGTAATTTCTCATTCAACTTTTCCTGAGCCTCTTTCCACTGCGTCTCAGTGTTTGCTGTTGGAGCAGCAACGTGTGCTGCCTCCAAGAGTTCCACTGCGGTAGTCAGTTTTTGCACTGTTAGTTTAGTTTCGTTTTTTTTGGCATTGATATCCGCTATTAGTAGACCTCTAAGGTAAGCCTTCATGGCATCCCATACCACTAATTTTGATGCCGATGGGAGATTAATGTCAAAATATTCTTTCAGTTTATCCCCTATTCCCCCCATATCTGGTAGCACAGATAGCCAGTGCGGATTTAATTTCAAAATCATATTTCTCCGTTTCCTGCTGGGCCGAAAATCAGCGACCGCCAGAACCGGAGAATGATCCGATAGGTTACGAGTTAGGTATTTGACATCTCTAATATAATGCCCCATGCTAGCATTTCCCACTATGAGGTCTATTCTTGACAGGGAGTCATAAGTAGAAGAGACACACGAATATTGTTTTGCCAGTTGATTTTTCAATCGCCAAAAATCCAACAAGAGGGATTCCTGCAGAAGCCTTCCAAACGGCGAGAGGCCACACCCAGTAGAATGTGATCCCCCTCCCATTTTATCCAGCGCTGGATTGACAATATTGTTAAAGTCTCCCATAATTATGACCGGGACGTCCGGTACTTCCGCCAAATATCCTAAAATAGCCTTAAGCACTTGCGGAGAGTAAGGCGGAGGGATGTATACCCCTATTACCACGCATGAGACATTATATACCGTACAGTATAAGCATATATACCTACCCTCCCTGTCTATTTTATTTGAGATACACCTAAATGCTATGGATTTGTGTACCAGAATACTTACTCCCCTTGCATACGTAGAGTATGTAGCATGGTAATAATGTCTGGCCCAATGCGGACTAAGCAGTTTTGTTTGGTCTTCTAGCAAGTGTGTTTCCTGGATGCAGCATATCACAGGGTAATGTTGCTTGACAATATCCAGAATAGCCCTTCTTTTAATACATTCCTTCACTCCTCTGGTATTCCAGCTAAGGAAATGAACTATCCCTGCCATAGTATTATTGTAGTCATCAGGTCAGTATAATGGATGTAGCCTAGAGAATCTATTATGAAATGGCTCAATAAGTTCCTCTTTTCGTGTTTTAGGACTCTTTCTGTAAAATTTTTAGAAAACATGGTCACACCTCTCAGACTCTGACTATCAAAAATAAAATACAAATATATATATAGAACCCCTCCCCCCTGTAACAAAGAACCAAACTATACCCTTCCCACTAGATCGGAAAGGGCACTTTAGCCACCACAACGGGGCCCCACTAAAAACACCTGTGTTACCAGGCCCGTGGGATACAGTTAACACCCGCTGTCGAGGCCAAGAACCTATAGAAGGCCTACACCCCCCAGTAGTAGGGTGTAGTTCGTGGTACCTATCTCTTCGGAACCAAAAAGAACATCAACAACAATAAAAGAAAAAAACTCTCTTACCTCCCTCCCTTCTTTAAAGTGTATGTTAGACTTATTAAAAATATGACATACACCTTCCTCCTCCGCACCTTTCACAACAGTAGGTAATGAACCCCCATATATTATATTTCCCTCCTCATCATTCCACTTCTAGACATGAGGCATCACATTCTATCCATTTGCCCCCTTAGCTATAATATCAGTTTTACCACTTGCACTACCACACATATCATCCAGCACATCACACATTCGTATCAATGACTGTGCCAGTTATCACCGCCTCTTCTGGTCATCAGGTCCCTCCTGCCGCCAGCTGTCTCTCATGCCGATCCAGCCATTTTCTCGCCTCTTCCGGATCATCATGGAAGATTGTAGACCCCAACGCCGCTATCCGCAGTTTGGCAGGGTAAATCATGGAGTACGCAACCTTCAGGGACCGCAATCTTTTCTTTATGTCCAGGAACTTTGCTCTCCGCCGTTGCACCTCTTGAGAAAAGTCCGGATATAGGGACACTCTGTTGCCATCAATTGTAAGATCCTCCATCTCCCTGGCCTTCCTCAGAATAATGTCCCGGTCTCTGTAGTGCAGCAACTTTACCAACATGGGCCTCGGGGGCGCCCCAGGTGGCAGCGGTCTGGTGGGAACTCTATGGGCTCTCTCAATAGCAAAGAACTGTGTCAGCACCTCCACACCAAACTGATTTTTGAACCAGGTTTCAAGAAAATCTGCCGGATGATTCCCCTCAGCTCTCTCAGGGATGCCAACCATCCGAATGTTATTTCGGCGGGCCCGGTTCTCCAGGTCATCTTGTTTGGCAGCAATTGCATCCATTTTCTTAGCATGCTCCCTCAAATCTCTTCTCAGGGGAGGCAAAATGTCTTCCACCGCGCCCATTCTGTCTTCCAGGGCCGTGGTGCGTTCTGCCAGTTTTCTCATGTCATGGCGAACAATGGTGACGTCCTCCTTTATGGCTTCCACCTTTTCAGTAAGAGTAGCCAGCGACTTGCTGCAGCCTGTTATGGCCGCCATCACATCTTTAAGAGTGGGTTCATCCACATCAGACTCTGTGGCCCCCATAGTATTTGTATCTTTGTCAGGGCATAGTGGGGAAAATCTGTTGTTTTGAGCAATGGCTTCCTCAGATGACTCGCCTGGCTCAGGATCAGAGTCCATTTGTATGTCCCCCTTCTTCTTTTGGGCCCCTTTGCTCACCGCTCCCGCAGAGGACCTGGCAAATCTCTCCAGCCTGGCCGCAGCGTCCCGCTGCGCCTCCGTCACTCGGCCCTGTCTGCCCGGGGTTGCCGCGCCGGCGCCATCTTGGGCCTCCCTGTCCACCACTCTTCCGTCTTTTTTTTGTTTCATTGCGGACAACCACCGCCGCCAATTCGATTTACAGACCGGCGGTATACTCAGGGGCCACTCCTGAGCCTTCTCCCACCGTTTGCTGAGGTTCTTTATGGGGTTTCAGGATAAAAAGACTCACGGTGCAGAGGAGCTCGGCCGGCGTGCTGCCGTTCACATGCTCTGCTTATCTCCACCCCCCAAATGAATAACCTTATTAACATAACCTTTATTCCAGTGAATAAAAAACTGCATTCGGTGCAAAAATTCACTGCAGGATTCGTTAGAAGCAAACCTGAAAAGCTTCAGGTTCATCTTGAGGACTAATTATTTAGGAAGTTTGTAATGAACCCGGTTCGAAGAAAACTGCTCGGATAGATATAGAACACTCCAGAGAAGGGAGATGTTCTGGATTTTCAAATTACAGACATTGGAACCACACGGGCTCAATGACAGCTTAGAGAACAAATGTTCTTGAGCCCCACACCATCTCCGCTTACAAACACCCCCTTTTTTTTTTTTATTATTATTATTAATATTTTTTTTTTACATAATTTTTTATATTTTTTATTTATATAATTTTTTCCCCCTTTCTACAGTTCCCTCCTCATATAATTCACATGTATATTTACTCCCCTTCATAGCCCCTTGGATATTCATTTCAGCTGTTTTATCCCCCCTCCATTGTTCATTTCTCACATACTTTCTCGCCCAGGGTTATTTCAATCCTCCCCCTCTTGCAGTATCATCTCCGATCAGGACCATCAACCAGCCGGCCCCATAAACACATATACACAATCATTACCCTCCCCACACTGCCACTACTTTCCCAAGCCCTTACGACTTCACTCCTCCACCAGCTGTTCAAACAAACCCTCCCCCAGCCCTCAGTCCATTCATAATATTGTATGGGCTGCTGAATCCCCAGTGGAGCGATCGGCACACTAGCACCACTTGGCCACGCCCACCTTACTACTTGGCCACGCCCACCTTACTCCGATATCATCGCCCTCTCCAGCGTGCAGTAGCCGGGTCAGAATACCCCAGCTACACCAGCCTCACCACCGCAACAGGTAACAAGAATATTAATCTAATTAGATGATCATAACTTTCTTATTATATACCAACTGCCTTTTAATTACCCAAAACTGTATTTTATTACACAGCATTGCCTGACGAAGTATAATAGCAAAGCCACAGCGCTTCAGCCATATCTAATTCATCTCATTCTCTGGCAAAGGTAATAACAATATTAACCATTTCCCAACATCACCACTACTCCTTCATCACTCACCCTCCACTTTTTTAATAACTCCTAAACCATTTCTGCCATACAGCATTGTACTACATTGTCAGTAAAAGTGACCGGGGAGCATTAGGCTACTTTCACACTAGCATTCGGAGCTCCGCTTGTGAGTTCCGTTTGAAGAGTCTCACAAGCGGCCCCAAACGGATCCGTCCAGCCCTAATGCATTCTGAGTGGATGCGGATCCGCTCAGAATGCCTCAGTCTGGCACCGTTTGTCCTCCGCTCCGAACAGCAAACATCCAGCTGCACCTGCAGCTGCAGCACACCAGGTAACATCCCCCATCCAAAGTCCACACCCAGAGCCACATCCATTTATTGCTATTCCATCCAACCACCAAAATAATGCACTCACATCTACTTATGATGTCACCATCCATTACATACCGACCAATCACGTTCATCTGCAGGAACTAGGTACAGCTCTTGACTCCATTATCTAATGTTATTAATCTATTTATCTTTTTTTTAAAAATATAAAAAAAAAAAAAAAAAAAAAAAAAAAAAAACATTTTTTTTATTCATTTATGTATTTATCTACCTAACAATTGATACCCACATCCTATCTTACCCATGTAATTTAACATGGGAATACATATGAATTGATCGATCTCTACCTATTTATTTATTTATCTATTTATATATTTATGTATGAATTCAGGCTTACATACACAATTTTATATGACGACATATGAGAACTGAATCTTTTTATCAAATTTTTATCAAATTGTTGTGCTTTTGTGAACCATTAACGATACGCCTACGCATTCATTTTCTTTGATGCCTATTCGTTATAGGCCTCTTTTCTCTATAGTCTTTATCCAGAAAAACATTATATATATATTTTATATCATTATATTTTTCTTGTCTTTTGAACATAGCACTTCTTATTCCATTCTACCACTTTAATTGAAAGATATTTTCACTCTTCATATTATTCTTATCTCTTATTTTCGACTATCGTTATTATTATTATGAGTTTTATCCAACCGTCGCTTTTAATACCTACAAAAAATTCCTCCCCCTTTGAGTACAAATTGTACATGTATATACTATTTTGTTATTATTTATGTTTCTTGTAGACTTGATAAAGGGGTCATGCGCACCCCGAAACACGTTGTCTCTCAATAAACCCGTACTTGTCTAATCCGGTTGTGATTTGCGCCTCACGTCCACCAGCTCGCCAGACCACAAAGGTCGTGACGGGCTCTGTCAGTATTTCTAGCAATTAACGAAGTGGCGACTTGGCCCTCGCTCTTGGTTCTTTTGGACACGGCAGCTCCAACCTGATACCTAGCTAATCCAGCGGACCTTCATCACGGTTGCACCCAATCGGTGCAACCCAAACAGGTGAGCAGCACATATTCACCTTAAATTGAAGAACGCTGTTTCATCTTTACCTATTTACCCTATGAGCGCCTTTCTCATCCTGTGGCCACATATTTATCGTGACAGTATAACCTGCCATTACCGTCATTTTTGTTTCCCCTTGTTCCGTGCAAAATGGATGCTTTGGCTGATCGCATGCAGGAATTAACTTTGGAGGTAGCTGACCTCCGTAATTCAGTTGCACTGTGTCAGAATTTTCGGCTAAAAGGCTCGGATGGTGGGAGTCAGTCCAGCCTTGAACCTAAGGTCGCTCTTCCTGATAGGTTTTCCGGGGGAAGTGATAACTTTGTTTGGTTCAGGGAATCCTGCAAATTGTATTTTCGTCTGGTGTTGACTCAGTTTCTTTCCGATTTTTTGGACGTATTCTCGGAGGGTGGAGCTCAGGAGTTGCCCCCTCACCGAGAGTATGATTGTCCGGTCAACCTTATCCCCAGGGCTAAATTGCCTAAGTCTCGGTTATATAATCTTTCTCAACCCCAAAGAGTAGCTATGCGGGAGTATATTACCGAGAAATTGGCAAAGGGTCATATTAGACCATCTAAGTCTCCTATGGCCGCTGGCTTCTTTTTTGTAAAGAAAAGAAAGATGGATCCCTTAGACCGTGCCTAGATTTCCGGGAACTGAATCTCATTACTGTCCAGGACTCTTATCCCCTTCCCTTGATTCCGGATCTATTTGATCAGATTGTAGGTGCCAAGGTGTTTTCTAAGTTGGATTTAAGAGGAGCTTATAATCTGATCAGAATCAGGGAAGGGGGGGGGCGGAGCCTGCACCGGACTGTGATGGTCGCATAGTCAGGAGCTCTCTGTACTAGATCCACTAAAGCACCAGCCTACACAAGCTGACAAATGAAAAGATGGTCAAAATCGGGTACCCTAGATCCGGGGACACCTCCAATGCCAGCAAACCGCCGAAAAACAGCGGGGACATGGACAAATTTATTAAAAAAGCTGCGGCTACTCTGGAGTACTAGATCACCAAACAGCAACCGCATCTTCCCTGCAGAAATGCCGCACTTACCTCAATGACCTCCATAACGCTCTGGAGGACCAAGAAAACAGAGGACGCAGGAATAACCTGCGATTCAGGGGGATACCTGAAACAGTCACCACGGTAGATATACCTGGGGCTGTACTTGCAATATGCTGCTCCCTGCTGGGTCCAGATTACCAGGCTGACATCATCATTGAACGTGCTCATAGAGCACTAAGACCTAAGCCTAAGATCTCAGAGCCTCCTAGAGATGTGATCTGCAGGTTCCTTAACTTCCAAGTCAAAACAGCGGTCTTGGAGGCCGCAAGGAACCATGAGAATCTGACATACGAGGAAGCCTGCATTTCGATCTATCAAGATCTGGCACCCTCAACACTAAAGAAACGCAGAACCTTGAAGCCCCTAACGGATTGGTTCAGGGAAAACAAGATTCCATATAGATGGACCTTTCCATTTGGAATATCGTTCTTCCATGCGGGACGCCGCCTCACCATAACCACATTTGCCGATTTAATCGGAGCTTACGACCACTTAAAGATACCTCCACTAGAAATCGAAAACTTGGAGCTGTACCAAGATCTAACAGAGCTGCCAGACCTGCCGAAGATTTCACCTTTTGAACTTCCATGCACCCCGAAGACCCAGAAGTTCAAGCGGAGGAACACCCAGCTGACCCCATAGAGACTGGCTCTAATATCGCAACCACTCATCTGAGCTATCCCGGCTTTCTACTAGCCTTTCTCCCCACCTTTCCCTCTGACTCGCCTTCTCCCTAACCACCCCACCTTCCCCCTCCACTACCAGTTATTTACTACTGTTACTGCACCTACAGGGAGTGCAGAATTATTAGGCAAGTTGTATTTTTGAGGATTAATTTTATTATTGAACAACCATGTTCTCAATGAACCCAAAAAACTCATTAATATCAAAGCTGAATATTTTTGGAAGTAGTTTTTAGTTTGTTTTTAGTTTTAGCTATTTTAGGGGAATATCTGTGTGTGCAGGTGACTATTACTGTGCATAATTATTAGGCAACTTAACAAAAAACAAATATATACCCATTTCAATTATTTATTTTTACCAGTGCAACCAATATAACATCTCAACATTCACAAATATACATTTCTGACATTCAAAAACAAAACAAAAACAAGTCAGTGACCAATATAGCCACCTTTCTTTGCAAGGACACTCAAAAGCCTGCCATCCATGGATTCTGTCAGTGTTTTGATCTGTTCACCATCAACATTGCGTGCAGCAGCAACCACAGCCTCCCAGACACTGTTCAGAGAGGTGTACTGTTTTCCCTCCTTGTAAATCTCACATTTGATGATGGACCACAGGTTCTCAATGGGGTTCAGATCAGGTGAACAAGGAGGCCATGTCATTAGATTTTCTTCTTTTATACCCTTTCTTGCCAGCCACACTGTGGAGTACTTGGACGCGTGTGATGGAGCATTGTCCTGCATGAAAATTATGTTTTTCTTGAAGGATGCAGACTTCTTCCTGTACCACTGCTTGAAGAAGGTGTCTTCCAGAAACTGGCAGTAGGACTGGGAGTTGAGCTTGACTCCATCCTCAACCCGAAAAGGCCCCACAAGCTCATCTTTGATGATACCAGCCCAAACCAGTACTCCACCTCCACCTTGCTGGCGTCTGAGTCGGACTGGAGCTCGCTGCCCTTTACCAATCCAGCCACGGTCCCATCCATCTGGCCCATCAAGACTCACTCTCATTTCATCAGTCCATAAAACCTTAGAAAAATCAGTCTTGAGATATTTCTTGGCCCAGTCTTGACGTTTCAGCTTGTGTGTCTTGTTCAGTGGTGGTCGTCTTTCAGCCTTTCTTACCTTGGCCATGTCTCTGAGTATTGCACACCTTGTGCTTTTGGGCACTCCAGTGATGTTGCAGCTCTGAAATATGGCCAAACTGGTGGCAAGTGGCATCTTGGAAGCTGCACGCTTGACTTTTCTCAGTTCATGGGCAGTTATTTTGCGCCTTGGTTTTTCCACACGCTTCTTGCGACCCTGTTGACTATTTTGAATGAAACGCTTGATTGTTCGATGATCACGCTTCAGAAGCTTTGCAATTTTAAGAGTGCTGCATCCCTCTGCAAGATATCTCACTATTTTTGACTTTTCTGAGCCTGTCAAGTCCTTCTTTTGACCCATTTTGCCAAAGGAAAGGAAGTTGTCTAATAATTATGCACACCTAATATAGGGTGTTGATGTCATTAGACCACACCCCTTCTCATTACAGAGATGCACATCACCTAATATGCTTAAGTGGTAGTAGGCTTTCGAGCCTATACAGCTTGGAGTAAGACAACATGCATAAAGAGGATGATGTGGTCAAAATACTCATTTGCCTAATAATTCTGCACGCAGTGTATTCCCACCCCATCCTTTCCCCACTATACCTGAACTACCCTCTACCCCTTATGGCTTCATATTCGTCTGTCTGAAAGCCTCATCTCAGAGGCTTCTATCTGGTGCCAAGGGGATCGCAACAGGGTTGATTAACCATTTCCCCCTTGTGACCCTCACCTCAAACACTAGTACAACCCATTTCGATGGGAACTGTTACCCAAAAGTTTACAACCATGTTTCATATTGTTTTGTTTATTCTTTTATTAAGGCACATACCTCTATCATTCTAATGATCCTGGAGGCACAGAGGGCCCCTCTGGAACCCCTCACTTGTCCATACTCTTCAAACTATTCACAGCCAGGATGCGTTCTCCTGGAGATGGGTCATGCTTCAGCAAGGTAATCTCCACCACCTCGAACACAATGGCTGATCTATCATTTGCGTCCATGTTAGGGGCTTTAACTCCCCTTCTAAACAGAGTCAGGTCTTCACATTGTTACGCAATGTCCTACTCCTCCAGGAGACGCATTTTAAATTCAATCACTACCCCAATCTCTCCTTCGCCTACTACTCCCAGTGGTTCCATTGTGGAGATGATTCATCTGCTTCTGGGGGGGTGAGTATTGGATTTCAGAGGAAGGTCCCCTTTGAATACATCTCCCACTTGCAGGACCCTAGAGGAAGATACTTATTGGTTAAGGGTCATATTGGCCCCCAAATGTTCACAATTATCAATCTTTATGCTCCTAACACGGGACAGTACACCTGGTTCTGCAGAGTCTTCCTTATTATTGAGACCTTTGCAGAAGGTCTAATCTTCACAGGAGGTGATCTAAATGCCACTTTAAACCCACAACTAGACTCCTCGGCTCGAAAATCTGCCCTTGCACTTAGAACCTTACGCTCCATAAGAGAGGGTTTTTGGAATCTGCACCTTAGAGACATATGGCGTACTTTAAACCCCAACACAGCTGACTACACCTTCTATTCCAACACTCATGGTACATACCAACGTTTGGATTATTTATTTGTATCCAAGGAACACCTCCAGCTCTGTCATGGACCTAAAATAGGGTCCATTCACCTATCTGACCAAGCCCCCATATCCCTCTCAATCTCTGCTCCTATACCCAACCCGAGCAAATTTAAATAGCGCTTAAATTAATCCCTATTAGGTAACCAAAATATTAGAGATAAGATAGCTGAACTCCTCAAAGAATATTTTTCCTTAAATAAGGACCCAGAGATATCAGACCAATCCCTTTGGGACGCCCATAAACCCTATATTAGAGGACATTTCATAAGCCTGGGAGCATTTAAAAAAAAAAGAAAGAAAGAAAAAACTTGATTCCCTATGCAAAAAAATACAAACCCTAGAATCCCTACACAAACACTCCTTCTCGGACCCACAACTACAAGAAATATCAAACTATAGAGCTGAATTGAGATCCCTCCTACAGCTTTCTACAGCTAAATATTTCTTAAACTCACAACACAAATTCTTCGCACATGGAGATAAGGCGTCTAAGTTTATGATGCGCAGAGTAAAAAATAGAAGATCAATGAACTATATTCACCAAATAGAATCCCCCCAAGGAATCCCCCTTTACTCCTCCAAAGCAATAGGTACCCAATTTTGTGAATTCTACGAAGCTCTATATAACCTGCCCCCTACGCTTACTCCAGAGGCCCAATCATCTCTTCTCACTTCCTTCCTAAACTCACTTACAATACCAACCATCACCAAAAACCAGAAACAAAAGCTTGCTTCCCCATTCACATTGGGAGAATGCACTGCTGCCTTGAAACGATCCCCCCGGGCAAAAGCCCAGGCCCGGATGGTCTCCCAGTTCTGTATTATAAAACCTACCAACAACACATCCTCCCACATCTGCTCTCAGTTTGTAATTTAGCCCTACAGGGAAAACAGCTCTCTAGAGATATGACAATGGCCCACATAACCCTGATTCCCAAAGAAGGGAAAGACCCTAAATATTGCGCCAATTATAGACCTATCTCCCTCCTCAACATAGACCTCAAACTACTAGCTAAGATGCTAGCAAATCGACTTTCAACCCTTCTTCCCATGATGGTACACGGGGATCAGGTAGGCTTTGTCCGAGGCAGAGAAGGCAGAGACAATACATACAGAGTTCTAAATATAGAGCACTACTCTAATATTCGATCCAGACCTCTTCTTCTCTTGAGTACGGATGCGGAAAAAGCATTTGATAGAATCAGCTGGTTGTTTCTGCAACAAATCCTATATAGATTTGGCCTGCCTGATCCCTTTGTACAAGCCACCTTTGCAATGTACGCGCAGGCTTCTGCCTCAGTTTTAATCAATGGCGACCTATCTGATTCCTTCCGCATTCAGAATGGCACCCAACAGGGTCCCCTGAGAGCAGATCCAGAAATTTGAGGAGTGGTACTGGGAGGTCTGGATCATACATTAGCTGCTTTTGCGGACGATATTATGATCATGACTATCAACCCAAAAAATTCACTCCCTGCGATTCAAAAACATCTGGATACTTATAGCTCCCTTTCCAACTTCAAAATCAATAAGTAAAAATCTCTAGTGATCTGTATTGGGATTCCCCCATCAACACAGCGAAGCTTAAAAAATGATTCTATATTTAACTGGTCTTCCCCCTCTTTAACCTACTTAGGGATTAAAATAAGCCCCGACACTTCGGAACTGTTTGCACTCAATTACATCCAGCGATAAACTAAACATTCCTACTATCTCCTGGTTTGGCAAAATCCTTCTCATGTCATTAATATTGTCCCGTCTTACATACCTCCAACAGGTTCTGCCCATCCCGGTTCCCAAAATTGAAGAAATCATTCTGCTCATTAATTTGGAATAGGAAGAAACCCAGATTATCCTATGATCTCCTCTCACGTCCCAAACATACAGAATTACTTTGCCAGATCCTGAACTTTATGGCAGAGCAGTTCCTTTGTCTAGGGTGGTCGACTGGCTTAGATCCTCCAACCCCAAATCGTGGGTTGCGATGGAACAGGAACTTCTGAACAAACCATTTCGATCGCTTCTACTGGGAAATATAGTCTAACTAATATCCCTTCCTCGCTATACCCAATCATTCAAGCTACTCTCACTGCGTGGAAATGGTTTCAATTCTCCCACTGCTCAATACCCTTCCCGTCCCCTCTCCTCTCGATAAAAGACATCCTAGAAACAGCTCTTCCTGCTTTGATCGAATGTACCCCACGGGACTTGAGAGAATAAACCACCTCTATCCTCTCATTCTTTGATCCCGAAGGCTCTTTAATCCCGATCAAGGAATTTCAAAAAGTATTTACTTCGCGTCACCAGCACTTATCCTCCACCTCATATCTCCACTCCTTCATCTCTCAACACATATCGAGGAGCGACTTCCTTTGCCAATTAGTATGGTCCGAATCACTCATTGCTAATCCTAGCCCACCAAGAAAACTTATCTCGCAATTATACAAAAAACTAAACACTCCATCCTTACTTATTAAACCAGCCTTCATTCGACATTAGGAGAGGGACCTAGGACAGAAATGTCCTATTCTAAAACTGCCAGACATACTGTCTTCTTTACAGAAATCATCTAGATGTGTCCGCATACAGGAAAACGGATATAAACTTTTAACCAGATGGTATAAAACACCAGATATAACCTCATTATATTCAGCAACAGCCTCAGACAGATGCTGGAGGTGCCTAGACATTAGAGGAACCTTCATCCATATATGGTGGGACTGCCCTATCATAAATGCTTGGTGGAAAGAAATCTTCCATATTAGCAATCAAATATGTCATACTAAGGTGCAGATGTCCGCATGTAAGGCCCTACTCAACCTAGACGACAATGCCATATCACATCCCCTTCCCTTTCTTTTTAGGCAATTGCTGATAGCTGCTCGCCTACTAATACCAAAATACTGGCTGTCCACTAACCATCCCCCCATAGAGCAATGGAAATTGAAAATTGACCAGGTATATCGCTTTGAGGAACTTTCCTTCTGGGAAGCCCGTAATCATCAAAAATTCCTAAATCAATAGCAACTATGGCAGGAATTCAGACACCCAGGCTAACATCTAGGGCCCACCCACCCTCCCTTACTAACGAAAAAGAAGCCTATACATGCTCAACATACCCAACCAACCATTAGATACTTTGCCTCGTCTTCTATAAGGCTTCAAACCAACACTATACTAACACATCATAGACCGCTTACACTATCAGTCCGTCGACTTGCCTCTTTTATCAAATGTACTGTGATTGAGAACAATGTCACCTGCCATTTTTTTGGAATGTTATACATACAGTTGCAAGAAAAAGTATGTGAACCCTTTGGAATGATATGGATTTCTGCACAAATTGGTTATAAAATGTGATCTGATCTTCATTCAAGTCACAACAATAGATAATCACAATCTGCTTAAACTAATAACACACAAAGAATTAAATGTTACCATGCTTTTATTGAACACACCATGCAAACATTCACAGTGCAGGTGGAAAAAGTATGTGAACCCCTAGACTAATGACATCTCCAAGAGCTAATTGAAGTGAGGTGTCAGCCAACTGGAGTCCAATCAATGAGATGAGATTGGAGGTGTTGGTTACAGCTGCCCTGCCCTATAAAAAACACACACCAGTTCTGGGTTTGCTTTTCACAAGAAGCCTTATGTGAATGATGCCTTGCACAAAAGAGCTCTCAGAAAACCTACGATTGAGAATTGTTGACTTGCATAAAGTTGGAAAGGGTTATAAAAGTATCTCCAAAAGCCTTGCTGTTCATCAGTCCACGGTAAGACAAATTGTCTATAAATGTTGAAAGTTCAGCACTGCTGCTACTCTCCCTAGGAGTGGCCATCATGTAAAGATGACTGAAAGAGCATCATGTAAAGATGACTGCAGACTGCTCAATGAGGTGAAGAAGAATCCTAGAGTGTCAGCTAAAGACTTACAAAAGTCTCTGGCATATGCTAACATCCCTGTTAGCGAATTTACTATACATAAAACACTAAGCAAGAATGGATTTCATGGGAGCATACCACAGAGGAAGCCACTGCTGTCCAAAAAAAACATTGCTGCACGTTTACAGTTTGCACAAGAGCACCTGGAGGTTCCACAGCAGTACTGGCAAAATATTCTGTGGACAGAAGTTGAGTTGTTTGGAAGAAACACACAACACTATATGTGTGGAGAAAAAGAGGCACAGCACACCAACATCAAAACCTCATCCCAACTGTGAAGTATGGTGGTTGGGGCATCATGGTTTGGGGCTGCTTTGCTGCGTCAGGGCCTGGACGTATTGCTATCATCGAAGGAAAAATGAATTCCCAAGTTTATCAAGATATTTTGCAGGATAACTTAAGGCCATCTGTCCATCAGCTGAAGCTCAACGGAAGATGGGTGTTGCAACAGGACAACGACCCAAAGCATAGAAGTAAATCAACAACAGAATGGCTTAAACAGAAGAAAATACGCCTTCTGGAGTGGCCCAGTCAGAGTCCTGACCTCAACCCGATTCAGATGCTGTGGCATGACCTCAAGAAAGCGATTCACACCAGACATCCCAAGAATATTGCTGAACTGAAACAGTTCTGTACAGAGGAATGGTCAAGAATTACTCCTGAACATTGTGCATGTCTGATCTGCAGGAAACGTTTAGTTGAAGTTATTGCTGCCAAAGGAGGTTCAACCAGTTATTAAATCCAAGGGTTCATACTTTTTCCACCTGCACTGTGAATGTTTACATGGTGTGTTCAATAAAAACATGCTAACATTTAATTATTTGTGTGTTATTAGTTTAAGCAGACTGTGATTGTCTATTGTTGTGACTTAGATGAAGATCAGATCACATTTTATGACCAATTTGTGCAGAAATCCATATCATTCCAAAGGGTTCACATACTTTTTCTTGCAACTGTATTTCCATCTACTACGTCATGTTAGACGTATCAGATATTGTAGATGTACCTTATTACGTTACTATATTAAAATAAAAACTTTTAAATAAAAAAAAATTTAAAAAAAGAATCAGAGAAGGGGATGAATGAAAGACGGCCTTCAATACCCCTGAGGGACACTTCGAGAATTTAGTCATGCACTTTGGTTTAACTAATGCCCCTGCAGTCTTTCAGCGCTTTATCAACGACATTTTTCATCATTTGGTGGGGAGGTTTGTGGTTATTTACCTCGATGACATACCTATTTATTCTCCCGATATGAAGACCCATCAGGATCATTTGAGACAAGAGTTATTGATCCTTCGGGAGAATAGATTATATGCTAAGTTGGAAATATGTGTGTTTGCTGTTCAGGAGCTGCCGTTTTTGGGGTACTTGCTTTCTGCCTCCGGTTTTCGTATGGATCCCGAAAAGGTCCATGCCATACTGAACTGGGATCGGCCGGAGAATCAGAAAGCCCTGATGCGGTTTTTAGGATTTACGAATTACTACAGAAAATTCATCCTGAATTATTCTACCATTGTCAAACCCCTGAAAGATATGACTAGGAAGGGCGCTGACTTCTCTGTCTGGTCGGAGGAGGGATTGCAGGCCTTTTCTGCTATTAAGAAATGTTTTGCTTCTGCTCCCATTCTGATGCAGCCTGATGTGTCTCAACCCTTCATTGTGGAGGTTGATGCATCAGAAGTAGGTGTCTGAGCAGTCTTGTCGCAGGGTCCCTCCCCCAGCAAATAGCGTCCGTGTGCTTTTTTCTCCAAGAAACTCTCGGCCGCCGAAAGAAATTATGATGTGGGGAATAGAGAGTTGTTGGCCATCAAACTGGCCTTTGAAGAGTGGCGTCATTGGCTGGAAGGGGCTACTCATCCAATTACGGTATTTACTGACCATAAGAATCTGGCTTACCTGCAGTCTGCTAAGTGTTTGAATCTTAGGCAGGCTAGATGATCATTGTTTGTTTTCTAGGTTCAATTTTGTGGTCACTTATCGCCTGGGGGTTAAAAACGTTAAAGCGTATGCGTTGTCACGTAGCTTTAGGGGGGGGGGGGGGATTCGGAGGATCCCCCTTCAATTTTGGCTGATGGGGTGGTGGTTTACGCCCTTTACCCCGAGCTGGAGACGGAAGTGTTGGGGGCCCAAGAGGAGGCACCTCATTCTTGTCCACCAGGCAAGTTATTTGTTCCCTCTGAACTGTGATACAAAGTGTTCAAGGAACATCATTATACTGTCCTTGCGGGACATCCTGGAAGTAGATCCACAGTAGATCTTATTTCTCGGAGATTCTAGTGGCCTGGGTTGTGTAAAGATGTTGAAGGTTATGTAGCAGCTTGTGAGACCTGTGCTCGCGCAAAGGTGGCTCACATGCGGCCATCGGGATCTCTTCTTACTTTGTCCATCCCGTCTTCTCCTTAGACGCATTTGTCCATGGACTTTATTATTGCTTTGCCGAGTTCTTCTGGGAAAACTGTGATTTTGGTGGTAGTGGACCGCTTTAGCAAGATGGCTCACTTTGTACCATTATCAGGTTTGCCCACTGCGAAAACCCTTGCTCAGGTCTTTATTGATAACATTGTGAAACTACATGGCGTTCTTTCTGATGTTGTGTCTGATAGGGGGACGCAATTTGTTTACAGGTTTTGGAGGGCGTTTTGTTCTCGCCTGGGTATTCAGTTATCTTTCTCTTCGGCCTTTCATCCTCAGTCGAAATGGTCAAACAGAGCGCACTAACCACAGCCTGGAGACATATTTGAGGTGTTTTGTCGCTGAGAATCAGGATGAGTGGTCATAGTTCTTGTCTTTAGTGGAGTTTGCCTTAAATAACCGCAGGCAGGAGTCAACTGCTAAGTCGCCATTTTTTGGCGCATATGGTTTTCACCCTCAGTTTGGTACTTTTTCTGGGACCATATCTTCTGGGATACCGGAGGAGGAGAGGTTCTCTACCTCTTTGTCATCTATCTGGCAGAAGATTCAAGTCAATTTGAAAAAGATGGGTGAAATATATAAAAGGATGGCTGACAGGAGACGTATGACTGGTTCGGTCCTGTGTGTGGGTGATTTGGTGTGGTTGTCCATTAAGAATATTAAGCTGAAGGTACCCTCTTGGAAATTGGGTCCAAGATTTATTGGCCCTTACAAAACCGCGGCCATTGTCAATCCGGTGGCGTTTTGTCTGGAACTTCCGCAGGCCTGGAAGATCCATGTATTTCACAGGTCCTTGTTGAAAAAGTATGGAGAACCTGTGGAACCATCTCCTTTGCCTCCTCCTCCTGTTTTGGTTGATGGTAATCTGGAATTTCAGATCTCTAGGATTCTCGACTCTCATGTTCTTCGGGGTTCCCTTCAGTACCTGGTCCGGAGGACACCTGTAGAAGAGGGGTACTGTCACGCCCTGCCCTGTGGGTGGTTTGAGATCTGTCAGAATTGCTGCACGTGACTCAATCTGATAGTTTGTTTGTTGTGGGTTTGAGCACAGTT
Source organism: Bufo bufo (assembly GCF_905171765.1). NCBI lineage: Eukaryota > Metazoa > Chordata > Amphibia > Anura > Bufonidae > Bufo > Bufo bufo. The sequence goes on from NC_053391.1 coordinate 282,237,034, forward strand.
CCACCTTCTCCCAGGTGGTGGTCTTTTGGTCATTAGTGAAGCTATTTGTACCTCCCTTTTTCCCTATAGCCTTTGCAGGTTATAGTTCTACCTTGTGTGAGCTTTGGATGCTTGGTGGGTCGTCTGCTCCTTCTCGTATCAGATAAGTCTTTTCTCTTTTCTTTTCCCTTTTGGTTTCTGTTTGGTCTAGGCCTCTAGTGGGGACGCTAGCGCCTTCGGTGGTAGAAGGCACTGGGTGTCTCTTACCCTTTTTCCCTATTGCTGAGGGTCTGTTTAGTGTGTTATAGTCTTAGGCACGGGGACATGTGTATATATACCATTGAGGTATGCACATGGGCTTAGCAGCCTAGGGAAAGTGTGTCAGGGATTGCTAGGAGGTGACCTTGTTTTTCCCTAGCTTGTGGGTCCTAGTCCGTTGTTTAGTTTATCTTTCAGTTTGCTGTTCCCTTCCCTACCTATCGTGACAATTAGATTTGTGGCATTGGAAAGTACAACTTGTCCTGCAAAAAAAACAAGCTCTTGTATGGCTATGTGAACTAAAAAATAAGGCCTATTGCACACGAATGGGGGCCAGGACGGATCAAGACCCATTCAACTTGAATCGGTCCGTGACCCGTCCGCACCGCAAAAAAAGTTCAATTTTTTTTGCGGTGCGTAGGCACGGACAGAAACACCACAGAAGCACTCCGTAGTGAATGGGTTTGCATCCGTGATGCGAAGTGCACACGGGCCAGTGCCCGTGCATTACGGGCCGCAATACGGCCACGGGCACACAAAGTTGGTGTGCAAGAGGCCTAAGGCCCCTTTCACAAGGACGAGAATCCCGCACGGGTGCAATGCGTGACGTGAACGCATTGCACCCGCACTGAATCCTGACCCATTAATTTCAATGGGGCTGTGTACATGAGCAATGTTTGTCACGCAGCACTTGTGCGTTGCATGAAAATCGCAGCAGGTTCTATATTCAGCGTTTTTCACGCAACGCAGGCCCCATAGAAATGAATGGGTCTGCGTGAAAATCGCAAGCATCCGCAAGCAAGTGCGGATGTGGTACGATTTTTACACATGGTTGCTAGGAGATGATAGGGATAAGCAACCCCATTAAAGTCTATGCACTGTATTATTTTCCCTTATAACATGGTTATAAAGGAAAATAATTAGTGATGATCGAGCACCAAAGTATTCGGGTGTTCGGCCCGAATACATTGCTATATTCGTGTGCTCGGTCGAGCACCCGAGTATAATGGAAGTCAATGGGAGACAACCAGGCACCCCCTGCTCTGAAGAGGGGAGGGTGCATGGTTCATTGGGAAAAGTCAGAAAGTGACAGAAACACCACCGAAATGGATCGGGAACACCATGGGGACGATGTCTGGATGCATCTTGGACTCCCAGGTCGCTGCTGGGAACCATGTTGTCTGAGTTGTACGCCACTTTTACAGACTGACAAAAATACGCACACAAAATCCCCCCCAAAAAATCAATTTTACAGGAAAATTGTTAGGAAACATTCTTTCCAGTATATTCAATTGTATATAGAGTGCAAGTGCTGCAAAAAGTTACAAGCAAGAGGCACTCCGAAACAGCCTGTATATGACATAAAGGAGGGCCTCATTCATATTGTGGTACAATTGTTCAGGTAGTGGGACTCCTACATTTATAAAGCCTATGCACTAAGTGAAAGGGCTGCCAAAAATTACAAGGAACCGGCACTCCAAAACACCCTTAGTTACACAAAAAGGAGGGCATCATACACACCCTTGAAAAATTATGATTGATGGCCTGCTGGTAACCCTCAAAAACATTTGGAGCAAGGGCCTGCTGATCTGACCATCTAAAACATTAGGGGCGAGAGCCTGCATTGGTGACTCTAGATAACCTCTGGGCGATTGCACGTCCCCGTGACGGCGACGATCCATTTGGATGTCTGCCCTATCAACTTTCAATGTTCTTTTCTGCGCCTACCATGGTGATCATGGGTAACAGGGAATCAGTGTTCGATGCCGGAGAGTGAGCCTGAGAAATGGCTAACACATCCAAGGAAGGCAAGTGGATGTCGCTCAAATAACACACTCCCGGTCGTGGAGGTAGTGACGATAAATAACAATACAGGACTCTTAAGATGCCCTGTTATTGGAATGAGTAATAAATAATTACAAGGAATGTCACTGCGGTATTTTGGATGAGGAAACGTTATACAGGAGAGGCCCTGCTGCCGCTTTGCCGACTCTAGATAACTTCTGCCTGATCGCACGTCCCCGTGACATCCACAATCCATTTGGATATCTTCCCTATCAACTTTCGATGTTTTTTTTATGCGCCTAATATGATGACCACCGGTAACAGGGAATCATTGTTCGATTTCGGAGAGGGAGCCTGATAAACGGCTACGGCTACTACTTCAAAGCAGGGCTATGAGTTGCAGGCCTACAGGTAAGCGGACACTGTAAAAGATTTGAGTTGCGGGCCTGCAGGTGAGCTGACCCTGTAAAAGATTTTAGGTTCGGGCCTGCTGGTGAGATGACCCTGTAAAACATTATATGCAAGTGCCTGCGGGTGAGCTGACCCTGTAAAACATTAGATGCAAGGGCCTGCAGCTGAGCTGACCCTCTAAAAAGTTCTATGCGAGGGCCTGCATGTGATCTGACCCTGTAAAAGATTTGAGTCGCGGACCTGCATGTCAGCTGACACAGTAAAAGATTCGCGTTGTGGGCCTGCAGGTGAGCTGAGGTGGAACCAACAAACCCAACCTGATTTTAATGGCTGCATTAATCTGCAGGTGACCGTCATATAGCTCTACAAATTTGTTTCCACCTGCATCTTTCTCAACATTCTGTGGCCTTAGTCTTTTATCCAGACTCATTGTGCCACTATGTGGCCTGCTCATGCTGCCATCTCCAAACCATGTCACCTTGCCACAAATTTTTATCACCATGCTGCTGCTGATGCAGCTTAAAAGGACTTAAAGTGATCACCAAGCCCACAATCTAATTAAGGTTTTACGCACAGAGCCAAAGTAAAATATCGATTTTATAGGAAAATTGATTGAAAACATTCTTTCCTGTATATTTACTAGTATATAAAGTGCAAGTGCTACCAAAAATTACAAGGAAGAAGCACTCCGATACAACCTCTGCCAACCGCACATATTTAACTCGGATATCGAGTGCCCCCCACATCTATATTTTTTGCATTATTTACTCTGATACAACCTGTATATCACATAAAGGAGGGCCTCATTCACATTGAGTTGCCGGCCTGCAGGTGAGCTGACCCTGTAAAAGATTTTAAGTTTGGGCCTGCAGGTGAGCTGACCCTGTAAAAGATTTGAGTTGCAGGCCTGCTGGTGAGCAGACCCACTAAAAAATTAGATGTGAGGGCCTGCTGGTGAGCAGACCCTGTAAAAATTAGATGTGAGGGCCTGCTGGTGAGCGGAACCTCTAAAGAATTTCATGTGAGGGCCTGCTGGTGAGCGGACCCTCTAAAATATTATATTCGAAGGCCATATAGGCGAGGGCATTATATGTGACAAATAAGAAATGCATGTTGATTTGACGGAAGATGAGGAGGAGGATAAGAAAAGGAAGATTCAACCATATACCCTTGTTTGTGGTGGAAGGGGTGCATAGGAATACAGTCTATTAATTACATTAAAAACAACACATGTAAAGTGCCTTTATGTTCATCAGCATTCATCTGGTGGAGTCGAGAAGTCATGGTCAATCCAGGCCTTGTTAGTTTTTATATGAGTCAACCTGTCAACATTTTCAGTTGACGGGCGGATACGCTTATATGTTATAATGCCACCAGCAGCACTAAATACACGCACTGACAATACGCTGGCGGCAGGGCAGGCCAGCACCTCCAAAGCGTAGAGCGCAAGTTTGCTATGTACTTGGACACCCAGTAGTTGTAAGGCACTGAGGGATCATTGAGAACGCTGACACGGTCTGCTATGTACTCCTTCTACATCTTCCAAAATTTTTCTCTCCTTGTGGCAGTAGGCCGCACATCAGGGTGATGGTGCTGGCGGAGTGTCATGAAACTGTCCCAGGCTTTGGACAGTGTTGCCTTGCCTCTGTTGGAACTGCTGTGTGTTCCCCTTGTCTCCCCTCCTCGAGTGGCCAAGGAAGTACGGACTCTGCCGCCAGCGTTGTCAGATGGAAAATTTTTGAGCAATTTTCCAACAAGGATCTTCTGGTATTGCCCCATTTTGCTCGTCCTCTCCACCAGAGGAATGAGAGATGAGAAGTTCTCTTTGTAGTGGGGGTCGAGAAGGGTGAACACCCAGTAATCCGTGTTATCTAAGATGTGTAAAACGCGAGGGTCGCTGGAAAGGCAACCTAACATGAAGTCAGCCTTCTGTGCCAGAGTACCAACAGGCAAGACGTTGATGTTGACATCAGGATGACTCTCCATCTCCTAATCCTCCTCCTCCTCTTCTCTCCATCCAGGCTGAACAGATGGAATTAAAGTAGCATGGGTACTACCCTCTGTAGCAGAGACAACTGTCTCCAGCTCCTCCTCCTCCTCCTCCTCTTCATGGTCCAATTCGCACTGAGAAGATGAACTGAGGGTGGGCTGGCTATCACCCTGTGTAATGTCCTCCCCCATTTCCTCGTCTGCCACATTCAGAGCGTCATCCTTAATTGCGAGCAGCGATCGTTTGAGTAGACACAGCAGTGGGATGGTTACACTGATAATAGAGTGTTAGCACGTGCTCACGTCGCACAACAGTCGGTGAGCTGAAGCCGCAAGCGCTGCTACAGCGTTGACAGACCGGCTGAAGCTGTGGACGCCTTGTGGAAATGGCAGACATGCGGCGCGCCTTCACTAGTAGCTCTGGTAAATTGTGGTAGGTTTTGATAAACCGCTGAACCACTAAGTTTTAAGACGTGGGCTAGGCATGGGATGTGTGTCAGATTGCCGAGCTCCAAAGCCGCCACCAAGTTACGGCATTGTGAGACACAACCATGCCTGGTTGTAGGTGAGTGGCGAGAGCCACAGCTCGGTCTGGTCCCTTATACCCTGCCACAGCTCTCCGGCGGTGTGCGTTTGTCCCCTAAGCAGATCAATTTCAGCACGGCCTGTTGACGCTTATCACAGCAGTGCTACACTGCTTCCAGCTAGCGACTGATGGCTGACTGCTGCTGGAGGTGGAAGGTGGAGGAGGAGGCGGAGGAGGAGGAGAAGTGGGGGTTGGAGCCAATAACATAGCTGCTGGAAGAGACCCTGATAGACGTAGGGCACGCAATCCTCGGCGTGGGTAGCACGTGTGCCATCCCAGGGTACGACTCACTCCCGGCCTCCACAACATTCAACCAGTGTGCGGTCAGGGAAATGTAGCGTCCCTGGCCACTAGCACTTGTCCATGTGTCCGTGGTTAAGTGGACCTTCCCAGTAAATGGTCAGGGCATGGGTGATGTTCTGGGAGACATACTGGTGTAGGGCAGGCATTACACATCGTAGAAAAAAGTGGCGACTGGGAACTGCGTACCGAGGGGATGACCGCCGACATCAGGCTGCGGAAGGCCTCAGTGTCCACAAGCCTAAATGGCAACATTTCAAGGCCAGTAATTTGAAAAGTGGCGCATTTAGTACTATGGCCTGTGGGTGGGTGGGTATTTGCGCTTGCATTCAAATGACTGTGTTATGGACATTTGGACGCTGCGCTGGGACAGGGAAGTGGATGATGTTGCTGATGGTTCATGCGAAGGTCCAATTGCAGGGCGAGGGGCAAATGTAATAGTGGCGCTGGAAAGAGCTCCTCAGAATATCCGAGTGTGGGATCACTCGTTTGGCAAGCCTCTCTATGGTGGGAGGAAGGATGATCAGAGTCAGGATTCTTTTTTTTCTGGTGCACTGGCAGCAGGCACAGTTTCATTGCGCCCAGGGCCACGGCCTCTGCGTGCACCATCAGCATCACGCCCACTTCCCCATCCCTTAGTGCTTGCCTTCTTCATATTAATGGTTTTGTCACTAGATGTGGCGCAGATTTTTTACTGTACGCTAAAGACACAGTTTTCAGATGCAGGACAGTATATAGAAACATAGAATGTGTTGGCAGACAAGAACCATTGGCCCATCTAGTCTGCCCAAGTATACTGAATACTATGAATAGCCCTTGGCCCTATCTTATATGAAGGATGGCCGTATGGCCTATCCCATGCATGCTTAAACTCCTTCACTGTATTTGCAGCTACCACTTCTGCAGGGAGGCTATTCCATGCATCCACTACTCTCTCAGTAAAGTAATACTTCCTGATATTACTTTTAAAACCTTTGCCCCTCTAATTTAAAACTATGTCCTCTTGTAGGCAGTTTTTCTTCTTTTATATATTCTCTCCTCTTTTTACCTTGTTGATTCCCTTTATGTATTAAAAGTTTCTATCATATCCCTTCTGTCTCGTCTTTCTTCCAAGCTATACATGTTAAGGTCCTTAATCTTTCCTGGTAAGTTTTATCCTGCATTCCATGAACAAGTTTAGTAGCTCTTCTCTGAACTCTCTCCAAAGTATCAATATCCTTCTGGAGATATGGCTCCAGTACTGCGCACAAATGAGGTCTCACTAGTGCTCTGTAGAGCGGCATGAGCACCTCCCTCTCTTCTACTGGTAATGCCTCTCCCTATATACCCAAGCATTCTGCTAGCATTTCCTGCTGCTCTATGACATTGTCTGCCTACCTTTAAAGCGAACCTTTCACCAGGATTTCACCTAATAACTATTAACAGTACCTTATAGATTATGCTCATTCTGTTTAAATGCATTCTTGTCCCGCTTCCTGGGATGTATATTGATGAAAAAAACGACTTATAAAGTCCTTGTCTCCAGCTCCTGCAGTCACGGTGGAAGTCAAGGGGGGGGTTGCCCTTCCCTCACTTCGGGCTGTACCTCCCCTGCCCTAACCCCTCCTCTAACTAGTGAAACTGACACCCGGCTCAGTCGCCGGGAACCGCGCTTGTACTGGCGGCGCATGCGCCGTTGGTCTCAGTAGCAGCGCGATCCCGTCTAGGCGCGGACTGAAGCGCGATCCTGTGAGTGAATTGCGCATGCGCCGTCCGTCCCCGATGCCTCCCTGTCTTCTGTTCTTCAGGCGCGCGCCTGAATAGAAGACAGGGAGGCATCGGGGATGGACAGCGCATGCGCAATTCACTCACAGGATCGCGCTTCAGTCCGCGCCTAGACGGGATCGCGCTGCTACTGAGACCAACGGCGCATGCGCCGCCAGTACAAGCGCGGTCCCGGCGACTGAGCCGGGTGTCAGTTTTACTAGTTAGAGGAGGGGTTAGGGCAGGGGAGGTACAGCCCGGAGTGAGGGAAGGGCTACCCCCTTGACTTCCACCGTGACTGCAGGAGCTGGAGACAAGGACTTTATAAGTCGTTTTTTTCATCAATATACATCCCAGGAAAGCGGGACAAGAATGCATTTAAACAGAATGAGCATAATCTATAAGGTACTGTTAATAGTTTATTAGGTGAAATCCTGGTGAAAGGTTCGCTTTAAGTCTTCTGAAATAATGACCCCTAAATCCCTTTCCTCAGATACTGAGGTTAGGACTGTATCACAGATTTTATATTCTGCTCTTGGGTTTTTACGCCCCAGGTGCATTATCTTGCACTTATCAACATTAAATTTTAGTTGCCAGATTTTTTACCATTCCTCTAGTTTTCCTAAATCCTTTTCCATTTGGTGTATCCCTCCAGGAACATCAACCCTGTTACAAATCTTTGTGTCATCAGCAAAAAGACACACCTTACCATTGAGGCCCTCTGCAATTTCGCTGATAAAGATATTAAACAATATGGGTCCCAGAACAGATCCCTGAGGTACCCCACTGGTAACAAGACCATGATCTGAATATACTCCATTGACTACAACCCTCTATTGTCTGTCCCTCAGCCACTGCCTAATCCATTCAACAATATGGGAGTCCAAGCCCAAAGAATTTATTGATTAGCGTTCTATGTGGGACAGTATCAAAAGCCTTACTAAAGTCTAGATAAGCGATGTCTACTGCACCTCCGCCATCTATTATTTTAGTCACCCAATCAAAAAATCAATAAGATTAGTTTGACATGATCTCCCTGAAGTAAACCCATGCTGTTTTTATCTTTCAATCCATGGGATTTTAGATGTTCCACAATCCTCGTCCTTAAGTATGGTTTCCATTAATTTCCCCACTATTGATAACAGCTTACTGGCCTATATTCCTCCCTACTACCTTTCTTGTGAATGGGCACAACATTTGCTAATGTTCCAATCTTCTGGGGCGACTCCTGTTACCAGTGATTGGTTAAATAAATCTGTTAGCGGTGAACTACAAAACTATTAAGCTCTTTTGATAGCCTTGGGTGTATCCCATCAGCCCCTGTGACTTATTTGTATTAATTTTAGACAGCTGACTTAGAACCTCTTCCTCTGTAAAGACACATTGCATCAAAAAGATTCATTAGTCTTCCTTCCTAACTGAGGTCCTTTTCCTTCATTTTCCTTTGTAAAAACTGAACAGAAGTATTCATTGAGACAGTCAGCTAGTTCTTTATCTTCTTCCATATGCCTTCCTTCTTTTGTTTTTAATTTGGTAATTCCTTGTTTTAGTTTCCTTTTTTCATTTATGTATCTGAAGAATGCCTTATCGCCTTTTTTTCACTGACTGAGATAATTTCTCTTCTGCCTGTGCGTTAGAAGCTCTTATAACTTGTTTGGCCTCTCTCTGCCTAATCTTATAAATTTGCCTGTCATCCTCGTTTTTTTATTTTTATAATTACTAAATGCTATCTTTTTGTTTTTATATGAGTTTGGCCACCTCTGCTGAGTACCACAGTGGTCTCTTCCTTTTTTTGTTTTACTGACAAGCCTAATGCAATTATCTGTTGCCTTCAATAGTGCCACTTTTAAGTAGTCCCCATTTCTCCTGGACTCCATTGAAACTCTTCCAATCTGATAGGGACTCGTATACCACTAATCTAATTTTAGAAAAGTCAGTTTTTTCAAAAATCTAAAACTTTTGTTATAGTAAACCCACACTGACTGTGATCACTAGATCCCAAGCTTTCCCCTACAGTAATATCAGATACCAAATTCCCATTTGTGAATACTAAATCTAAAATGGCCCTCAATCCCGGGTTGGCTCCTCAACTACTTGCTGTAGAGATAATCCCAGTAGGGAATTTAGAATATCTGTACTCCTGGCAGAACTAAGCTATTTTGGTTTTCCCAGTTTACATCAGGAAGATTAAAGTCTCCCATATTGATAACTTCCCCTTTCAATGTCATTTTAGCTATTTCCTCCTCAACTAGTAGATCATCTAATTCTTTGACTTGGCTAGGTGGTCTATATATCACTCCTACACGAGTTACCTTATGATTATCAAGTCTGCAAGGTAACCCAAACTGACTCTAATGGTCTCGCTAACTTGTATTAAAATTATATTTTATGCTATCTTCACATACAGGGGCCACCCCATCCCCATTTTTTGCCTTCTCTAGTCTTTCCTATATAGAGAGAACCCTGGTATTGTTATATACCAGTCATTACTCCACATTGAACCACGTCTCAGTAACAGCCACTAAATCTATATTCTCACATAACACCACAGAATATGGATACTATTTTAGGCCCAGATTATTGGAATCTGCAGTACAGACACTGTTTTCTGATGTAGTTTATATTTATATTTATATTTTTCCCTATATCTGGGCCTGACAACCACACAAGGTGTTGAAGTGCAGATCACACAATTCACGGATTACACCGTTGACAGCAAATATGTGGACAGATTATGGGAGAAAAATAGTTTTCTGTATTTTAAAATGTTCCCTATATATGGGCCTGACAACCACACAAGGTGTTGAAGCACAGATCACGCAATTCACGGATTACACTGTTAACAGCAAAAATGTGGATAAATTATGGGGAAAAAAATTATTGTTTTCACTAATATTATTCCTATCTCTGCCCCTGACACACAGGTATTGCTGCACAGATGTCACAAGTCACTGCAGACACCTTCTATATATCAAAAGAATCGCTATTTCGCAAAGTATAGAAAAGGAAAAATCGAGTACTACTTTGCACAATTAAATTGCTGCACCCACACACAATAGTCCTTAAAAGGACTTTTGGGGTCTTTGAAAATGTTATTCACTGGAATATATTGTGATCACAAACTCCCTACAACTATTTTTTCCCTTCGTAAGCGCAGCTCTCCCCTTACTCGCAATGAGCCGAACCTGCGTGATCTGGTGCTATATAGCACCCGATGACGCGTTCCAGACAGCCAATCACTGTAATGCCAGTAGCCAACATGGCTACTGGCATTACAGTGATGGCATACTTACCTGCACCACGTTTATTGGCTGCTTAGCAGCCGCGAAACGTGCGGGTAGGAGACTCGAGCATGGAGCTCGAGCACATGTGGTACTCCGAGTACCACCATGTGCCTAGCAGAGCGATGCTCCGAGTCGAACAGGTATTCGGCCGAGCCATGTTTCGCTCATCACAAAAAATAATACCATTCTTAATGCAGAATGCTTACTAAAATGTCAGATGAGGGGTTAAAAATACATAATTAACTCACCTCATCCACTTGATCGCACAGCCGGCATTGTCTTCTTTCTTATTCTTTCAGGACCTGCAAAAGGAACCTTTGATGATGTGGTGAGCGCGGTGACGTCAGCGCAGGTACTGCTGAATGAAGATATCTTCATTCAGCAGGACCTGCGCTTATGTCACCACGCACACCACGTGGTGAGTAGTGATGGACGAACATTGGCCCCATTCACTTAAATGGCAGGAGAACCTGTAAAACCTACAGGTCATATTTGCAGGAGCAAACACTTACTAGAAGTACGCAAATAGTCCCCACAACATGAACAGTGATATACCTGAGGGGGGGTCATTGGCAAAAATTCCCACAAAAAATATGTATTTTAATCAGGGGTTTATTTTTATGCGTCTTAAAGGGAAATTCTCAAAAATGTGGCCCTGCTTGAGCCTAGAAATTTTTTATTTCCTATGGTTTGGTGTATACAAATGTGCAGCACTCCACGTTTTGTATCCTGCAGAGTTCATTAACAAAAAATGCATACGTTACCGTAATTATTTTTTCTAACTATGGAACTGTATGGTGAACGGACGTCACTGTATGGCATCTGTTAACGCATAACTTTTGGTATGCATTAAATCGATGGCAAAAATAGGATGTGAACCCAGCCCTAGTGTCAGAATAAGCAACAGTTACACAGCGGAGCAGCCGTGGTGAGAGAGGAGGCTGCCATGTACTGACAGAGCGCTACCTGGTCCCGGTGGTCATGGATGAGGACTGTGTTTCCCAAGGATCATTTTCTACTGGGAAGTATACAGGGCACAGTATAATACACTAGAATCTATATAATCTAAAGATATTAGCCCTACCCCGAATAATAATACCATTTGGTGGTCATTTATTATATAGAAACACATCTATGTTAGGCGTATTTCTGACTGACACAGATTGTGGCACAAAGGTCCTTAACACCACAATCTGCATATTTTTTAGCCTGAATGCCAGGTCTAAAAAAGGATGGAGTGGGCAGGGAAAGGGATACAGTTATGGCCATCCAGTTTTTGGATACCACCGCCATACATTGACCAGATAACACCTCTGTACAGTGACCAGGATAACACCGCCATACAGTGACCAGGATAAAAGGGGTATAAGAGGGCACAGTACAAGGAATGACTAGGGCACTTCACAGGGTGTGGTAAGAGGCACAATTCAGGGTATAAGGGGGCACAGTACGGGGTGAGGGGCACAGTAGGGGGTGGGGGGGCACAGTCACATGACACTGTGACATTAAAAGGTCCTTATGGTGAATGTGGTTTCATGCGCCACCATAATGAGAGGCAGAGGAGTGAGACAGGGGCGTGATTATGTGACTAGAGATAAAAATTTAACTGTTAGCCAGTAGAGGCCCCCAAAAATTAGGCAATAGGCATTCACACTGACAGCAAAGAACTTGGATTCTGTGGCTGGAGGTAAATTAGGTCGGTCACAGGATAAAAATGTACTGGTCGGCCAGTACCAGGCCCCAAAATTAGCCAATAGGCATTCACCTGACAGCAAAGAACTCTGGATTCTGTGGCTGGAGGCACATTAGGCGGTCACAGGATAAATATGTAACTGTCAGCCAGTACAGGCCCCAAAGGTTAAGCAATAGGTATTCACCTGACATAAAAGGCCTTTTATGCCGCTGTATATACATAAGGCAAGGACCATTCTTTGTTCTGGGTGATGGCAGATATGTGTGGGCTGGCATGAGCAAATTCAATTACACGTAGTCATCACAGGTGTGGAATTCCTCTGAGATCCATGCCTCATTCATTTTTAGAAATGTGAGGTAGTCCACACTGTCCTGAGCTAGGCGAGTGCGCTTATCGCTCATGATCCCACCTGCTGCGCTGAACGTCCTTTCGGACATGACACTCGATGAGCGGCAAGCCAGGAATTCCATGGCAAATTGTGCCAGCTCTGGCCACAGGTCAAGCCTGCACACCTAGTAGTCAAGGGCTTCTCAGAGCGTCCACATCGACCGTTAACCCGATGTAGTTGGACACCTATCAGTCTAGGTGTTCCCTGTGGCTGGATCCCGAGGGCAGCTGTCGATGGGTTGGCTGCAAGAATGATCTAATATCTGAAGTGACCAACACATCTTCAAACCGCCCTCTTTTTGCAGGCACGGTAGGATTTGTACCCACACCTGTTTCGCTGTGGGTGGAAATTCCTCTGCCAGTGCCTGCAACAGCAGAATCCAGCATCTCTCGCAGCAAGGCCGGGAAATGCTGCATTCTGACAGCCCTCTGTGACGCTGGTAACATGTCCACCATTTAATGTTTGTACCGGGCGTCTAAGTATGTTTCCACCCAGAACAGGTCCTTGACATTTATACTTTTTATACGGGGGTCTCTCTTCAAACACTAGACCATAAAAGCCTCAATTTGCACTAAATTGGAAGTGGTGGAGTGCCCTGGCTCCTGCTCATCGCCCAGGAGAATGTCATCCTCAATCTCCTCCCCCCAGCCACGGACAACACCATTGATCCCCGAAAAGTTTAAAGCCTGCTGTTCTTGCGCCTCCCTCTCCTCCCCCCAGCCACCATCCTCCTCTGACTCCTCTTCAGACTCCTGCTGACTTGTCTCAGATGGAGTAGCCTCCCCTGGGAATTAATTCAGCATAGCGACTTCCTCATCTTCCAGCTTCTGCTCCTCGACGGCTTGATCAATGACACGACACAATGCATGTTCCAAAAAGAAGGCATAAGGTACGATGTCACTGATGGCGCACTTGCTGTGACTGACCAGTTTGGTGATCTCATAAAATGGCCGCAGAAGTCTGCATGCGTCGCGCATGAGCAGCCACTAGCGCAGTGGAAAAAAAACAAGCACCCCAGAACCAATCCTGCTGTAGAGTTCATACAGGTGGTCGTTTAGGGGCAGTCACAAATCAGATGTCTGACGGGCAAGAGGTGTCGCCGCTGAACATAGGCAAGGCGAGCCATGGCCGTGTAAGATCTTCTAAAATGGCCAGAGATTTTCCTGGCCTGCTGCAAGACGTCTTGGACCTCGGGTATTTGGCAACAAATCGCTGCACGACTAAGTTCAGGACGTGTGCCATGCACGGCACGTGTGTCATTTTGCCCTGTTTCACCGTGCTCAGCAGATTGGCACCGTTGTCGCACACCACTTTACCAACTGTAAAATTGAGCGGGGTTAGCCACTGATCGGCCTGTGATCGCAGAGCTGAAAGGAGTGCAGGACCGGTGTGGCTCTTGGCTTCCAGGCACAACAGCCGCAGCACAGCATTGCAACGTCTCACCTGACACGTCGAATAGGTTCTGGGGAGCTTGGGGGGTGCAGCGGATGAGGTGGTAGCAGTGGAAAAGGAGGAGTCAGCCAGGGGAGTTGACGGAGGATGGAGTAGGAGGAGGAGAAGAGGAGGCAGGCCTGCATGCAATCCGTGGTGGTAACACCAAATCCACATGGGTGCCACAGGTTACATGCTTGACGGCCATCAGAAGGTTCACCCAGTGGGCAGTAAAAGTTATGTACCTTCCCTGCATGTGTTTTCTAGACTACGTGTCTGTGGTCAGATGTATTTGGCACCGACACTGTGTGCCAGAGATATATTAACTTGCCGCTGAACATGGCCATATAGTTCAGGGATGCCCTTCTGGGAAAAATATTTCCTTCCGTGGACCTTCCATTGTGATGTGCCAATGGCCACAAATTTTCTAAAAGCCTCCAAGTCCACCAATTTATATGTCAGTAGTTGGCGGGATAGCAATTCCCACAAGCCAACAATCAGCCATTGGGCAAGAAGATTATCCGGCGTCATCATTTTTTTGCGCTCGAACATTTGGGCCACGGAAGCCTGCCTTGTTCCAGATGAACGCGACGATGGCACGGTGGAGTTGAGGACAAATAGGAGGGGAAGGAGAAGAAGAAGAGGCAGGAAGTGGATCGCAGGTAGTGTAGCTTTGTGGGTTCTAACAGTGTTGCTCCCACTGGGCTCAGTGATGGGAGGCCAGGTGCCTTCTTAAGGCGGTCATCCCTAGGTGAGTGTTGGGCTTACCGTGACTTATGCGTTGACAGCACAGGCTGCAGATGGCAACACTATTGTCAGCAGCTGACACGTTAAAAAAAAGCCCACACTGCGGAGCCATGTGCCGGTGTCCTGGGAGCGCAAGATGTGACCTTGTATGGTCTCCCATCCTCTTCCTCTCTTGTGGGCACCCACGTGACGTCCATCGACACGTCATCATCGTCACCTTCACCACCACTGACATTAGAGATCTCGGAGTAGGCAGCAACAGCGGAGAACACCCTTCTTGGGCCGATCCGGGTACTGTCGTCAGACCGCTGGGTGGCGGCCGTTGCTACCTCCTCTTCCTCATCCGATGCCAAGAATGGCTGCGCATCGGTAAGGTCTGGGAACGGATGGGGAAATAATTCCTCTGACTCGAGTAGAGTGGTTATGGTGGTGGTGTCTTTCGGGGTGCACACAGCAGAGAGTGAGGAGGATGCAGATACAGAGGATGAGGAGGGTGCAGAAGCGGAAGGCTGAGTGAGCCATTCAACCAACTCTAGTGCGCCCTTTGAAGTTATCGCACATGCCTTCTCCAAGTTTCCACTTAGGCTCCGGCTTGGTGCACCTGCCGAACCCCTACCATCCCTGGTCTGCCTCTTCCTCTGCCTGTCATTTTCTAAATGACCCTCTACCTAAGTCCGTAGAGAAGAGCAGTATTTGTGGAATAAGGTATATCGCAGCCCTCAATCAGTATTTGGTGGAAAAAGGTATATAGCAATAGCACCCCTTAATCAGTATTTTGTGGAAGAAGGTATATGGCACCCCTCAATCAGTATTTGGTGGAAACAGGTATATAGCACCCCTCAATCAGTACTTGGTGGAAGAAGGTATATAGCAATAGCACCCCTTAATCAGTATTTGGTGGAAACAGGTATATAGCACCCCTCAATCATTTTTGGCGAAAACAGGTGTATCGCAGCCCTCAATCAGTATTTGGTGGAAGAAGGTATATAACAATAGCACACCTCAACCAGTATTTGGTGGAAAAAGGTCCCTAACTGTCCCTGCTCCAAAATGCAACCTCTCCCTACACTGGCAAAACACATAATGTAAAATGGCTGTCAGATCGGTTTCTGTTATAGGGTTGGGGGTGGGGGGGGTGTCCATGTGCTGAAACGTCTCAATTGGCTGTCCTGTCCCATCTGATAGATGTCATGGGTCAAAGTTCGGCGCTATGAAAAAAAAAATATGGCACGTGCAAATATCGCCATATGTTCGCATGTTTGAATCACTAACGAGCAAAGGTCGCCGCAAAACAACGGCCAGGTGAACCGCAAGGCCATCTCTAGTGGTGAACGCGATTACATCATCAAAGGTCCTTTTACAGGTCCTAAAAGAAGAAGAAAGAAGACGATGCCGGCTGCGCGATCAAGTGGATGAGGTGAGTTAATTTTTTTATTTTTTAACCCCTCAATCGACATTTTAGTAAGCATTCTGTATTAAGAATGCTATTATTTTCCTTTATAACCATGTTACAAGGGAAAATAATAAAATCTACGGAACCACTAAAACAAACCCAAATTTCATTAAAGAAGTCCAGGTTCGGGTCTGGGTACCACATTCAGTTTTTTATCACGCGTGTACAAAACGCATAAAAACTGAACAATAGGGATGAGCGAACCCGAACTGTATAGTTCGGGTTCGTACCGAATTTTGGGGTGTCCGTGACACGGACCCGAACCCGAACATTTTCGTAAAAGTCCGGGTTCGGGTTCGGTGTTCGGCGCTCTCTTGGCGCTTTTTGAAAGGCTGCAAAGCAGCCAATCAACAAGCGTCATACTACTTGCCCCAAGAGGCCATCACAGCCTTGCCTACTATTGGCATGGCTGTGATTGGCCAGTGCAGCATGTGACCCAGCCTCTATATAAGCTTGGGTCACGTAGCGCTGCACGTCACTCTGCTGATTCAAGCATAGGGAGAGGTTGCAGCTGCGACGTTAGGGCGAGATTAGGCAGATTAACTCCTCCAAAAGACTTCATTCTGTGATCGATCTCCAGCTGTGGATCATTGAAGTGCTAATATCGACTTGCTCACTTTTTTTAGGCTGCCCAGAGCGTTTTTATATCACTTTTTTTGGGGGTGATCAGCGGCCATTTTGTGGCTTGTGGTGCGCCAGCACAAGCTATCACCAAGTGTATTTAATCATCAATAGTGTGGTTATTTTGTGCTATATCCTACATCAGCTGCAGGCTGAGCCTGTGTCACCGAAGTGCATTTAACCATCAACAGTCTGGTTATTTTTTGGCCATATACTACATCAGCTGCAGGCTGAGCCTGTGTTTTAGCTGGTCAAATTATTTGTAGTGACCGTAAAAGCACAGTTTTTGTTCTGGGTTGAAAAACTATTCCAAAATTTGCAATTCTCAAAATAAGTAGTTTATGCTATATATATCAGGCCTACTTGAGATCTATCCCAAAAAGGATATCTTAGATTCAAGGTGCTGATAGTGTCATTCAGAAAAAAATTAACACACACGCTACCGTGCAGATACAAGTCTAATTCTGTGATTAAACCTATACCTGTCACACAGTGCAAAAAAAAACAGGCCTCACATTTCTATTCAACCAAATCTGTACTGTTTTAGCTGGTCAAGTTATTTGTAGTGACCGTAAAAGCACAGTTTTTGTTCTGGGTTGAAAAACTATTCCCAAATTTGCCATTCTCAAAATTGTGGTGAACGGGAACAATGAGGAAAACATCTAATAAGGGACGCGGACGTGGAAATGGTCGTGGTGGTGTTAGTGGACCCTCTGGTGCTGGGAGAGGACGTGGCCGTTTTGCCACAGCCACACGTCCTAGTGAACCAACTATCTCAGGTCCCAGTAGCCAGCAGAATTTACAGCGATATTTGGTGCTGCCCAATGCCGTTCTAAGGATGGTAAGGCCTGAGCAGGTACAGGCATTAGTCAATTGGGTGGCCGACAGTGGATCCAGCACGTTCACATTATCTCCCACCCAGTCTTCTGCAGAAAGCGCACAGATGGCGCATGAAAACCAAGCCCATCGGTCTGTCACATCACCCCCATGCATATCAGGGAAACTGTCTGAGCCACAAGTTATGCAGCAGGCAGCAGTCTCTTATGCTGTTTGAAGACTCTGCTGCCAGGGTTTCCCAAGGGCATCCACCTAGCCCTTCCCCAGGGATGGAAGAGATAGAATGCACTAACGCACAACCATTTATGTTTCCTGATGATGAGGACATGGGAATACCACCTCAGCACGTCTCTGATAATGACGAAACACAGGTGCCAACTGCTGCGTCTTTCTGCAGTGTGCAGACTGAACAGGAGGTCAGGGATCAAGACTAGGTGGAAGACGATGCAGGGGACGATGAGGTCCTAGACCCCACATGGAATGAAGGTCGTGCCACTGACTTTCACAGTTCAGAGGAAGAGGCAGTGGTGAGACCGAGCCAACAGCGTAGCAAAAGAAGGAGCAGTGGGCAAAATCAGAACACCCGCCGCCAAGAGACTCCGCCTGCTACTGACCGCCGCCATCTGGGACCGAGCACCCCAAAGGCAGCTTCAAGGAGTTCCCTGGCATGGCACTTCTTCAAACAATATGCTGACGACAAGACCCGAGTGGTTTGCACGCTGTGCCATCAGAGCCTGAAGCGAGGCATTAACGTTCTGAACCTTAGCACAACCTGCATTACCAGGCACCTGCATGCAAAGCATGAACTGCAGTGGATTAAACACCTTAAAAACAAGGAACTCACTCAGGCTCCCCCTGCTACCTCTTCTGCTGCTGCCGCCTCGGTCTCTTCTGCTGCTGCCGCCGCCTCGGCCTCTTCTGCTACTGCTGCCGCCGCCTCGGCCTCTTCCTCCGCCTCTGGAGGAACGTTGGCACCTGCCGCCCAGCAAACATGGGATGTACCACCAACACCACCACCTGCGTCACCAAGCATCTCAACCATGTCACACGGCAGCGTTCAGCTCTCCATCTCACAAATATTTGAGAGAAAGCGTAAATTCCCACCTAGCCACCCTCGTTCCCTGGCCCTTAATGCCAGCATTTCTAAACTACTGGCCTATGAAATGCTGTCATTTAGGCTGGTGGACACACACAGCTTCAAACAGCTCATGTCGCTTGCTGTCCCACAGTATGTTGTTCCCAGCCAGCACTACTTCTCCAAGAGAGCCGTGCCTTCCCTGCACAAACAAGTGTCCGATAAAATTAAGTGTGCACTGCGCAACGCCATCTGTGGCAAGGTCCACCTAACCACAGATACGTGGACCAGTAAGCACAGCCAGGGACGCTATATCTCCCTAACTGCACACTGGGTAAATGTAGTGGCGGCTGGGCCCCAGGCGGAGAGCTGTTTGGCGCACGTCCTTCCGCCGCCAAGGATCGCAGGGCAACATTCTTTGCCTCCTGTCTCCTCCTCCTCCTACTCAGCTTCCTCCTCCTTCTTCCACCTGCTCATCCAGTCAGCCACACACCTTCACCACCAACTTCAGCACAGCCCGGGGTAAACGTCAGCAGGCCGTTCTGAAACTCATATGTTTGGGGGACAGGCCCCACACCGCACAGGAGTTGTGGCGGGGTATAGAACAACAGACCGACGAGTGGTTGCTGCCGGTGAGCCTCAAGCCCGGCCTGGTGGTGTGCGATAATGGGCGAAATCTCGTTGCAGCTCTGGGACTAGCCGGTTTGACGCACATCCCTTGCCTGGCGCATGTGCTGAATTTGGTGGTGCAGAAGTTCATTCGCAACTACCCCGACATGTCAGAGCTGCTGCATAAAGTGCGGGCCGTCTGTTCGCGCTTCCGGCGTTCACACCCTGCCGCTGCTCGCCTGTCTGCGCTACAGCATAACTTCGGCCTTCCTGCTCACCGCCTCATATGCGACGTGCCCACCAAGGAAGTACGGACTCTGCCGCCAGCGTTGTCAGATGGAAAATTTTTGAGCAATTTTCCAACAAGGATCTTCTGGTATGCCCCATTTTGCTCGTCCTCTCCACCAGAGGAATGAGAGATGAGAAGTTCTCTTTGTAGTGGGGGTCGAGAAGGGTGAACACCCAGTAATCCGTGTTATCTAAGATGTGTAAAACGCGAGGGTCGCTGGAAAGGCAACCTAACATGAAGTCAGCCTTCTGTGCCAGAGTACCAACAGGCAAGACGTTGATGTTGACATCAGGATGACTCTCCATCTCCTAATCCTCCTCCTCCTCTTCTCTCCATCCAGGCTGAACAGATGGAATTAAAGTAGCATGGGTACTACCCTCTGTAGCAGAGACAACTGTCTCCAGCTCCTCCTCCTCCTCCTCCTCTTCATGGTCCAATTCGCACTGAGAAGATGAACTGAGGGTGGGCTGGCTATCACCCTGTGTAATGTCCTCCCCCATTTCCTCGTCTGCCACATTCAGAGCGTCATCCTTAATTGCGAGCAGCGATCGTTTGAGTAGACACAGCAGTGGGATGGTTACACTGATAATAGAGTGTTAGCACGTGCTCACGTCGCACAACAGTCGGTGAGCTGGAAGCCGCAAGCGCTGCTACAGCGTTGACAGACCGGCTGAAGCTGTGGACGCCTTGTGGAAATGGGCAGACATGCGGCGCGCCTTCACTAGTAGCTCTGGTAAATTGTGGTAGGTTTTGATAAACCGCTGAACCACTAAGTTTAAGACGTGGGCTAGGCATGGGATGTGTGTCAGATTGCCGAGCTCCAAAGCCGCCACCAAGTTACGGCCATTGTGAGACACAACCATGCCTGGTTGTAGGTTGAGTGGCGAGAGCCACAGCTCGGTCTGGTCCCTTATACCCTGCCACAGCTCTCCGGCGGTGTGCTGTTTGTCCCCTAAGCAGATCAATTTCAGCACGGCCTGTTGACGCTTATCACAGCAGTGCTACACTGCTTCCAGCTAGCGACTGATGGCTGACTGCTGCTGGAGGTGGAAGTGGAGGAGGAGGCGGAGGAGGAGGAGAAGTGGGGGTTGGAGCCAATAACATAGCTGCTGGAAGAGACCCTGATAGACGTAGGGCACGCAATCCTCGGCGTGGGTAGCACGTGTGCCATCCCAGGGTACGACTCACTCCCGGCCTCCACAACATTCAACCAGTGTGCGGTCAGGGAAATGTAGCGTCCCTGGCCACTAGCACTTGTCCATGTGTCCGTGGTTAAGTGGACCTTCCCAGTAAATGGTCAGGGCATGGGTGATGTTCTGGGAGACATACTGGTGTAGGGCAGGCATTACACATCGTAGAAAAAAGTGGCGACTGGGAACTGCGTACCGAGGGATGACCGCCGACATCAGGCTGCGGAAGGCCTCAGTGTCCACAAGCCTAAATGGCAACATTTCAAGGCCAGTAATTTGAAAAGTGGCGCATTTAGTACTATGGCCTGTGGGTGGGTGGGTATTTGCGCTTGCATTCAAATGACTGTGTTATGGACATTTGGACGCTGCGCTGGGACAGGGAAGTGGATGATGTTGCTGATGGTTCATGCGAAGGTCCAATTGCAGGGCGAGGGGCAAATGTAATAGTGGCGCTGGAAAGAGCTCCTCAGAATATCCGAGTGTGGGATCACTCGTTTGGCAAGCCTCTCTATGGTGGGAGGAAGGATGATCAGAGTCAGGATTCTTTTTTTTCTGGTGCACTGGCAGCAGGCACAGTTTCATTGCGCCCAGGGCCACGGCCTCTGCGTGCACCATCAGCATCACGCCCACTTCCCCATCCCTTAGTGCTTGCCTTCTTCATATTAATGGTTTTGTCACTAGATGTGGCGCAGATTTTTTACTGTACGCTAAAGACACAGTTTTCAGATGCAGGACAGTATATAGAAACATAGAATGTGTTGGCAGACAAGAACCATTTGGCCCATCTAGTCTGCCCAATATACTGAATACTATGAATAGCCCTTGGCCCTATCTTATATGAAGGATGGCCGTATGCCTATCCCATGCATGCTTAAACTCCTTCACTGTATTTGCAGCTACCACTTCTGCAGGGAGGCTATTCCATGCATCCACTACTCTCTCAGTAAAGTAATACTTCCTGATATTACTTTTAAACCTTTGCCCCTCTAATTTAAAACTATGTCCTCTTGTAGCAGTTTTTCTTCTTTTATATATTCTCTCCTCTTTTACCTTGTTGATTCCCTTTATGTATTTAAAAGTTTCTATCATATCCCTTCTGTCTCGTCTTTCTTCCAAGCTATACATGTTAAGGTCCTTTAATCTTTCCTGGTAAGTTTTATCCTGCATTCCATGAACTAGTTTAGTAGCTCTTCTCTGAACTCTCTCCAAAGTATCAATATCCTTCTGGAGATATGGTCTCCAGTACTGCGCACAAATGAGGTCTCACTAGTGCTCTGTAGAGCGGCATGAGCACCTCCCTCTTTCTACTGGTAATGCCTCTCCCTATATACCCAAGCATTCTGCTAGCATTTCCTGCTGCTCTATGACATTGTCTGCCTACCTTTAAAGCGAACCTTTCACCAGGATTTCACCTAATAAACTATTAACAGTACCTTATAGATTATGCTCATTCTGTTTAAATGCATTCTTGTCCCGCTTTCCTGGGATGTATATTGATGAAAAAAACGACTTATAAAGTCCTTGTCTCCAGCTCCTGCAGTCACGGTGGAAGTCAAGGGGGTTGCCCTTCCCTCACTTCGGGCTGTACCTCCCCTGCCCTAACCCCTCCTCTAACTAGTGAAACTGACACCCGGCTCAGTCGCCGGGACCGCGCTTGTACTGGCGGCGCATGCGCCGTTGGTCTCAGTAGCAGCGCGATCCCGTCTAGGCGCGGACTGAAGCGCGATCCTGTGAGTGAATTGCGCATGCGCCGTCCGTCCCCCGATGCCTCCCTGTCTTCTGTTCTTCAGGCGCGCGCCTGAATAGAAGACAGGGAGGCATCGGGGACGGACAGCGCATGCGCAATTCACTCACAGGATCGCGCTTCAGTCCGCGCCTAGACGGGATCGCGCTGCTACTGAGACCAACGGCGCATGCGCCGCCAGTACAAGCGCGGTCCCGGTGACTGAGCCGGGTGTCAGTTTTACTAGTTAGAGGAGGGGTTAGGGCAGGGGAGGTACAGCCCGGAGTGAGGGAAGGGCTACCCCCTTGACTTCCACCGTGACTGCAGGAGCTGGAGACAAGGACTTTATAAGTCGTTTTTTTCATCAATATACATCCCAGGAAAGCGGGACAAGAATGCATTTAAACAGAATGAGCATAATCTATAAGGTACTGTTAATAGTTTATTAGGTGAAATCCTGGTGAAAGGTTCGCTTTAAGTCTTCTGAAATAATGACCCCTAAATCCCTTTCCTCAGATACTGAGGTTAGGACTGTATCACAGATTTTATATTCTGCTCTTGGGTTTTTACGCCCCAGGTGCATTATCTTGCACTTATCAACATTAAATTTTAGTTGCCAGATTTTTTACCATTCCTCTAGTTTTCCTAAATCCTTTCCATTTGGTGTATCCCTCCAGGAACATCAACCCTGTTACAAATCTTTGTGTCATCAGCAAAAAGACACACCTTACCATTGAGGCCCTCTGCAATTTCGCTGATAAAGATATTAAACAATATGGGTCCCAGAACAGATCCCTGAGGTACCCCACTGGTAACAAGACCATGATCTGAATATACTCCATTGACTACAACCCTCTATTGTCTGTCCCTCAGCCACTGCCTAATCCATTCAACAATATGGGAGTCCAAGCCCAAAGAATTTATTGATTAGCGTTCTATGTGGGACAGTATCAAAAGCCTTACTAAAGTCTAGATAAGCGATGTCTACTGCACCTCCGCCATCTATTATTTTAGTCACCCAATCAAAAAATCAATAAGATTAGTTTGACATGATCTCCCTGAAGTAAACCCATGCTGTTTTTATCTTTCAATCCATGGGATTTTAGATGTTCCACAATCCTCTCCTTAAGTATGGTTTCCATTAATTTCCCCACTATTGATATCAGGCTTACTGGCCTATATTCCTCCCTACTACCTTTCTTGTGAATGGGCACAACATTTGCTAATTTCCAATCTTCTGGGGCGACTCCTGTTACCAGTGATTGGTTAAATAAATCTGTTAGCGGTGAACTAGCAAAACTATTAAGCTCTTTTGATAGCCTTGGGTGTATCCCATCAGGCCCCTGTGACTTATTTGTATTAATTTTAGACAGCTGACTTAGAACCTCTTCCTCTGTAAAGACACATGCATCAAAAGATTCATTAGTCTTCCTTCCTAACTGAGGTCCTTTTCCTTCATTTTCCTTTGTAAAAACTGAACAGAAGTATTCATTGAGACAGTCAGCTAGTTCTTTATCTTCTTCCATATGCCTTCCTTCTTTTGTTTTTAATTTGGTAATTCCTTGTTTTAGTTTCCTTTTTTTCATTTATGTATCTGAAGAATGCCTTATCGCCTTTTTTCACTGACTGAGATAATTTCTCTTCTGCCTGTGCGTTAGAAGCTCTTATAACTTGTTTGGCCTCTCTCTGCCTAATCTTATAAATTTGCCTGTCATCCTCGTTTTTTATTTTTATAATTACTAAATGCTATCTTTTTGTTTTTAATGAGTTTGGCCACCTCTGCTGAGTACCACAGTGGTCTCTTCCTTTTTTTGTTTTTACTGACAAGCCTAATGCAATTATCTGTTGCCTTCAATAGTGCCACTTTTAAGTAGTCCCATTTCTCCTGGACTCCATTGAAACTCTTCCAATCTGATAGGGACTCGTATACCACTAATCTAATTTTAGAAAAGTCAGTTTTTCAAAAATCTAAAACTTTTGTTATAGTAAACCACACTGACTGGTGATCACTAGATCCCAAGCTTTCCCCTACAGTAATATCAGATACCAAATTCCCATTTGTGAATACTAAATCTAAAATGGCCTCAATCCGGGTTGGCTCCTCAACTACTTGCTGTAGAGATAATCCCAGTAGGGAATTTAGAATATCTGTACTCCTGGCAGAACTAGCTATTTTGGTTTTCCAGTTTACATCAGGAAGATTAAAGTCTCCCATATTGATAACTTCCCCTTTCAATGTCATTTTAGCTATTTCCTCAACTAGTAGATCATCTAATTCTTTGACTTGGCTAGGTGGTCTATATATCACACCTACACGAGTTACCTTATGATTATCAAGCTGCAAGGTAACCCAAACTGACTCTAAATTGGTCTCGCTAACTTGTATTAAATTATATTTTATGCTATCTTTCACATACAGGGCCACCCCTCCCCATTTTTTGCCTTCTCTGTCTTTCCTATATAGAGAGAACCCTGGTATTGTTATATACCAGTCATTACTCACATTGAACCACGTCTCAGTAACAGCCACTAAATCTATATTCTCACATAACACCACAGAATATGGATACTATTTTAGGCCCAGATTATTGGAATCTGCAGTACAGACACTGTTTTCTGATGTAGTTTATATTTATATTTATATTTTTCCCTATATCTGGGCCTGACAACCACACAAGGTGTTGAAGTGCAGATCACACAATTCACGGATTACACCGTTGACAGCAAATATGTGGACAGATTATGGGAGAAAAATAGTTTTCTGTATTTTAAAATGTTCCCTATATATGGGCCTGACAACCACACAAGGTGTTGAAGCACAGATCACGCAATTCACGGATTACACTGTTAACAGCAAAAATGTGGATAAATTATGGGGAAAAAAATTATTGTTTTCACTAATATTATTCCTATCTCTGCCCCTGACACACAGGTATTGCTGCACAGATGTCACAAGTCACTGCAGACACCTTCTATATATCAAAAGAATCGCTATTTCGCAAAGTATAGAAAAGAAAAATCGAGTACTACTTTGCACAATTAAATTGCTGCCACCACACACAATAGTCCTTAAAAGGACTTTTGGGTCTTTGAAATGTTATTCACTGGAATATATTGTGATCACAAACTCCCTACACTATTTTTCCCTTCGTAAGCGCAGCTCTCCCTTACTCGCAATGAGCCGAACCTGCGTGATCTGGTGCTATATAGCACCCGATGACGCGTTCCAGACAGCCAATCACTGTAATGCCAGTAGCCAACATGGCTACTGGCATTACAGTGATGGCAGTACTTACCTGCACCACGTTTATTGGCTGCTTAGCAGCCGCGAAACGTGCGGGTAGGAGACTCGAGCATGGAGCTCGAGCACATGTGGTACTCCGAGTACCACCATGTGCCTAGCAGAGCGATGCTCGAGTCGAACAGGTATTCGGCCGAGCATGTTCGCTCATCACAAAAAATAATACCATTCTTAATGCAGAATGCTTACTAAAATGTCAGATGAGGGGTTAAAAATAAATAATTAACTCACCTCATCCACTTGATCGCACAGCCGGCATTGTCTTCTTTCTTATTCTTTCAGGACCTGCAAAAGGACCTTTGATGATGTGGTGAGCGCGGTGACGTCAGCGCAGGTACTGCTGAATGAAGATATCTTCATTCAGCAGGACCTGCGCTTATGTCACCACGCTCACCACGTGGTGAGTAGTGATGGACGAACATTGGCCCCATTCACTTTAATGGCAGGAGAACCTGTAAAACCTTCAGGTCATATTTGCAGGAGCAAACACTTACTAGAAGTACGCAAATAGTCCCACAACATGAACAGTGATATACCTGAGGGGGGTCATTGGCAAAAATTCCCACAAAAAATATGTATTTTAATCAGGGGTTATTTTTATGCGTCTTAAAGGGAAATTCTCAAAAATGTGCCCTGCTTGAGCCTAGAAATTTTTTATTTCCTATCGGTTTGGTGTATACAAATGTGCAGCACTCCACGTTTTTGTATCCTGCAGAGTTCATTAACAAAAAATGCATACGTTACCGTAATTATTTTTTCTACTATGGAACTGTATGGTGAACGGACGTCACTGTATGGCATCTGTTAACGCATAACTTTTTGGTATGCATTAAATCGATGGCAAAAATAGGATGTGAACCCAGCCCTAGTGTCAGAATAAGCAACAGTACACAGCGGAGCAGCGTGGTGGAGAGAGGAGGCTGCCATGTACTGACAGAGCGCTACCTGGTCCCGGTGGTCAGGGATGAGGACTGTGTTTCCCAAGGATCATTTTCTACTGGGAAATACAGGGCACAGTATAATACACTAGAATCTATATAATCTAAAGATATTAGCCCTACCCCGAATAATAATACCATTTGGTGGTCATTTATTATATAGAAACACATCTATGTTAGGCGTATTTCTGACTGACACAGATTGTGGCACAAAGGTCCTTAACACCACAATCTGCATATTTTTAGCCTGAATGCCAGGTCTAAAAAAGGATGGAGTGGGCAGGGAAAGGGATACAGTTATGGCCATCCAGTTTTTGGATACCACCGCCATACATTGACCAGATAACACCTCTGTACAGTGACAGGATAACACCGCCATACAGTGACCGGATAAAAGGGTATAAGAGGGCACAGTACAAGGAATGACTAGGGCACTTCACAGGGTGTGGTAAGAGGGCACAATTCAGGGTATAAGGGGGCACAGTACGGGGTGAGGGGCACAGTAGGGGGTGGGGGGCACAGTCACATGACACTGTGACATTAAAAGGTCCTTATGGTGAATGTGGTTCATGCGCCACCATAATGAGAGGCAGAGGAGTGAGACAGGGGTGTGATTATGTGACTAGAGATAAAAATTTAACTGTTAGCCAGTAGAGGCCCCAAAAATTAGGCAATAGGCATTCACCTGACAGCAAAGAACTTTGGATTCTGTGGCTGGAGGTAAATTAGGCGGTCACAGGATAAAAATGTAACTGTCGGCCAGTACAGGCCCCAAAATTAGCCAATAGGCATTCACCTGACAGCAAAGAACTCTGGATTCTGTGGCTGGAGGCACATTAGGCGGTCACAGGATAAATATGTAACTGTCAGCCAGTACAGGCCCCAAAGGTTAAGCAATAGGTATTCACCTGACATAAAAGGCCTTTTATGCCGCTGTATATACATAAGGCAAGGACCATTCTTTGTTCTGGGTGATGGCAGATATGTGTGGGCTGGCATGAGCAAATTCAATTACACGTAGTCATCACAGGTGTGGAATTCCTCTGAGATCCATGCCTCATTCATTTTTAGAAATGTGAGGTAGTCCACACTGTCCTGAGCTAGGCGAGTGCGCTTATCGCTCATGATCCCACCTGCTGCGCTGAACGTCCTTTCGGACATGACACTCGATGAGCGGCAAGCCAGGAATTCCATGGCAAATTGTGCCAGCTCTGGCCACAGGTCAAGCCTGCACACCTAGTAGTCAAGGGCTTCTCAGAGCGTCCACATCGACCGTTAACCCGATGTAGTTGGACACCTATCAGTCTAGGTGTTCCCTGTGGCTGGATCCCGAGGGCAGCTGTCGATGGGTTGGCTGCAAGAATGATCTAATATCTGAAGTGACCAACACATCTTCAAACCGCCCTCTTTTTGCAGGCACGGTAGGATTTGTACCCACACCTGTTTCGCTGTGGGTGGAAATTCCTCTGCCAGTGCCTGCAACAGCAGAATCCAGCATCTCTCGCAGCAAGGCCGGGAAATGCTGCATTCTGACAGCCCTCTGTGACGCTGGTAACATGTCCACCATTTAATGTTTGTACCGGGCGTCTAAGTATGTTTCCACCCAGAACAGGTCCTTGACATTTATACTTTTTATACGGGGGTCTCTCTTCAAACACTAGACCATAAAAGCCTCAATTTGCACTAAATTGGAAGTGGTGGAGTGCCCTGGCTCCTGCTCATCGCCCAGGAGAATGTCATCCTCGATCTCCTCCCCCCAGCCACGGACAACACCATTGATCCCCGAAAAGTTTAAAGCCTGCTGTTCTTGCGCCTCCCTCTCCTCCCCCCAGCCACCATCCTCCTCTGACTCCTCTTCAGACTCCTGCTGACTTGTCTCAGATGGAGTAGCCTCCCCTGGGAATTAATTCAGCATAGCGACTTCCTCATCTTCCAGCTTCTGCTCCTCGACGGCTTGATCAATGACACGACACAATGCATGTTCCAAAAAGAAGGCATAAGGTACGATGTCACTGATGGCGCACTTGCTGTGACTGACCAGTTTGGTGATCTCATAAAATGGCCGCAGAAGTCTGCATGCGTCGCGCATGAGCAGCCACTAGCGCAGTGGAAAAAAAACAAGCACCCCAGAACCAATCCTGCTGCAGAGTTCATACAGGTGGTCGTTTAGGGGCAGTCACAAATCAGATGTCTGACGGGCAAGAGGTGTCGCCGCTGAACATAGGCAAGGCGAGCCATGGCCGTGTAAGATCTTCTAAAATGGCCAGAGATTTTCCTGGCCTGCTGCAAGACGTCTTGGACCTCGGGTATTTGGCAACAAATCGCTGCACGACTAAGTTCAGGACGTGTGCCATGCACGGCACGTGTGTCATTTTGCCCTGTTTCACCGTGCTCAGCAGATTGGCACCGTTGTCGCACACCACTTTACCAACTGTAAAATTGAGCGGGGTTAGCCACTGATCGGCCTGTGATCGCAGAGCTGAAAGGAGTGCAGGACCGGTGTGGCTCTTGGCTTCCAGGCACAACAGCCGCAGCACAGCATGGCAACGTCTCACCTGACACGTCGAATAGGTTCTGGGGAGCTTGGGGGGTGCAGCGGATGAGGTGGTAGCAGTGGAAAAGGAGGAGTCAGCCAGGGGAGTTGACGGAGGATGGAGTAGGAGGAGGAGAAGAGGAGGCAGGCCTGCATGCAATCCGTGGTGGTAACACCAAATCCACATGGGTGCCACAGGTTACATGCTTGACGGCCATCAGAAGGTTCACCCAGTGGGCAGTAAAAGTTATGTACCTTCCCTGCATGTGTTTTCTAGACTACGTGTCTGTGGTCAGATGTATTTGGCACCGACACTGTGTGCCAGAGATATATTAACTTGCCGCTGAACATGGCCATATAGTTCAGGGATGCCCTTCTGGGAAAAATATTTCCTTCCGTGGACCTTCCATTGTGATGTGCCAATGGCCACAAATTTTCTAAAAGCCTCCAAGTCCACCAATTTATATGTCAGTAGTTGGCGGGATAGCAATTCCCACAAGCCAACAATCAGCCATTGGGCAAGAAGATTATCCGGCGTCATCATTTTTTTGCGCTCGAACATTTGGGCCACGGAAGCCTGCCTTGTTCCAGATGAACGCGACGATGGCACGGTGGAGTTGAGGACAAATAGGAGGGGAAGGAGAAGAAGAAGAGGCAGGAAGTGGATCGCAGGTAGTGTAGCTTTGTGGGTTCTAACGGTGTTGCTCCCACTGGGCTCAGTGATGGGAGGCCAGGTGCCTTCTTAAGGCGGTCATCCCTAGGTGAGTGTTGGGCTTACCGTGACTTATGCGTTGACAGCACAGGCTGCAGATGGCAACACTATTGTCAGCAGCTGACACGTTAAAAAAAAGCCCACACTGCGGAGCCATGTGCCGGTGTCCTGGGAGCGCAAGATGTGACCTTGTATGGTCTCCCATCCTCTTCCTCTCTTGTGGGCACCCACGTGACGTCCATCGACACGTCATCATCGTCACCTTCACCACCACTGACATTAGAGATCTCGGAGTAGGCAGCAACAGCGGAGAACACCCTTCTTGGGCCGATCCGGGTACTGTCGTCAGACCGCTGGGTGGCGGCCGTTGCTACCTCCTCTTCCTCATCCGATGCCAAGAATGGCTGCGCATCGGTAAGGTCTGGGAACGGATGGGGAAATAATTCCTCTGACTCGAGTAGAGTGGTTATGGTGGTGGTGTCTTTCGGGGTGCACACAGCAGAGAGTGAGGAGGATGCAGATACAGAGGATGAGGAGGGTGCAGAAGCGGAAGGCTGAGTGAGCCATTCAACCAACTCTAGTGCGCCCTTTGAAGTTATCGCACATGCCTTCTCCAAGTTTCCACTTAGGCTCCGGCTTGGTGCACCTGCCGAACCCCTACCATCCCTGGTCTGCCTCTTCCTCTGCCTGTCATTTTCTAAATGACCCTCTACCTAAGTCCGTAGAGAAGAGCAGTATTTGTGGAATAAGGTATATCGCAGCCCTCAATCAGTATTTGGTGGAAAAAGGTATATAGCAATAGCACCCCTTAATCAGTATTTTGTGGAAGAAGGTATATGGCACCCCTCAATCAGTATTTGGTGGAAACAGGTATATAGCACCCCTCAATCAGTACTTGGTGGAAGAAGGTATATAGCAATAGCACCCCTTAATCAGTATTTGGTGGAAACAGGTATATAGCACCCCTCAATCATTTTTGGCGAAAACAGGTGTATCGCAGCCCTCAATCAGTATTTGGTGGAAGAAGGTATATAACAATAGCACACCTCAACCAGTATTTGGTGGAAAAAGGTCCCTAACTGTCCCTGCTCCAAAATGCAACCTCTCCCTACACTGGCAAAACACATAATGTAAAATGGCTGTCAGATCGGTTTCTGTTATAGGGTTGGGGGTGGGGGGGTGTCCATGTGCTGAAACGTCTCAATTGGCTGTCCTGTCCCATCTGATAGATGTCATGGGTCAAAGTTCGGCGCTATGAAAAAAAAAATATGGCACGTGCAAATATCGCCATATGTTCGCATGTTTGAATCACTAACGAGCAAAGGTCGCCGCAAAACAACGGCCAGGTGAACCGCAAGGCCATCTCTAGTGGTGAACGCGATTACATCATCAAAGGTCCTTTTACAGGTCCTAAAAGAAGAAGAAAGAAGACGATGCCGGCTGCGCGATCAAGTGGATGAGGTGAGTTAATTTTTTTATTTTTTAACCCCTCAATCGACATTTTAGTAAGCATTCTGTATTAAGAATGCTATTATTTTCCTTTATAACCATGTTACAAGGGAAAATAATAAAATCTACGGAACCACTAAAACAAACCCAAATTTCATTAAAGAAGTCCAGGTTCGGGTCTGGGTACCACATTCAGTTTTTTATCACGCGTGTACAAAACGCATAAAAACTGAACAATAGGGATGAGCGAACCCGAACTGTATAGTTCGGGTTCGTACCGAATTTTGGGGTGTCCGTGACACGGACCCGAACCCGAACATTTTCGTAAAAGTCCGGGTTCGGGTTCGGTGTTCGGCGCTCTCTTGGCGCTTTTTGAAAGGCTGCAAAGCAGCCAATCAACAAGCGTCATACTACTTGCCCCAAGAGGCCATCACAGCCTTGCCTACTATTGGCATGGCTGTGATTGGCCAGTGCAGCATGTGACCCAGCCTCTATATAAGCTTGGGTCACGTAGCGCTGCACGTCACTCTGCTGATTCAAGCATAGGGAGAGGTTGCAGCTGCGACGTTAGGGCGAGATTAGGCAGATTAACTCCTCCAAAAGACTTCATTCTGTGATCGATCTCCAGCTGTGGATCATTGAAGTGCTAATATCGACTTGCTCACTTTTTTTAGGCTGCCCAGAGCGTTTTTATATCACTTTTTTTGGGGGTGATCAGCGGCCATTTTGTGGCTTGTGGTGCGCCAGCACAAGCTATCACCAAGTGTATTTAATCATCAATAGTGTGGTTATTTTGTGCTATATCCTACATCAGCTGCAGGCTGAGCCTGTGTCACCGAAGTGCATTTAACCATCAACAGTCTGGTTATTTTTTGGCCATATACTACATCAGCTGCAGGCTGAGCCTGTGTTTTAGCTGGTCAAATTATTTGTAGTGACCGTAAAAGCACAGTTTTTGTTCTGGGTTGAAAAACTATTCCAAAATTTGCAATTCTCAAAATAAGTAGTTTATGCTATATATATCAGGCCTACTTGAGATCTATCCCAAAAAGGATATCTTAGATTCAAGGTGCTGATAGTGTCATTCAGAAAAAAATTAACACACACGCTACCGTGCAGATACAAGTCTAATTCTGTGATTAAACCTATACCTGTCACACAGTGCAAAAAAAAACAGGCCTCACATTTCTATTCAACCAAATCTGTACTGTTTTAGCTGGTCAAGTTATTTGTAGTGACCGTAAAAGCACAGTTTTTGTTCTGGGTTGAAAAACTATTCCCAAATTTGCCATTCTCAAAATTGTGGTGAACGGGAACAATGAGGAAAACATCTAATAAGGGACGCGGACGTGGAAATGGTCGTGGTGGTGTTAGTGGACCCTCTGGTGCTGGGAGAGGACGTGGCCGTTTTGCCACAGCCACACGTCCTAGTGAACCAACTATCTCAGGTCCCAGTAGCCAGCAGAATTTACAGCGATATTTGGTGCTGCCCAATGCCGTTCTAAGGATGGTAAGGCCTGAGCAGGTACAGGCATTAGTCAATTGGGTGGCCGACAGTGAATCCAGCACGTTCACATTATCTCCCACCCAGTCTTCTGCAGAAAGCGCACAGATGGCGCATGAAAACCAAGCCCATCGGTCTGTCACATCACCCCCATGCATATCAGGGAAACTGTCTGAGCCACAAGTTATGCAGCAGGCAGCAGTCTCTTATGCTGTTTGAAGACTCTGCTGCCAGGGTTTCCCAAGGGCATCCACCTAGCCCTTCCCCAGGGATGGAAGAGATAGAATGCACTAACGCACAACCATTTATGTTTCCTGATGATGAGGACATGGGAATACCACCTCAGCACGTCTCTGATAATGACGAAACACAGGTGCCAACTGCTGCGTCTTTCTGCAGTGTGCAGACTGAACAGGAGGTCAGGGATCAAGACTAGGTGGAAGACGATGCAGGGGACGATGAAGTCCTAGACCCCACATGGAATGAAGGTCGTGCCACTGACTTTCACAGTTCAGAGGAAGAGGCAGTGGTGAGACCGAGCCAACAGCGTAGCAAAAGAAGGAGCAGTGGGCAAAATCAGAACACCCGCCGCCAAGAGACTCCGCCTGCTACTGACCGCCGCCATCTGGGACCGAGCACCCCAAAGGCAGCTTCAAGGAGTTCCCTGGCATGGCACTTCTTCAAACAATATGCTGACGACAAGACCCGAGTGGTTTGCACGCTGTGCCATCAGAGCCTGAAGCGAGGCATTAACATTCTGAACCTTAGCACAACCTGCATTACCAGGCACCTGCATGCAAAGCATGAACTGCAGTGGATTAAACACCTTAAAAACAAGGAACTCACTCAGGCTCCCCCTGCTACCTCTTCTGCTGCTGCCGCCTCGGTCTCTTCTGCTGCTGCCGCCGCCTCCGCCTCTTCTGCTACTGCTGCCGCCGCCTCGGCCTCTTCCTCCGCCTCTGGAGGAACGTTGGCACCTGCCGCCCAGCAAACATGGGATGTACCACCAACACCACCACCTGCGTCACCAAGCATCTCAACCATGTCACACGGCAGCGTTCAGCTCTCCATCTCACAAATATTTGAGAGAAAGCGTAAATTCCCACCTAGCCACCCTCGTTCCCTGGCCCTTAATGCCAGCATTTCTAAACTACTGGCCTATGAAATGCTGTCATTTAGGCTGGTGGACACACACAGCTTCAAACAGCTCATGTCGCTTGCTGTCCCACAGTATGTTGTTCCCAGCCAGCACTACTTCTCCAAGAGAGCCGTGCCTTCCCTGCACAAACAAGTGTCCGATAAAATTAAGTGTGCACTGCGCAACGCCATCTGTGGCAAGGTCCACCTAACCACAGATACGTGGACCAGTAAGCACAGCCAGGGACGCTATATCTCCCTAACTGCACACTGGGTAAATGTAGTGGCGGCTGGGCCCCAGGCGGAGAGCTGTTTGGCGCACGTCCTTCCGCCGCCAAGGATCGCAGGGCAACATTCTTTGCCTCCTGTCTCCTCCTCCTCCTACTCAGCTTCCTCCTCCTTCTTCCACCTGCTCATCCAGTCAGCCACACACCTTCACCACCAACTTCAGCACAGCCCGGGGTAAACGTCAGCAGGCCGTTCTGAAACTCATATGTTTGGGGGACAGGCCCCACACCGCACAGGAGTTGTGGCGGGGTATAGAACAACAGACCGACGAGTGGTTGCTGCCGGTGAGCCTCAAGCCCGGCCTGGTGGTGTGCGATAATGGGCGAAATCTCGTTGCAGCTCTGGGACTAGCCGGTTTGACGCACATCCCTTGCCTGGCGCATGTGCTGAATTTGGTGGTGCAGAAGTTCATTCGCAACTACCCCGACATGTCAGAGCTGCTGCATAAAGTGCGGGCCGTCTGTTCGCGCTTCCGGCGTTCACACCCTGCCGCTGCTCGCCTGTCTGCGCTACAGCATAACTTCGGCCTTCCCGCTCACCGCCTCATATGCGACGTGCCCACCAGGTGGAACTCCACCTTGCATATGCTGGACAGACTGTGCGAGCAGCAGCAGGCCATAGTGGAGTTTCAGCTGCAGCACGCACGGGTCAGTCGCACTGCGGATCAGACCCACTTCACCACCAATGACTGGGCCTCCATGCGAGACCTGTGTGCCCTGTTGCGCTGTTTCGAGTACTCCACCAACATGGCCAGTGGCGATGATGCCGTTATCAGCGTTACAATACCACTTCTATGTCTCCTTGAGAAAACACTTAGGGCGATGATGGAAGAGGAGGTGGCCCAGGAGGAAGAGGGGTCATTTTTAGCACTTTCAGGCCAGTCTCTTCGAAGTGACTCAGAGGGAGGTTTTTTGCAACACAATGTGGCCAGACAGGGCCCACTACTGGAGGACGAGGAGGACGAGGATGAGGAGGAGGTGGAGGAGGATAAGGATGAAGCATGTTCACAGCGGGGTGGCACCCAAAGCAGCTCGGGCCCATCACTGGTGCGTGGCTGGGGGGAAACACAGGACGATGACGATACGCCTCCCACAGAGGACAGCTTGTCCTTACCTCTGGGCAGCCTGGCACACATGAGCGACTACATGCTGCAGTGCCTGCGCAACTACAGCAGAGTTGCCCACATTTTAACGTGTGCGGACTACTGGGTTGCCACCCTGCTGGATCCCCGGTACAAAGACAATGTGCCCACCTTACTTCCTACACTGGAGCGTGATAGGAAGATGCGCGAGTACAAGCGCACGTTGGTAGACGCGCTACTGAGAGGATTCCCAAATGTCACAGGGGAACCAGTGGAAGCCCAAGGCGAAGGCAGAGGAGGAGCAAGAGGTCGCCAACGCAGCTGTGTCACGGCCAGCTCCTCTGAGGGCAGGGTTAGCATGGCAGAGATGTGGAAAAGTTTTGTCACCACACCACAGCTAACTGCACCACCACCTGATACGGAACGTGTTAGCAGGAGGCAACATTTCACTAACATGGTGGAACAGTACCTGTGCACACCCCTCCACGTACTGACTGATGGTACGGCCCCATTCAACTTCTGGGTCTCCAAATTGTCCACGTGGCCAGAGCTAGCCTTTTATGCCTTGGAGGTGCTGGCCTGCCCGGCGGCCAGCGTTTTGTCTGAACGTGTATTCAGCACGGAAGGGGGCGTCAATACAGACAAACGCAGCCGCCTGTCTACAGCCATTGTGGACAAGCTGACGTTCATAAAAATGAACCAGGCATGGATCCCACAGGACCTGTCCATCCCTTGTGCAGATTAGATATTAACTACCTCCCCTTAACAATATATTATTCTACTCCAGGGCACTTCCTCATTCAATCCTATTTTTATTTTCATTTTACCATTATATTGCGGGGCAACCCAAAGTTGAATGAACCTCTCCTCTGTCTGGGTGCCGGGGCCTAAATGTGTGACAGTGGCCTGTTCCAGTGGTGGGTGACGTGAAGCCTGATTCTCTGCTATGACATGAAGACAGATTCTGTGCTGACATAAGGCCAGATTCTCTGTTACGGGACCTCTCTCCTCTGCCTGGGTGCCTGGGCCTAAATGTGTGACAGTGGCCTGTTCCAGTAGTGGGTGACATGATGCCTGATTCTCTGCTATGACATGAAGACTAATTCTGCGCTGAAATAAGGCCAGATTCTCTGTTACGGGACCTCTCTCCTCTGCCTGGGTGCCTGGGCCTAAATATGTGACAGTGGCCTGTTCCAGTGGTGGGTGACGTGAAGCCTGATTCTCTGCTATGACATGAAGACAGATTCTGTGCTGACATAAGGCCTGATTCTCTGTTACGGGACCTCTCTCCTCTGTCTGGGTGCCTGGGCCTAAATGTGTGACAGTGGCCTGTTCCAGTGGTGGGCAGACATCCCAACCTGCAAAAACTAATTTCAGGGAGGTTCTTTTTTTTTTCTTTCACAAACTTTTTATTACATTTTTCAAACATATGCAGTATCTGCACACTTTGCTCTATGGTGTGGAGGACGGGGCTCATTACCCTGCCCCAAATTATCATATTTATGTATATGATTAAAGGGAGTCTGTCACCACCTATAAGCCCTGTGAGCTAAACATATGCTCATGTCCAGGTAGCATTCTGATTTCTAAGGTGGCCTTATAAAAGCTATTTGTGGCTTTATTCTGCGGAAAAGCAGGTTTTACTAACCTGTCAATCATTGAATTAAGGTGCCCAAGCAGGGGAGGTCTGTGGATGCATGGTGCCCGACGCACGCATCGCCGTTCGTGCCCAGAGCCGCCTTCTACTCCTCAGTGCCGCCTCTCCCTCCCCTCCTCCCGCTTTGAGATCCCGCGCGTGCGCACAGGCTCAGCCTGATGCGCCATTGCGGACTGCTGGCATCGGCTTCTTCTTGCACTGTGCGCACGCGCCAAGAAGGGGACACTGCTACAGGTTGGCGGAAAGGTTTACTGCGAGTAAACTAGAGATGGGAAGTTCGGATCTTTCACATGAATCGGTTCATTTGAATCAGTTCATTCAAATGAACCGATTCATAAATCGAATCTTCGGTTCATTCGCTGAGCTGACAAGAAGCAAGTGAACCCTGTGTGTAATTATCTACCCCACTGTAGGAAAAAAAACAAGCATCCGGGGGGGAGGGGGGGGGGGATTTAACACTGGGGTAAATAATATAATTAAAATGGAGGGTTAAATGTGTAAATGTATTTTAAAAAAATACATCTCTCTAAATAGTTATATAGCTACTGAATGAGACAGAAGAAGATGCCTTTAACATATATATCTCCTTGAGAAGCCAATTTGACCCTAAAGGGTTAATTCAACCTGTAATCTAAACTGTGTCCTGTCACTTCTCTTATCTCTCTGCTCTGCTATCAGTGAACCTTTCCGGGATATATTGTCTCACATGCGGGTGTCAGGGAGCCGCTATCTAATGTTCCAGTGGTGGGTGACGTGAAGCCTGATTCTCTGCTATGACATGAAGACTGATTCTGTGCTGACATGAAGCCAGATTCTCTGTTACGGGACCTCTCTCCTCTGTCTGGGTGCCAGGGCCTAAATGTGTGACAGTGGCCTGTTCCAGTGGTGGGTGACGTGAAGCCTGATTCTCTGCTATGACATGAAGACTGATTCTGCGCTGACATAAGGCCAGATTCTCTGTTACGGGACCTCTCTCCTCTGCCTGGGTGCCTGGGCCTAAATATGTGACAGTGGCCTGTTCCAGTGGTGGGTGACGTGAAGCCTGATTCTCTGCTATGACATGAAGACAGATTCTGTGCTGACATAAGGCCAGATTCTCTGTTACGGGACCTCTCTCCTCTGCCTGGGTCTAAATGTGTGACAGTGGCCTGTTCCAGTGGTGGGTGACGTGATGCCTGATTCTCTGCTATGACATGAAGACTGATTCTGCGCTGACATAAGGCCAGATTCTCTGTTACGGGACCTCTCTCCTCTGCCTGGGTGCCTGGGCCTAAATATGTGACAGTGGCCTGTTCCAGTGGTGGGTGACGTGAAGCCTGATTCTCTGCTATGACATGAAGACTGATTCTGCGCTGACATGAAGCCAGATTCTCTGCTATGGCATGAAGAGACTGATTCTCTGCTGACATGAAGCCAGATTCTTTGCTATGGCATGAAGAGACTGATTCTCTGCTGACGTGAAGCCAGATTCTCTGCTATGGGACCTCTGTCCAATTGATATTGGTTCATTTTTATTTTTTTTATTTTTATTTTAATTAATTTCCCTATCCACATTTGTTTGCAGGGGATTTACCTACATGTTGCTGCCTTTTGCAGCCTTTTAGCTCTTTCCTGGGCTGTTTTACAGCCTTTTTAGTGCCCAAAAGTTCGGGTCCCCATTGACTTCAATGGGGTTCAGGACGAAGTTGCGGGTCGGGTTCGGATCCCGAACCCGAACATTTCCGGGAAGTTCGGCCGAACTTCTCGAACCCGAACATCCAGGTGTTCGCTCAACTCTACTGAACAACGCAACACGATTGCAGTCAAAACTGACTGAAATTGCATGCGCACTCGTGTGACGCATCCGGAGCTAATCCGGGATGCCCGTGTGAAAGAGGCAGGGACCGCAAAACTAAAATAAACAAAATGAAAAAACCTCAATGGTAGAAAGGGTTAAAAGAGTTGTCCCATTACACCAACTTATCCTTTTTCCACAGGATAGGGAATAAGTGGTTTCAACAACTGGGGCTCTGCTGATGAATAGAACAAGGGTGCCCGTATATATATAGCACCAGAACCAAACCCATAAGTCAAATACAGCACTAGAACCATGTTCACTACATAAATACAGCACCAGAACCAAGCCTATAATTTAATTACAACAGCAGAACAATTTTCACTACATAAAGATAGCACCAAAACCATATCCATATGCTAAATACAGCACCAGAACCATGTTCCCTACATAAATACAGCACCAGAACCAAGTTCACTACATAAATACAGCACAAGAACCAAGCTCATAACATATACAGTGGATATAAAAAGTCTACACACCCCTGTTAAAATGTCAGGTTTCTGTGCTGTAAAACAATGAGACAAAGATAAATCATTTCAGAACTTTTTCCACCCTTAATGTGACCTATAAACTGTACAACTCAATTGAAAAACAAACTGAAATCTTTTAGGTGGAGGGAAAAAAACTTAAAAAAAATATAACTTATAACTGGGGATGTAGCTGTGTTCAGAATTAAGCAATCACATTCAAAATCATGTTAAGTAGGAGTCAGCATACACCTGCCATCATTTAAAGTGCCTCTGATTAACCCAAAATAAAATTCAGCTGCTCTAGTTTGTCTTTCCTGAAATTTTCTTAGTCGCATCCCACAGCAAAAGCCATGGTCCACAGAGAGCTTCCAAAGCATCAGAGGGATCTCATTGTTAAAAGGTATCAGTCAGGAGAAGGGTACAAAAGAATTTCCAAGACATTAGATATACCATGGAACACAGTGAAGACAGTCATCATCAAGTGGAGAAGATATGGCACAACAGTGACATTACCAAGAACTGGACGTCCCTCCAAAATTTATGAAAAGACGAGAAGAAAACTGGTCTAGGAGGCTACCAAGAGGTCTACAGCAACATTAAAAGAGCTGCCGGAATATCTGGCAAGTACTGGCTGTGTGGTACATGTGACAACAATCTCCCGTATTCTTCATATGTCTGGGTTATGGGGTAAAGTGGCAAAACGAAAGCCTTTTCTTACGAAGAAAAACATCCAAGCCAGGCTACATTTTGCAAAAACACATCTAAAGTCTCCCAAAAGCATGTGGGAAAAGGTGTTATGGTCTGATGAAACCAAGGTTGAACTTTTTGGCCATAATTCCAAAAGATATGTTTGGCGCAAAAACAACACTGCACATCACCAAAAGAACACCATACCCACAGTGAAGCATGGTGGTGGCAGCATCATGCTTTGGGGATGTTTTACTTCAGCTGGAACTGTGGCCTTAGTTAAGCTAGAGGTAATTATGAACAGTTCCAAATACTAGTCCAGTGGTCGGCAACTCCAGCTGGAACTGTGGCCTTAGTTAAGCTAGAGGTAATTATGAACAGTTCCAAATAGTAGTCCAGTGGTCGGCAAACTGCAGCTCGCAAGCTACAAGCGGCTCTTTAGCCCCTTGAATGCGGCTCTTACAGGGGCCCCCCAGCGTCGGCCCGCAATACTAGCGGTGCTAAGTTTTCTAACTCCGCTACACCAAGCGCAGCTGCGCATGAAGTGCTGGGCGGCGCGCGGTCTGGACTAATATGGAAAGGAGGGGGCACCCCCCGCCGGCAGCCACTCTGAGCCCCGCTCTGCCTGCCTCTTTAAGAGACTCGAGCTGTGGCTGTGAGTGAGCGTGCCGCGGCTGCCGCACAGGCAGGCACGTCTTCGCGTCTGTCTGACGTTGCCACTCCCCCAGAGCAGAGAATAAGAAGGAGCGAGCAGCGCTAGCGGCAGTCAGCCACAGCCCAGACTCTGCCAGGGAAGGCCCGCCGCCCACACAAAGAAGAATTCTCTGAGACTGTGACAGGAGGCAGCCAGGTAGGTAGGTTGATTAATTATAACAACTTAGTTACTGGATCCCATTCCCACCATCTCACCTCATGGGGGAAGGGGGCGAATGAATCAGAGTCATGAGAGAGATGTGACAAAACCAGGGCGGCCCCATGGCACATTTCTCCAGCAGTGCCAGCGCATGCACAGACATCTCTCTCATCACCCCCCCCCCCAAAGCACATTTCTGCAGTCCACACAGAACCAGGGCGGCCACGGCCCCATGGCACATTTCTCCAGCAGTGCGAGTGCCAGCACATGCACAGACATCTCTCTGCTGGAGAAATGTGCCATGGGGCCATCCTGGTTCTGTTTGGACTGGAGAAATGTGACAGACATCTTTCTCATGACTCTGAGTCATTCGCCAGCCCCCCCCCATGCACATTTCTCCAGTCCAAACAGAACCAGAGCGGCCCCATGGCACATTTCTCCAGCAGAGAGATGTCTGTGCATGTGCTGGCACTGCTGGAGAAATGTGCCATGGGGCCGCCGCCGCCCTGGTTCTGTGTGGACTGGAGAAATGTGCATGGAGGGGGGGGGGAGGCATGAGAGAGATGTCTGTGCATGTGCTGGCACTGCTGGAGAAATGTGCCATGGGGCCGCCATTCGCACCCTTCCCCTCTCCCCCCATGCACATTTCTCCAGTTCAAACAGAACCAGGGCAGCCCCATGGCACATTTCTACAGCACATGCACAGACATCTCAGATTCATGAGAGAGATGTCTGTGCATGTGCTGGCACTGCTGGAGAAATGTGCCATGGGGTCGCGGCCGCCCTGGTTCTGTTTGGACTGGAGAAATGTGCATTGGTGGGGGGGCCCCTTATTGTTTTTCGCCCCAGGGCCCCATTTCACCTAGCAAAGCTGGAGAGGGCGTGTACATCTCATATCACCCATATTTCCTCCCACTATTAGGAACCTCTTCCTTTCAAACGTCGGAACGTGCTGCGTTACAACAGGAAGTGACGAGGGTAGTGAAAGTTCCCGGGTAGGGAAAAAATTTGTCTCTTAAAAGAAATTTCAATCGCGGTTTTGTTGATATTTGGCTCAGTTGACTAAAAAGTTTGCCCAACACTGTACTAGTCAATATTGGCACAAAACCTTCAGGCTTCTGCTAGAAAGCTGCACATGAAAAGGAACTTTCAGCATGACAACGACCCAAAGCATACATCCAAATCAACAAAGGAATGTGTAATGACCGACGACACGCACAGGGAGGAAAACAGGGAAAGCCCTGCCCAAGGGAGAGGGAAAGGTGGTGACCCCTAACTCACCTTGCGGCTGGCACCTGACTGCCCTGACGTCCCTAGACGGGTTCCTCACCCGTGCGGCGATCGCGTGCCTAAACCCTGGCTTTCCCTAATATGAGCCCTGGATAGTGAACAGGCCGGTGGGATCGCTAGTCCACACCACTATCACTAAGAGGGAAACACCAGGGAGAGGACAGACAAAACATACAAACACATACACCCAGGTGGGCGACCACAATAAACCAACAAGGTCCAACAGGGATCTGGAGGGTAGCGTACTGGACCAACTACCAGCGAACGCAGCAACACAGCTCCAGAAGGTCAGAATAGATGTCCAGGCAGGAAGCTCTATCTCTGGCAACCAGAGAAGTGTGAGAGAGAAATATAAGGAGGTCTGGGAGTGCTGGACAAGGAACAGCTGAGGAGAAGGAGCTACGGATCCCTGAGTGAGCCAAAAGGGTTTGCTAAGCAAACCCAGAAAGCTACCATAAGGAAAACAGCCCTATCTTAAATAGAGCGTGCAGCCAACCGCTGCGACTTCCTGACCCCGGGTATAACGGAGTCAGGCGTGGTCCTCGACACCCTCGTGACAGTACCCCCCTCTCTACGAGGGGCCTCCGGACACTCAGGACCAGGTCTCCCAGGATGAGAGGCATGAAAAACCCGAACTAACCTGTCGGCGTTTACCTCAGACGCAGGAACCCACATTCTTTCCTCGGGACCGTAACCTCTCCAATGCACCAGATATTGAAGAGAGCGGCGGACCCGACGAGAATTAACAATTTTGGATATCTGAAATTCTAGGTTACCATCCACGACAACAGGAGGGGGTGGCAGCGGTGACGGTTCTAGAGGTGGAACATATTTTTTGAGTAACGACTTATGAAAAACATTATGAATTTTAAAAGTCTGAGGTAACTCCAGGCGAAAAGCCACGGGGTTGATGATGGCTACAATTTTGTAAGGGCCAATAAACCTAGGACCCAGTTTCCAAGAGGGAACCTTCAATTTAATATTCCTAGTAGACAACCACACATAGTCATTCACTCCTAGGTCCGGACCTGGCGACCGTCTCTTATCAGCCATGCATTTGTATTTACCTCCCATATTTTTCAAGTTAGCTTGCACCTTCTGCCATACCGATGAAAGAGATGACGAAAACCGTTCCTCTTCGGGAACACCAGAAGACCCCCCCTCTTTGAAAGTACAGAATTGGGGATGAAAACCATATGCACCAAGAAATGGTGACTTGCCAGTGGATTCCTGACGACGATTATTTATGGCAAACTCAGCTAACGGTAAATATGATGACCACAACTCTTGGTTTTCAGACACAAAACATCCTAGATATGTCTCAAGGTTTTGGTTGGTACGCTCAGTCTGTCCATTCGACGGAGGGGACCCCGTGAAGCTTCACGATTTCACTGACGAATACCTGAGCAAGAGTCTTAGCATTAGGTAGTGCGGGTAACGCAATGAAGTGTACCATTTTGCTAAACCTGTCCACTACTACCAAAATAACTGTTTTACCCG
The DNA here is from genome assembly GCF_905171765.1 of Bufo bufo. Classification (NCBI taxonomy): domain Eukaryota; kingdom Metazoa; phylum Chordata; class Amphibia; order Anura; family Bufonidae; genus Bufo; species Bufo bufo. The sequence goes on from NC_053391.1 coordinate 282,280,662, forward strand.
CAGACAAAGGTAAGTCAGTGATAAAATCCATTGACAGATGTGTCCACGGTCTATTGGGAATGACGAGTGGTAATAGAGACCCTGCAGGACGTGTATGTGAAACTTTTGCGCGCGCACAGGTAGAACAAGAAGACACAAAATCCAATACATCCTGACGCAACCTTGGCCACCAAAAATGACGAGACAATAGTTCCAAGGTTGCTTTACTACCCGGGTGCCCAGCAAGTGCCGAATTATGATGTTCCTTTAATAATTCGAAACGTAAGTTCAACGGTACAAACAATTTCTCTGAGGGGCAAGAGACCGGGGCGTCCCCCTGGGCCTCTAACACCTTCCCCTCCAAAACAGAGTGTACCGCAGAAACAACCACTCCTCTTTGAAGAATGGGTACCGGATCACTCACATTACCCCCTCCAGGGAAACAACGAGATAGTGCATCAGCCTTGGTGTTCTTTGCCCCAGGACGATAGGTAATCACAAAGTTAAACCTGGTAAAAAATAGCGACCACCAAGCCTGTCTAGGGGTGAGACGCTTAGCTGATTCGAGGTACAGAAGATTTTTGTGGTCCGTAATTACAGTGACGGGGTGGACTGCCCCCTCTAAGAAATGACGTCACTCCTCAAACGCAAGTTTAATAGCTAATAGTTCCCTATTGCCAATATCGTAGTTCTTTTCTGCTGCAGATAGTTTTTTAGAAAAGAAAGCACAAGGACGCCATTTGCCAGGAGACGGACCCTGAGACAGCACCGCCCCCACTCCCACCTCTGACGCATCGACTTCAACAATAAAAGGCTGAGAGACATCAGGTTGGACCAGTACAGGTGCTGAGGTAAACCTCTCTTTTAGAGAGGAAAAAGCAACTTTAGCGGCGTCAGACCATTTAGAAAAATCAGTCCCCTTCCTAGTCATGTCAGTAAGCGGTTTTACAATAAGTGAATAATTTTTAATGAATTTCCTATAGAAATTCGCGAAGCCCAAGAACCGTTGTAGTGCTTTGAGGTTCTCAGGAAGATCCCAATCTAAAATTGCCTGGACCTTCCTAGGATCCATACGGACACCTGACGCAGATAAAAAATAACCCAGGAATTGTATCTCCTGAACGGCGAAGACACATTTTTCAATTTTAGCATATAATTCATTCGTCCGTAGGACCTGCAGTACTTGTCTGACATGCACCTCATGTGTTTTCAGATCGGACGAATAAATTAAAATATCATCTAGGTATATTACCACAAACCTGCCGATTAGATGACTAAAAATGTCATTAACGAAATGTTGAAAGACGGCAGGAGCATTGGTCAGACCGAAAGGCATAACTAGATTTTCATAATGCCCCTCAGGGGTGTTAAACGCTGTCTTCCACTCATCCCCCTCCTTAATACGAATCAGATTGTAGGCACCCCTAAGATCAAGTTTGGAGAACCACCTAGCACCCGCAATCTGATTAAACAGGTCAGGAATGAGAGGAAGAGGGTATGGGTCTCGGATGGTTATCTGATTTAATTCGCGAAAATCTAAGCAAGGACGCAGGCCCCCATCTTTCTTTTTAACGAAGAAAAACCCTGCAGCCACGGGTGAAGAAGAGGGTCTGATGTGTCCCTTAGCCAAGCTCTCGGAGATATAATCTTTCATGGCTTGTCTCTGTGGACCCGAAAGATTATATAACCTGGTCTTGGGTAATTTTGCGCCGGGAATAAGGTTAACCGGGCAATCATAAGGACGATGAGGTGGTAACTTCTGACAACCCTTTTCAGAAAAAACATCCTCAAAGTCCGAAATAAATGTAGGTAGGGTAGTTATGGAGGCGACTAAGCAATTGCTATTTAAGCAATTTTCTCTGCACTGCTCACTCCACTCCAATATCTCCCTGGCCTGCCAATCCACCACTGGATTGTGCGCTACCAACCAGGGAAGACCCAGCACTACCGGAGTGGGAAGCCCCTCCAGAACATAACCTGAAAGCATCTCGTTATGGTGGTCCCCTACCCGAAGGTGTAAATTATGAACCATGTGCGTGAGGTTTCTCTGAGACAGGGGAGCAGAATCAATAGCGAATATGGGAATGGGTCTCTGTAAAGTACAGAGAGACAAACCCAAAGTGCGGGCAAAATGGGCATCTATCAAATTTACCCCTGCTCCACTGTCTAGAAAGAAAGAAATAGTCTCCGTCTTATCACCAAAAATAATAACCGCTGGCAACACAAATTGCGATGTACGTATGGAGGAAACGTATACCCCCCGGCTGACATCCTCCACACAGCCTGGGGTTAGTAGTTTTTCCGACGGTCTTTTGTTTCTGAGGAAAGAAGGACAGACATTAATGAAATGACCCCTCTCCCCACAAAAAAAACAAACCCCACGCCTATGGCGAGCCTCAGGAGGACGGACCTGACGAGTAGTTCCTCCTAGCTGCATAGGCTCGTCTAAGTCCGTACAGACTAACTGCTGCTTGGGAGGGGTTACCAATTGCTCCGGTTTTTTCAACCTGACCCTAAGGCGTCTATCTATTCGGATAGAAAGGGACATAACCGCATCAAGGGAAAAGGGGGTCTCATATAATGCAAGCGCATCCTTAACCCTTTCGGATAACCCAGAGCAGAACTGACTCCTGAGAGCCGGGTCGTTCCATTGGGTATCCGTAGCCCACCTACGGAATTCAGAGCAATACTCCTCTACCGGCCGCTCTCCTTGTAAGAGTCTCCATAATCTTGATTCAGCCAGGGCGACTCGGTCAGGGTCCTCATATATGAGACCCAAGGCCCCAAAAAACTCATCCACTGACCGAAGAGCCTGGGAATCAGTAGGTAAAGATAACGCCCAGGACTGCGGATCCCCCTGCAGCAGGGAAATAACAACCCCCACCCGCTGATCTTCATTACCAGAGGAGTAAGGGCGCAGTTTAAAATATAACTTACAGGCCTCACGGAATGTCAAAAACTTGTCCCTTCCCCCAGAAAATCTGTCAGGGAGAGGGACCTTGGGTTCCGCAACAACCTGGTTACCAGTAGCAACCGCTGGGCTTGCAGTCAGTTGTAATTGCTGCTGTTGCTGGAGGACCGACGCCTTCAATCCTACCACCTCCAAAGACAGGCCATGAAATTGTTTGGACAGAGCAGCAATTTGATCCATACTGGTTTCTAAGTAGGTAAAAATTATTTTTTTTTTATTTATTTTTTACCTACACAAAATAAAGGCCAGAGATAATGTAATGACCGACGACACGCACAGGGAGGAAAACAGGGAAAGCCCTGCCCAAGGGAGAGGGAAAGGTGGTGACCCCTAACTCACCTTGCGGCTGGCACCTGACTGCCCTGACGTCCCTAGACGGGTTCCTCACCCGTGCGGTGATCGCGTGCCTAAACCCTGGCTTTCCCTAATATGAGCCCTGGATAGTGAACAGGCCGGTGGGATCGCTAGTCCACACCACTATCACTAAGAGGGAAACACCAGGGAGAGGACAGACAAAACATACAAACACATACACCCAGGTGGGCGACCACAATAAACCAACAAGGTCCAACAGGGATCTGGAGGGTAGCGTACTGGATCAACTACCAGCGAACGCAGCAACACAGCTCCAGAAGGTCAGAATAGATGTCCAGGCAGGAAGCTCTATCTCTGGCAACCAGAGAAGTGTGAGAGAGAAATATAAGGAGGTCTGGGAGTGCTGGACAAGGAACAGCTGAGGAGAAGGAGCTACGGATCCCTGAGTGAGCCAAAAGGGTTTGCTAAGCAAACCCAGAAAGCTACCATAAGGAAAACAGCCCTATCTTAAATAGAGCGTGCAGCCAACCGCTGCGACTTCCTGACCCCGGGTATAACGGAGTCAGGCGTGGTCCTCGACACCCTCGTGACAGAATGGCTTCACCAGGAGAAGATTAAAGTTTTGAAATGGCACAGCCAGAGCCCAGACCTGAATCCGATTGAAAATCTGTGGGGTGATCTGAAGAGGGCTGTGCACAGGAGATGCCCTCGCAATCTGACAGATTTGGAGTGTTTTTGCAAAGAAGAGTGGGCAAATCTTGCCAAATCAAAATGTGCCATGCTGATAGACTCATACCCCAAAAGACTGAGTGCTGTAATAAAATCAAAAGGTGCTTCAACAAAGTATTAGTTTAAGGGTGTGCACACTTATGCAACCATATTATTTTGTTTTTATATTTTTTCTTCCCTCTACCTAAAAGATTTCAGTTTGTTTTTCAATTGAGTTGTACAGTTTATAGGTCACATTAAAGGTGGAAATGTTCTGAAATGATTTATCTTTGTCTTATTTTTTTTAAATCACAGAAACCTGACATTTTAACAGGGGTGTGTAGACTTTTTATATCCACTGTATATACAGCACCAGAATCATGTGCAGTACAAATATACATCACCAGATTTTAAAAGTTCAGTACAGATACCATTTGAGTAGTCGGGTCAGTCTTCGCCATATAAACTCGTACGGTGTGAAACTACAGCCCCCAGTATGGCATGAACAGCAGTAAAGGGATGCTGGGAGTTGTTTCACAAAACAGCATGGTACCATCCATCATCAGCTGTAGATCATCCAGGTGACTACTACTCTCATCATATACAGTCAGTAGAATAATAATTATTTCCATTTAGTGACTTACAGGTGAGTCTTCTCCATCTGGTTCAGGCCACCATGATGACATCTCCCAGCCACAGTTCAGCTCTGCAGATTTTGCTGAGAAGATGTCTTCAGCTTCTCTCTTTACCAACACATTGGCACCCTTCATACTAGGGGCTCATTCAGATGGCCTTATGCTGTCCGCAAAAATGCGGATCCATTTTTTTGCAGATTAGATGCTGTCCCATTCATTTCTATGGGGCCCTTTTCTTCCATTGCACAGCTCAGCAAAAAAATTAAATATGTCCTATACTTGTCAGTGAAAATCAGGACATGGCCCTATTGAAGTCTATGGATCAACAAAAGAACGGAATGCAATCCGTTTTTTTGCGGACATGATGAACTGTCCGCAAAAAAACAGATCCGCATTTTTGCGGCCAGCATACGGCTGTCTGAATGAGCCCTTACCCAAACTCCACTTAGTGCCACATGCTGTGCCCTGAATATAACAAGAGCTTTAGTGTTGTGCACAAGGCCGTCAATGGTAGTGCCACATGCTCTGTGCCCTCTGTATATAGTGCCACATGATCTGTGCCCTCTTTATACAGTGCCATATTCCCTGTGCCCTCTGTATACAGTGTCACATGCTCCGTGTTCTCTGTATATAGTGTCACACACACAGTGCCACTAATGGTAGTTCCACATGCTCTGTGTCCTCTGTATACAGTTCCATATGCCCTGTGCCCTCTGTATATAGTGCCACATGCTCCGTGCCCTCTGTATATAGCGACACACTATCTGTGCACCCTGTATATAGTGCCACACACTCTGTGCCCTCTGTATACAGTGCCATATGCCCTGTGCCCTCTGTATATAGTGTCACATACTCTTTGCCTTTTGTATATAGTGACACATGCTCTGTGCCCTCTGTATATAATGCCACTTGCTCTGTGCTCTCTGTATATAGTGCCACATGCTTTGTCATCTGTATATAGTGCCACATGTTGTGTGCCCTCCGTATACAGTGTTACATGCTATGAGCCCTCTTTATACATTGTGAAGGAAGGCACAAGGGACCATCGTTGATGGTAGATACGTGTCAGCGAGGTTCCTGGCCTCGGTGAACTAGGAGCCAGTATTTCAGCGGCAGTAGGTGGTAGACATTTTGTTTATTTAGTATAGCTGTAAATAGCTGATCCGGGACGACTCTTACTGGGAGTAGTTATAGTGCTGGGTGGGTGACTACTCCCCAAGTTCCAGGCCAGGTATTGACTGGCCTACAAAAAACTGCCAGCAGTGTCAGGTGGTGGTTACTGCCTCTCTCTGACAGTGGAGTGCTGTTGTGAATCAGAATCTGAGCTAGAGTTGCAGTGCCTGAAAGACTGAGGACAAAGTGAGGTCCATATTCACCCTGTGGGGTTATGGCACTGTGCAATACCATACCTATGTTGTGCCATAGATACGGGACTTTATTGTTTCTTTAAGTCTGGAGCAAGCCGGTCACTGCCGTTTACTGTGTCGTTGTTTTGTCAAGAATAAAAGACAACTGTTGCTTTGCTTTCATTGCTAAAAGGCTGCTGCTGTGTTCATACCTAAAGGCTACCATTGGGGCAGACTCTTCAAGTGCCACATACTCTTTGCTCTCTCTATATAGTGCCACATGCTCTGTGCCCTCTGTATATAGTGCCACATACTCTGTGCCCTCTGTATACAGTGCCACATGCTCTGTGCCATCTTTATACAGTGCCACATGCTCTGTGCCCTCTGTATATAGTGTGATATGCCATGTGCCCTCTGTTTATAGAGCCAAACACAGTACCCCTAATGCTAGTGTCACATGCTTTGAGCCGTACCCCTTTTAAGTATAGCACCTCTTATATGCGCCCACTGTATTTATATATAAAACGTAACATGAATTCAAAAGATTTAACAATGAATAAGCTTAGCAGGCTGTGAATGAATATATTTACAAAGTGTGATTAAATATACGATAACACGAGGGGCGTGGCTAGCTAGGCATGTAAGCGGTCGTACGCTGAGTGAGCTCCCGCTTTGACCTGGCTATTTATCCTGCAAAAACCCTAGGATTTGTGATTTTTCACAGCCTAAACGGTCAGAGACCATCGGCAGGCACTTGCCAGAGAGTTTGGCTAGATATACTGTGCGGTCATGTCGAGAAAACGAGAAGGCAGAGGGGGAGATAAGGACCTCCAAGATGGTGCCGGAGCGGGCACGCCGAAGCGGAGAGACCGCGTGACTGAACTGCAAAAGGAAGCGGCAGCGAAACTATGCCAGTACGCTCGTTCATCACTAGCTGCCAGCACGAAGCGACGTCCGGGACCTCAGGATCGTACTCCCCTGGACCAGGGAGATGATTCAGAGCCTGAAGAGCTGGAGTCCACCACAACTGTGAGTACAGGCGCCAAAAGATTTGCAGCCTTGCAGTAAAACAGCGACGAGCCAGACCAAGAAACCGGTGACTCGGAGTCTGGGGAACCCACCCTTAAGGATGTGATGCATGCCATATCTAAATGTGGGAAATCCCTCAATGCCCTGACGGTCCAGGTGGGCGCCATTAAGGAGGACATATCTATTATGAGGCATGATTTTAAAAAACTTGCAGAACGTACAACTGCACTAGAAGACAGGATGGGGGACGTTGAGGATGAGGTGCAACCTCTAAAGGGGGATGTAGCGGAACATGCCCGAATCCTAAGTGTATTAACGGCCAAGCAAGATGACATGGAGAACAGATTGCGCCGAAATAATGTACGCATAGTAGGAATGCCGGAAAAGGTGGAGGGCAGAAATCCTACCAAATTTTTTGAAGCTTGGCTGAAAGAACAGTTTGGTCCAGATTCTCTGACATCATTGTTTGCGGTTGAGCGTGCCCATAGGGTACCTACTAGACCTCTACCACCGGGGGCTCCACCGAGGACAGTTCTGGCCAAGCTATTGCATTACAGAGACCGGGACATCCTTCTTCGTAAGGCCAGAGAAATGCCTGATCTGTCCGTGGAGGGGCATAAAATATCATTGTTCCCGGATTATTCTATGGAGGTGCAGAAAAGAAGAGCCCGATTTCTGGAAGTTAAAAAATGGCTGAGAGGTTTGGGAGTCCCTTACTCTATGCTATACCCAGCCAGGCTGCGTGTGGTAGCCCTGAACACAACCAGTTTCTTTGAGGATCCCAAAGAGGCAAATAGATGGCTGGACAGAAATGAAAGACAGATCCGGATGGAACAGCAGCTCCCTGCTTGAGGGGATGCATCTCATTCTATCAGGATGGTGGTCTGAATGTCCCTTATGTGCATAACTCTCCTTCTCTTGATAGTGTTTAGTTGCACTGTTTGCCTGTTAAATGCATTGTAGAAAGGGGAGGAATTAAGAGGGAGTACAGAAGGCTATCTAAATAATGGCAAATGTGAAAAAGCATGTTTAATGATATGAAAGATGGTGGGGAAATGCATACCTATGTACATTCTAGTGACAGTGATAGTCACCTGAACAAATAAATATTTCTAAAAAGACGACTTTCGCTATTGTGGTTTTGCGCCAAAAGGTATCACAGTGTGTACAAGCTAGTACACAGCCCTTATATAGCATTCTATATCACTCCTCTGGAGTACTGGCGACTCCAAGGATTGAGAAAGATACCGGCAGCATACCTCATCTGGATCGAATTTTCACTCCCCCCCCCCCCCTGCCGCCTTTGCAAGTGTTGTGCTGATACAAGCACAAACACCAGAAGGTGAGTGTAATTACTGATACAGTACTCTATCTAACACTATATACCAGAAACTACTACCCTGTGAGCGCCTTGTTTCCCGTTTATCTCGCCAAATTAGCCATTCTAGTGACAGGGAAGCTAATCTGTCTTTTATATCTGAAGAGGGTGTTATATGTCCCATGTTATATGCAATGTGTTATCTGACATATGTTACTTTGCCGGGTAAAGTGCGGAGGGTGAAATGGCGACCAGCTGCAATAGCAGGAGTGCGGACGGTTATTAGTTTGCACACTGAGTTTTACTTAGCTATCTCTAGTTGTGCTCCTCTCGCTGATACTGTTTGTCAGCGGTAGGTCACTACTGGTCTTGCTAACGGGTATAGTGTAATCCCACGGGCCTGGTATACGGGCGTGTTGTGGGGCCGGTTGGTAAGCCCAGTACATTGAAGTGTTCTTTAGTTAGTTTATTTGTCATTGTATGGCAGGGTTTCAGAGGGGGGGGGGGGGATTGGGGAATGTTGAAAGGCAGAGCGGTTTCCGGTATGTGTGGACGAAAAGCTGGAAGTGGGTGTGTGCGAAATTGAATGTGATGTGCCATCCTCCAGAGCGTGGGGGACAGACGGGTAACGCACTAGGTAAGTACTCTGATACTGTGCAGTAGACAGTTCTCTAGTACTAATGGCTGATTGTGTTAAATTCCTTAGTTGGAATGTGCGTGGGATTAAGGACACGGCCAAACGGAGAGCAATCATGGAGAGTATCCGACCGTTACATCCTCTCATATGCTGCCTACAAGAGACCCATTTTTTGCCGGAACAGGTACACTTACTCAGGCCATCGTGGGCGGGGTCGGGATATCACTCCACGTATTCCACATATGCAAGGGGGGTTAGCATTTTGATCCATAAAAACGTCCAGTTTTGCTGTCTTTCCAGCAGGGTGGATGATGAGGGTTGCTATGTATGCCGATATGGCACTCTATATGGTCGGTTATGTGTTGTATGTGGAGTGTAAATTCCACCACCATACTCTCCAACGGTGGTCAGAAAGGTTGTATCCTTCATAGCAGACTTCCCCGGGGTACCAGCTCTCATACTGGGAGATTTTAATAACGTAGTATGCCCTAGCATGGATAGGATGGGGATGGCGGTGAGGGACCCATCGGATGATTATACCTCGTTTGTGAGGCTCCTATAAGAGGTGGCCCTAGTGGACATATGGAGGGAAAGGAACCCGCAGCTACAACAATACTCTTGCTGCTCTAGTTCATTTGGCTCGCTATCTAGAATTGACTTGGCACTAGTAAACAAGGAAATGGGGCAATTAGTACAGGAAGTTACGTACCTGGCTAGACGACTGACAGATCATTCTCCACTATTAGTGTCAACTGCATTTAAACCCGTTAGGATAGGAAATGGCGGATCGTGGACATTTAATCCTTTCTGGCTACCTCTTTTAGCGGACGTGGATAGTATTAAGGGGCGATTGGAAGAATTCTTTAGGATTAATCTGCCGGACACTTCACGACTGATAGTGTGGGACACTATGAAAGCCTTTGTTAGAGGGTTACTTATAGCGCAGGTAAATAGGAAAAAAAGTGAAACTAGAGCTAAGGTACAGGCCCTAACGCGAGCGGTGGAAGTGGCTGAGGCTACATATGTAGAACAACCTATTAATAGGCACAGGGAGGTATGGGTAGGGGCACAAAAAGAGCTAAATGATAGACTATTGCTTAACGCTAGAAATAAACAGTTTTTCCAGAAACAGGTTAATTACGAAGAGGGAGAAAAGACAGGGAGAATGTTGGCCATGGTATCCAGAGGACAGCGTTCCTCTAGTTACATAGCGGCTCTTAAGGATGCATCTGGGGTTCAATGTAGTGCACCGGAACAGGTACTAGGGATAATGACTGGGTTCTATGCAAACTTATATGCCTCCCGATTAATGGCATCGGATGCAGAGATTGATTCATTCCTCGCGGGTCTGCAACTGCCAGTTCTTACAACTGAACAGCGGGCTAAATTCGATTCCCCTATAACAGTCAATGAGATGGAGACGGCGTTATTGTGTATGTCCAATAATAAGGCTCCAGGAAGTGATGGGTTGCCGGTGGAGATCTACAAGCGGTTCGCCTCAGTGATGCTGCCTCAGTTATTGGAGGTCTTTAAGGAGGCCAAGACACAGAAAAAGCTGCCCTCCAGCATGACTGAGGCGACGATTGTGGTCATTCCGAAACCGGGCAAAGATATATTGGAGGCGGAGTCTTATAGGCCTATTTCACTGCTCCAGGTGAATATTAAGATTCTAGCGAAGGTCTTGGCAAATCGTCTGAATACGATTATATCTAAGCTTATTCATCCGGATCAGGCTGGCTTCATGCCAAATATGTCAACGGCGGTTAACATCAGGCGCCTTTTCCTAAACATTCAGGTGCAGGCCTGCAATCCGAATGCGGCGATCGCATCTCTTGATGCGGCCAAGGCATTCGATAGTGTGGAATGGAGGTATTTGTGGAAGGTACTGCAGAAATTGGGGTTTGGCACCGCCTTCATAGATTGGATTCAACTCTTGTATAAGGACCCAACGGCAAAGATCAGAGTTAATGGTAACCTGTCAGATAGCTTTGCACTATACAGAGGGACAAGGCAAGGCTGTCCTCTATCGCCCCTATTGTTTGCAATTGCAGTTGAACCTTTAGCAGAAGCTATCAGGACTTCTGAGAGGATTAAGGGTTTCATATATGGCTCCCTAACAGAGAAAGTAGCCCTGTATGCAGATGACCTGTTATTATTTCTAGATAATTGGACGGTGTCTCTCCCAGCGGCAATGGAGGTGATAGATAGGTTTGGGAAGATGTCAGGTTTGTGCATCAACTGGACAAAATCCGTGCTGATGCCTCTGAAGGGAGATAATAGTCAGGCCAGCTCGAATGTTGAGGGACTACAGATTGTTCAGGATTTCAAATACCTGGGTATCCAAGTTTCCTGCAATGATTCAGATTTTGAGAGGCTGAACATCACCCCTTTGTTGCAGAAGTTTAAGCAGAAGGTGAATGCATGGATAAAACTGCCGTTGTTATTGATAGGTAGAACTAACCTGATCAAAATGATACTAATGCCCCAGCTTTTATACATATTGCATGACGTCCCAGTTTGGATACCTCTGAGAATCTTCTATGTGGTGAATGCAATATTTAGGGACCTTATCTGGAAGAAGGGCACACCACGAATTAAGCTGGCGACTCTGTGTAGACCTAAGACCAATGGGGGGCTGGGGGTTCCAGATCCGTGGATGTATTATCTGGCGGCACAATTGTAGCATATGAGAGGATGGGAATCGACGGAGGGCTTGGGCACGGCTGGCAAAATTATTCAGGTACTGGTGGGGAGTAGTAATTTGAGGGCCTCTCTGGAGGATGGCACATTTCATAAAAAGGGTAGTACGCATAGAATACTGAGATCCATACACAATACATGGTGGAAAGCCAGGGAGGTTTTAGGCATAAAGGGGTATTCGGATCTTACTCATATATGGCCGAATTTTATGTATAGGGAGGTGAACAAAGTTGACGGAGTTCAGGTGTGGGAAGCAAAGGGGCTTAAATATATGAGACAGCTGTTTGATAATAATATCCTTAAGGAATTCAGTAAATTACAGCAGGAATTTGAGCTGCTGAAGTCCCAATTTTACCTATATCTGCAACTCAGACATGCATTGCGAGCTCAAGGGCAGGTGGAGGCGGTAGGTCCTGCACAGAAAAATTCAGTAATAGACTTGGTGAAGACGAGTGGGGGCACAACGGGGGTGATATCATTGAATTACGCTTGCCTTATGGAAGCACAGATTAAAAAGCAAGATTTCCCACTATATGAGAAATGGAGGAAGGACGCTCCGGAGTTAACGGAGGAGCAGTGGGACACCGTTTTAGAGGATTTTACTAAGGTGGCGGTAAGCGAAGCCCATAGGGTGTCTCAACTCCTGTTAGTGCATCGGGTATATAAGACACCGGTCCTATTAAAGAAGATAGGGTACAGAATGGACGACTGTTGTCCAAGATGCGACGTGGCAAACGCTGATCTTATACATCTAATGTGGAATTGCCCCAGATTGAGGAGGTACTGGAGGGGAGTAGAGGAGATAATGAAGAATGTATTTGAAGTCAGACTAGATATGACAATTGTGACCTGTATTCTGGGTTGCGTGGAATTGTCGGAGGAGATGGTGGAGAAGAGACTGGCTATCCTTTGAGTGCTGTATCAGGCGAGAAAGGTGATAGCATTTCACTGGTTAGATAGACAGCCGCCATCAGTGAATGAGCTGGAGAACAAGGTACATTCACTGATACGCCTTGAACAATTTGTTTATCATAAAAGGAATAGTCTCAAAAAATTATAATATTCAAGTGTGAGAGGTTGTATGAGTGTATGAATGGGGGTATGGATATGGGTGTTAAAAAGGGAATAAGGAACGAGTCTAGGCAGACATAGATATAAATCTATCTTAGGAGGTGTCTGAAATATATATGTATAAAATATCATGTCTGTATTAAGTCCTCTACATGATTGCTGTACATCATCGCTCAGATATTTATGTTCATATGCAATGACGTATAGTCCTGTGTCGAGCTTTGTGTCATGATTTAGTTTACATGCCGAACTGTATTTTTCATTATCATGGAACTTTGTTATATTGCTCTTGCCTTGAAGGGGACTGTTGTGGGTGTGGGAGGGGAGGGGGAAGTTGGATGTGATTACATCTATTGTTTTGAAAAATTGCTAATTAAGATTATCTGATTCAAAAAAAAATATACGATAACACAAACAAATCACATACAAAATAATAAAAATGAAATACACATCACTAGCTAAATGGGGTGGAGACTCCGTTGATCATGCTATAACCCATGGCTGTCTACCACATTATAACATGGCTGTCTACCACATTATAATTATGTTCCCCCTTCATGTATACTGCCTCTTATATGTGCCCCTTCTATGTATAGCACCTCGTATTTGTGCCCCCTTCATGTATAGTGCCTCTTATATGTGCGCCCTTTACTGTATGTATACAGGGATTGCAGAATTATTAGGCAAATGAGTATTTTGACCACATCATCCTCTTTATGCATGTTGTCTTACTCCAAGCTGTATAGGCTCGAAAGCCTACTACCAATTAAGCATATTAGGTGATGTGCATCTCTGTAATGAGAAGGGGTGTGGTCTAATGACATCAACACCCTATATTAGGTGTGCATAATTATTAGGCAACTTCCTTTCCTTTGGCAAAATGGGTCAAAAGAAGGACTTGACAGGCTCAGAAAAGTCAAAAATAGTGAGATATCTTGCAGAGGGATGCAGCACTCTTAAAATTGCAAAGCTTCTGAAGCGTGATCATCGAACAATCAAGCGTTTCATTCAAAATAGTCAACAGGGTCGCAAGAAGCGTGTGGAAAAACCAAGGCGCAAAATAACATCCCATGAACTGAGAAAAGTCAAGCGTGCAGCTGCCAAGATGCCACTTGCCACCAGTTTGGCCATATTTCAGAGCTGCAACATCACTGGAGTGCCCAAAAGCACAAGGTGTGCAATACTCAGAGACATGGCCAAGGTAAGAAAGGCTGAAAGACGACCACCACTGAACAAGACACACAAGCTGAAACGTCAAGACTGGGCCAAGAAATATCTCAAGACTGATTTTTCTAAGGTTTTATGGACTGATGAAATGAGAGTGAGTCTTGATGGGCCAGATGGATGGGCCCGTGGCTGGATTGGTAAAGGGCAGAGAGCTCCAGTCTGACTCAGACGCCAGCAAGGTGGAGGTGGAGTACTGGTTTGGGCTGGTATCATCAAAGATGAGCTTGTGGGGCCTTTTCGGGTTGAGGATGGAGTCAAGCTCAACTCCCAGTCCTACTGCCAGTTTCTGGAAGACACCTTCTTCAAGCAGCGGTACAGGAAGAAGTCTGCATCCTTCAAGAAAAACATGATTTTCATGCAGGACAATGCTCCATCACACGCATCCAAGTACTCCACAGCGTGGCTGGCAAGAAAGGGTATAAAAGAAGAAAATCTAATGACATGGCCTCCTTGTTCACCTGATCTGAACCCCATTGAGAACCTGTGGTCCATCATCAAATGTGAGATTTACAAGGAGGGAAAACAGTACACCTCTCTGAACAGTGTCTGGGAGGCTGTGGTTGCTGCTGCACGCAATGTTAATGGTGAACAGATCAAAACACTGACAGAATCCATGGATGGCAGGCTTTTGAGTGTCCTTGCAAAGAAAGGTGGCTATATTGGTCACTGATTTGTTTTTGTTTTGTTTTTGAATGTCAGAAATGTATATTTGTGAATGTTGAGATGTTATATTGGTTTCACTGGTAAAAATAAATAATTGAAATGGGTATATATTTGTTTTTTGTTAAGTTGCCTAATAATTATGCACAGTAATAGTCACCTGCACACACAGATATCCCCCTAAAATAGCTAAAACTAAAAACAAACTAAAAACTACTTCCAAAAATATTCAGCTTTGATATTAATGAGTTTTTTGGGTTCATTGAGAACATGGTTGTTGTTCAATAATAAAATTAATCCTCAAAAATACAACTTGCCTAATAATTCTGCACTCCCTGTAGTGTCTTTTTTATATGTGCCTCCTTCATGTATACTGCCTTGTATATGTGCCCCCTTCATTTATACTGCCTCTTATATGTGCCCCTTCTATGTATAGCACCTGTTATTTGTGCCCCCTTCATGTATAGTGCCTCTTATATGTTGCTCCCTTCATGTATAGTGTCTCTTGTATGTGCCCCCCTGAATACAGTGCACACACACTGCATTATAATACTCAGTAAAAGCTAGAATGAAGTGGGTAACAGAGGGTGTGACCTCACCAGTTACATGTTGCCGATGGTCACGTGGTAAGAGGTATAATAGATGCAGCGGGTATATATAGTATATACAGCAGTGTACTCATATGTGCGGTACGAAGTATAAATTGTGGCGGTGCAGGTGTAAGAGGTGGAGGAGATCACCACCTTTTTTTTTTTGGTTTGTGGAGGCCCTAAAACATTGGGCAATAGAAAAGAGAACACACAGGGGGCGGAGACTGCACTGAAGTCGGATGGACGTGTGAAGTGCAGCTCTCCGGCTAGCATAACCCTCACAGCGTGTTTCCAACAGCTTACTGGACCCCAGAATGGTCAAGATTGGTGGCCCGAAGCCCGCAGACCAAGCGGGACATAATCGTTCCTCGAGCCCGCCAGGAGAAATTGAGAAGTTTATAAAAAAAAAGGCAGCCGCAGCTGCAGTGAACAGGGAAACCAAGATGGTGCCCGGAACCCCGCGCACAAGCCACAAGCAGGCAGCGACGGCAAGCGCTGACAAGGTAGGGGAAGATCCGATTGATATAGACTGCGTACCCATCTCCCGGGCTTACCTAAAGGAAGCCCTGGCAGACGCCCTACGACCCCTTAGCCATGACCTCTCCTCTATTAAAGAGGACATACGCCATATAGGCCGGAGGGTGGAATCTCTTGAAGATACCCAGGCC
Source organism: Bufo bufo (assembly GCF_905171765.1). Taxonomy (NCBI): domain Eukaryota; kingdom Metazoa; phylum Chordata; class Amphibia; order Anura; family Bufonidae; genus Bufo; species Bufo bufo. The sequence continues at coordinate 282,296,516 of NC_053391.1, forward strand.
GCAATACTAAACCATCAAAATGAAGCGACTTCCAGCCTGTCGCTAGCTCAAAGTCACATCAACTCCCTGTACACTGCTATAGTAGATCAAGAGAATAGAAGCAGGCGCAACAACCTGCGTTTCCAGGGCATTCCTGAAATGGTACCTGTAGTAGATATTCCTGAAACTGTGATCCAGATTTGTCTGAAACTACTGGGGCCGGACTCTGCACACGAAGTGTTAATTGAGAGAGCACATAGAGCTCTTCGTCCAAAACCACAAGACACAGAACCCCCCAGGGATGTGATTTGTAAATTCCTGTACTTCCCAGTCAAGGAAGCTATATTGGCCAGTGCCAGAAATTCCAACACGGTAGAATGGGAGGACAATGCCATCACTATATTTCAGGACTTAGCCCAATCAACACTCAGGAAACATAAAGCAATAAAACCGCTTACAGACTGGCTGCGTCATCACAAGATCATCTACAGATGGATTTTCCCCTTTGGTCTCTCATTCCTCCATGATGGTCGCCGCATCACCATTTCATCTTACAGTGATCTAGATAAAGTTTACGCTCACCTTCAGATCCCACCTCTGCCTATTGACAACTGGGAAATGGTCCAAAATCTAACTGCACTACCTAAATTACCCAAAGTGTCACCCTGGGAACTTCCTCGCACCCCAAAACCCCAAAGATCCAGAAGGGAACTTTTCATCTACCCCAAAGCGTCTCTCTCTTGTGGATAAGTAACCTATGCATAACAACCTTCACTTACCCAGAAAAGGTTCCTAGTTGGTCTACAATATGATACTTTTTACCACCAAAGCATTTGTATTATATGTTCAACATCACACTGCTCTCCCTATTGAGTAGAGATAAAGGAGTGCTCATCTCCAAGCTATCCAGTCCAGTTGTTGTCTCTACTCAATGTGGGACAGTGAAGGTCTCCCCCCTAGGGATCTCTACCATAGGCAACTCCACATTCAGAGAATAGCCTTCAAGATGTATAAGACAATTTGTCTTACACCAAAACCTTTATCCTTTACTATATAACATGGGATACACGTGCTCTCACACTTATAGTATTTTACTAAACCGTCCGCCCTAATTGAGCCTGGGGGATTCCCCCCCCCCTTCCTCAACAACAGTTACCCAAAACCTGTGATCTCCCACAGATGGAAAGATTCTTCAAATTTCCAACACCATTCCTTTCCAGTATCAACAGTCCCAATGAGGGTAATGCCTCAAGGTATTTCACCTTTACCCCCTTATGTTACCCAACCAGAGGGTCTCTGCTGCCCAACTCTCCCTTGGGTAGCATGGATGCTCTCTGATTTGTTCACTATTTCAAGTTTTATTTTATGTTCTATGCTGTTACCATGACAGGTACTATCAGCTAGCTCTCTTAATCAAGTATATGTCTGTTATTAGGCATGTGCAAACTGAGAACATATTGATGTATTACTACTTAGGATGGTGGCAGATGGCGCTCTTCTCCCAAGGCGGCACCCTTCCTCTCCTTTTGCCGGTTGGTTATACTCATCTGACTGATTCGATCATAGACCTCTCAATACCATTTCTTATATCCCATCATGTCTGACCTCAGACTTGTTTCATATAATGTCAAGGGGCTGAGATCTCCGTCGAAGAGGAGCCAAATCTTCTCCCTTCTGAACAAGGAGAAGAGCTCAATAGTTTTCCTCCAGGAAACCCATTTCAAACATGGCAATTATCCCAATCTCTCCATTTTCAAATTCCCCAGCTGGTATCATTGCGGGTCTGGGGGTGCCGCCTTGAGGGGAATGAGTATAGGCTTTCACAGAGGGTTACCCTTCCAATACAAATCCCACATACAAGTCCCAGAAGGGAGATACCTCCTCCTCAAAGGCCTAGTGGGACAAACCTTGTTCACATTTGTAAATATATATGCTCCTAATATAGACCAAACTAACTGTCTCACCTCCCTCTTTTCATTAGTAGAAACCCACAGAGAGGGAATCTTGATTATGGCTGGAGACTTCAATCTAGCCCTTAATCCACTTATTGACACCTCCTCGATGAAATCCTCTGTCTCTTCTAGAGCACTCAAATCATTACAAACAAGACTCTACAAGCTAGGTGTTCTAGATATCTGGCGGTGCCTTAACCCTGATGTACGTGACTACTCCTCCTACTCCCCAGCAAACAATTCATATAGCAGAATAGACTACATCTTTATATCAAAGGAGCATCTGCAATCCTGCCCATCCTCCTGGATAGGTGACACGACATTATCCGACCATTCCCCAATATGATTCTGTGATATCCGCCCCGCTGCCAAGCCGAGAAGAAGCTCAAATTGGAGGTTCAATGAGTCACTGCTGGGCAATGCTAGACATAAATCCCAAATATCCTCCTATCTTGAGGAATACTTTACAACCAATAACACCCCATAAATATCCCCCCAAACCCTCCGGGATGCCCATAAGGCCTACATTAGAGGCATATTGATCTGTCTCTATTCCTTCCTCAAAAGAGAATCTGAGAAAAAACTTAATACCCTGTTATCAAAAATACACATATTAGCTCACAAACAATCCTTACTTGCTCAGCAATAGGGATGAGCGAACCCGAACTGTATAGTTCGGGTTCGTACCGAATTTTGGGGTGTCCGTGACACGGACCCGAACCCGAACATTTTTGTAAAAGTCCGGGTTCGGGTTCGGTGTTCGGCGCTTTCTTGGCGCTTTTTGAAAGGCTGCAAAGCAGCCAATCAACAAGCGTCATACTACTTGCCCCAAGAGGCCATCACAGCCTTGCCTACTATTGGCATGGCTGTGATTGGCCAGTGCAGCATGTGACCCAGCCTCTATATAAGCTTGGGTCACGTAGCGCTGCACGTCACTCTGCTGATTCAAGCATAGGGAGAGGTTGCAGCTGCGACGTTAGGGCGAGATTAGGCAGATTAACTCCTCCAAAAGACTTCATTCTGTGATCGATCTGCAGCTGTGGATCATTGAAGTGCTAATATCGACTTGCTCACTTTTTTGAGGCTGCCCAGAGCGTTTTTAGATCACTTTTTTCTGTGGTGATCGGCGGCCATTTTGTGACTTGTGGTGCACCAGCACAAGCTATCACCAAGTGTATTTAATCATCAATTGTGTGGTTATTTTGTGCTATATCCTACATCAGCTGCAGGCTGAGCCTGTGTCACCGAAGTGCATTTAACCATCAACCGTCTGGTTATTTTTTGGCCATATACTACATCAGCTGCAGGCTGAGCCTGTGTCACCGAAGTGCATTTAACCATCAACAGTCTGGTTATTTTTTGGCCATATACTACATCTGGTGCAGGCTGAGCCTGTGTCACCCAAGTGCATTTAACCATCAATAGTGTGGTTATTTTTTGGCCATATACTACATCAGGGGCAAGTTGAGCCTGTCATCCAGCGCCTAAAAAATAGACCTGACATTTCTATTCAACCAAATTTGTACTGTTTTAGCTGGTCAAGTTATTTGTAGTGACCGTAAAAGCACAGTTTTTGTTCTGGGTGGAAAAACTATTCCCAAATTTGCCATTCTCAAAATAACTAGTTTCTGCTATATGAGGCCTACTTGAAATCTATCCCAAAAAGGATATCTTACATTGGAGGTGCTGATAGTGTCATTCAGAAAAACCTAAGACACACGCTACCGTGCAGATAGAAGTCTAATTCTGTGATTAAACCTATACCTGTCACACAGCGCAAAAAAAAAACAGACCTCACATTTCTATTCAACCAAATCTGTACTGTTTTAGCTGGTCAAGTTATTTGTAGTGACCGTAAAAGCACATTTTTTGTTCTGGGTTGAAAAACTATTCCCAAATTTGCCATTCTAAAAATAACTAGTTTCTGCTATATATAGAGAGAGTGAGGGGGCACACACACCAGGGAAACTCTAGATAGATGAATAATTGATATTTAATATTCTAAAAACAAACCCCTAAAATTACATAAAACGTACATCAAGTAACTACTAATAGCAGCCTATATTGCATGTACATATAATGCCACTAATACGACAAGGTGGTATATACAACTGTGCAGCTGGTGCAGTGGTCAGTGCACTACTGTGGGTACGATATATTGAAGTTCAAAATGTTAGAGTTCATCCGAACAGTGTCCCAAATCATGCGGTACTGCACCAAGTGAACCAGGTAATGGTGGTAATATGAAAAATCCTGAAGATAGCCTCAACACGTGTATCAACTGAGGCAATAGTTATGACTGTATGTCAATGTCCGGTATTCAGTGGTAAGTACAGAGATGCGTACAAGTAAAGCGCACAGGCACTGGCCTCCAGATTACTTACAGTGTCCAGCCGCTTCAGGTCTCCCGGTCTCACCCCTCCTTGCTGTCTGACTGCAGCACGATTTCCCAGGTGGCCGAACACGGCCGTCTGTGGCGTCCCACGTGACCTGGTGATCTGGGGTTCCGGGCGGACGCTTAGATGACGTCAATGCTTTGCGGCGGTAATTTCAAATCTGGATATAGAATCCTTGCGCTTGCAATTTGAAGTCCAGTTTCTTTATTCTTTTCTTTTCCTTGAATCCACGCTCACTCTGTATGCCAGACGCGTTTCAGGGTCTTACGCCCCTTCCTCAGTGGCCACCGAGTGAGTGGATTCTCACTCCTTATAAATGGTGTTTGCCCACCCACATTCATTTTGTTCAGCTTGTTCCAATATGCGGGATGGATTTAATTACTGCTGCATTTCTACTAACAATTACAATGTCATATTGAAGTTAAAAACATAATGCATAATAAATATTAAATATTACTCCCCTTTAATAGATACAATGTTAAAACCATCTTAAAAATGTTCTTGGTCTAGGACTGCAATGTCAGAGCTGCATTATGAGCAAAACCGCATTGAAAACGCTTCAAAAACGTAACAGTGTGAATTGTGTCTTCATTGCGGTTTTTGTATTTTTATGTTCTATGGAGTTAAGTGACCCCACCTAAAAGGATTGAATCAGAATTCTCAGCATATCCTTCACATAAAGTGATATAAAGAAGAAGAAGATAAAAGGAAGATAATCTTCATCAGAAATCATATATTGCAGGGGTGATTCATAGTTGTATAGTTGTATATGTAGGGAGTCGCGACATATACAACTATACAACTATGAATCACCCCTGCAATATATGATTTCTGATGAAGATTATCTTCCTTTTATCTTCTTCTTCTTTATATCACTTTATGTGAAGGATATGCTGAGAATTCTGATTCAATCCTTTTAGGTGGGGTCACTTAACTCCATAGAACATAAAAATACAAAAACCGCAATGAAGACACAATTCACACTGTTACGTTTTTGAAGCGTTTTCAATGCGGTTTTGCTCATAATGCAGCTCTGACATTGCAGTCCTAGACCAAGAACATTTTTAAGATGGTTTTAACATTGTATCTATTAAAGGGGAGTAATATTTAATATTTATTATGCATTATGTTTTTAACTTCAATATGACATTGTAATTGTTAGTAGAAATGCAGCAGTAATTAAATCCATCCCGCATATTGGAACAAGCTGAACAAAATGAATGTGGGTGGGCAAACACCATATATAAGGAGTGAGAATCCACTCACTCGGTGGCCACTGAGGAAGGGGCGTAAGACCCTGAAACGCGTCTGGCATACAGAGTGAGCGTGGATTCAAGAAAAGAAAAGAATAAAGAAACTGGACTTCAAATTGCAAGCGCAAGGATTCTATATCCAGATTTGAAATTACCGCCGCAAAGCATTGACGTCATCTAAGCGTCCGCCCGGAACCCCAGATCACCAGGTCACGTGGGACGCCACAGACGGCCGTGTTCGGCCACCTGGGAAATCGCGCTGCAGTCAGACAGCAAGGAGGGGTGAGACCGGGAGACCTGAAGCGGCTGGACACTGTAAGTAATCTGGAGGCCAGTGCCTGTGCGCTTTACTTGTACGCATCTCTGTACTTACCACTGAATACCAGACATTGACATACAGTCATAACTATTGCCTCAGTTGATACACGTGTTGGGGCTATCTTCAGGATTTTTCATATTACCACCATTACCTGGTTCACTTGGTGCAGTACCGCAGTATTTGGGACACTGTTCGGATGAACTCTAACATTTTGAACTTCAATATATCGTACCCACAGTAGTGCACTGACCACTGCACCAGCTGCACAGTTGTATATACCACCTTGTCGTATTAGTGGCATTATATGTGCATGCAATATAGGCTGCTATTAGTAGTTACTTGATGTACGTTTTATGTAATTTTAGGGGTTTGTTTTTAGAATATTAAATATCAATTATTCATCTATCTAGAGTTTCCCTGGTGTGTGTGCCCCCTCACTCTCTCTATACGTTTTGCATTCTTTGTGGTCCTGAGGGTAGGACTAGAGGGTGAGCACCTATCCATACGTGATAGGGGTGAGCCGCTGTATTCTATTACTACCAGTTTCTGCTATATGAGGCCTACTTGAAATCTATCCCAAAAAGGATATCTTACATTGAAGGTGCTGATAGTGTCATTCAGAAAAACCTAAAACACACGCTACCGTGCAGATAGAAGTCTAATTCTGTGATTAAACCTATACCTGTCACATAGCGCAAAAAAAAAAAAACAGGCCTCACATTTCTATTCAACCAAATCTGTACTGTTTTAGCTGGTCAAGTTATTTGTAGTGACCGTAAAAGCACATTTTTTGTTCTGGGTTGAAAAACTATTCCCAAATTTGCCATTCTCAAAATTGTGGTGAACGGGAACAATGAGGAAAACATCTAATAAGGGACGCGGACGTGGACATGGTCGTGGTGGTGTTAGTGGACCCTCTGGTGCTGGGAAAGGACGTGGCCGTTCTGCCACAGCCACACGTCCTAGTGTACCAACTACCTCAGGTCCCAGTAGCCGCCAGAATTTACAGCCATATTTGGTGGGGCCCAATGCCGTTCTAAGGATGGTAAGGCCTGAGCAGGTACAGGCATTAGTCAATTGGGTGGCCGACAGTGCATCCAGCACGGTCACATTATCTCCCACCCAGTCTTCTGCAGAAAGCGCACAGATGGCGCATGAAAACCAAGCCCATCAGTCTGTCACATCACCCCCATGCATATCAGGGAAACTGTCTGAGCCTCAAGTTATGCAGCAGTCTCTTATGCTGTTTGAAGACTCTGCTTCCAGGGTTTCCCAAGGGCATCCACCTAGCTCTTCCCCAGGGGTGGAAGAGATAGAATGCACTAACGCACAACCACTTATGTTTCCTGATGATGAGGACATGGGAATACCACCTCAGCACGTCTCTGATGATGACGAAACACAGGTGCCAACTGCTGCGTCTTTCTGCAGTGTGCAGACTGAACAGGAGGTCAGGGATCAAGACTGGGTGGAAGACGATGCAGGGGACGATGAGGTCCTAGACCCCACATGGAATGAAGGTCGTGCCACTGACTTTCACAGTTCGGAGGAAGAGGCAGTGGTGAGACCGAGCCAACAGCGTAGCAAAAGAGGGAGCAGTGGGCAAAATCAGAACACCCGCCGCCAAGAGACTCCGCCTGCTACTGACCGCCGCCATCTGGGACCGAGCACCCCAAAGGCAGCTTCAAGGAGTTCCCTGGCATGGCACTTCTTCAAACAATGTGCTGACGACAAGACCCGAGTGGTTTGCACGCTGTGCCATCAGAGCCTGAAGCGAGGCATTAACTTTCTGAACCTTAGCACAACCTGCATGACCAGGCACCTGCATGCAAAGCATGAACTGCAGTGGAGTAAACACCTTAAAAACAAGGAAGTCACTCAGGCTCCCCCTGCTACCTCTTCTGCTGCTGCCGCCTCTGCCTCTTCTGCTACTGCTGCCGCCGCCTCGGCCTCTTCCTCTGCCTCTGGAGGAACGTTGGCACCTGCCGCCCAGCAAACATAGGATGTACCACCAACACCACCACCTGCGTCACCAAGCATCTCAACCATGTCACACGGCAGCGTTCAGCTCTCCATCTCACAAATATTTGAGAGAAAGCGTAAATTCCCACCTAGCCACCCTCGATCCCTGGCCCTGAATGCCAGCATTTCTAAACTACTGGCCTATGAAATGCTGTCATTTAGGCTGGTGGACACACACAGCTTCAAACAGCTCATGTCACTTGCTGTCCCACAGTATGTTGTTCCCAGCCGCCACTACTTCTCCAAGAGACCCGTGCCTTCCCTGCACAAACAAGTGTCCGATAAAATCAAGTGTGCACTGCGCAACGCCATCTGTGGCAAGGTCCACCTAACCACAGATACGTGGACCAGTAAGCACGGCCAGGGACGCTATATCTCCCTAACTGCACACTGGGTAAATGTAGTGGCGGCTGGGCCCCAGGCGGAGAGCTGTTTGGCTCACGTCCTTCCGCCACCAAGGATCGCAGGGCAACATTCTTTGCCTCCTGTCTCCTCCTCCTCCTACTCAGCTTCCTCCTCCTCTTCTTCCACCTGCTCATCCAGTCAGCCACACACCTTCACCACCAACTTCAGCACAGCCTGGGGTAAATGTCAGCAGGCCATTCTGAAACTCATATGTTTGGGGGACAGGCCCCACACCGCACAGGAGAACAACAGACCGACGAGTGGTTGCTGCCGGTGAACCTCAAGCCCGGCCTGGTGGTGTGCGATAATGGGCGAAATCTCGTTGCAGCTCTGGGACTAGCCGGTTTGACGCACATCCCTTGCCTGGCGCATGTGCTGAATTTGGTGGTGCAGAAGTTCATTCGCAACTATCCCGACATGTAAGAGCTGCTGCATAAAGTGCGGGCCGTCTGTTCGCGCTTCCGGCGTTTACACCCTGCCGCTGCTCGCCTGTCTGCGCTACAGCGTAACTTCGGCCTTCCCGCTCACCGCCTCATATGCGACGTACCCACCAGGTGGAACCCCACCTTGCATATGCTGGACAGACTGTGCGAGCAGCAGCAGGCCATAGTGGAGTTTCAGCTGCAGCACGCACAGGTCAGTCGCACTGCGGATCAGACACACTTCACCACCAATGACTGGGCCTCCATGCGAGACCTGTGTGCCCTGTTGCGTTGTTTCGAGTACTCCACCAACATGGCCAGTGGCGATGACGCCGTTATCAGCGTTACAATACCACTTCTATGTCTCCTTGAGAAAACACTTAGGGCGATGATGGAAGAGGAGGTGGCCCAGGAGGAAGAGGAGGAAGAGGGGTCATTTTTAGCACTTTCAGGCCAGTCTCTTCGAAGTGACTCAGAGGGAGGTTTTTTGCAACAGCAGAGGCCAGGTACAAATGTGGCCAGACAGGGCCCACTACTGGAGGACGAGGAGGACGAGGATGAGGAGGAGGTGGAGGAGGATAAGGATGAAGCATGTTCACAGCGGGGTGGCACCCAAAGCAGCTCGGGCCCATCACTGGTGCGTGGCTGGGGGGAAACACAGGACGATGACGATACGCCTCCCACAGAGGACAGCTTGTCCTTACCTCTGGGCAACCTGGCACACATGAGCGACTACATGCTGCAGTGCCTGCGCAACGACAGAAGAGTTTCCCACATTTTAACGTGTGCGGACTACTGGGTTGCCACCCTGCTGGATCCCCGGTACAAAGACAATGTGCCCACCTTACTTCCTACACTGGAGCGTGATAGGAAGATGCGCGAGTACAAGCGCACGTTGGTAGACGCGCTACTGAGAGCATTCCCTAATGTCACAGGGGAACCAGTGGAAGCCCAAGGCGAAGGCAGAGGAGGAGCAAGAGGTCGCCAACGCAGCTGTGTCACGGCCAGCTCCTCTGAGGGCAGGGTTAGCATGGCAGAGATGTGGAAAAGTTTTGTCACCACGCCACAGCTAACTGCACCACCACCTGATACGGAACGTGTTAGCAGGAGGCAACATTTCACTAACATGGTGGAACAGTACCTGTGCACACCCCTCCACGTACTGACTGATGGTTCGGCCCCATTCAACTTCTGGGTCTCTAAATTGTCCACGTGGCCAGAGCTAGCATTTTATGCCTTGGAGGTGCTGGCCTGCCCGGCGGCCAGCGTTTTGTCTGAACGTGTATTCAGCACGGCAGGGGGCGTCATTACAGACAAACGCAGCCGCCTGTCTACAGCCAATGTGGACAAGCTGACGTTCATAAAAATGAACCAGGCATGGATCCCACAGGACCTGTCCATCCCTTGTGCAGATTAGATATTAACTACCTCCCCTTAACAATATATTATTCTACTCCAGGGCACTTCCTCATTCAATACTATTTTTATTTTCATTTTACCATTATATTGCGGGGCAACCCAAAGTTGAATGAACCTCTCCTCTGTCTGGGTGCCGGGGCCTAAATGTGTGACAGTGGCCTGTTCCAGTGGTGGGTGACGTGAAGCCTGATTCTCTGCTATGACATGAAGACAGATTCTGTGCTGACATAAGGCCAGATTCTCTGTTACGGGACCTCTCTCCTCTGCCTGGGTGCCTGGGCCTAAATATGTGACAGTGGCCTGTTCCAGTGGTGGGTGACGTAAAGCCTGATTCTCTGCTATGACATGAAGACTGATTCTGTGCTGACATATGGCCAGATTCTCTGTTACGGGACCTCTCTCCTCTGTCTGGGTGCCGGGGCCTAAATGTGTGACAGTGGCCTGTTCCAGTGGTGGGTGATGTGAAGCCTGATTCTCTGCTATGACATGAAGACTGATTCTGCGCTGACATAAGGTCAGATTCTCTGTTACGGGACCGCTCTCCTCTGTCTGGGTGCCGGGGCCTAAATATGTGACAGTGGCCTGTTCCAGTGGTGGGTGACGTAAAGCCTGATTCTCTGCTATGACATGAAGACAGATTCTGTGCTGACATAAGGCTAGATTCTCTGTTACGGGACCTCTCTCCTCTGCCTGGGTGCCTGGGCCTAAATATGTGACAGTGGCCTGTTCCAGTGGTGGGTGACGTAAAGCCTGATTCTCTGCTATGACATGAAGACTGATTCTGTGCTGACATAAGGCCAGATTCTCTGTTACGGGACCTCTCTCCTCTGCCTGGGTGCCTGGGCCTAAATATGTGACAGTGGCCTGTTCCAGTGGTGGGTGACGTAAAGCCTGATTCTCTGCTATGACATGAAGACTGATTCTGTGCTGACATAAGGCCAGATTCTCTGTTACGGGACCTCTCTCCTCTGCCTGGGTGCCTGGGCCTAAATATGTGACAGTGGCCTGTTCCAGTGGTGGGTGACGTGAAGCCTGATTCTCTGCTATGACATGAAGACTGATTCTGCGCTGACATAAGGCCAGATTCTCTGTTACGGGACTTCTCTCCTCTGCCTGGGTGCCTGGGCCTAAATATGTGACAGTGGCCTGTTCCAGTGGTGGGTGACGTGAAGCCTGATTCTCTGCTATGACATGAAGACTGATTCTGCGCTGACATGAAGCCAGATTCTCTGCTATGGCATGAAGAGACTGATTCTCTGCTGACATGAAGCCAGATTCTTTGCTATGGCATGAAGAGACTGATTCTCTGCTGACGTGAAGCCAGATTCTCTGCTATGGGACCTCTGTCCAATTGATATTGGTTCATTTTAATTTTTTTAATTTTTATTTTAATTCATTTCCCTATCCACATTTGTTTGCAGGGGATTTACCTACATGTTGCTGCCTTTTGCAGCCCTCTAGCTCTTTCCTGGGCTGTTTTACAGCTTTTTTAGTGCCCAAAAGTTCGGGTCCCCATTGACTTCAATGGGGTTCGGGACGAAGTTCGGGACGGGTTCGGATCCCGAACCCGAACATTTCCGGGAAGTTCGGCCGAACTTCTCGAACCCGAACATCCAGGTGTTCGCTTAACTCTACTCAGCAACCCTCGGAACTTTCCGCTCTTAGAACTGAATTGAGAAACTTGCTCAATGAACGGTTAGCCAAGTTTTTCCTGTCAACCCGACCAAAATTCTTTGCCCATGATGCAAAGAATAAAACAGAGACAAAATTCCCATTACGTTCAGAGCATTAAATCCCCCCAAGGAACCCAACTATTTGAAGCGGAAGAGATAGCTGAACAATTCAGACTCTTCTATGAATCACTCTACAATCTACCCCCATCTGAACTTCCAAATCCTTCCCAAGGGAGAGAGGCTAACATCAACTCGTTTCTTGACACTTTAGATCTCCCATCCCTGTCCCCAACACAACGGGATTCATTAGCTAGGTCATTTACACCCTCAGAACTAATGACGGCCATTAAATCAACCCCTAAAGGAAAATGCCCAGGCCCTGATGGACTCCCCATAACTTATTACTCTACATTCAAGGACACTCTTATCACCTTCCTACTCCCAATTTATAATCTTGCTATGTCCAATCATCCCATCACAACAGACATGACAAAGACCACCATTACAATCATACCTAAAAATGGCAAGGATCCCACTTCCTGCTCCAACTACCGTCCCATCTCCTTGCTTAACGTAGACCTTAAACTATTAGCCAAGATGCTCGCCACCAGGCTACAAAGCATTTTAAAAAATCTGATCCATCCAGACCAAGTGGGATTCGTCAAGGGACGTGAGGGGAAGGATAACACCACCAAAATCTTAAACGCCCTATACTACGCCTCATACAAATCCGCCCCTCTGGCCTTCATTGGCACGGACGCCGAAAAAGCATTCGACAGAGTCAACTGGACATACATCAGGCTAACTCTGTCCAGATTTCTAATACCAGATCCCTAGAGCAATGCTATATTCTCTATGTACTCTCACTCTTCGGCGTCCGTGTCGGTCAATGGAGTCCTATCCTCCTATTTCCCTATCAGAAACGGAACAGGGCAGGGATGCCCACTCTCCCCCTTACTATTTGTATTAGTTATGGAGATGCTACTACAAGCCCTCAGACAGGACAATGAGATCAAAAGCCTGCTGGTTGATAGATGCAAATTCAAAATAGCAGCTTTTGTGGATGATTTGCTGATCCTCAAAACAAACCCACGTAAATCCATGCTTATTATATTATCAAAACTCAATTACTTTGGATCCTTATCCAACTTCAAAGTCAACCCCTCCAAATCCCAAATGCTCCATGTCGGCCTCTCCCTTCCTACTCTTTCATCCCTCCAGATAAACTTTAATTGGCATACCCAACTATTGACATATCTGGGTGTGAAACTCTCCCATCATTTATCTGACCTATTTAAGCTAAATTATAAACCTATATTGACTTCTATAGTTGCCCAGCTGGACTCATTGGACCTTCCCTACCTTTCCTGGTTTGGGAGAAAAAACATCCTCATGTCCCTAGTAATACCTAGACTCACTTATCTGATGCAACTACTCCCTATTGAGATCCCCAAATCTTACTTTATCTCTCTAAACAAACATATTCGTAAATACATTTGGCAGGGAAGGAATCCACGTATCTCTTTTGACACCTTAACCAAACCCAGAGCCAGGGGAGGCATTGGGCTTCCTGACCCTGAAATGTATATGAAAGCCATTTAGCTCTCAAGAGCAGTTGACCAAATTAGAGGCCGAACCCACAAATCATGGCTCTTATTGGAAAACTCCTTCTTGCCTTATCCTATTCGGGTCCTCCTGCTGGCCGACAGACCACTCCCAACACTCAGCTCCATTCCAAATCCCATGATCTGTAACACTCTAAAGGTCTGGAGGTGGTTCTCAGCCAGCTCCGGAGCCCTAACACTGCTCTCCCCCCTCATGCCCGTAAAAGATGTCATCGCCTTAGCTCCTAAGGAGTTGAGAGAGAGTTGTCCAATCCCCCTAAGGTCTTCTGCGATTGCCATTTTAGAGCTATTAGACCCTGATGGCTGTGTGCTTTCTGATCTGGAGGTCTGCAAGAAACTCAAAATACAAATCCACAACCCCATACTCATGCGATTCCTTATATTAGAAACACTCCTTCTTGCAAAAAAAAACTCCTCTCTCAAACGAGACTAGCTGGTTCGAGAAGATGGTGGGGCTCTCGCTACACCCTCCTAAAACGATATCCACGACATATAAGCAATTAAAATCTCCCTCCTCTAAGACAAAGTCTGCTATAATTAGCCTTTGGGAGAAAGACCTGCAGAGAACCCTATCAGCTTCTGAAACTTCAAAATTACTGATCACTCCACTTAAGATCTCCAGATGCATCCGCATCCAAGAAAACAGCTATAAAATCCTCTCACGCTGGTACAGGACTCCAGACAAAACTTGCATATATAACCCTGGTACCTCAGACGTATGCTGGAGATGTCACAAGGAAAAGGGCTCATTCTTCCACATCTGGTGGTCGTGTGAGTTAATTGAACCCTGGTGGCACAACATAGTCAGAATCTGTAATCAAATCTGCCAAACCTCCTTACCCTGCACTCCTGAATTAGCTTTACTCTCCCTGGGGATGGAGGGAGTGGGCCCCCACAAAACATCCCTTTTTTCCCTCATGATAGCAGCTGCCAGATTATTACTACCAAAACACTGGCTCTCCTCTGAGATCCCAAGTGTGGACCACTGGTTTAATAAGGTTGACCAGATTTATAGGCTTGAAGAAATCTCACACTGGGAACAACGCTCCAGACCCACCTTCCTCCAGATATGGTCTCCCTGGAGACATTATAGAAGATTCTCTTAGTACTCACCCCCGTCCTATCCCCCAGCTTTTACACCAATACGGAAATGTTCATGCGCCTGAACCTGCCCAACATGTTACACACTGAATGTTTCTAGCTATTCATGCCTAAATGTTCACTCAAGTTTTTACAGCTGGTTGATTATGTTTACTAACTATTTTTATACATATTAATTAGATCTCCCCTCAGTCGTCTTTTTTCTAAAGTGAATAACCCTAATTTTGATAATCTTTGGGGCAACTACAGTACCCTCAAAGATTATCAAAATTAGGGTTATTCACTTTAGAAAAAAGATGACTGAGGGGAGATCTAATTAATATGTATAAATATATCAGGGGTCAGTACAGAGATCTATCCCATCAGCTATTTATCCCCAGGACTGTGACTGTGACGAGGGGACATCCTCTGCGTCTGGAGGAAAGAAGGTTTGTACACAAACATAGAAGAGGATTCTTTACGGTAAGAGCAGTGAGACTATGGAACTCTCTGCCTGAGGAGGTGGTGATGGTGAGTACAATAAAGGAATTCAAGAGGGGCCTGGACGTATTTCTGGAGGTTAATAATATTACAGGCTATAGCTACTAGAGAGGGGTCGTTGATCCAGGGAGTTATTCTGATTGCATGATTGGAGTCGGGAAGGAATTTTTTATTCCCCTAAAGTGGAGAAAATTGGCTTCTACCTCACAGGGTTTTTTGCCTTCCTCTGGATCAACTTGCAGGATAACAGGCCGAACTGGATGGACAAATGTCTTTTTTCGGCCTTATGTACTATGTTACTATGTTACCTGTCTCGACCGGTCCACACGGTCTTTTGATGTAATTCCCATCTGTACATGTGCCGGTTCATTTTACAAACATATCTGTGATGTAATTTGATACTGTTTATGGCTATGTACAAACTTTCGATAAAACAATAAAAATTGTTAATTAAAAAAAAAAGAAAAGAGAACACACAAAGTGCGCTGGAGTACAACGATGGCTAGGTGCACCCAGTATCCTTCTTTACTCTGCCAATATAGGACTAATAATAATCTTGAGCCAGGAGGTGGAGGTCCCATTGAAAGGAGGCGGATGTGGCGGTGCAGGCAGAACAAGCAGACATAGGAGGCAAAGGAGGTCACCAACCTTTTTTATTTTTGTTTAAAAAAAAAATGTTATATATATATATTTGGTTTGTGGAGGCCCCAAAACATTGGGAGATAGTAAAGAGAATGCATAAACTGCGCTGAAGTATAACAATGACCGGGTGCAGCCGGTATACCTCTCTACACTGGCCAAGATACAGAGAAGTCCTATGGGATTCATGCCTGGTTCATTTTAATGAACGTGAGCTTGTCCACGTTGGCTGTGGACAGGTGGATGTGCCTATCCTTGATCAACACCCTTGCCGTGCTAAACACACGTTAGGACAATACACTTGCCACAGCGCAGAACAGCACCTCCAAGGTGTAAAGGGCAAGCTGAGGCCATGTGCCCAATTGGGAGACCCAGAATTTAAATTGGGGTGACCCATCAGTCAGTATGTGCAGACGTGTGGATATGTACTGTTCCACCATGTTGCTGAAACGCTGCCTCCTGCTAAGACAGTCCGTATCAGATGGTGGTGCTGGATATTATGGCGTGCAAACAAAGCTTTTCCATATTTTAGCCATGCCAACCCTCCCTTCTGAGGTGTTGATGTGCCCCTGCTGTGTTGGCTACTTTCTCCTCCTTTGTCTTCGTCTCGTGCTTCCATTGAGCCCCCGCTGTCTGGTGGGAACGCCATCAGTAGCGCCTCTACCAGCCTTCGCTTGTACTTGTGCATCTTCCGTTCACACTCCAGTGACGGAAGCAAGGACAAGTGGTCTTTCTTGTTGCGGGGGATCTAGAAGGGTTGCCACACAGTAATCAGCACCGGTTAGAATGTGGGCAACTCGACGGTCGTTGCGCAGGCACTGCAGCATGTAGTCCATTATGTGTGCTAGGCTGCCCACAGGTAACAATAAGCTGTCCTCGGTGGGAGGTGTATCATCTGTGTCCTCTGTATTCCCCCAGCCACGCTACAGTGATGCCCGCAAGCTGATTTGGGTGCCACCCTGCTGTGAATGGGGATACTACTCCTCCTTATTATCATCCTCCAAAACTGTGCCCTGGCTGGTCAGTTGGGTACCTGGCCGCTGTTAGTACAGGAACCCACCCTCTGAGCCCCTGTGGATGACTGGCCTGATAACCGTGGGAATAATCCCTGTTCCTCCTTCTATTCCTCCTGTGCCACGTCCTCATCCATCAGCGCCTGAAGAGGCACACAAGTCCCACATGGAGGCCCACTTGTTGGCAGTGAAATGTTCCTGTTCCGCAGAGAAACTCACCCGTGCGTGCTGCAGCTGAAAATTTACTATCGCCTGCTGCTGCTCGCACAGTCTCTCAAGCATGTGCAAGGTAGAGTTTCACCTTATGGGTACATCGCATATGAGGCGGGGAGCGGGAAGGCCAAAGTTATACTGCAGCGCAGACAGGCGAGCAACATCAGTATGAGAACGCAGAAAGCACGCACAAACGGTCCTCAGTTTCTGTCGAAGCTCTAATGTATCGGGGCAATTCTTCAGGAACCTCTGCAGCACCAAGTTCAGCACATGCGCCAGGCAAGGGATGTGCACCAAAGTGGCTAGGCCCAGTGCTGCTACGAGATTTTGCCCGTTGTCACACACCACCAGGCCGGGCTTGAGGCTCAGCAGCAGTTGGTGGTGCAGGTGTTGTGCTGACATGATGAGGAGACAGTAGAGGAGGAAGCGGAGTAGGAGGCAACAGGAGGCACTGAGAAATGTCCAATATAGTGTCCAAAATCTGTGGTGTTCTGTAACCAATACTGTACTACATCAGAAAACTGGGTCTGTATTGCAAATTCCAATAATCTGGGCCTAATAAGTCCACAATTTGTGGTGTTCTGTAACTAATACTGTACTACATCAGAAAACAGTGTCTGTATTGCAAATTCCAATAATCTGGGCATATTATAGTGTCCATATTCTGTGGGTTTCTGTGACATATACTGTCCTGCAACCAAAAACTTTGTCTCTATTGCAAATTCCAATAATCTGGGCCTAATATAGTGTCCAAAATTAGTGGTGTTCTGTAACCAATACTGTACTACATCAGAAAACAGTGTCTGTATTGCATATTCTAATAATCTGGGCCTAATATAGTGTCCATAATTTGTGGTGTTCTGTAACCATTACTGTACTACATGTGGGGGGTTAGCTCTTCTCCAGGGGTCAGTCACACAAGTATCGTCACCAGACACCAAGTTTCAGGTCCAAACATCGCTTTATTTGGCACCTCAGCAAACCACACATAAATGATACAAAATAAACACCTTCCCGGCTGGGCTCTAGCTAAACATATAATAACCTGACTCACCTAAAGGACCGTTCACACACGGTCATAACATGCGACTTTCTCAGCCCAATAGTCCAGCAGCCTCCAGGCTGTAGCAAATGCAAGTCCCTTTGGGGGATTGTGGTCCAGCAGTCCTCCCGACTCTGACCTTGTGGCCCTTGTGCCGCAGGCGTCACTGCGTCCCCCAAACTCCAGGCTGTCACTTAGCCTCGTGGTCCCTCAGCCTAGCCCGGCTGAGACCACACACACACAGCCTCAACAGGCCTCTATTTCTGGAAAACACACTCTCCTTCCCCAGACTGGGAGCCACACCCAAGTCCAGCAACAGGATTAAATACCATCCCTGGACATGGGCATATTCCAAAATCCCGGACTGGAGCATGGGGAACAGACACCCACCCACCACATTGCCTGTTCCCAGTAAAAGCTCGTCCCGAACTAGCTGGAGCCAGCTAAGCTAAGTAGCTTGGTGTCCACCAACTAGTTTAGCGGCCACCTATATCTCGGGCCTTTACTCCACCAAGGCCGGGCACCTTGGTGACACACTCCTGGTGCAAACTGTATCTGTATTGCAAATTCCAATAATCTGGGCCTAATATAGTGTCCATAATCTGTGGTGTTCTGTTACCAATCCTGTACTACATAAGAAAACAGTGTCTCTATTGCAAATTCCAATAATATGGGCCTAATATTGTGTCCATAATATGTGGTGTTCTGTAACCAATGCTGTAGTACATGAAAAAATTGTGTCTGTATTGCAAATTCCAATAATCTGGGCCTAATATAGTGTCCATATTCTGTGGGTTTCTGTGACATATACAGTCCTTCTTCCGAAAACTGTGTCTGTATTGCAAATTCCAATAATCTGGGCCTAATATAGTGTCCATATTCTGTGGGTTTCTGTGACATATACTGTACTACATCAGAAAACAGTGTCTCTATTGCAAATTTCAATAATCTGGGCCTAATATAGTGTCCATATTCTGTGAAATTCTGTGACATTTTCTATCCTGCATCCGAAAACTGTGTCTGTATTGCAAATTCCAATAATCTTGGCCTAATATAGTGTCCATAATCTGTGGTGTTCTGTAACCAATACTGTACTAAATCAGAAAATAGTGTCAGTATTGCAAATTCCAATAATCTGGGTCTAATATAGTTTTTATATTCTGTGGGTTTCTGTGACATATATTGTTCTGATGAAGTGAAAGGAAATCACTGTAGCTTTCACCTGCCACCTCCCAGTGGAGCACGGAAATTCAGACCTGGACTTGGTCAGGTACAAACTGTGAAAAAAAATGTAGAATCCAGCTCCTCATAAAAATATGCTTTAATCGACTTCCATAAAATCTGACATCAAATTTGCTGTGCAAATTGTCCTATTTGATGTTGGATTTTGTAGAAGTCGATTAAAGCATATTTTAATGAGGAGCTGGATTCCACTTGTTCTTTCACAGTATGAAGTGTCCTGCATCCGAAAACTGTGTCTGTATTGCAAATTCGAATAATCTAGGCCTAATATAGTGTCCATAATCTGTGTTGTTCTGTAACCAATACTGTACTACATCAGAAAATAGTGTCAGTATTGCAAATTCCAATAATCTGGGCCTAATATAGTTTTTATATTCTGTGGGTTTCTGTGACATATACTGTCCTGCATCCGAAACTGTGTCTGTATTGCAAATTCCAATAATCTTGGCCTAATATGGTGTCCAACATAATCTGTGGTGTTCTGTAACCAATACTGTACTACATCCGAAAACAGTGTCTGTATTGCAAATTCCAATTATCTGGGCCTAATATAGTGTCTATATTCTGTGGGTTTCTGTGACATAAATTGTCCTGCTGATGAAGTGAAAGGAAATCACTGCAGCTCTCACCTGCCACCTCCCAGTGGAGCACGGAAAATCAGACCTGGACTTGGTCAGGTACAAACTGTGAAAGAAAAAGTAGAATCCAGCTCCTCATAAAAATATGTGTTAATCGACTTCCATAAAATTCGACATCAAATAGGACAATTTGCTGTGCACTGAGCATGCACCTTGGCTAAATGCGTGGGGGGGTCATTTTCCCCCAAAAAATTGGTAAAAAATAGGGGGGGGGGGGGGGAGTATACATATTAGGTATCGCCGCGTCCGTATCGACCGGCTCTATAAAAAGATGAACACCGTAAAAAATAAAAAATAAAAACTGTGCTAAATAAACAATTTTTTGTCACCTTACATCATAAAAAGTGTAATAGCAAGCGATCAAAAAGTCACACGCACCACAAAATAGTGCCAATAAAACCGTCATCTCATCCCCCAAAAATCATACCCTACCCAAGGTAATAGCCCAAAAACTGAAAAAATTATGGCTCTCAGACTATGGAAACACTAAAACATTGTGTAAAACTTAGTGTTGATCACGAATATTAGAATTTTTATCGTGAATATAGGTACTTCGAAAATTCGCAAATATTTCGAATATAGTGATATATATTCGTAATTTCGAATATTCTATTTTTTTTTTAATCAGTACACATGATCCCTCCCTGCTTCTAGCTTGTGGGCCAATGAGAAGGCTGCAGTATATTTGACTTTAGGAGTAGTGTTGTTTGCAAACTTTTGTAATGCAAATTTTTTTTTGCGAATTTCTCAACTTACAACTAATAGGCCTCTTTCAGACGGGCGTTGCGGGAAAATGTGCGGGTGAGTTGCGGGAAGACGCACAATTTTTCCGCGCGAGTGCAAAACATTGTAATGCGTTTTGCACTCGCATGAGAAAAATCGTGCATTTTTGGTACCCAAACCCGAACTTTTTCACAGAAGTTCGGGCTTGGGATCGGGGTTGTGTAGATTGTATTATTTTCCCTTATAACATGGTTATAAGGGAAAATAATAGCATTCTGAATACAGAATGCATAGTACAATAGCGCTGGAGGGGTTAAAAAAAAAAATAATTTAACTCACCTTAGTCCACTTGATTGCGATGCCGGCTTCTCGTCTGTCTCCTTCTTTGCTGAAGAGGACCTGTGGTGAGCATTTATTACAGGAACATGATCCATCACCATGGTAAAAGATCATGTGATGGATCATGTGATGACCGGAGTAATGTCACCACAGGTCTTGTTCAGCAAAGAAGGAGACAGACGAGATGCCGGCAGCGCGAGCAAGTGGATTAAGGTGAGTTAAATTATTTTTAAAAAAAATTTAACCCCTCCAGCGCTATTTTACTATGCATTCTGTATTCAGAATGCTATTATTTTCCCTTATAACCATGTTAAAAGGGAAAATAATAATGATTGGGTCTCCATCCCGATCGTCTCCTAGCAACCGTGTGTGAAAATCGCACCGCATCTGCACTTGCTTGCGGATGCTTGCGATTTTCACGCAACCCCATTCACTTCTATGGGGCCTGCGTTGCGTGAAAAACGCACAAAATAGAGCAAGCTGCGATTTTCACGCAACGCACAAGTGATGCGTGAAAATCACCGCTCATGTGAACAGCCCCATAGAAATGAATGGGTCGGGATTCTGTGCGGGTGCAATGCGTTCAACTCACGCATCGCATCCGCACGGAATACTCGCCCGTGTGAAAGGGGCCTGAGACAAAGAAGATTATAGCACTATATTAGCTAAATTGCTCTATATTTGTTTTTGTTTTTCGAATATTCGCTATATTGCTATAACTTTTGTTTTTTCGAATATTCGTAATATTCTAAAACAAGAATATATAGCAATATATTGAATATTCTCAAAAAAAAAGAATATAGAGCAATTTAGCTAATATAGAGCTATAATCTTTTGTCTAATAGTTGTAATTTTTTTCTCATCTGAAGTTCAGATTGGAAAAAAATTACAACTATAAAAAAAAAGATTATAGCACTATATTAGCTAAATTGCTCTATATTTTTTTTTTCCGAATATTCGCTACATTGCAATATATTCTTGTTTTAGAATTGTAATGTCTCGACTGCGTGTTGCTTTAGGTACACAGCTTAACATCAAGTATAAACCGAATCCCAATGAAAGATGCGCTGGTTTACTGAACTGATGCAATCTTTACTGAGATATAATGAACAGGAATGCGTACAATAGTGTTCATATAATATGAGATGATATGTGAGGTAAAACTGTGAAACAAACAAAAAGAAAGATATAAGCATGACTATTCAAGCAACATACATTATACATAGCTAATACAAAAGATAGGGCCTAACTAACATGTGCTTGCTTACTACACTAAAACACACATTATCTATCTGCAATGTGTAACATCCCTCTACACAAGCTGACTAGAAAAACCCCTTTACTCACAGGCTTTGGTGTTCATCAGGTTTGCAATCTGTAATAGCTTTAAGATGTCCTGTGGATCTGGTAACTACAGTAACTAGAGCTGTACTGAACAGGATATGTCCCAGCAAGCTCTAGTGGTACAGAGAAGACCCGCCCCTAGGCTTCAAGAAAATGGAGGGTCTTAAAGAAACAGACACTGCTGAGTGCCAAGCATGTAATATACATTGCAAAGGTAGCACACTCCCCACCTGGCGTACCTTTTGTTATGCCACTAACCTTTGGACAGAAGTAAAACTACTTCAGAAATTGGCCTAGCATACACCTTGGGAATGCCCTGTCTAACAATTCTAACTTCAACCTTTCTAACTCTAGCATCACTACTAGGATCAGTCCCCACAATGAGTCCAATAGGCCATTCGTTCCTGTGGGCCTGAGTGTCTTTTAATAAGACAATGTCTCCAACTTGTAAGTTGGGTTTGTCATCTTGCCATTTCTTGCGTGGCTGGAGTGTCACCAGGTATTCCTGTCTCCACCTCTTCCAGAAAATGTCCGCAAGGCTTTGAACTTGTCTCCATTGCTTGGTATACAAGTCCTTGAGGTCAAAGTCTCCTGTGGGAGCTGTCACTGGTTCCATCTTCTGGGTCAGCAGCATTGCGGGTGTCAAGACTGATGGCATCTCCGGATCTGTAGACACTGGAACCAAAGGTCTGGCGTTCATAATGGCCACGACTTCAGCCATTAGTGTAGTCAAAGCTTCATGAGTGAGGCGAGTAGACCCAACCTTCAGGAGCATGGCATCCAGAATACGACGAGCTACTCCAATCATCCTCTCCCAGGCTCCTCCCATATGCGATGCGTGTGGAGGATTAAAAGTCCAAGTGCATCCTTGATCTTGAAGATAGGAACCTGTTTCAGAGTCTGTAGAGATGATCTTCAACTCCTTGCAGGCCCCAATAAAGTTTGTGCCGCGGTCTGAACGAATCAATTTCGCTGGTCCTCTGATAGAGAAGAATCTTCTCAAGGCATTGATGAAACTTGAAGTGGATAAAGATTCAATCACTTCAATATGAACTGCTCTAGTACTCAGGCAAGAGAACAGAATAGCCCAACGTTTACTTTCAGCACTGCCTCCTCTGGTCTTGCTAGAAGAGATGTTCCATGGTCCAAAAACATCTAGACCTACGTGAGTGAACGGAGGATCTGAAGCAAGTCTGTCTGCAGGTAAGTTTGACATCTTCTGAACCTCAAGTTTCCCTCTAATCTTCTTACAGGTAACGCATTTGCTGATCACGCTGGAGACTAGTCTCTTACCTCCTATGATCCACAATCCTGCTGACCGTACTGCTCCTTCAGTGAAGTGTCGTCCTTGATGTGCAACTTGCTCGTGATAGTGTCTTACCAGAAGAAGAGCGATGTGATGATGCTTAGGTATGATGAAGGGATGTCTCTCTTGGATAGTCATATCCGCTGCCGACAAACGACCTCCAATTCTTAGTACTCCGTCTTCGTCGAGGATAGGCTTCATCTTCTTGAGCGAACTGTGTCGAGAAATCTCTTCCTTTTTCAGAAGGCTTTGAATTTCTTCTTTAAAGACTTCCTGCTGGACGCATTTGATGATCGCGACCTTGGCTTGTCCAAGATGGTCGTTGCTTTGCTGATCAGTATTAGTAGCTCTGCAGGAGTATCTGGCTAGACAGATAAGTTTTCCGATTGCACGGGTCAGTGACTTCCAACTGGAAAACCTTTCAAATCTATGGGTTCCCAGACTGTCTCTGGTAACTAAAGTCTTGCAAACTGCAACTTGAGGTCTTACCTCTTTGTCTTGATCTGGTTCTATGAGCTGAAAGGTCTCTACCTGAGTAGTCTCTTTGGTTTCTGGCTTACCAAGAAACGATGGACCTACGAACCAGTTAGTTTGCTTGAGTACAGCGGCTGACACCAATCTTGTCCCATGATCCGCTGGGTTCTTGTCCGTGCTGATGTGATGCCACTGATCTGGACTTGTAGACTTTCTGATACGTGTCACTCTGTTGGTCACGTATGTGTAAAATCTTTTTGAAGCGTTGTGAATATTTCCTAACACAATCTTGCTGTCCGTATAAAAGTTCACTGCATGGATCTCAATGTCCAGTTCAGTCGTAATCATGTCTGCCATCTCTACCGCTAAGACAGCAGCACAAAGTTCTAGACGTGGGACAGTGTGAGCAGGTCTGGGAGCTAGTTTAGATTTTCCCATGATGAACCCAACATGGCTTTGTCCCTTAGTGTCTATTACCCTAAGGTAAGTTACAGCTGCGATAGCCATAGTGGAAGCGTCAGAGAATACGCATAATTCTCTCCTCTTTGTAGCAGACAAGGAAACAAATACGTACGGTCTTGGAATGTTGAGTTGTTCAAGCTCTAACAATGAGTCTTTCCACAACTTCCACTGCATTTGCTTCTCTTCAGGAAGAAGTACGTCCCAGTCAATTTGTTCCTGCTCAGTAGTGATCTGTCTCAAAAGAGCTTTGCCTTGCATGATGATGGGTGCTACGAATCCCAGGGGGTCATAAAGACTGTTGACTGTAGATAGGACACCTCTTTTTGTGAATGGTTTCTCTTCTCTGGAGACCCTGAAGGTGAAACTGTCAGTCTTTAGGTCCCAACTAAGCCCAAGACTTCTTTGCAAGGGTGGTGATTCTGTTCCTAGATCTAAGTCTTTGAGGTCTTTAGCACGGTCTTCCATTGGAAATGCTTCCATGACTCTGTAGCTGTTGGAAGCTACCTTGTTCAATCTTATGTTGGATTCTGCCAACATTTCTTTTGTACTTTTCAGGACATTAATAGCTTCTTCGTTGCTGGAGAAAGAAGCAAGTCCATCATCCACGTAGAAGTTCTTCATGACGAACTGTTTGGCTTCTTGACCATGTCTTTCACCTTGCTGTGCTGCTCGTTTCAGGTTGTAGATAGCTACAGCTGGGGAAGGGCTGTTTCCAAACACATGTACCTTCATCCTATACTCTGTGATGTCTTTGTTAAAGTCATTGTCTGCATACCACAGGAACCTTAAGTAGTCTCTGTGATCTTCTCGAACGAAGAAACAGTAGAACATCTGTTGTACATCTGCTGTTACTGCTACAAGTTCTTTTCTGAACCTGATGAGTACTCCAAGGAGTGTGTTGTTCAGGTCAGGTCCGCTGAGAAGGACGTCATTTAGTGAGATGCCTTTGTGCTTCGCACTAGAGTCAAATACTACACGTATCTGACCTGGTTTCTGAGGATGATACACCCCAAATATTGGTAAGTACCAGTGTTCTTGGTTTTCTTGTAGTGGTGGTGCCCTTTCTGCCTGCTCGTTGTCAAAAATCTTTTGCATGAAGGCTTGGAAGTGTTTATTCATATTTGGCTTTCTTTGTAGAGTGCGCTGCAACAAACTGAAGCTTTTCTTTGCTTGTACCCTGTTGTCAGGAAGGCGATGACGTGGTGACCGGAAGGGTAGAGGGGCTACCCAGCTGCCTGACTTGTCTCTGTAGACTTCTCTGTCCATGATCTCGAGGAAGAGGGTATCTTCTACCGAGGGTGCTGGCTTGTCGTCGTCTCGTGTTCTTTCAAACACCTTACAACCCAGTGCATCTGTATTTCCAGTTGAGGCTAAGTCTTCCATGCACCTCTGGATACTCCGATGATGTGTTGGGTTATCTAATCTCTCTTTAATGTGTAAACTGTTGGTACATGGGCAAAGACAAGATGTACGACCATTCTGCAACAGATGTGTTCTGTAGACATTTACCTTAGCTGGTTTGTGCAGTCCGTCTAGACATACCTCTCCAACGATGACCCATCCAAGATCAAGGCGTTGTGCAAATGGTGCATTGTGTGGCCCATTGTACTGTTCTCTGACTTTGTGCACTCTGAGAATATCTCTCCCAAGTAGAAGGGTGATTGCAGCGTCTGGATCTAGTGCTGGTATTTGGTCTGCTATTCGCACCAGATGAGGGTGATGACGAGCAACTTCAGGTGTGGGAATCTCTGACCTGTCGTCTGGTATCTCATCACATTCTATGAGGGTAGGTAGAGTCACCTTTGTCTTTCCATCTAATGACTCGATGATGTAGTTATTTGCTCTTCTCCCTATTGTCTCTACAACTCCAGAACAAGTCTTCAAGGTGTATGGAGTTGGACTTCCTTTGTCACCGAAGAGGTCAAAGAATTCTGTTTTTGCCAGAGATCTGTTACTCTGTTCATCTATGACTGTGTACATCTTGATTGCTTTTTCTCTGAAACCTGCTGGATACACCTTGACTAAGTATATCTTGGAGCATGATCTTGAGCGGCCCTGCTCTGTACAGATCTCAGTGCACTTTGAGGTTACTGCTGGCGTTTTACTCTCGCCTTGCTCCCCACCATGATCTTCTTGAGTTGCCTGAACTTCTTGGTTCCATG
This sequence comes from Bufo bufo, assembly GCF_905171765.1. Taxonomy (NCBI): domain Eukaryota; kingdom Metazoa; phylum Chordata; class Amphibia; order Anura; family Bufonidae; genus Bufo; species Bufo bufo. The sequence continues at coordinate 282,323,159 of NC_053391.1, forward strand.
GTGGTGGTCCCGGGTGTAGTGTTGACAAGTGTTTGTCACTGTTACACTCTGCGCATTGTATTGTTTTTGTACAGTCTTTTGCAAGATGCTGAATTGAAGCGCAGCATCTGAAACAAATGCAATTGTCTTTAAGATAAGCTTTGCGCTCTTCTAATGTCTTACTTCTGAAACTGCGACATTTTCTTAGTGGATGAGGCTTGTTGTGGATAGGACATATTTTTTCTGGCTCCTCAACTTTCTTCCTTGTGTTGTCTTCCTGATTGGCTGCAGATTCAGGCGGAACTTCTGTCTTCCTTACAGAAACTGTTGCTCTGCGTTCTTTGTAAAGCCCTGGAGGTTTCTGCTCTACCTTTGGGAAGCTTGCCGTTCTCTTGTTCAGGAAAGCAAAGCTTGGGTCATTGCGTATTTCAGCTTGGTCTTCTATGAATTCAGCGAAGAAGGCGAACGGTGGAAATGCAACTCGATGATCTTTTTTGTATCTTGAAGCTTGAGCTACCCACCTTTCTTGCAAGTTGTAAGGAAGTTTCTCGATTATGGGCTCAACTCCACGTGCTGTATCCAGATATGAGAGACCTGGCAGATATCCACTAGACTTAGCGGCTTCTATTTCTAAGAGTAGGTCTCCCAAACCTCTCAGCTTTTGGTAATCCTTATTTGTTATTCTTGGATAGTTTTCTATCCTTTTCAGAAGAGCATCCTTGATCACTTCAGGTGATCCATAGCATTGTTCTAGTCTCCGCCACACCATTGCAAGTCCTGCTGCTGCATCATGAACATGTACTGATCTGATCCTTTGGGCTTGCTCAGTGGACTCTGGTCCTAGCCATCTGACAAGCTGGTCAAGCATTCCTTTCTCTGTCAGATTTAAGTCTTGGGTACCGCTCAGGAAAGATGACCTCCAGGCCCAGTAGTTTTCTGGACGGTCATCGAATTTCATGAGACCAGCGCCCACTATCTCACGGCGCATCAGGAATTTTGCCACTTCTATAGCACTTGTTGCGTCTGGCGAATACTTCTCGGGTGTAAACTCAGGGTATGGCTGCGGCTGGTAAGGCTGATGAGGCGCTTGACTGAATCCACTTTGTTTAGGTGGTTGTTCTCGTCTGTTGTAAGTCTTTCTGCTATAATCCAGACTTGTATTTGCTTGAGGAGGGAGTACGCGAGCATCCGTTTGCACTCTTGGAGGGTTGGCAGATTGGTCTCTGAGCATGCGACCACTTGACTTCCTACACTGAGATTCTGATGTAGTCTTGCAATGTTGCGTAGTATCAAAGTTGCTTATTGCTGGTGGAGTCAATGAAGACCTAGGTGCGTCATTGGACTGCTGGTCGGTGTACATGGTTGCTTGTGACTGTACGTACTCACGGGTGCGTTGGATTGCGCTGCGGGATGACATCTGGTTTTCTATGCCATCAAACTGAGCTTCAGCAGCCCTTGTGAAAACTTCTGCCTCGGCTAAGGCTGCTGCCGCGTTTTTCTGCTGTTTGAGTAAGTGTAAAGATGCTTCCACCTCTGCTTTATTTTTAAGTGCTTCAGATTCACTTTTTGCTTGCTCTTTCATCAATTCAGCTTCCTGCTCCGCATAAGAAGCCATGGCGCAGGCTGCCTCTGCTTTTGCTCTTGCCTTAGTCGCTTTGTCGCTAGCCGATGACCGACTGGTGATGCTTGAACGTCTAGAACTAGTACTCTTAGATCTTGCTGAATCGGCGCTAGCTGAAGTCAGATTTGTTTGACTGGATGCTCTAGACAGTGTTGTGCATCTAGACTTGATTCTTGGCAAGCTGTGTGTGTCATCCTCCTTATAGGAGCCTTGAGGGTTAACTGTCAGAGTGTTGTTCTCTGTGTTCTGCATCTTGATTTAGCTGGCAGCGTGGATAATGATGATGACTGGACACAGGCAGTATCAGTGTTGTAGTGAGTGAGAGAAATTACTTTCACTTTAGTTTCACTCCACGTGGCTGAAAGGAGTTATTAGTCCTTTTACTGCGGAGGACGATTCAAAGCTGTTTAACTGCTTCTGACAACGTTTTAAAGCCTTTTTACTGTAATGTCTCGACTGCGTGTTGCTTTAGGTACACAGCTTAACATCAAGTATAAACCGAATCCCAATGAAAGATGCGCTGGTTTCCTGAACTGATGCAATCTTTACTGAGATATAATGAACAGGAATGCGTACAATAGTGTTCATATAATATGAGATGATATGTGAGGTAAAACTGTGAAACAAACATAAAAAGAAAGATATAAGCATGACTATTCAAGCAACATACATTATACATAGCTAATACAAAAGATAGGGCCTAACTAACATGTGCTTGCTTACTACACTGAAACACACATTATCTATCTGCAATGTCTAACATCCCTCTACACAAGTTGACTAGAAAAACCCCTTTACTCACAGGCTTTGGTGTTCATCAGGTTTGCAATCTGTAATAGCTTTAAGATGTCCTGTGGATCTGGTAACTACAGTAACTAGAGCTGTACTGAACAGGATATGTCCCAGCAAGCTCTAGTGGTACAGAGAAGACCCGCCCCTAGGCTTCAAGAAAATGGAGGGTCTTAAAGAAACAGACACTGCTGAGTGCCAAGCATGTAATATACATTGCAAAGGCAGCACAAGAATATTACGAATATTCGAAAAAACTAAGTTATAGCAATTTAGCTAATATAGGGCTATAATCTTTGTTTAATAGTTGCAAGTTGAAAAATTTGCAATAAAAATTTGCATTACGAAAATTTGCATATTACACGATCATTACCTTGCCGATTTTTCAAGTAAAAAAATCATAGAATATAACGGATATTCGAATTTGCAAATATTCAACGAATATCACAAATTCCAATATGACCCCTGCCGCTCATCACTAGTAAAACTTACATAAATAAAAGAAAAGTATACATATTAGGTATCGCCGCATCCGTGACAACCTGGTCTATAAAAATATCACATGATCTAATCTGTCAGATGAATGTTGTAAATAACAAAAACTAAAAACTGTGCCAAAACAGCTATTTATTGTTACCTTGCCTCACAAAAAGTGTAATATAGAGCAACCAAAAATCATATGTACCCTAAACTAGTACCAACAATACTGCCACCCTATCCCGTAGTTTCTAGAATGGGGTCACTTTTTTGGAGTTTCTACTCTAGGGGTACATCAGGGGGGCTTCAAATGGGACATGGTGTCAAAAAAAAACAGTCCAGCAAAATCTGCTTTCCAAAAACCATATGGCATTCCTTTCCTTCTGCGCCCTGCCTTGTGCCCGTACAGCGGTTTACGACCACATATGGGGTGTTTCTGTAAACTACAGAATCAGGGCCATAAATATTGAGTTTTGTTTGGCTGTTACCCCTTGCTTTGTTACTGGGAAAAATGGATTAAAATGGAAAATTTGCCAAAAATTTTATTCTGAAATTTCATCTCCATTTGCCAATAACTCTTGTGGAACACCTAAAGGGTTAATGACGTTTGTAAAATCTGTTTTGAAAACCTTGAGGGGTGTAGTTTCTTAGATGGGGTCACTTTTATGGAGTTTCTACTCTAGGGTTGTTATCAGGGGGGCTTCAAATGGGACATGGTGTCAAAAAAAACAGTCCAGCAAAATCTGCCTTCCAAAAACCGTATGGCATTCCTTTCCTTCTGCGCCCTGCCGTGTGCCCATACAGCAGTTTACAACCACATATGTGGTATTTCTGTAAACTACAGAATCAGGGCCATAAATATTGAGTTTAGTTTGGCTGTTAACCCTTGCTTTGTAAAAGTAAAAAAAAATATTAAAATGGAAAATCTGCCAAAAAAGTGAAATTGTATCTCTATTTTCCATTAATTCTTGTGGAACACCTAAAGGGTTACCAAAGTTTGTAAAATCAGTTTTGAATACCTTGAGGGGTGTAGTTTCTAGAATGGGGTCGTTTTTGGGTGGTTTTTATTATGTAAGCCTCGCAAAGTGACTTCAGACCTGAACTGGTCTTCAAAAATTGGGTTTTTGCAAATTTCCGAAAAATTTCAAGATTTGCTTCTAAACTTCTAAGCCTTGTAACATCCCCAAAAAATTAAATATCATTTCCAAAACATGAAGTAGACATATGGGGAATGTAAAGTAATAACTATTTTTGGAGGTATTACTATGTATTATAGAAGTAGAGAAATTGAAACTTGGAAATTTGCCATTTTTTACAAATTTTTTGTAAATTTTGCATTTTTTTATAAATAATTTTTTTTTTTTTTTACTTCATTTTACTAGTGTCATAAAGTACAATATGTGACAAAAAAACGATCTCAGAATGGCCTGGATAAGTCAAAGCGTTTTAAAGTTATCACTACTTAAAGTGACACTGGTCAGATTTGCAAAAAATGGCCTGGTCCTAAGGTAAAATAAGGCTGTGTCCTTTAGGGGTTATTCGACTTCCATAAAACCCGACATCAAATAGTACAATTTTCTGTGCAAATTGTCATATTTAATGTTGGATTTTATGGAAGTCGATTAAAACATATTTTTATCTGGAGCTGGATTCCACTTGTTCTTTCACAGTATATACTGTCCTGCATTCGAAAACTGTGTCTATATTGCAAGTTCCAATAATCTTGGCCTAATATAATGTCCATATTCTGTGGGTTTCTGTGTTATATTCTGTCCTGCATCCGAAAACTGTGTCTGTATTGCAAATTCCAATAATTGGGCCTAATATAATGTCCATATTCTGTTGGTTTCTGTGACATATACTGTCCTGCATCCGAAAACTGTGTCTGTATTGCAGATTCCAATAATCTGTGCCTAATATAGTGTCTATATTCTATGTTGTTCTGTGACATATACTGTCCTGCATCCGAAAACTGTGTCTGTATTGCAAATTCCAATAATCTTGACCTAATATTGTGTCCATAATCTGTGGTGCTCTGTAACCAATACTGTACTAAATCAGAAAACAGTGTCTGTATTGCAAATTCCAATATTCTGGGCCTAATATAGTTTCCATAATTTGTGGTGTTCTGTAACCAATACTGTACTAAATCAGAAAACAGTGTCTCTATTGCAAATTCCAATATTCTGGGCCTAATATCGTTTCCATACTCCGTGGGTTTCTGTGACATATACTGTCCTGCATCCGAAACTGTGTCTGTATTGCAAATTCCAATAATCTTGGCCTAATATCGTGTCCATAATCTGTGGTGTTCTGTAACTAATATTGTAGTACATCAGAAAACAGTGTCTGTATTGCAAATTCCAATAATCTGGGCCTATTATATTGTCCATATTCTGTGGGTTTCTGTGACATATACTGTCCTGCATCTCAAAACTGTGTTTGTATTGGAATTTGCAATAATTGGGCCTAATATAGTGTCCATATTCTGTTGGTTTCTGTGATATATACTGTCCTGCATCCGAAAACTGTGTCTGTATTGCAGATTCCAATAATCTGGGCCTAATATAGTGTCCATATTCTATGGTTTTCTGTGACTTATACTGTCCGAAAACTGTGTCTTTAGCGGACAGTAAAACAATCTGCGCCACATCTAGTGACAAACCCATTAATATGAAGAAGACGAGCAGTCCACTAATCATCATTTTTCAAGGGTGTGTATGATGCCCTCCTTTATGTGTAATAAAGGGTGTATTGTAGTGCCGGTTCCTTGTAATTTTTGGCAGCCCTTTCAAGTGCATAGGCTTAATGTGTTTAGGAGTCCCACTACCTGAACAATTGTACCACAATGTGAATGAGGCCCTTCTTTATGTGACATACAGGCTGTTTCAGAGTGCCTCTTGCTTTTAACTTTTTTGCAGTACTTGCACTTTATATACAATTGAATATACAGGAAAAAATGTTTCCTAACAATTTTTCCTGTAAATATGATTTTTTTGCGGGATTTTTTGCGTATTTTTGTCAGTCTGCAAAAGTGGCGTACAACTCGGACAACATGGTACCCAGCAGCGACCTGGGAGTCCTAGATGCATCCAGACATCGTCCCCATGCTGTTCCCGCTCCATTTTCGTAGTGTCACTTTCTGACCTTTTCCAATGGATCAGGCACCCTTCCCTCTTCAGAACAGGGGGTGCCTCGTTGTCTACCATTGATACTCGGGTGCTAGAATATAGCAATGTGTTTGGGCCGAACACCTGAATACTTTGGTGCTCGATCATCACTATATGCAAATAGTATATATTCAACACAATGTATTAATAGGGTAAAGATAAGGTATCACCGGAAGTGGCTGTCTGTGGCCGGCCGGGCACTCCTCCTACTGGTAAGTGAAAGGTCTGTGCGGCGCATTGCTTATAGCACAGACCTTTCACTTACCAGTAGGAGGAGCGCCCGGCCGTTCACACACATTGTAAGTAAGTATAATGCTTCTAAAATTGCTAAGTAACCATGGCAGCCAGGACTGCAGTAGCATCCTGGTTGCCATGGTTACCGATCGGAGTACCAGCGATTAAACTGGAACTCTGATCGGAACTCTCCGCTGCCACCAATGATGGGCATCTACACCTGGTGCCGGCCCAGACTTAAAGGCCATACAGAAGTCAGCAAATGCTTGCTGAGATATATGTACATATACAATGAGAAATAGCAACAGCATAAGCTTATAAACAGGTAAAATATACATATATTTTTTTTAGTGAAGATTTTAAATGTCCAGGTCAGACGTGCGCGGTGTGTAGATAGTGAGACATGGAGATATTTAAGAAGATATGATGTTGAGTCAATATTTGTTTTTGACTGTATTTTGTCTAAGGGAACATCTTTTGCTCATGTTAGGTTTTTTCGTGTTATATTGCAAATGGAGGTATCAAACAATATATATACATTTATATGCAGGATAAATGCAGACATTTATCCTGCGCTGGTTGCAGACCGCTATTAAACTAACCAAGGGGGGGGGGGGTTTAATTAGGAGGGGGGAAAGGGGAGGCCGCACTGGCCACCAATGAATGTAATACAGGGGACGGAGGGGGGTGTGCCCCGTCCTGCCTGGCAGCACCTGATCTCTTACAGGGGGCTATGATACGCACAATTAACCCCTCAGGTGCTGCACCTGAGGGGTTAATTGTGCGGATCATAGCCCCCTGTAAGAGATCGGGTGCTGCCAGGCAGCAGGGGGCAGTCATGTGCACAGTTCGTAGTATATTCTAACTTGAAGCGTCCCCATCACTATGGGAACGCCTCTGTGCTAGTATATAAATTGCCTAATAATTTGATTTTTATTGGATTATATTATCACGTGGGTTTTACATAATTTGCTATTCGGGATTAGTGACTTTTAAAAATACCTTTATTTAGTTATAGTGCGGGTATAGGTATGCATATACCAACAGAGTGTACTACAATTTCAAAAGGATTATATATAAATTTCTTTTGACAGGGGAGTAGTGACCCCTGGCTAAAACGTGTGCTAGTGACACAAAAACTGTCAGTAAACTACGGCGGTTCGAGGATCAAAACAAAAAATAGCACATGGTCTGAGGAGAAAGGGCAGGGCAGACAGGATGCTTACCCTAGGAGCCCTAAAAACTGCTCAGCCCAGGGTAACCCCCTGATGGTGGAGGTTCCCTGTCCCCGAACCTAAAACTGTCAAATCCCTAGATTGACCCTGACCAGGGAAAGGTAATGGATATACAGTAACAGTATCAAAAAGTATATACCGGAGGGAAAAGGTGGTTCAGATGACCTGTTACCTCCCAAATTCTATCAATATTAATGAAGAGGCAGGTTTTTGTGTATCTTGGTTGATATCCTTTATTATTATATATCGTTTGCTCTGTGATTCATTTCTGTCTCATTGGGGGTCGTTGCTGAAGGTTTTCCTTAAATAACTGTGCCCCCAGGTTATATTTTTCCTTATCTGCTAGCACAGTTATACCGTGGACATGCCTACTCACAGCCGCTACTTTCAGTGATAACATACTGGCCGTTCATTCCATCTAACCCCCTATGACCAGTTTTAGGTTCGGGGACAGGGAACCTCCACCATTAGGGGGTTACCCTGGGCTGAGCAGTTTTTAGGGCTCCTACGGTAAGCATCCTGTCTGCCCTGCCCTTTCTCCTCAGACCATGTGCTATTTTTTGTTTTGATCCTCGAACCGCCGTAGTTTACTGACAGTTTTTGTGTCACTAGCACACGTTTTAGCCAGGGGTCACTACTCCCCTGTCAAAAGAAATTTAGATATATTCCTTTTGAAATTGTAGTACACTCTGTTGGTATATGCATACCTATACCCGCACTATAACTAAATAAAGGTATTTTTAAAAGTCACTAATCCCGAATAGCAAATTGTGTTAGAATATACTGTCGGATCTGAGTTTTCACGAAGAAAAAGCTTTTATGCAGACGGATCTGCAGATCCGTCTGTGTGAAAGAAGCCTACGGCCACGGACCACGGACGCGGATGTCAATCTTGTGTGCATCCGTCTTTTTTCACTGACCCATTGACTTGAATGAGTCCGTGAACCGTTGTCCGTCAAAAAAATAGGACAGGTCATATTTTTTGGACGGACAGAAAACACAGATCACGGCCGCGGATGAACAACGGTACATTTTCCGAGTTATCAACGGACCCATTGAAAGTCAATGGGTCCGCAGAAAATCACGGAAAACAGAACAACAGACACGGATGCACACAACGGTCGTGTGCATGAGGCCTTACAGTAGCAGGAGAAAAAAAAAATCTACATATATAGTCCCCAGATAGGGGATGTACAGTTAGGTCCATATATATTTGGACAGACACAAATTTAGTATTTTTGCTAAAACATATTCAAGTTAGGCCTCATGCACACGACCGTTGGTCCGTGATCCGTGACCGTTTTCTCGTCCGTGGGTCTTCCTTGATTTTTGGAGGATCCACGGACATGAAAAAAATGTCGTTTTAATGTCCGCCTGGCCGTGCGGAGCCAAACGGATCCGTCCTGAATTACAATGCAAGTCAATGGGGACTGATCCGTTTGACATTGACACAGTATGGTGCAATTGCAAACGGATCCGTCACCCATTGACTTTCAATGTAAAGTCAGGAGTCCCTATTATACCATCGGATCGGAGTTTTCTCCAATCCGATGGTATATTTTAATACCATCGCCATGGGAACGCCTCTATGTTAGAATATACTGTCGAATATGAGTTAGATCGTGAAACTCATATCCGACAGTATATTCTAACACAGAGGCGTTCCCACAGTGATGGGGACGCTTCTAGTTAGAATATACTACGAACTGTGTACATGACTGCCCCCTGCTGCCTGGCAGCACCCGATCTCTTACAGGGGGCTGTGATCCGCACAATTAACCCCTCAGGTGCTGCACCTGAGGGGTTAATTGTGCATATCATAGCCCCCTGTAAGAGATCAGGGGCTGCCAGGCAGCAGGGGGCAGACCCCCCTCCCTCACCAGTTTGAATATCATTGGTGGCCAGTGTGCGGCCTCCCCCGGCCCCCCCTCCGTCCCTCTATTGTAATATCATTGGTGGCCAGTTGCGGCCTCCCCTCTCCCCCTCCCCGATCATTGGTAGCAGTGGAGAGTTCCGATCGGAGTCCCAGTTTAATCGCTGGGGCTCTGATCGGTAACCATGGCAACCAGGACGCTACTGCAGGCCTGGTTGCCATGGTTACTTAGCAATATTACAATATTAGAAGCATCATACTTACCTGCTGCGATGTCTGTGACCGGCCGGGAGCTCCTCCTACTGGTAAGTGACCTGTCTGTGCGGCGCATTGCTTAATGATCTGTCACTTACCAGTAGGAGGAGCTCCCGGCCGGTCACAGACAGCGCAGCAGGTAAGTATGATAGTTCTAATATTGTAATATTGCTAAGTAACCATGGCAACCAGGCCTGCAGTAGCGTCCTGGTTGCCATGGTTACCGATCGGAGCCCCAGAACGATTAAACTGGGACTCCGATCGGAACTCTCTGCTGCTACCAATGATCAGGGGGGGGAGAGGGGAGGCCGCACACTGGCCACCAATGATATTACAATAGAGGGAGGGGGGGCTGCGGGGGGGCCGCACTGGCCACCAATGATATTACAATAGAGGGAGGGGGGGCTGGGGGGGCCGCACTGGCCACCAATGAAATTAAAACTGGGGAGGGAGGGGGGTCTGCCCCCTGCTGCCTGGCAGCCCCTGATCTCTTATAGGGGGCTATGATATGCACAATTAACCCCTTAGGTGCAGCACCTGAGGGGTTAATTGTGCGGATCACAGCCCCCTGTAAGAGATCGGGTGCTGCCAGGCAGCAGGGGGCAGTCATGTACACAGTTCGTAGTATATTCTAACTAGAAGCGTCCCCATCACTATGGGAACGCCTCTGTGTTAGAATATACTGTCGGATATCAGTTTTCACGAAGTGAAAACTCATCTCTGAAAAAGCTTTTATGCAGACGGATCTTCGGATCCGTCTGTATGAAAGTAACCTACGGCCACGGATCACGGACGCGGATGCCAATCTTGTGTGCATCCGTGTTCTTTCACGGACCCATTGACTTGAATCATATTTTTTTGACGGACAGGAAACACGGATCACGGATGCGGCTGCAAAACTGTGCATTTTCCGATTTTTCCACGGACCCATTGAAAATCAATGGGTCCACGAAAAAAAAACGGAAAACGGCCACGGATGCACACAACGGTCATGTGCATGAGGCCTTATAGTTATATAATGGACATTGACATAAAGTCCAGACTTTTAGCTTTCATTTGAGGGTATTCACATTAAAATTGGATGAATTTATAACCTTGTTTTTAAAGGGACCAAAAGTAATTGGACAAATGACTCAGACTGTTTCATGGGCAGGTGTGGCCAATTCCTTCATTATTTCATTCTTAATTAAGCACATAAAAGGCCTGGAGTTGATTTGAGGTGTGGTGCTTTCATTTTGAAGATTTTGCTGAGATATAAACATGCGGTCAAAGGAGTTCTCCTTGCAGATGAAACAAGCCATCCTTCATCTGCAAAAACAGAAAAAAAAACATTCGAGTAATTGCTACACCACGATTGCCAAAATATACAGTTCGGTACATCCTGATAAAAATAAACAGCACTGATGACCTCAACAATGCAAAAAGACCTGGACGCCCACGGAACACAACAGTGGTGGACGATCGCAGAATAATTGCCACATAACTGCCAACCAATTGAACAACACTCTCCAGGAAATAGGCGTATCAATATTCAAATCTACCATAAAGAGAAGACTGCGTGAAAGTAAATACAGAGGGTTCACTGCACAGTGATGGCCACTCATAAGCCTCAAGAATGAGAAAGCTAGATTGGAATTATTTTAGACCAGGCTTTGTGGCCACCTGCCTCTTTTGGGTGCTGTGAATAGGCTCCCCACCCGTAGTAATAGCATGCAAAAATCACAGCAAAATAGATGTTTGTCTTTGTTCTGTAAATTGTTTTATTTTCACGGCAATATACATATGCATACATGTGCATGTGCAAACGTTTTCGGCCTTATTTAGGCCTTCGTCAGGCACTACAAAAATAATATAGGCATAAATGAATGCATATAAACAAAATTGTCTGCTTTTTTTGTTTAACATTGCGAATAAAGTGCATAAGTTGCAAGCATTAGCCGTCTCTTTGATATAACTGATGTGCGCTGATTGATACGTTGTGACAGTATCTGTTAAAAAAGTTATAAGGAACAACAGGAAGAAAATCCACCGTAGATCTACTTTTCTCATATCACCTATAAATAGCTTGACATCTGAAGTAAATGTATCATATGAATACTTAGCATCACTCATATACACTATTCAAGATCTATTTGAATTGTTACATTTTCATCCTAAGTAAGCCAGAAGGAGTAGTGGATGTTATATTCTCTTACCTATGCCACCAGGGGTAGAAGGGAAAAGAATGATCAGCAGTGTATGGAGCGCTCCGGCCACCAAAAGGTACATCTGTCATGATGAATATCCTGCTCCAGTCCCGCTTTTTATCATGCTGGCGGGACTGGTATGTCGGCTGCCTCAGGAGAGGGAGGTGCGGCCGGCGTGCGTTCCATAGAAGCGGAAGAGAAGGCGGTGGAACGCAAATGCATTTCAATTGACAGGAAGTGACGGGTATGTGCGCTCCAAAGACCGGAAGTGACGCCGGCGGAGCGCACTAGACAGAGAATAACACAGAGAATAACACAGTAATAGTATTATCTAAGGAGCAGAAAAGAAATATTGATAAAGGATACCTCCTGTGGCATGGTCCTAGGGGATCTATTTAGGATACCTAAGGGAATTGTGAAAAGCATAAAATATTAGTATTTGTAAGAATAACTATGGAGATGAATAAACTACGGCAATATATATATACTGGCAACGCAGAAGTCAACCGTCTCTTATAACATTTGTCATCATAATTCTGTTAAAACAACTGGACCATAGTTTCATCGTCCACAATATGCAATAGATGTATATCCAGAATGTATATTTTTGATGTCACAATCAGGCAAGAGGTTACATAAACGCATATAGTTCGTATTCTCTATTCAGTCCTTTTGGAGACAAGGTTTGTAGGGTATGTATCCAGAATGACTCTCTATGTTTCAGCATTCTGGATCTATCTCCTCCTCTTCTGGGTGGTAGAATATGTTCAATAATTTGAAATTTCAATTGTGAGATCTGGTGTTGGGCTTGATCAAAATAATATGGCAGTGGTAATAACAGATTTTGACGACGTATTGTAGATTTATGTTGGCATATTCTATATCGGATTGTTTGTGTGGTTTCGCCTACATACATTAGGCCACAAGGACATTTAATGGTGTATACTACATAGTCCGTATCACAAGTGAAGTAGCCTTGGATTTTAAATGATTTGCCTGTTTGTGGGTGAGAAATGATTGATCCTTTCTGTACATTGCTACATTGTGCACAGTGCAAACATGGAAAAGTGCCGGTTTTCTGAGTCTGGAACAATAGTTGTCTTGAATGTGACTTAGATAGGCCTATGTCTGCTCTGATGAGAAAATCCTTGATATTTTTTGGTCTACGGTTACACGGAAGAATGGGATTCCTAAATTCTTCAATCTCCGGAAAGGCCTTTCGTAAAAGAGGCCAGTGAGACTTGATTATATTTATCACTTTACGAGCACTGGGATGGAATTTGTGGACAAAGGCAAGCCGTTTGTCATCTGTAGGCCGGCTAATTTTCCTTTTCTTTTGGGTCTGTAGCGTGTGCGAGGGATAGCCCCTTTCTCTGAAACGGTCCTCCATTTCCGTTTCTCTTTCTTTTCTAAGTAAGGGATCAGTAACTATTGCCTGTACTCTTTTAAGCTGTGATCCTGGTAATGCTTTCTTTGTTGTGGGAGGATGGAAACTCGTGAAATGTAACAAATTATTTCTGTCTGTTGATTTGCGGAAAAGGTCAGTGGATAATTTACCTGATGAGTCCTTGTGTACTGTTGTATCCAGAAAGCTGATAGATGTCCTGTCGTAATGTATAGTGAATAGAGTTGAGCGAACACCTGGATGTTCGGGTTCGAGAAGTTCGGCCGAACTTCCCGGAAATGTTTGGGTTCGGGATCCGAATGCGACCCGAACTTCGTCCCGAACCCGGACCCCATTGAAGTCAATGGGGACCCGAACTTTTCGGCACTAAAAAGGCTGTAAAACAGCCCAGGAAAGGGCTAGAGGGCTGCAAAAGGCAGCAAAGTGTAGTTAAATCCCCTGCAAACAAATGTGGATAGGGAAATGAATAAAAATAAAAATAAAATAAATAAAAATTAACCAATATCAATTGGAGAGAGGTCCCATATCAGAGAATCAGGCTTCATGTCAGCAGAGAATCAGTCTTCATGTCATAGCAGAGAATCAGGCTTCACGTCACCCAAAACTGGAACAGTCCATTGTCAGATATTTAGGCCCCGGCACCCAGGCAGAGTAGAGAGGTCCCATAACATAGAATCTGGCTTCATGTCAGCAGAGAATCAGTCTTCATGTCATAGCAGAGAATCAGGCTTCATGTCATAGCAGAGAATCAGGCTTCACGTCACCCACCACTGGAACAGTCCATTGTCAGATATTTAGGCCCAGGCACCCAGGCAGAGGAGAGAGGTCCCATAGCAGAGAATCTGGCTTCATGTCAGCAGAGAATCAGTCTTCATGTCATAGCAGAGAATCATTTTTTAAGGTTGTTTGGACGGCACTCCGTTGAGTTCCGGTGCTCAGCGGTAATAGCAATCAATATATAGGATATATGACCGCGGCACTCGATTTTAATAAGCAGATGTATTTATTAAATATTCCATCCAGATATAGACATAGGTTAAGGCCAACGTTTCGGTCTCATCCCGAGACCTTGATCACGGCCTGAAATAATACAATATTTGTAATATAGATATCAGTATAATTGTGAAAAATTATATCGTATACTGGATATCATGAGAAGTAAAATTATGCTAACATATATATAAATCCATACAATGTGTAGCAATAAAGTCTTGCTAGAAATTGTAGAGGAAGAGATCATACATGGTACGAAAAATATACAAAAAGTATGTACAAAATATATGCAGTTTTGGATGAACATCATAGGAGTATAACGATACACAGAAGAGAAAAAAGAATACCGAGATAGTAGCCGCACATCTATAAAAATATCAAATTTATTTAAAGCAACAGACACAACAGAGAATGGATTAAAAACATTGTATACAATGAATCTGGGCCATGTGAACTGAATATAAACACATGTCCCCCTGACTCACCACAAATGCATGAAAAACCCCCACATATGCAGATAAACAGCAACTGAAAATACATGTAATCCATCAACAATGAAAAAATGAAAAGCTACAATACTTATCATTTAAAGTAGCATGGTGGGGGTATGTGTGGTGGTCAGAACAAGCCCAACGCGTATCGCCAGGCTCTGCTGGCTTCCTCAGGGGTGCCTGCTCCTGAATAGCACATAGGTGAATATATACACATAATAATCACTAGTAATGGTTAGTTTCACCTGTGTCGAGGCTGCAGAGTGGGGCGTGGGGGCGGCAACCTTCCGCTCAGCTGGTTAGTGGGAGGGATGAGGGACGGAAGAGGGGGCTAGGTATATCAAATGTGCGCTTTAGATATGCGCTTGTTACTGCCCATGTAGCCTCCGACGTAGGCAGCAATCGGACATGCTATGCACCAGTGTGTGCCGCCGAGCCGGCGCGTCCTGCGTTCCAATTACCAGAAATAGCAGGGCGCGCACGCTCACAGGACAAACACTGTGTGCCACACACCGGAAATCCGGCATAAGCAATAACCAGAAATACTGTGCACCAGTGTGCGCCGCCGAGCCGGCGCGTCCTGCGTTCCAAATACCGGAAATAGCAGGGCGCGCATGCTCACAGGACAAACACTGCGTGCCAAACACCGGAAGTCCTACAGTGTGAAACGCCGTAGACGCACCCGGAAGGAAGGGACCTGCGGACAAGGAGACAAAGCGGCGCATGGCAACAGGGGAGGGAAAGGGAAAAAAAGAAAAACAATAAAACAATATCAAAAAGAGTAATTAAACATACCAGGCGCAATCAGCCCTTGTCTAAGTAGACATAAATCAACATTGTCCACAGAAAAAAAAAAAAAGAAGACAAACAAAGGAACACCGAATTAAAATATGTGTGAAAACAATGAATATTGTGCAGCAATGGACTGTCCAAAATTCATGATCATAATAGATTACCGCATATGAAGCACCATATTCATTGGAATGGCCATATGCTACAATGACATCATCAAATGACATAAACAATTCAATGCTGCACAGGTACCCATGTACATAATAATCAAGCTAGATAAACGTTATCCCTTACTTTATGAAAAATCCCTAATTACGTGAACTATTTGTGCTTATGTATCTCATTTCTTAATATAATTTATTTGTATTATTTCTTTTTATTATTTTTAACTTTTTACTTTATTTTATGTGTGTTTTATTACATTAGTGTTTTAGATTATTTATTTTCTACATTATTATATTTTATTATTTATTAATCATTTGTTAATTATTATTTTTCATTTTTTATTTTTTATATTTTATTATATAAATTAGTATTTTATATATTATTTATATTTTCTATATTATTTTCCATATGTCTATTTTGTGTTTAAGTACTTACTGTGCAATTTACTTATAGTTCCTTGTATTATATTCTGCAAAAAAAAAATGAACAAGAAAAAGAAGGGAAAGAAAAACGCTTTGTCACATGGTCCACAACCCATCCGACCGGGGCCCACGAAGGAAGGGGAGAGGGGAGGGGACAGGGGGGGGGGGATAAGAGAGCAAATTACGTGCATACACACAATGACTATCATATATGCTGTATATAACAATACAATTCTGGACATTGATGTGTATAAATAATAAGAACAATGCGTCCATCGATGTACATCCGTGTGGGGAGACCTTAGGCGACAATCCAGAGACTTCTTTATGTTTCATACTGGCCTGTTCCAGGTAAGAGAAGAAGAAACAATGTAGATTCCAGCAGCAGCTGAAGTGAAAGAAGGGTGATCTTGTGAGCAAGAGGAGCACAGAAAATGTGCAAATCTATAAACAAAGAAAAAGACAAATACATATAAATACAGTGTTACCCAGAGTAAAAACCTGTGAATAAAAGTTCCTCGTTAAGACCCTGAGGGGACAAGCTATCCAAATTGAAAATCCAGCGGGATTCAGCTTTAAGCAAACATTGTGTCATACGTACACCCCTAATATTGTGCTGGATCCTTTCTAGACCCACCACCTCCAAACCATTGTACTTACCGGCATGGTGATCCAGAAAGTGAGTAGCCACAGAAGTGAGAGGTTTCTCCTTTTCAGCCCTATCCCGGGCAGCCAAGGTGATGTTAGACATATGCTGCTGGATACGTTTTCGCAGTACCTGTGAAGTCTGCCCCACATAAATTTTCTTACATGGACAGATAATGCCATATACGATGTTTCTAGTACGGCAGTTGACATAATGATTGAGTCGTATGCAGTGCTTATCTTTTGTAAAGTTATCTTTGCCCAACATGAACGGACAGATATTACATTGGCCACACGGAAAAGTGCCCTTCAGTCTGACCCCTCTCCCCAAACCTCGTGTGGGGCGCTGGAAATGACTTCGTACAAGTCGGTCCTTGAAGGATGGTGCCTTGCGTGCAATGATTTTTGGCTTACTGTCTACATACGGTAGAAGCCTTTGGTCAGACATAAGCAAGAACCAATGGTTCTCCAAAATCTTATAAAGTGCTGTCCACTGATTGTTGTAGCGGGTGATACGATGTATTTTACCATCCCTGATTTTCGGTTTCAGGGTAAACAACTTGGTTCGATCAGAGCCCTTAGCTTCTTCATAGGCACGGGATATGATTTTCTTGGGGTAACCCCTATCCTTAAAGCGTGAAGATAAATCCTCTGAGACTGTCCTGAAGTCGGTCAAATGTGTACAGTTACGGCGTAGTCTGAGGAATTGGCCTTTCGGTATTCCATTCTTCATGTGTGCCGGGTGAAAGCTCCCATAATGCAACAGACTATTGGTGGCGGTGCTCTTTCGGAAAAAGGAGGTGACAATCAGTCCTTCTTCCCTACGTATTTTTAGATCCAAAAAGTCGACCGCAACCTCTGAGATGGTATATGTCAGGTGGATATTCAAGTTGTTCACGTTTAGTGTATCGATGAATTGAATACACGTCTCCTTGGAACCCTGCCAAAAAAACAGAATATCATCGATATAGTGGAACCAGCCCACCACGCAATCATGGAAGAACGGCGACGGGTACACGTACACCCCCTCCCACCAGCCCAAAAAGAGGTTGGCGTAAGAAGGCGCACAACGCGCACCCATCGCCGTTCCGGACTCCTGTCTGTAAAAATTCCTATCAAAAACAAAATAATTATGATGTAAAATAAATTGCAGGAGACTCACCAAGAATGCGCGGTGGGCTGGCTCCGCAGAGGCCGACCTCTCCAAAAAATGGGAAACAGCCCCAATCCCGTCCTTGTGCGCTATATTAGTATATAAAGACTCGACGTCACAGGTCACCAATAATACGTCAGACGTAAAAGACACATGTTCCATCATCTCGATCAAATGAAGGGAATCCCGTATATAGGAAGATAGTTCCAGGACTAAGGGTTGGAGGAAAAAATCAATATAGGTGCAGGCCTGTTCACATAGATCCCCAATGCCGGCCACAATTGGTCGCCCTGGTTTTTTTTTAAGGTCCTTGTGGACCTTGGGGAGTATGTAGAATGTTGGGATAATAGGTTGACTCACCTCCAAAAAATTGTGCTCCTTCTTTGTTATAACAAACATGTCCCGGGCTGCCCTTAACCACCTCAGCCCCCATAGCTTAAACACCCTTAAAGACCAGGCCACTTTTTACACTTCTGACCTACACTACTTTCACCGTTTATTGCTCGGTCATGCAACTTACCACCCAAATGAATTTTACCTCCTTTTCTTCTCACTAATAGAGCTTTCATTTGGTGGTATTTCATTGCTGCTGACATTTTTACTTTTTTTGTTATTAATCGAAATTTAACGATTTTTTTGCAAAAAAATGACATTTTTCACTTTCAGTTGTAAAATTTTGCAAAAAAATCGACATCCATATATAAATTTTGCTCTAAATTTATTGTTATACATGTCTTTGATAAAAAAAAATGTTTGGGTAAAAAAAAATGGTTTGGGTAAAAGTTATAGCGTTTACAAACTATGGTACAAAAATGTGAATTTCCGCTTTTTGAAACAGCTCTGACTTTCTGAGCACCTGTCATGTTTCCTGAGGTTCTACAATGGCTAGACAGTACAAACACCCCACAAATGACCCCATTTTGGAAAGAAGACACCCCAAGGTATTCGCTGATGGGCATAGTGAGTTCATGGAAGTTTTTATTTTTTGTCACAAGTTAGTGGAATATGAGACTTTGTAAGGAAAAAAAATCAAAAAAAAAATCTGCATTTTCCACTAACTTGTGACAAAAAATAAAAAATTCTAGGAACTCGCCATGCCCCTCACGGAATACCTTGGGGTGTCTTCTTTCCAAAATGGGGTCACTTGTGGGGTAGTTATACTGCCCTGGCATTCTAGGGGCCCAAATGTGTGGTAAGGAGTTTGAAATCAAATTCTGTAAAAAATGGCCAGTGAAATCCGAAAGGTGCTCTTTGGAATATGGGCCCCTTTGCCCACCTAGGCTGCAAAAAAGTGTCACACATGTGGTATCTCCGTATTCAGGAGAAGTTGGGGAATGTGTTTTGGGGTGTCATTTTACATATACCCATGCTGGGTGAGATAAATATCTTGGTCAAATGCCAACTTTGTATAAAAAAATGGGAAAAGTTGTCTTTTGCCAAGATATTTCTCTCACCCAGCATGGGTATATGTAAAATGACACCCCAAAACACATTGCCCAACTTCTCCTGAGTACGGAGATACCACATGTGTGACACTTTTTTGCAGCCTAGGTGGGCAAAGGGGCCCACATTCCAAAGAGCACCTTTCGGATTTCACCGGCCATTTTTTACAGAATTTGATTTCAAACTCCTTATCACACATTTGGGCCCCTAGAATGCCAGCGCAGTATAACTACCCCACAAGTGACCCCATTTTGGAAAGAAGACACCCCAAGGTATTCGCTGATGGGCATAGTGAGTCCATGGAAGTTTTTATTTTTTGTCACAAGTTAGTGGAATATGAGACTTTGTAAGGAAAAAAAATAAAAATAATAAATCATCATTTTCCGCTAACTTGTAACAAAAAATATAAAATTCTAGGAACTCGCCATGCCCCTCACAGAATACCTTGGGGTGTCTTCTTTCCAAAATGGGGTCACTTGTGGGGTAGTTATACTGCCCTGGCATTTTCCAGGGCCCTAATGTGTGGTAAGTAGGTAAATGACCTGTGAAATCCGAAAGGTGCTCTTTGGAATGTGGGCCCCTTTGCCCACCTAGGCTGCAAAAAAGTGTCACACATCTGGTATCTCCGTATTCAGGAGAAGTTGGGCAATGTGTTTTGGGGTGTCTTTTTACATATACTCATGCTGGGTGAGAGAAATATCTCGGCAAAAGACAACATTTCCCATTTTTTTAGACAAAGTTGGCATTTGACCAAGATATTTATCTAACCCAGCATGGGTATATGTAAAATGACACCCCAAAACACATTGCCCAACTTCTCCTGAGTACGGCGATACCAGATGTGTGACACTTTTTTGCAGCCTAGATGCGTAAAGGGGCCCACATTCCTTTTATGAGGGTATTTTTTGACATTTGGATCCCAGACTTCTTCTCACGCTTTAGGGCCCCTAAAATGCCAGGGCAGTATAAATACCCCACATGTGACCCCATTTTGGAAAGAAGACACCCCATGGTATTCAATGAGGGGCATGGCGAGTTCATATAATTTTTTTTTTTTTGGCACAAGTTAGCGGAAATTGATTTTATTTATTTTTTTCTCACAAAGTCTCCCTTTCCGCTAACTTGGGACAAAAACTTCAATCTTTCATGGACTCAATATGCCCCTCACGGAATACCTGGGGGTGTCTTCTTTCCGAAATGGGGTCACTTGTGGGGTATTTATACTGCCCTGGCATTCTAGGGGCCCTAAAGCGTGAGAAGAAGTCTGGAATATAAATGTCTAAAACATTTTACGCATTTGGATTCCGTGAGGGGTATGGTGAGTTTATGTGAGATTTTAATTTTTGACACAAGTTAGTGGACTATGAGACTTTGTAAGAAAAAAAATAATAATTTCCGCTAACTTGGGCCAAAAAAATGTCTGAATGGAGCCTTACAGAGGAGTGATCAATGACAGGGGGGTGATCAATGACAGGGGGGTGATCAATGACAGGGGGGTGATCACGGAGTCTATATGGGGTGATCACCCCCCTGTCATTGATCACCCCCCTATAAGGCTTCATTCAGACGTCCGTATGTGTTTTGCGGATCCGATCCATGTATTCGTGGATCCGTAAAAATCATACGGACATCTGAATGCAGCCTGACAGGGGGGGTGATCAATGACAGGGGGGTGATCAGGGAGTCTATATGGGGTCATCACCACAGTCATTGATCACGCCCCTGTAAGGCTCCATTCAGACGTCCGTATGCGTTTTGCGGATCCGATCCATCTATCAGTGGATCCGTAAAAATCATGCGGACGTCTGAATGGAGCTTTACAGGGGGGTGATCAATGACAGGGGGGTAATCAATGACAGGGGGGTGATCAGGGAGTCTATAGGGGGTGATCACCACAGTCATTGATCACGCCCCTGTAAGGCTCCATTCAGACGTCCGTATGCGTTTTGCGGATCCGATCCATCTATCAGTGGATCCGTAAAAATCATGCGGACGTCTGAATGGAGCTTTACAGGGGGGTGATCAATGACAGGGGGGTAATCAATGACAGGGGGGTGATCAGGGAGTCTATTTGGGGTGATCACCACAGTCATTGATCACGCCCCTGTAAGGCTCCATTCAGACGTCCGTATGCATTTTGCGGATCCGATCCATCTATCAGTGGATCCGTAAAAATCATGCGGACGTCTGAATGGAGCTTTACAGGGGGGTGATCAATGACAGGGGGGTAATCAATGACAGGGGGGTGATCAGGGAGTCTATATGGGGTGATCACCACAGTCATTGATCACGCCCCTGTAAGGCTCCATTCAGACGTCCGTATGCGTTTTGCGGATCCGATCCATCTATCAGTGGATCCGTAAAAATCATGCGGACATCTGAATGGAGCTTTACAGGGGGGTGATCAATGACAGGGGGGTAATCAGGGAGTCTATATGGGGTGATCACCACAGTCATTGATCACGCCCCTGTAAGGCTCTATTCAGACGTCCGTATGCGTTTTGCGGATCCGATCCATCTATCAGTGGATCCGTAAAAATCATGCGGACGTCTGAATGGAGCTTTACAGGGGGGTGATCAATGACAGTGGGGTAATTAATGACAGGGGGGTGATCAGGGAGTCTATAGGGGGTGATCACCACAGTCATTGATCACGCCCCTGTAAGGCTCCATTCAGACGTCCGTATGCGTTTTGCGGATCCGATCCATCTATCAGTGGATCCGTAAAAATCATGCGGACGTCTGAATGGAGCTTTACAGGGGGGTGATCAATGACAGGGGGGTGATCAGGGAGTCTATATGGGGTGATCACCACAGTCATTGATCACGCCCCTGTAAGGCTCTATTCAGACGTCCGTATGCGTTTTGCGGATCCGATCCATCTATCAGTGGATCCGTAAAAATCATGCGGACGTCTGAATGGAGCTTTACAGGGGGGTGATCAATGACAGGGGGGTAATCAATGACAGGGGGTGATCAGGGAGTCTATAGGGGGTGATCACCACAGTCATTGATCACGCCCCTGTAAGGCTCCATTCAGACGTCCGTATGCGTTTTGCGGATCCGATCCATCTATCAGTGGATCCGTAAAAATCATGCGGACGTCTGAATGGAGCTTTACAGGGGGGTGATCAATGACAGGGGGGTAATCAATGACAGGGGGGTGATCAGGGAGTCTATTTGGGGTGATCACCACAGTCATTGATCACGCCCCTGTAAGGCTCCATTCAGACATCCGTATGCGTTTTGCGGATCCGATCCATCTATCAGTGGATCCGTAAAAATCATGCGGACGTCTGAATGGAGCTTTACAGGGGGGTGATCAATGACAGGGGGGTAATCAATGACAGGGGGGTGATCAGGGAGTCTATATGGGGTGATCACCACAGTCATTGATCACGCCCCTGTAAGGCTCCATTCAGACGTCCGTATGCGTTTTGCGGATCCTATCCATCTATCAGTGGATCCGTAAAAATCATGCGGACGTCTGAATGGAGCTTTACAGGGGGGTGATCAATGACAGGGGGGTAATCAATGACAGGGGGGTGATCAGGGAGTCTATTTGGGGTGATCACCACAGTCATTGATCACGCCCCTGTAAGGCTCCATTCAGATGTCCGTATGCGTTTTGCGGATCCGATCCATCTATCAGTGGATCCGTAAAAATCATGCGGACGTCTGAATGGAGCTTTACAGGGGGGTGATCAATGACAGGGGGGTAATCAATGACAGGGGGTTGATCAGGGAGTCTATATGGGGTGATCACCACAGTCATTGATCACGCCCCTGTAAGGCTCCATTCAGACGTCCGTATGCGTTTTGCGGATCCGATCCATCTATCAGTGGATCCGTAAAAATCATGCGGACATCTGAATGGAGCTTTACAGGGGGGTGATCAATGACAGGGGGGTAATCAGGGAGTCTATATGGGGTGATCACCACAGTCATTGATCACGCCCCTGTAAGGCTCCATTCAGACGTCCGTATGCGTTTTGCGGATCCGATCCATCTATCAGTGGATCCGTAAAAATCATGCGGACGTCTGAATGGAGCTTTACAGGGGGGTGATCAATGACAGGGGGGTAATTAATGACAGGGGGGTGATCAGGGAGTCTATAGGGGGTGATCACCACAGTCATTGATCACGCCCCTGTAAGGCTCCATTCAGACGTCCGTATGCGTTTTGCGGATCCGATCCATCTATCAGTGGATCCGTAAAAATCATGCGGACGTCTGAATGGAGCTTTACAGGGGGGTGATCAATGACAGGGGGGTGATCAGGGAGTCTATATGGGGTGATCACCACAGTCATTGATCACGCCCCTGTAAGGCTCTATTCAGACGTCCGTATGCGTTTTGCGGATCCGATCCATCTATCAGTGGATCCGTAAAAATCATGCGGACGTCTGAATGGAGCTTTACAGGGGGGTGATCAATGACAGGGGGGTGATCAGGGAGTCTATATGGGGTGATCACCACAGTCATTGATCACGCCCCTGTAAGGCTCCTTTCAGACGCCTGTATGCGTTTTGCGGATCCGATCCATCTATCAGTGGATCCGTAAAAATCATGCGGACGTCTGAATGGAGCTTTACAGGGGGGTGATCAATGACAGGGGGGTAATCAATGACAGGGGGGTGATCAGGGAGTCTACATGGGGTGATCACCACAGTCATTGATCACGCCCCTGTAAGGCTCCATTCAGACGTCCGTATGCGTTTTGCGGATCCGATCCATCTATCAGTGGATCCGTAAAAATCATGCGGACATCTGAATGGAGCTTTACAGGGGGGTGATCAATGACAGGGGGGTAATCAATGACAGGGGGGTGATCAGGGAGTCTATATGGGGTGATCACCACAGTCATTGATCACGCCCCTGTAAGGCTCCATTCAGACGTCCGTATGCGTTTTGCGGATCCGATCCATCTATCAGTGGATCCGTAAAAATCATGCGGACATCTGAATGGAGCTTTACAGGGGGGTGATCAATGACAGGGGGGTAATCAATGACAGGGGGGTGATCAGGGAGTCTATATGGGGTGATCACCACAGTCATTGATCACGCCCCTGTAAGGCTCCATTCAGACGTCCGTATGCGTTTTGAGGATCCGATCCATCTATCAGTGGATCCGTAAAAATCATACGGACCCCTGAATGGAGCCTTACAGGGGGTTATCAATGACAGGGGGGTAATTAATGACAGGGGGGTGATCAGGGAGTCTATAGGGGGTGATCAGGGGTGATCAGTGGTTGATAAGGGGTTAATAAGTGATAGGGGGGGTGTAGTGTAGTGTAGTGGTGTTTGGTGCTACTTTACTGAGCTACCTGTGTCCTCTGGTGGTCGATCCAAACAAAGGGACCACCAGAGGACCAGGTAGCAGGTATATTAGACGCTGTTATCAAAACAGCGTCTAATATACCTGTTAGGGGTTAAAAAAATCACATCTCCAGCCTGCCAGCGAACGATCGCCGCTGGCAGGCTGGAGATCCACTCTCTTACCTTCCGATCCTGTGAACGCGCGCGCCTGTGTGCGCGCGTTCACAGGAAATCTCGCGTCTCGCGAGAGGACGAGCCGGCGCGTCCACCCAGAAGAGCAGGGCCGCCGCAAAAACGCAATCCTGCGTACGGCGGTCCTGAGGAGGTTAATAACTGATCCAGTTTCTTCTTGAAGACCATGGTTGGGTCGGAAGGCAAGGGTGTATAGAAGGTGCGGTTCTTGAGCTGTCGATTTGCTTCCCGTGTGTATAGATCAATATCCCATAGGACCACGTTATCGCCCTTATCCGCCTCTTTGATAACAAAGGTGGTATTTGCTTGTAGTTTCCGTATAGTGTCAGATTCCAATTTATTCAGATTTCTACTTTGTATGGAGTCGGGTTTAAGCTTGCGTACTTCATGGACTATCGTTTGAAAGACAAGCTGGATGTTGGGAAATAGGTTCAAGGAGGGAGTAAGAGAGGAGGGTTTATTCAAGGTGAAGCACCTCCTACCTGTATCAGATTCACTCTTCCGCAAAAGATCCATGAGATCCATGAATACCCCGCGTTCATCGTCAGACAAATTTTGTAGTATTGATGGCTGGTTAAACAGGAGCTTAAAACAGATTTGTCTGCAAAATAAATAGGTATCTTTCACAAATTCAAATTTGTCCAAGACCCGCATTGGGGAAAAGGAAAGTCCCTTCTCCAATACTGACTTCTCAAGGGGAGTCAAGTTATGCCCAGACAGATTTATAACTTTAAGGGTATTGGCATCCATACCATTTAATATTGTTGTAGTCGTCTCTTCTGGAAGAGTGGGTAATTGCTGCTCATGCAGTGTTGGGGTCCTCTTTTTCTTGGATTTGCGTAATCCCCTCCTTGACCTCCGTCGTCGCTGGCTTCTGATAAAAAATCACCCTCACTCTGATCACTAAGCTCAGACTTACCCCCAGCATTTCTTGTTGATGGATTCATGGTTTTGTTTCTACCCTGACCCCGCATATTCCCAGCATGCTTCCACTTAAAGGCCTGCTTATTTTCAAAATCAGTTTTATCACGTTGAAACTTAGATTTCTTACCCATCATAATTTCTTTATCATATTTGTCCAATACATCCCTTAGTTTAGTATAGAAATTGTCAACTTTTGATTTGTCATGTGACGCCAGCTTAATCTCTAGCTCGACCAATCCCTGTTTAGTTTGGCGCAACAAATCTTTATCATGTTCAATGAGCATTCTCATGAGAATTTTGGAACATTGGGACAGACCTTGCTCCCAGGTGCACCTAAATTCCGGAGTGACCTCCCAAGCTGGGAATTTCTGCACCCTAAGGCCCCTAGGAATGAAACCAGATCTAATGTATTCCTCTAAGCTCTTCACATTCCACCAGACTCAGGAAAAAAGTTTATGCGCCTCAGTCAACTGGCCAGTTAATACTCTGAAATCCCCACCATCATCCAAATCACCACCCTCCTGAAAGATGGTAGCCACCTGGGAGTTCCAAGCCGCCTCCCTCTCCTCCACATATGCCGCCATAACGACAACAGACCATAAAAATATTCAAAAAAGTAGTAAGAGTGCCACACCCGAGAAAACAGCGTGTAACCACACTGCTAAACAACAACTATGTAATGCAGAAAGCGGGGGCACATCAAAATTGGAACAAGAGTGCCGGCACACGGTATAAAATACGCAATACGATACACAGAAGAGAAAAAAGAATACCGAGATAGTAGCCGCACATCTATAAAAATATCAAATTTATTTAAAGCAACAGACACAACAGAGAATGGTTTAAAAACATTGTATACAATGAATCTGGGCCATGTGAACTGAATATAAACACATGTCCCCCTGACTCACCACAAATGCATAAACAAACACCCACATATGCAGATAAACAGCAGCTGAAAATACATGTAATCCATCAACAATGAAAAAATGAAAAGCATCATAGGAGTATAATGCAAAAAGGAGTAGGATGCAGAGTAGCGCAGCGGTCAGAAGAATCCTATTCTGTAGAAAAAAGCCTGAAAAAAGAATTTATGTTTTGTACTTTATATAACTATAAGTATTGTTATAAGTTAGTCTTAGGGAAATACTGTTTCTGGCTGTAGTGGCATAGATGTATTAATATTCACATGGTCAAAGGTAGGTATATAATATAATATAGTAGAGGCCTGTTCGTTATCAAGTAATATCTAATCCTACATTGCCCCTGAATGCCAGCAAGTTTGTCCATTGAACCAAAGGGGGGGGAGGGGGGTGGGGGTTGTTGGTTGTGCAAAATCCTCTATAGGAGAAAAGGCCGATCCATATTGACAAAAATGTGAGCTGCATACCTGAATATATAATGCCTCTGGTGCGGTGGATGGTCAGTCGTGTCTGGATCGTAGTGAGTGAAGTATTAATGTGGTGTCCGGCGTGGATCGCCGTCCGCCTGACGTCATCGCGGCTGTGCGCGTGACGTCACAGGAGGCATGCCGCGTCGCCGCGCATGCGCAGTAGCGCTGGTGTGGCGATTCAGGGTATGGGCAAGCGAAGCCGGTGACTGAAGAGCGGTATCAATAGGAAAGGAGTCACAAATGATGTGCCATCTCGAGGAAAAGCCATTGGAGGACTACTAAATGATAATTATGCACTAATAATACTATAATTACTTATGGGCAATAAAGGGCAATGTATGAAGATTGAAGTGAATATGGATACATCTATGCGCAGCTAGTAGAATATATAGATACTAGAGGATACTATATCTATGTGAGAACACATACCACCAGAAGATGTGCTGTGGGGATCATTTTGTCTGAAAAAAGTGAAGGAGAGAAGAAAATTAATATTAGTCAATAACACTTAGTTAAATCAACATTTATCGTTAATAATAATGATCATGTGTTAGAAAACCTTATGGTAACAGATCCTCAACAATTATAGTGATCCAGTTATGGTCCATATCCTTGAAATATACAGAAAAACAGTGGTTGAACAGAAAGCAAAAAACAAATTATCATTTGGGGAAGGAACTGTGAGTCAAGTTCATAGGACACAAAAATCAAAGTCTCTGTTTAACCCGTATGGCGACAGGGTATTAAGTTCGAAGATCCAAAAAGATTCGCGCTGTTTTAGGCGCGCAATCCTATTTCCTCCTCTCCTTGCTAACGGTACATGTTCCAAGACTTGGTATTGTAGTTGATTGATATGATGTTTCGCAGAAATGAAGTGATATGGAATTGGAAGTTCAGTTTTATGGCATCAGATGTCAGATTTATGTTTTGAAATGCGGTCCCGGACGTTTTGGGTGGTCTCGCCAACATAGGCTAATCCACATGGGCATTTAATGAGATAGACAACAAACGAAGAGCTGCAAGTAAAAAAGTCCCTAGCATGGTACACTTTTCCAGAGTGTGGATGTATGATTCTATTGCCTCTTATTACATTGGTGCATTGAGCACAACTGAGGCAGGGATATGTACTTACTAAAGTAGTTTGACGCAGTCTCGGTGTCAGTGGACCTATGTCAGCACGTACCAGTTTATCTTTTAGGTTGGTCGGTTTCTTGTAGCACATACGGACGGGGTGTTGGAACTCGGTAACAGTTGGATATGATTGATGTAAGATGGGCCAATGTTTTTTGACTATAGACTGGATTTTGAGTGCAAATGGATGGTAAGTCAATACTAAGGGTACACGAGTCAAGGATTGTGATTTAGGTGGAGTAGGGGAGCTGAATTTGGTCTGGGAAAGTTCCTGTTGTAAAAGTGTATTGGGGTATCCTCTCTCATGAAATTTTTGTGCCATTTCATTCAGGCGTTGATTTTGGAGTACAGGGTCTTCAACTATTCTCGCTACTCGTTTGAATTGGGAACAGGGAAGTGAGTGTTTGGTATTTTTCGGGTGGCAGCTGGAATAGTGAAGTAAAGTGTTGCGATCTGTCGGCTTTCTATACAAGTCTGTTGTCAGTTTGCCCTTTTCTGTTTTGATGACTACCGTGCCAAGGAAACTGATAGAGTGTGAATCAAAGTGAGAAGTAAAAGTCAAATCTGGGTCTTGTTCATTGATATGGCTCAAGAAATCAGAGAATGATGCAATGTCTCCTTTCCAAATACAGAAAATGTCATCTATATAACGGTACCATATAATGACGTGTGTTTGAAAGAGTGGGTGGGGATAAACAAAATCCTCTTCAAACTTGGCCATAAAGATATTTGCATACGGTGGCGCTACATTAGCCCCTATAGCGGTACCCCTCTTTTAGAGATAGTAGGCGTCCCCAAAGATGAAATAGTTGTTGTGTAATATGAAGTTCAATAGCGTCACACAGAAACATTGTGCTTCTGGAGAATAGTTAGAGGTTGTTAGAAGTGATGAAACGGCCTGGACCCCCCTATCATGAGAGATAGAGGTGTACAGACTGTTAACATCAAGAGTAACTAAAATGGACTCAGGGGTAAGGTCTACCAAATTAGAGATAATTCACAGGAAATGGCTTGTATCTAGTAGAAATGACCGTGTTTGTTTCACTAGAGGGGTGAGTATTTTTTCAAAAAGATCGAGATTGGAGACAGGATGGAATCAGTAGAAGCTACAATTGGTCTGCCTGGGGGCTGGTGAGATTCTTGTGGATTTTAGGTAATATGTAAAAGACAGGAGTAACTGCGTTATCATTGGTGAGGAAAGTGTATGTGGCCTTGTCGATGATACCTAGGGAAAGATGGTGATCAAGCAGAGTAATTAATTCCTTTTTGATACGGAAAATGGGGTTACAAGCCACTTTTTCGTAAGTCGATGTGTCAGCTAGCTGTCTGGTGATTTCGGATATATAGGCTGAGGTGTCCATCACCACAATTGCCCCACCTTTATCAGCTGATTTGATGGTAATCGTTTTATCTTCCCTTAGTGTATTGAGTGCTATATGTTCCTCACTCTTCAAATTGCGAGGGATGTGCATGGTCTTATTCTTGAGTTGTTTAATATTTTTATTAGCAGAGAATCAGGCTTCACGTCACCCACCACTGGAACAGTCCATTGTCACATATTTAGGCCCAGGCACCCAGGCAGAGGAGAGAGGTCCCATAGCAGAGATTCAGGCTTCATGTCAGCAGAGAATCAGTCTTCATGTCATAGCAGAGAATCATGCTTCACGTCACCCAACATTGGAACAGGCCACTGTCAGATATTTTTAGGCCCCGGCACCCAGACAGAGGAGAGAGGTCCCATAACATAGAATCTGGCTTCATGTCAGCAGAGAATCAGTCTTCATGTCATAGCAGAGAATCATGCTTCACGTCACCCAACATTGGAACAGTCCATTGTCATATAATTTAGGCCCCGGCACCCAGACAGAGGAGAGAGGTCCCATAACATAGGATCTGGCTTCATGTCAGCGACTCAGCAGAGAATCAGTCTTCATGTCATAGCAGAGAATCAGGCTTCATGTCACCCACCACTGGAACAGGCCACTGTCAGATATTTTTAGGCCCCGGCACCCAGACAGAGGAGAGAGGTCCCATAACATAGAATCTGGCTTCATGTCAGCAGAGAATCAGTCTTCATGTCATAGCAGAGAATCATAATTCACGTCACCCAACATTGGAACAGTCCATTGTCATATAATTTAGGCCCCGGCACCCAGACAGAGGAGAGAGGTCCCATAACAGAGATTCAGGCTTCATGTCAGCGACTCAGCAGAGAATCAGTCTTCATATCATAGCAGAGAATCAGGCTTCATGTCACCCACCACTGGAACAGGCCACTGTCAGATATTTTTAGGCCCTGGTACCCAGACAGAGTAGAGAGGTCCCATAACAGAGATTCAGGCTTCATGTCAGCAGAGAATCAGTCTTCATGTCATAGCAGAGAATCAGGCTTCACGTCACCCACCACTGGAACAGTCCATTGTCATATATTTAGGCCCCGGCACCCAGACAGAGGAGAGAGGTCCCATAGCAGAGAATCTTGCTTCATGTCAGCAGAGAATCAGTCTTCATGTCATAGCAGAGAATCATGCTTCACGTCACCCACCACTGGAACAGTCCATTGTCATATATTTAGGCCCAGGCACCCAGGCAGAGGAGAGAGGTCCCATAGCAGAGAATCTGGCTTCATGTCAGCAGATAATCAGTCTTCATGTCATAGCAGAGAATCATGCTTCACGTCACCCAACATTGTAACAGTCCATTGTCATATAATTTAGGCCCCGGCACCCAGACAGAGGAGAGAGGTCCCATAACATAGAATCTTGCTTCATGTCAGCAGAGAATCAGTCTTCATGTCATAGCAGAGAATCATGCTTCACGTCACCCACCACTGGAACAGTCCATTGTCAGATATTTAGGCCCAGGCACCCAGGCAGAGGAGAAAGATCCCATAGCAGAGAATCAGGCTTCACGTCACCCACCACTGGAACAGTCCATTGTCAGATATTTAGGCCCAGGCACCCAGGCAGAGGAGAGAGGTCCCATAGCAGAGAATCTGGCTTCATGTCAGCAGAGAATCAGTCTTCATGTCATAGCAGAGAATCAGGCTTCATGTCACCCACCACTGGAACAGGCCACTGTCAGATATTTTTAGGCCCCGGCACCCAGACAGAGGAGAGGTTCATTCAACTTTGGGTTGCCCCGCAATATAATGGTAAAATGAAAATAAAAATAGGATTGAATGTGGAAGTGCCCTGGAGTGCAATAATATATGGTTAAGGGGAGGTAGTTAATGTCTAATCTGCACAAGGGATGGACAGGTCCTGTGGGATCCATGCCTGGTTCATTTTTATGAACGTCAGCTTGTCCACATTGGCTGTAGACAGGCGGCTGCGTTTGTCTGTAATGACGCCCCCTGCCGTGCTGAATACACGTTCAGACAAAACGCTGGCCGCTGGGCAGGCCAGCACCTCCAAGGCATAAAAGGCTAGCTCTGGCCACATGGACAATTTGGACAATTTGGAGACCCAGAAGTTGAATGGGGCCGAACCATCAGTCAGTACGTGGAGGGGTTAGTGAAATGTTAGTGAAATGTTGCCTCCTGCTAACACGTTCCGTATCAGGTGGTGGTGCAGTTAGCTGTGGCGTGGTGACAAAACTTTTCCACATCTCTGCCATGCTGGCCGCGACACAGCTGCGTTGGCGACCTCTTGCTCCTCCTCTGCCTTCGCCTTGGGCTTTCACTTGTTCCCCTGTGACATTTGGGAATGCTCTCAGTAGCGCGTCTACCAACGTGCGCTTGTACTCGCGCATCTTCCTATCACGCTCCAGTGCAGGAAGTAAGGTGGGCACATTGTCTTTGTACCGGGGATCCAGCAGGGTGGCTACCCAGTAGTCCGCACACGTTAAAATGTGGGCAACTCTGCTATCATTGCGCAGGCACTGCAGCATGTAGTCGCTCATGTGTGCCAGGCTGCCCAGAGGTAAGGACAAGCTGTCCTCTGTGGGAGGCGTATCGGCATCGACCTGCGATGGGCTCGAGCTGCATTGGGTGCCACCCCGCTGTGAACATGCTTCACCGTCATCCTCCTCCACCTCCTCCTCATCCTCGTCCTCCTCGTCCTCCAGTAGTGGGCCCTGTCTGGCCACATTTGTACCTGGCCTCTGCTGTTGCAAAAAACCTCCCTCTGAGTCACTTCGAAGAGACTGGCCTGAAAGTGCTAAAAATGACCCCTCTTCTTCCTCCTCCTCCTCCTCCTCCTCCTCCTGGGTCACCTCCTCTTCCATCATCGCCCTAAGTGTTTTCTCAAGGAGACATAGAAGTGGTATTGTAACGCTGATGATGGCGTCATCGCCACTGGCCATGTTGGTGGAGTACTCGAAACAGCGCAACAGGCACACAGGTCTCGCATGGAGGCCCAGTCATTGGTGGTGAAGTGGTGCTGTTCCGCAGTGCGACTGACCCGTGCGTGCTGCAGCTGAAACTCCATTATGGCCTGCTGCTGCTCGCACAGTCTGTCCAGCATGTGCAAGGTGGAGTTCCACCTGGTGGGCACGTCGCATATGAGGCGGTGAGCGGGAAGGCCGAAGTTACGCTGTAGCGCAGACAGGCGAGCAGCAGCAGGATGTGAACGCCGGAAGCGCGAACAGACAGCCCGCACTTTATGCAGCAGCTCTGACATGTCGGGGTAGTTGCGAATGAACTTCTGCACCACCAAATTCAGCACATGCGCCAGGCAAGGGATGTGCGTCAAACCGGCTAGTCCCAGAGCTGCAACGAGATTTCGCCCATTATTGCACACCACCAGGCCGGGCTTGAGGCTCACCGGCAGCAACCACTCGTCGGTCTGTTGTTCTATACCCCGCCACAAATCCTGTGCGGTGTGGGGCCTGTCCCCCAAACATATAAGTTTCAGAATGGCCTGCTGACATTTACCCCGGGCTGTGCTGAAGTTGGTGGTGAAGGTGTGTGGCTGACTGGATGAGCAGGTGGAAGAAGAGGAGGAGGAAGCTTAGTAGGAGGAGGAGGCAACAGGAGGCAAAAAATGTTGCCCTGCGATCCTTGGCGGTGGAAGGACGTGCGCCAAACAGCTCTCCGCCTGGGGCCCAGCCGCCACTACATTTACCCAGTGTGCAGTTAGGGAGATATAGTGTCCCTGGCCGTGCTTACTGGTCCACGTATCTGTGGTTAGGTGGACCTTGCCACAGATGGCGTTGCGCAGTGCACACTTGATTTTATCGGATACTTGGTTGTGCAGGGAAGGCATGGCTCTCTTGGAGAAGTAGAGCCGGTGTCACGGCTGTATGTGAGCAACAAGAGCATACATAGTAAATAGAGCTACTGACCGGACCCAAACTAGGGAGGATAAAGGGTGACCCCTGTCAGACCCTCAAAGCTTTCCCTATGCTGCTAAGCACATGCCCGGATCCAAATGGTGGAACGAGGCATGCCCGCGTACCTAAGAATGATGACCACTGTAACCCCTACAATAGTGGAAGGGGCACGGCCACCGGTGCCCTGCTCAGTATATGGAGGGAACCGTGGTCGCCTCGGATCCAGTCAGAAAACAAACAGATACACTACAATGTCTGCACACTTAGCTGAAGGAGCTGCAGCAGCAGTGAAGACGGATCCAAAGACAGCTGGCAATATCCAGAGTACTTGCTGCAGCAGAACACAGGTCCAGTGAAATGATAGCATACTAGTGAAGATACTCAAGCAAGAGCTACAACTCAAATGAGAAATATAATCCACACCCTACAAAGGTGGAGGGGTGATTTAAAGGCAGAGAAATCAAACATAGGAGGAACATCTGGGAGGAAGGAAACAGAAAGTAAAGACCTCATCCCAGGGGTGGAGAAACAGAGCAGTGAGAACTCCTCCAAGCTCTAGTAGTGACATCATCACAGGGGTGGAGAAACAGAGCTGTGAGAACGTCTCAAAGCTCTGGTAGTGACAGTACCCCCCCCTCTACGGGTGGACTCCGGACACCCAGGACCCACCTTCTCAGGATGAGCCCTATGAAATGCCCTGATGAGGCGAGTGGCTTTAATGTCCGACACCGGAACCCACATCCTCTCCTCAGGACCATAACCCTTCCAATGAACGAGGTACTGAAGAGAACCGCGGACAATGCGAGAGTCCACAATTCTGGAAACCTCAAACTCCAGATTGCCATCAACCAAAATCGGAGGAGGAGGCAAAGAGGAGGGTACCGTGGGCTGGAC
The DNA here is from genome assembly GCF_905171765.1 of Bufo bufo. Taxonomy (NCBI): domain Eukaryota; kingdom Metazoa; phylum Chordata; class Amphibia; order Anura; family Bufonidae; genus Bufo; species Bufo bufo. The sequence continues at coordinate 282,357,614 of NC_053391.1, forward strand.
ATATGGTTTTAAGAGAGATCTGTGAAATACATTATGTATCTTCCAAACCCGTGAAAGATCAAGACGGAAGGCAACAGGATTGATGACTGACAAGATTTTATAAGGCCCAATAAACTTGGGACCCAATTTCCAGGAGGGAACCTTCAGTTTAATATTTCTTGTAGACAACCACACCAGATCACCCACATTCAGGTCCGGACCAGGCACACGTCTCTTATCAGACACACGCTTATACTTCTCACTAATCTTTCTAAGATTACTCTGAATCTTTTGCCAAATGGTAGACAAAGAGGAGGAAAATCTCTCCTCCTCAGGTAAACCAGAAAGAGCCCCTCCCGAGAATGTCCCAAACTGCGGATGGAACCCATATGCACCAAAGAATGGTGACTTATCAGAAGATTCCTGACGACGGTTGTTCAGAGCAAACTCAGCAAGAGGGAGAAATGAACACCAATCCTCCTGGTTCTCTGCCACAAAACAGCGCAAATATGTCTCCAGATTCTGATTGAGACGCTCAGTCTGACCATTCGACTGCGGGTGAAAAGCAGAAGAGAAGGACAGCCGAACCCCCAGGCGAGAACAGAAAGCCTTCCAGAATCTGGACACAAACTGCGTGCCTCTATCGGAAACAATATCAGAGGGAATGCCATGCAATTTAACAATATGGTCGACAAAAGCTTGCGCCAACATTTTAGCATTGGGTAAACCAGGGAAAGGTACGAAATGAGCCATCTTGCTAAAACGGTCCACCACCACCAGGATCACCGACTTCCCTGAGGAACGAGGAAGATCCGTGATAAAGTCCATGGACAGGTGTGTCCAAGGACGGGACGGTATGGGTAACGGGAGAAGGGAACCTGAAGGCCGTGAACGAGGGACCTTTGCGCGAGCGCACGTCTCACAAGCAGCCACAAAACCCTCCACCGACTTACGAAGAGCCGGCCACCAAAATCTCAGAGCAATGAGATCTACCGTGGCTCTACTCCCGGGGTGACCAGCAAGAACAGTATCATGATGCTCCTTGAAGAGTTTGTTACGTAGCTCAGGAGGCACAAACAACTTCCCAGAAGGACAACGGGCAGGTGCCTCAGTCTGGGCAGCCTGGACCTCGGCCTCCAAATCAGAATATAGAGCAGAAACAACTACCCCCTCCGCCAAAATGGGACCCGGGTCCTCGGAGTTTCCTCCTCCCGAAAAACAGCGAGAGAGAGCATCAGCCATTTTTGATCCCAGGGCGGAATGTAACAACAAAATTGAATCTGGAGAAGAACAGAGACCATCTGGCCTGTCTCGGATTCATACGCCTGGCCGACTCCAAGTATGCCAGATTCTTATGGTCGGTAAAAACGGTGATAGGGTGCCTGACCCCCTCCAACCAATGGCGCCATTCCTCGAAAGCCAACTTGATGGCCAACAACTCCCTATCTCCCACATCATAGTTTTTCTCTGCCGGGGAGAGTTTTTTAGAGAAAAAGGCACAGGGTCGCCATTTGGCAGGAGAAGGGCCCTGGGACAAAACCGCACCCACACCCACCTCGGAAGCATCCACCTCAACAATAAAAGGTAAGGAAACATCAGGATGCACCAAGACGGGAGCAGACGCAAAACTCTCTTTAATCTTAGAAAAAGCTGCAAGCGCCTCCTCCGACCAAGAGGAAAAATCCGCCCCCTTTTTTGTCATGTCAGTGAGGGGTTTGACAACAGAGGAATAATTCAAAATGAACTTTCTGTAATAGTTCGCAAAACCCAGAAAGCGCATCAATGCCTTCTGATTCTCAGGAAGCTCCCACTCAAGTACAGCACGGACCTTCTCCGGATCCATGCGAAAACCAGAAGCAGAGAGGAGAAAACCCAGAAATTGAATCTCCGATACCATAAAAAGACATTTCTCCAGCTTGGCGTACAATTTATTTTCCCGCAGAATCTGCAGAACCTGAAAAAGATGATCCTGATGGGTCTGAACATCAGGGGAAAAAATCAAAATATCATCAAGATACACCAATACAAATTTCCCCATTAAATGGTAGAAAATACTGTTAACAAAATGCTGAAAGACGGCCGGAGCATTCATCAAGCCGAAAGGCATAACGAGATTCTCGAAATGCCCGTTAGGGGTATTAAAGGCCGTTTTCCATTCATCCCCCTCTCTGACCTTGACCAGGTTGTTCGCGCCTCTCAAATCCAATTTGGAAAAAACCTTGGCCCCAACAATTTGGTTGAAGAGGTCCGGGATCAGAGGAAGGGGATAGGGATCGCGAATCGTGATACGGTTCAGCTCCCTAAAATCTAGGCAAGGTCTCAACAAAAAAAAAAACAGCGGCAACAGGTGATTTTGAGGGACGAATATGCCCCTTATCGAGACTCTCGGAGATATAGGTTCGCATTGCGATTCTTTCCGGTTGTGAGAGATTGTAGAGGCGTGCTTTTGGCAGCTTGGCGCCGGGAATGAGGTTAATGGGACAGTCAAACTCCCGGTGAGGAGGTAGCTCCTGAACACCACTCTCGGAAAACACGTCCGAGAAATCAGAGAGAAATGATGGCACAGTTTTAGTAGACACCTCTGCAAAAGTCGCTGTGAGACAATTCTCTCTACAAAAGTCACTCCACTCATTTATTTGCCTTCCTTGCCAATCAATAGTGGGGTTATGTCTAGTGAGCCAGGGTAACCCCAAAACTAGAGGAGAAGGCAATCCGTTAAGGACAAAACAAGATATATCCTCCACATGAGTGTCACCTACAGCTAACCGGATATTGTGAACAATGCCCTTCAGAGATCTCTGTGAGAGTGGAGCAGAGTCAATAGCAAAAACAGGTATATCCTTTTCTAATGTGCAAACCTGAAAACCATGCATGGCTACAAATTGAGTGTCAATAAGATTGACGGCCGCTCCACTATCGACAAAAATCTCACAAGAAATGACTTTGCTCTCTACCGCCACCCTGGCAGACAGGAGAAAACGGGAACTGCAGGTCAGAGGAAAAGCATCAATTCCTACATCAACTTTGCCCAAAGTAGCAGATGAAGCAGAGTTTGATGATTTACCTTTTGAGGTTTTTCTCTTATTATCGCTCTTAGTACAGTTCAAGAATCTCCTAGACGGACAAACATTTGCCAAATGACCTATGCCCCCACAACAAAAAGACACCATACTCTGAGGACTAAATCCTCTTTTATCAGGGGCAAGTCGACCTAGCTGCATGGGCTCCTCCTCAGAGGGGACCGAGACAGGATAAGGCCCCTGCACACTGAATGAGTCCGCACCACTGCCCCTAGACTGACAATGGCTGGACAGAGAGGTCTCGTTTCTTTCTCTTAGACGCCTGTCAAGGCGTACCGCCAATGACATGGCAGACTCTAAGGACGTTGGTCTCTCATGGAAAGCAAACGCATCTTTCAATCTCTCTGAGAGACCATGACAGAACTGACTCCGGAGTGCCGCATAATTCCAACCTGAATCAGCTGCCCATCTCCGAAATTCAGAACAATAAAGCTCCGCAGACAGTTTGTTCTGGCATAAAAAACGTAAGTTAGATTCGGCCAGAGCAACACGATCCGGGTCATCATATATCCGCCCCAGGGCCACAAAAAATCTTTCCACGGATCGAAGGGAGTGATCCCCTGATGGCAGCGAAAAAGCCCAAGTCTGAGCATTACCCCTGAGCAGGGAGATGACAATCCTCACCCTCTGCTCCTCATTACCAGAGGAATGGGGACACAAGCAAAAATAGAGTTTGCATGCCTCTCTGAAGCGAACAAAATTCTCACTGCCCCCGGAGAACGTTTCCGGAAGTGAGACCTTTGGCTCGCAACAGACTCCATGGGCCGGAGCAGAGCCCAATGCTTGAAGCTGAGTCATAGATTGACGGAGATCCGCTACCTCCAAAGAAAGACCATGCATGCGGTCAACCAGGCCAGAAAGCGGATCCATGTCAAAAAAGACGGTTTTGGTGGATTATAATGTCATGGCTGTATGTGAGCAACAAGAGCATACACAGCAAATAGAGCTACTGACCGGACCCAAACTAGGGAGGATAAAGGGTGACCCCTGTCAGACCCTCAAAGCTCTCCCTATGCTGCTAAGCACATGCCCGGATCCAAATGGTGGAACGAGGCATGCCCACGTACCTAAGACTGATGACCACTGTAACCCCTACAATAGTGGAAGGGGCACGGCCACCATTGCCCTGCTCAGTATATGGAGGGAACCGTGGTCGCCTCGGATCCAGTCAGAAAACAAACAGATACACTACAATGTCTGCACACTTAGCTGAAGGAGCTGCAGCAGCAGTGAAGACGGATCCAAAGACAGCTGGCAATAACCAGAGTACTTGCTGCAGCAGAACACAGGTCCAGTGAAATTATAGCATACTAGTGAATATACTCAAGCAAGAGCTACAACTCAAATGAGAAATATAATCCACACCCTACAAAGGAGGAGGGGTGATTTAAAGGCAGAGAAATCAAACATAAGAGGAACAGCTGGGAGGAAGGAAACAGAAAGTAAAGACCTCATCCCAGGGGCGGAGAAACAGAGCAGTGAGAACTCCTCCAAGCTCTAGTAGTGACATCATCACAGGGGTGGAGAAACAGAGCTGTGAGAACGTCTCAAAGCTCTGGTAGTGACAGCCGGCTGGGAACAACATACTGTGGGACAGCAAGCGACATGAGCTGTTTGAAGCTGTCTGTGTCCACCAGCCTGAATGACAGCATTTCATAGGCCAGTAGTTTAGAAATGCTGGCATTAAGGGCCAGGGATCGAGGGTGGCTAGGTGGGAATTTACGCTTTCTCTCAAATGTTTGTGAGATGGAGAGCTGAACGCTGCCGTGTGACATGGTTGAGATGCTTGGTGACGCAGGTGGTGGTGTTGGTGGTACAGCCCATGTTTGCTGGGCGGCAGGTGACAACGTTCCTCCAGAGGCGGAGGAAGAGGCCGAGGCGGCAGCAGCAGAAGAGGCCGAGGCGGTAGCAGCAGAAGAGGTAGCAGGGGGAGCCTGAGTGACTTCCTTGTTTTTAAGGTGTTTACTCCACTGCAGTTTATGCTTTGCATGCAGGTGCCTGTTCATGCAGGTTGTGCTAAGATTCAGAAAGTTAATGCCTCGCTTCAGGCTCTGATGGCACAGCGTGCAAACCACTCGGGTCTTGTCGTCAGCACATTGTTTGAAGAAGTGCCATGCCAAGGAACTCCTTGAAGCTGCCTTTGGGGTGCTCGGTCCCAGATGGCGGCGGTCAGTAGCAGGCGGAGTCTCTTGACGGCGGGTGTTCTGCTTTTGCCCACTGCTCCCTCTTTGTCTTTTGCTACGCTGTTGGCTCGGTCTCACCACTGCCTCTTCCTCCAAACTGTGAAAGTCAGTGGCACGACCTTCATTCCATGTGGGGTCTAGAACCTCATCGTCCCCTGCATCGTCTTCCACCCAGTCTTGATCCCTGACCTATTGTTCAGTCTGCACACTGCAGAAAGACGCAGCAGTTGGCACCTGTGTTTCGTCATCATCAGAGACGTGCTGAGGTGGTATTCCCATGTCCTCATCATCAGGAAACATAAGTGGTTGTGCGTTAGTGCATTCTATCTCTTCCACCCCTGGGGAAGGGCTAGGTGGATGCCCTTGGGAAACCCTGCCAGCAGAGTCTTCAAACAGCATAAGAGACTGCTGCATAACTTGAGGCTCAGACAGTTTCCCTGATATGCATGGGGGTGATGTGACAGACTGATGGGCTTGGTTTTCATGCGCCATCTGTGCGCTTTCTGCAGAAGACTGGGTGGGAGATAATGTGAACGTGCTGGATGCACTGTCGGCCACCCAATTGACTAATGCCTGTACCTGCTCAGGCCTTACCATCCTTAGAACGGCATTGGGCCCCACCAAATATCGCTGTAAATTCTGCTGGCTACTGGGACCCGAGGTAGTTGGTTCACTAGGACGTGTGGCTGTGGCAGAATGGCCACGTCCTCTCCCAGCACCAGAGGGTCCACTAACACCACCACGACCATGTCCGCGTCCGCGTCCCTTACTAGATGTTTTCCTCATTGTTACCGTTCACCACAATAAGAAAAATCTTTTTTGGCCCAATGTATTGAATTCAAATTCAGGCCTTTTTTTACAGACACCTAACACTATCTGGCTATCTATTTAGGTACCGTATTACACTAATACAGGCACAGCAGTAATGACAGATTTAGCTGAATATAAATTTGAGGCCTATTATGTAGGCGCTGGGTGACAGGTATACGTTTACGGACAGAATTAGACTTGGATATGCACAGTAGCGTGTGTGTGAAGTTATTGAGAATGACCCTATCAGCACCTAGAATCTAATATACCCTTTTAGGGATAGATTTAAAGTAGGCCTGATACAGCAGAAACCACTAATTTAGAAAAATGCTAGGTTGGGAATTGTATTTCAACCCAGAACAAAAACTGTGCTTTGACGGACACAAAATAACTTGAGCAGCTACAGCAATAGCCACAGATTTTGCTGAATATAAATTTGAGGCCTATTATTTAGGCGCTGGGTGACAGGTATACGTTTACGGACAGAATTAGACTTGGATATGCACAGTAGCGTGTGTGTGAAGTTATTGAGAATGACCCTATCAGCACCTTGAATCTAATATACCCTTTTAGGGATAGATTTAAAGTAGGCCTGATACAGCAGAAACCACTAATTTAGAAAATTGCTAGGTTGGGAATTGTATTTCAACCCAGAACAAAAACTGTGCTTTGACGGACACAAAATAACTTGAGCAGCTACAGCAATAGCCACAGATTTAGCTGAATATAAATTTGAGGCCTATTATTTAGGCGCTGGGTGACAGGTATACGTTTATGGACAGAATTAGACTTGGATATGCACAGTAGCGTGTGTGTGAAGTTATTGAGAATGACCCTATCAGCACCTTGAATCTAATATACCTTTTTAGGGATAGATTTAAAGTAGGCCTGATACAGCAGAAACCACTAATTTAGAAAATTGCTAGGTTGGGAATTGTATTTCAACCCAGAACAAAAACTGTGCTTTGACGGACACAAAATAACTTGAGCAGCTACAGCAATAGCCACAGATTTTGCTGAATATAAATTTGAGGCCTATTATTTAGGCGCTGGGTGACAGGTATACGTTTACGGACAGAATTAGACTTGGATATGCACAGTAGCGTGTGTGTGAAGTTATTGAGAATGACCCTATCAGCACCTTGAATCTAATATACCCTTTTAGGGATAGATTTAAAGTAGGCCTGATACAGCAGAAACCACTAATTTAGAAAATTGCTAGGTTGGGAATTGTATTTCAACCCAGAACAAAAACTGTGCTTTGACGGACACAAAATAACTTGAGCAGCTACAGCAATAGCCACAGATTTAGCTGAATATAAATTTGAGGCCTATTATTTAGGCGCTGGGTGACAGGTATACGTTTACGGACAGAATTAGACTTGGATATGCACAGTAGCGTGTGTGTGAAGTTATTGAGAATGACCCTATCAGCACCTTGAATCTAATATACCCTTTTAGGGATAGATTTAAAGTAGGCCTGATACAGCAGAAACCACTAATTTAGAAAATTGCTAGGTTGGGAATTGTATTTCAACCCAGAACAAAAACTGTGCTTTGACGGACACAAAATAACTTGAGCAGCTACAGCAATAGCCACAGATTTAGCTGAATATAAATTTGAGGCCTATTATTTAGGTGCTGGGTGACAGGTATACGTTTACTGACAGAATTAGACTTGGATATGCACAGTAGCGTGTGTGTGAAGTTATTGAGAATGACCCTATCAGCACCTTCAATCTAATATACCCTTTTAGGGATAGATTTAAATAACCACACTATTGATGGTTAAATGGACTTGGTGGCAGCTTGCCCCTGATGTAGGATATAGCCAAAAAATAACCACACTATTGATGGTTAAATGGACTTGGTGGCAGCTTGCCCCTGATGTAGGATATAGCCAAAAAATAACCACACTATTGATGGTTAAATGGACTTGGTGGCAGCTTGCCCTTGATGTAGGATATAGCCAAAAAATAACCACACTATTGATGGTTAAATGGACTTGGTGACAGCTTGCCCCTGATGTAGGATATAGCAAAAAATAACCACACTATTGATGGTTAAATGGACTTGGTGGCAGCTTGTGCTGGCGCACCACAAGCCACAAAATGGCCGCCGATCACCCCAGAAAAATGTGACTGAAAAACGCTCTGGGCAGCCTAAAAACAGTGAGCAATTGAATAGCAGCAGTTCAATGATCTACAGCTGTAGATCGATCACTGTCTTAAGTGTTTTGGAGGAGTTAATCACTGCCTAATCTCGCCCTAACGTCGCAGCTGCAACCTCTCCCTACGCTTGTATCAGCAGAGTGACGTGCAGCGCTACGTGACCCAAGCTTATATAGAGGCTGGGTCACATGCTGCACTGGCCAATCACAGCCATGCCAATAGTAGGCATGGCTGTGATGGCCTCTTGGGGCAAGTAGTATGACGCTTGTTGATTGGCTGCTTTGCAGCCTTTCAAAAAGCGCAAAGAAAGCGCCGAACACCGAACCCAAACCCGGACTTTTACGAAAATGTTCGGGTCCGTGTCACGGACACCCCAAAATTCGGTACGGACCCGAACTATACAGTTCGGGTTCGCTCATCCCTAATAGTGAACTGTAATTCCAGATAGATTTAATTAAGAAACTGATGAAATTGTAAAAGTGTGTCAATGGATCCCAACCAGATGAAGAAGACATCATCTATATATCGTTTCCATAGACGGCTAAATTGTTGGAAAAGTGGGTTTAGATAGATATGTGACTCCTCTACATCTGTCATGTAACTGTTAGCATATGGGGGGGCTACATTAGACCCCATTGCCGTTCCTTGTATCTGCATATAATAGGTGTCTTGGAAGAGGAAAAAATTATTATGTAGGACAAGAGTCAAAAGGTCCATGCTGAGTGAGATGACGTCTTTGTCTATCTGGTTGTTCTGAAGCAGCTTGTGTACTGCGGAAATTCCTTTGGGGTGTTGTATCGACGTATATAAGCTTGTGACGTCCCACGGCACTAAAAGAGTGTCTGGGGAGAGTGTTTCTAGACCGTGGATGATTGTGAGAAAGGATGTGGTATCAAGGAGGAAGGACTTAGTATTTCTGATCAGCGGGGTGAGTATTTTTTCAAGAAATATAGCTAAAGGAGACAACAGTGAGTCCGTTAAAGGCTACTATTGGTCTTCCTGGTGGGTTGGTCAGATCTTTATGAATTTTGGGAAGTATGTAAAATACTGGAGTGATGGGGTGAGATTTTGTTAAAAAGGTAACTGTTTTTGTGTCAATGATGTTGTTAGTTTGATAATGTTTTAAAACGTCCTGTATTTTTTTAGTGATTAAGGATGATGGATTACTGTTTAGAATTTTGTATACTGTAGTATCTTGAAGTTGACGTTGAATCTCAGCAATATATCTTGTTTTATCCATTATCACTAATGCACCCCCTTTGTCTGCTGGTTTGACTATTATTTGTTTAGACCCCATTGCCGTTCCTTGTATCTGCATATAATAGGTGTCTTGGAAGAGGAAAAAATTATTATGTAGGACAAGAGTCAAAAGGTCCATGCTGAGTGAGATGACGTCTTTGTCTATCTGGTTGTTCTGAAGCAGCTTGTGTACTGCGGAAATTCCTTTGGGGTGTTGTATCGACGTATATAAGCTTGTGACGTCCCACGGCACTAAAAGAGTGTCTGGGGAGAGTGTTTCTAGACCGTGGATGATTGTGAGAAAGGATGTGGTATCAAGGAGGAAGGACTTAGTATTTCTGATCAGCGGGGTGAGTATTTTTTCAAGAAATATAGCTAAAGGAGACAACAGTGAGTCCGTTAAAGGCTACTATTGGTCTTCCTGGTGGGTTGGTCAGATCTTTATGAATTTTGGGAAGTATGTAAAATACTGGAGTGATGGGGTGAGATTTTGTTAAAAAGGTAACTGTTTTTGTGTCAATGATGTTGTTAGTTTGATAATGTTTTAAAACGTCCTGTATTTTTTAGTGATTAAGGATGATGGATTACTGTTTAGAATTTTGTATACTGTAGTATCTTGAAGTTGACGTTGAATCTCAGCAATATATCTTGTTTTATCCATTATCACTAATGCACCCCCTTTGTCTGCTGGTTTGACTATTATTTGTTTTGACTTTTTTTAAGGTGGTAAGTGCTTGTCTTTCTACGTTATCAATGTTGTTTTTATATTTATATCTCCCTTTTCGGACATCCTGTTTAAATGTCTCTACTTCTTTTTGCACTAGCTCAATAAATATTTCAATAGCAGAATGTGTTTTTGGCGGTATAAAGGTACTCTTGTTACGCAACCCTAACTGGGTAATGGAGATCTTTGTGGAAACCTCCTGTGTAGTATCTGACATAGTTTTTGAGAAATGCGCTTTTAAGCGTACATTTCTAAAAAAGTCCAGCTGAAAGGTATCCAGATGATATGAAGGGCAGAAGGATAACCCTTTCTGCAGCAGCTCCAATTCAGCTGGACTTAACAGTTCCGATGAGATATTGATCACTAATGAATGTGTTTTCTAATCTAATGTTACTACCGGTGATCTGGTGATCCTGGTGGTGTTCAGGTTCGTGTTGACTTCTCCGACTCTGCTTCCTTGATTGGTACCTCGTGTTTTCCGGAACCCGCGGTTTGGTTGTCTTGATTGTTCATTGCTAGAAATGGACATCTGTGAGTCTCTAGATGAGGATCTGTCTCTAGTGCGTTGGTTTCGCTCCGACCAGTTGTAGACGTTATTATTTCTGTAATCATCACAATCCCGTAGGAATTTCTTCCTTTTGGTTGTTTCAATTTCCTTTCTGGCTGTCATTAGGGTTGAAGAGATTTTGTCTTGGAGCTTTTTGTATTCCTCAGAGGATATAATTGCTTGTAGTTGAAGTTCAATGGAATGGATCTTCATTTTCGTATCTGTTATCGCTGTTTGTAGGTATTTGAGGGTAACTGTCATTAGGTCAAATGAGCACTTATTTAAGATTTGCTCGAATCGTGTGCAATATTCTTTATTTTCTCTGAAAAAGGTTGGTTTGATTCTCATTCTTAATCCCCTTGGGATTCGTTGTGTTTTTATGTACTCCGCAAAAGTTACGCTGTGGAGTTCGTAACTCTGGAGTCTCCTTGATTCCTTTTCAAGGTCTCTTGTCTGGAGATCCGCCACTGGGGTTTGAAGGAACTCATTTGCCAAGGTTACTTGGGATAAGACTGTGGATATCTCTTCCTCAGTGTAAGACAAGGTGTTGTCTGTCATCTATACTATATGCTAACTATATGCGTTTATGTAACCTCTTGCCTGATTGTGACGTCAAAAATATTAATTCTGGATAAACATTTATTGCATATTGTGGACGATGAAACTATGGTTCAGTTGTTTTTACAGAATTATGATGATAAATGTTGTAAGAGACAGTTGACTTCTGCGTTGCCAGTATATATATATTGCCGTAGTTTATTCATCTCCATCGTTATTCTTACAAATACTAATATTTTATGCTTTTCACAATTCCCTTAGGTATCCTAAATAGATCCCATAGGACCATGCCGCAGGAGGTATCCTTTTTCAATATTTCTTTTCTGCTCCTTAGATAATACTATTACTGTGTTATTCTGTTTTATTCCCTGTCTAGTGCGCTCCGCCGGCGTCACTTCCGGTCTTTGGAGCGCACATACCCGTCACTTCCTGTCAATTGGAACGCATTTGCGTTCCACCGCCTTCTCTTCCCTTCTATGGAACGCACGCCGGCGCCGCCTCCCTCTCCTGATGCAGCCGACATACCAGTCCCGCCAGCATGATAAAAAGAGGGACTGGAGCAGGATATTCATCATGACAGATGTACCTTTTGGTGGCCGGAGCGCTCCATACACTGCTGATCATTCTTTTCCCTTCTACCCCTGGCGGCATAGGTAAGAGAATATAACATCCACTACTCCTTCTGGCTTACTTAGGATGAAAATGTAACAATGCAAATAGATCTTGAATAGTGTATATGAGTGATGCTAAGTATTCATATGATACATTTACTTCAGATGTCAAGCTATTTATAGGTGATATGAGAAAAGTAGATCTACGGTGGATTTTTTCCTGTTCCTTATAACTTTTTTAACAGATACTGTCACAACGTATCAATCAGCGCACATCAGTTATATCAAAGAAACTGCTAATGCTTGCAACTTATGCACTTTATTCGCAATGTTAAACAAAAAAGCAGACAATTTTGTTTATATGCATTCATTTATGCCTAGATTGGAATTATGTCAGCATAATGTAGACATATGGCAAATGTTATTTTTTTTTGTAACTATTTTGTGAGGTATCAATATCTGTCTTAAAATCTGAGAAATTCAAATGCAATTTTTTATTTTTTTTTTAGAAATAGGAAGAACCTAAATTTATGACTGACAAGAAGTATGATGTGTCATAAAAACTATTGGATTGGCTTGGATAAGTAAAAACATTTCAAAGTTATTACCACATAAAGTGACATACCATATTTGAAAATTTAGGGCTCATACACATGTCTGTATGTATTCTGAAGTCCGCAAAAAATGGATCCTCAAAAAATACGGATGACGTCCGTGTGCATTCCGTATTTTGCAGGTCGGAACAGCTGGCCCCCAATAGAACAGTACTATCCTTATCCATGAACGCGGACAATTGGACATGTTCTATTTTTTTGCAGAACGGACATACTTGCATATGAAAACAGAATGCACACGGAGTAACTTCTTCTTTTTTGCGGACCCATTCAAATGAATGGGCCCGCATACGGTCTGCTAAAAAAACGGATTGGACACTTAAAAAAAATGTGTTCGTGTGCATGAGCCCTTAGGATGTGTCAGGAGAGTGGAAAATGGAAGGGGTTAATGTGACAGAGTGGTAAAAATAAGGCAAGAAGAAAGTCAATCAATTCCCTTAACCTCTTGCCGGACACGTAACGCCGAAAGGTGTCCGGGCGGCGGCAGTCTCAGTGACGCCTATTGGCGTCATCTCGTGAGAGCCGAGATTTCGCGTGAACGCGCATGCGCGTGCGTTCACAGCGGGGCGCATCTGAGAAGTTGATCTACAGCCTGCCAGCGATGATTTTTTTAACATCAGAAAGGTATATTAGACGCTGTTTTGTTAACAGCGTCTAATATACCTGCTACCTGGTCCCTTTTGCTTGGATCGACCACCAGAGGACACAGGCAGCTCTGTAAGTAGCACCAATCACCACACTACACTACACCCCCCTCCATGTCACTTATTAACCCCTTATTAACCCCTGATCACCCCATATAGACTCCCTGATCACCCCCTGTCATTGATCACCCCCCTGTAAGGCTCCATTCAGACGTCCGTATGTGTTTTGCAGATCCACGGATCCGCAAAACACGGACACCGGCAATGTGCTTTCCGCATTTTGCGGATCCGCACATTGCCAGAACTATATAGAAAATGCCTTTTCTTGTCCGCAATTGTGGACAAGAATAGGACATGTTCTATATTTTTGCGGAACGGAAGTGCGGACCCGGAAGTGCAGATCCACAATTCCGGATCCGAGCAGGACAAAGTCTGTCCCCATAGAAATGAATGGGTCCGCAATTCCGTTCCGCAAAATGCGGAACAGAATTGCGGACGTGTGAATGGGTCCCTTATCACCGCCAGTTAGTTAGCTACTTGTTCGGTAGTTAGTGCCCAGCCCACCGCAACGCAGTCACTAATTAGTCGCTGCTTAGCGTCATCGCTGTCGCTAATCAGCACTAGTACTATATAGTATCTGTAAGTGATCAAGACTGATCGCAATTAGATCTATATCAGTACATTAGGGTCACCTTAGGCTCTACAAAAAACGCAGTGTTCGCCTGATCAGGCCTGATCTTGTGCGCACACTTGCGTTCAGTCCACCCCACCGCAGTGACAGAATTTTTTAATATTTTTTTTTGATAACTGCAAAAACAACGTAAAATCGCTGCGGCGCTATAAAGATCACTTTTGAGGGGCATGGCGAGTTCATAGAAGATTTATTTTTTTGCCACAAGTTAGCGGAAATAGTTATTTTTTTGTTTTTTCTTACAAAGTCTTATATTCCACTAACTTGTAACAAAAAATAAAATCTTACATGAACTCACCATACCCCTCACAGAATCCAAATGCGTAAAAATGCCCTGTGAAATCCTAAAGGTACTCATTGGAATTTGGGCCCCTTTGCGCATCTTGGCTGCAAAAAAGTGTCACACATGTGGTATCGCCGTACTCAGAAGAAGTAGGGCAATGTGTTTTGGGGTTTATTTTTACATATACCCATGCTGGGTGAGAGAAATATCTCTGTAAATGACAACTTTTAAAAAAAAATTATACAAAGTTGTAATTTTACAGAGATATTTCTCTCACCCAGCATGGGTATATGTAAAAATACACCCCAAAACACATTGTCCTACTTCTTCTGAGTATGACGATACCACATGTGTGACACTTTTTTGCAGCCTAGGTGCGTAAAGGGGCCGAAAGTCCAACGAGTACCTTTAGGCTTTACAGGGTTGCTCACAATTTAGCCCCTCCCAAAATGCCAGAACAGTAAACACACCCCACAAATGACCCCATTTCCGAAAGTAGACACCCCAAGGTATTCACTGAGGGGCATAGTGAGTCCGTGGGAGATTTTTTATTTTTTTGCCAGAAGTTAGCAGAAATGGAAACTTTATTATTTTTTTTTTATTCCTCAGAAAGTGTCATTTTCCACTAACTTGTGAAAAAAATTAAAATCATACATGAACTCAACATGCCCCTCCGCGAATACTTTGGGGTGTCTTCTTTCTAAAATTGGGTCATTTGGGGGTTATTTATACTATCCTGGCATTCTAGCACCTCAAGAAACATGACAGGTGCTCAGAAAGTCAGAGCTGCTTCAAAATGTGGAAATTCACATTTTTGTACCATAGTTTGTAAACGCTATAACTTTTGCACAAACCAATAAATATACATGTAGCACAATAAATTCTGACACAAACTTGTATAGAAATATAATTATATTTGAACAATTTTACCAGAAAAAGTTAAAAATACACTTTTTTTGAGAAAATTGCGGTCTATTTTGATTATTATCAGAAAAACGAAAAATCTCAGCAGCAATCAAATACCACCAAAAGAAAGCTGTATTTGTGAGAAGAAAAGGAGGTAAAATTCATTTGGGTGCCAAGTTGCATGAACGAGCAATAAACCGTTAAAGTTGTGAAGTGCCGATTTGTAAAAAAAGGGCCTGGTCACTAGGGGGGTATAAACCTGTGGTCCTTAAGTGGTTAAAGTCACATTCTAAACGCAAATTCTTGTAAAAAAAATAAATAAAAAAAAACCTGTGCAGTGAACAAAATAAGACAGGCAGGATAAGCAGATTAATTTATAATACAACTATGAGATATAACAAGCAGATTTTTCTTTATTTTTGCTTCACAGTTGATTATATCATCATGCAATTTGGTCGCATAGCAGATGATGCATTTACCATGGACTTTAAATACCCCATGTGCGCAGTTCAAGCATTTGCAATTGCACTATCTAGCTTTGATGGAAAGTTAGCATGCGAGTGATGTATCCAAGGATTTCAATTGGATTATGTCTATTATCAATACATGAAAAAAAATATTTATAAAATAAAAAGGAACACTAAATGTCTCATTTTTTTTGTATGTATCTGCTTCAGATCTTATAAAGTCAACACTTAAATAAAAATCTAAACCACCTAGTTTTATTTATTTATTTTGAATTTGGATTCTACTGTTCCTCCCCATATAAATGTAATGTATGGACAATGCTATTAAGAGTGTTTATTGTGCAATAGTGTTTTAAAGGGTTAACTTTGGATTGTGTTACAAAAATGAATCTATCACCTGACCATTCAGTGAAATAAGTGATTTTACCACGATTTAGCAGATATAGCAAATAACCAAAGCAATATGATAATGTACTTAAGTGAAAATAGATAAATAAAACATTTAAAAAAGGCATACAGAAGAAAGAAAAATATCACTTTGCTTCGTCTCGTCAATGGGTCAGTTCATATGGTGCGTGCCCTACCTAGGATCAATCTTCAACCATAGACAATAGCAAGCTAACAAGACATCTTGTGTCAAAAAACTGCCCAGAATGATGCACTGACTTTTTATACCCTTGCCCAGTCCAATTCATCCTTATAGACAATATTAGAACAAAGGAATATGGAGTGCGCAAACTGTTATCTAGTACAGTTTTGTACCAAGACCTAAGACTGGGGGGTTGGAAGTTTAGCAAACTATATGTCTCTTAACAAGTCTTCTTTTTTGAGGCTGGGAGCTTATCAAATTATGGGTCTCTTAACCAGTCTATGCTGGTGTTGGGGCTGGGATAGCTATGTGTCTGCGAAACAAAAGATTAACCCTTTCAGGTACAGCAAGTTTCAACCCACAAGGAAAAGTCTAAAATAACCTTTCTATATACAGTACATTCCACCCCTAGATCTTCACTTTTACTTCATTCCAACTAATGGTAGATCTTTGCAATTGGAAAACTTTACCTTACCAATTTGATTACAACAGCATAGACAGACACAGAAAAGTGAATACAAAGTAAGAATAAGATATAGAATATATGCTATAGTTTGTAATAGACTTCCTACCAAACCAAATATACAGTTAAACCAATTGGTAGGGCTAAGTTTCTGTAACCATTCAGGTAGGGTGCTTTGTTGATGTTTCCTGAAATCATTTTTTTCAAGGTTTCAGCTACATTATTGTCAATCACCTTTTGCATATCAGTATAGTTAGATATAAAATGAAAACAAGAGGGACCTACCACAATGAGAAATCCACCAATACTTTCAGTCAGATAGTCGAGTACAATGGTGGTCTGAGCAGCTTGACAGTGTAACATCTACAATTATTTCCCAATATCTATGAATGTTTGGTCATAAATCTCAGCGATGTTATTGTTTAATTGAGCCTAATTTTGTATCTAATTATAATTCAGAGTACCTGTGGCCACACAGGTAAGATCTAAAACAACAAAAAATTCATAGGCATTGGATTCAGATATCAGGTTTTTTTTGTACTTTTTGGGAATAATGTAAACATTAGTTAAGACTTTGCATATATAACAAATTCCCCATGATTTATTAAGCAACCATGTGTAGGCATATTTATCACATATCCATTACAAATCTCAAGGCCAGATTATTTTTGCTTAGGTTGTACGAAAAAACACAATTTTTTATTATACTCAATATAGTATTTTACAGACATTAAGTTTATGAGTACAGATGACGGAATCAAAGTTGACCAAGTGGAATTCGATCCAAATAACTGGAAAAATTCAATTGATCCCAAGTCGAATTTTCTCATGCTTCGTGGTAACAAATTGTATTTTTTCTAAAATGGCTGCTGCACATGTTCGAAAGAGGAAGTAAGTAACCCAGGAATGAGAAATTACCCATAATGCCATGCAGATAGCCAATCAGAAGAGAGCCAGCCCCTGTGATGTCACAGCCTTATAAACAGTCTCCTCCTGCCCGGTCTCTGCCATTTTCCAGTGAACTTAGTGCAGGGAGAGGTGTTACAGGCACTAGGGACAGTTTTTAGGAGATAATTTATTAACAAAAAATTACTATTAAGCAGTTCAGGGACAGATTATTCATAGTGTAGGGATATAATAGGGAGGCATTATCCACACTGTTGGGAGAGAGCAGGGGGCAATTGAACGGTGTAAAGACAGGCTAATAGGAATTATTCTATTACACCTTGCTACACTAATTGGGGTTAAAAAGTGTTCTAATATTACAGATTTTAGGCGGTTCTCATTCTTTCATACTTTCAATAATTCCAGTAATCCTTGATTCTGTTACTGGGGTGAAACTGTTGTCTGATACTACAGAATTTGGGGGGCTCACGTTCTTTTATATGTAATTCAATACGTTAATCCTTGATTGTGTAATTTTATTATACATAAGTATATACGTTAATCCCTAATTGTATAATTTGAGTGAAATAGCGGTCTTATACTACAAGTTTTGAGGTGCTTGATATATTTTTTTTATATATAATTACATATATTCATCCTTGATTCTGGGATGAATATGCAGCCTGACACTACACATTTTTTTTTTTTTTGTAAATTCTTTATTTATGAATATTTTTCATAACAATAAGAAAGGTATGACAAGTACATAATGACAAAAGTATATAAGGCACTGAATTAAGCAGCTTGAAATCTGGGTGAGCAGTCCCCACACGAATGGACATAAGTATAAAACAGAAGGAGAAGGGTCATATACCTTTTATGAGTCTAGGCATAAAACGTAGTATCTAGGTAATTTATATACGACCCCTTTCCTCTCCAATCCAGATACAGAGGAACATATTAGATAAATCAATTGCCTGCTAATTACGAGGATCAAAAGTACTGTCAGAACAGTAAAGGACAATATAAACAAAAAACACAGTAAACGGATGGGTCTGTATTAGGTTTAGTAATCCGGGAGCACCTTTATAATGCAGAAAACATAGTGAGTAAGTAAAATGAGGGATCTGTTGGATACTAGATTAACATTGACAAGGGCCTATTATTTTAGTAAATGGACACTGAAAGTATTAAGTGTATAGGGAATGTAAGAGGATTGTAGTCTTCTCTACAAAAATGGTCTGTATAGGTCAGGTCAGAAAGGTGCGAGTGAGAGCGAATGCACAACTTCTTTAATATAAGTGTAAGGAACTTAAGTTCCCTGATAAGTTCCATTAAAGTCCAGCCATGGTTGCCAAATCTTTAGAAATGTAAGTCTATTACTTTTTTCCCAACTAGTTTTCTCTATCCATTCTTTAATGGTGGGGGGGTCTGAGTTCCTCCACTTGGTAGGGATAATATATTTAGCTGCAGCTATCATGTGTGTGGCCAAATTATTAGCAGAGGGCTTGAACTTCTTCTGGGGCAGCCACAGTAATATAAGAGCAGGGGTCAGGGAAATCTTTGAATTACATACTCTGTTGATAATTCTCTCAACTGCAGACCAAAAACTCAAGACTTTCCTACATGACCACCAAATATGGGTAATGGAACCTCTTTCTTCTTGGCATCTCTAGCACTTGTCAGAAGGCGAGAGGTGGGCTCTGTAAAGAAAGTCTGGGGTCTTGTACCACCTTGATAATATTTTGTAGGAGTTTTCCTGAATGCGTATGCATCTGGAGAAGCCATGGGAGTGTTGTAATATAGTTTTAACCTCATCATCTGCCAGGGAAGTCTGTAGTTCCCTTTCCCATGCCCTCAAGTATATGGGTATTTCAGTTGAAGAGTTCAGGATTAGTTAGGAATAAAGTTTTGAGAGAGTTTTAGGGGGAGGATTTGGCATTAGAGTATAGTTTTCTAGCCATGTGGGATCATTATGGGGCACTACACCGATCTTCTTAAATTTTTTGCAACATAATTCAAAATCTAATTCCATTAATCTGGACCATAGATGACTAGGTATATGGGTTTGGGCTAATTTCAAGAATTCTGATAGATCAGTGGCTTTAATCAGGTCAGATACCTTGAGTACATTTAGGTACCTCCAAGCTCCATGAAAGTCACCTCCACCTTTATTGAGGTAAAACGGGAGAACAGATAAGGGAGCTATGGGGGAAAGTTTGTTTGTGGACATTGATAGGGCTTCGGTACTGTCACATACCTGAAACATACCTCGTGTTAGGGCACTTAGAGAGGTTTTCCTTTTTTTGGTAGGTGCTTGAACCCATAGTCGGTGAAGAGCATTATCTCCAAGTAAAGCTTTCTCCAAATCAACGTGTAGGGCTTTATTGTGAGGTCTGGACATTTCAATCCACCTCTCTAACTGTATAGCGTGGAGGTAAGTTTTTAAGTCTGGAAGGGACAGTCCACCTTTGTTATGTTTTCTAATAAGAAGAGAGTAAGCCAGGCGTGGTTTTTTGTTGGACCATAAAAAACTACTGAATAAACTCCGGAATTCAGAAATGTATTTGTTTGACAATGGTATAGGCAGACTTCTCAAGGTATAGAGGATTTGCGGCAGGACATATGTGGATAATAGGTTTTTCTTACCTAACCATGAAAGGAAGGGAAGCTTAATGGATGCCAGATAAGATTTAACCTTGTCAAATAAAGGGACATAATTAAGTTTAAACAGGGATGAGGGGTTTGCTGGGATCATGATCCCCAAGTGTTTAATAGCCTCTCTCGGCCATTGAAAGGAGGTACTAGTTTTGATAACTGACACGTGTTTCTCTGAGGCAGTGATGTTAAGTATTTCAGATTTGTCATAATTAACTTTGAAATTCGAAACTTCTCCAAAGTCCGAAAATATCTTAATCACCTCTGGGATTGCAACTTTAGGATTCGTTATAAAAAGGAGCAGGTCATCCGCAAAGGCTGCCAGTGAGTGGGTTCTCCCATTCACTTTCAAACCTTTAATAGCCTCTGATGTTCTTAAATTACAAAGAAGCATTTCCATAGATAAAATGAATAATGCAGGAGAGAGAGGGCAGCCCTGTCTTGTTCCATTGGAGATGTGGAAAGGAGGGGATAAAGTTCCATTAACAAGGACCCTAGCTGAGGGACTTGTATAAAGAGAAAAAATGGCTAAGATAAACATGGGCGGAAATCCAAAGTGGCGTAAAGCATTTTCTATAAAAACCCAGTTAACCCTATCGAATGCTTTTTCCGCATCCGTTCCCAGGAGCGTCAGTGGGACTTTGTGTTGTTTAGCGTAATATATGGCATGTAAAACTCTGCTAACGTTGTGCTTACCCTCTCGCCCCTTCACAAAGCCTACCTGTTCCTCACCTATAAGCTTAGGGAGTAATTTTGCTATCCTAAAGCTTAGAAGCTTGGCCCAGAGTTTAACATCAACGTTGAGCAGAGAAATTGGTCTGTAGCTGCTACATTTAGTGGGGTCTTTCCCTTCTTTAGGGATAACTGTTATCTGAGCGATTAGTGATTGTGGCGGAAGGGATTTTCCATTTAGTAAAGAGTTACATAAATTTACTAGCTGCGGGGCGAGGGTATTTTTAAATTTTTTAGAATATATTATGGGTAGACCTAAAGTCACCGGGAAGAGTAACATGTCTTTATCCTCAATTGTTAAAGTTGGGACTTTGACCGCTTCTAGGAAGTTGTTAATTTTATTAATCATAAGACTAGGGTCATCGGGTTTTAGATTATAAAGGGCAGAATAAAATCCAGCAAATTCCTCTGCTATGGCAGGAGTGTTAGTAAGATGCAGACCTTTGTCAGATTTAACGCTGGCTATAAAGGCTTTCTCTCTTTGGCCCTCAATCATTTGCGAAAGGAGTCTGGATCCTCTATCCCCATGAATATAGAGCTTATATTTGGCTGACCTAAGGGCTTTGTCTGATTTGATATTTAATAAATCCTTCAATTGGCATCTTAGTTTAATAATATCATTATAATGGGTTTCTGAGGGGCTACTTTTGTTGATGCTTTCTAAAGCAGAAATTTGAGCTAATATGGAATCTATCTTAAGTGACCTTTGCTTCCAAACCCAGGATCCCAGGGATATGAGCTCGCCTCTAATGAATGCCTTATGGGCTTCCCATATCATGGCCTTATCCATAAGAGGGGTGTTATTTAAGTCAAAAAAGGCTACTAGCTTTTCCTCCAATCTAAGTCTGTCCCTATCATTTTCCAACAGGGTTTCATTCAATCTCCATGACCAAGCTTTAGGAGGAAGACCTTTCAGCTGAATCACCAGAGAGACAGGAGCATGGTCCGAGATAGTGATCTGACCAATGGTAGAGGATATTAGCTTATCCAGTACATAATTGGACACAAACAGGTAATCCAAGCGCTGTAAAGTAAAGTCCCTGTCACTGGGGTGAGCCAGCCTCCAGGTGTCTGATATCTGGTGTGCGGCTAAAGCTTTACGTAACTTACACATTTGTGCAGAGGAATATTTTGGGGTATTAGAGGTAGAATCCATGGGATGATCAAGGGTAAGGTTTAGGTCGCCTCCAAGGATTAACACTCCTTCTTTAAAGTCTTGTAGTGATCTTAACATCTTAATTAGCCAGGGTATTTGTCTAGAGTTGGGAGCATAGATGTTAACAAGGGTCAGTTTACTGCCATAAAGTGTACCTTTTAGGAACAAGTACCTACTCTCAGGATCAATATATTGTGCCTGTAGTTGAAAGGGGGTATTAGCTTTAATCCCAATGGAAACACCTCTAGAGGCAGAAGAGTGGGAACTATGGAACCATTTAGTGTAATGTTTAGTGAAGAGGGCCGGAATACGGTTATGTCTAAAGTGTGTCTCCTGCAGAAACAATAGGTCTGCCCTCTCCCTCCTTAGCATATGGAAGACCTGACTCCTCTTTTGGGGGACATTAAGTCCATTTACATTTAGTGATGTTACCTTTATAGGATCTATAGGTGAAAGAAGTTTGCATAGCAGAATAAGAAGTTGCATACCGGTGAAGCAAATGTTTTCGGATGTAGGACCCATTTTGACGAACTATATACAGGGTATATAACAACACAATTGAGCATGTTAATATTCAGTTAGAAGCAACGAGGTAAAACCTCCTGTAAGGGAGGAAATAACTTAAAAGAAAGAAAGGGTAAGGTCGGGGGACCTGAAGAGTAGAGCAAAGCGGAGGGAGGGAATAGAGAGAAAGAGGGGGGGGAGGGGGTTAGAGTATTTTGCGAAAGGTGAAAAGAATAGAAATAAGAATGGGAATGAGAGTAGGATAGAGGGAGGAGAAGACTGTGAAATACACCAAGCCTAAGCGAGCCCTCACAGCACATCTCAGAAAGGCTGGCCAGGAGAGGGGTAAGGAGGGTAATGGAAACATGCCATATCATATCTCAGAACAATGCTCCCATTCCCTCTCCTAGTGCCAGAAACTGTGAGTTCCCACCTAAGTGGCAGTTGGGATAACCCATTTCTCACATCGGACATCCCCCAGAAACCTTGTAACGAGGAGGAAAAACTTAGGAATCAGTTAATAAAATCATAATAAACTAGAACACAATAGCATATATATATTCCTCTGCGTGTGGAGAGAAAGAAAAATGTGGCCATCACCTCACCACCACCACGTCCAAAACCCAATACCCTCTGATAACCATGTATACCAAACAGGCTACTAAGGCAGTGGCGATGATGAGGCGAACCGACCATGACAAGTATGCGATCAAGACATATAAGGTAGAATGATCCTAGATGTTGCAGGCTAGTTTCAAGTGTCCTGGAGTTCTGCCTGGCGCTTCTTCGCCTGAGGTGACTTGAACTTCTTAGCTACACGCCAATCTTCAGTAGCAGGTAAGGGTGGCATCTTCATGTCACCGGACATCGGCAACCACGAGGGGATGTCCAGGGGCTCAACTTGTAAAGCATCCCACATTTTAGCAAGCTCCTCTGGATGACGGATAACGATCTGTTTTCCGTTAATAGTAGCGCAAAGGCCGAATGGAAAAAGCCAGCGCAAGGGATGGCGTCTCTCCCTAAGAAGGTCCGTCAGAGGCTTGAGTTGTCTCCTTTTAGCTAGAGTGCTAGCTGCTAGGTCTTGGAACAGCTGGATTTTACAGCCTTCAAGCATTACATTGCCCTTGTGTCTGGCGGCAGTTAAGATGGCAGACGAATCCACATAGCTGAGCAAGCCGCAGATAATGTCGCGCGGCGGGGCTTCTGGCGGCGGTTTAGGCCTGAGGGCCCTGTGGGCTCTTTCTATAATTACTGACTTTGCCTGCTCTGGGCCAATAAGGGAGGAGAAAATTTGGCTGACCGTATCTAGAATGTCGTCTCTCTGCACGCTTTCAGGTACACCTCTTATGCGAATATTCTTCCTCCGGCTTCTGTTTTCCTGGTCTTCCAGGTGCAGGAAAGCTGTGTTCATCTGATCACGCACCTCCTCCACTTTAGATTGTAGTGCACAACTATGTTTAGTTAGAGCAGACTGAGAGTCTTCCAGGGCTGCCACTCTGTGTCCCGTCTGCCTTATCTCCGTTTTAATGGCAGAGAGCTCTTTCATGACGGGGTCAAAAGCGAGGGCTAGGGCTTCTTTGAGCAAGGCTCTGGTGATGGGAATCGAGCCTCGCTCACTGTGTGTCTCAGACATGGCACAGGAGCCCTCATCGTCGGAGTCTTCTGTGCAGGTCAGAGCGGCGGCAGCGTCCTGCGCCATCTTGGATCTTGCTGCTGGGGAGGATAACTTCTTTTTTAAGTATTTATCCAAGTCGGATTGTCCCCTGGCATGTCTAGGAGTCGTCAGCATCTCCTTAGGCTTGTCTTTGTTAGGTTTCCCCATCATATTGCTGGGTGGGAACCCGTTAATTAGCTATTTACTAGTGCTGCTGTGAGGAGCTCTCGATTCAAGCGGCCATTTCCTGACGTGGCTAGCTCCGCCCCCGACACTACACATTTTAGGGTGCTCAAGTTCTATTATACATATGTATATCCGTTAATCCCTAATTATGGGGTGAAAATGCGGCCAGATACTACAAGTTTTGTGGTGTTTATATATTTTTTTAATATATACTGTATGTGTATCCATTCATCCTTGATTCTGGGGTGAAATTGTAGCCTGATACTACACATTTTAGGGTGCTCACATTTTCATATATAAATACATCCATTCACCCTTGTTTCAGGGGTGAAATTGCAGCCTGACACTACTGCATTTTTACCCTTACAGGTACTGTTACAGTACAGTATGTCTGACAGAGTTTCAATCAGCGGTTGTGTTTTGACCAGCAACCCAGCTGTCCTTGAATCTCGGTCTTCAATTTAAGTGACATCAGACACTCCCAGACAGGAGTCGGTGGATTCCACCACGCTTAGTTGGCATGGCCCAGGAACAAGCTCTGTGCCCTACCTGCCTCTTTCATTTTCAGCTTCTAGAGGACAGTCAGCAGCTACTGCCCATCCAAAATGTAGAGGAGAGAACTGCTGCTACTTCTGGTAGGCGGGCAAGTAGCGATGACAAGAGTCATGTGGGAGTTGGTGTTGCAAGCGGTCAGGCACGTGGCCCTGAGACTGGAAAGGGTGACATCAGTGATGTTCAGACAGTAGTGCATGATGATTTAGCCGATCGCTCATGGGAGCCGGGTGAAGAGGGGGCTTTATCATCATCCTCATCATCAGAGGAAGAGGATGGCAGCTTGCACATGAGGCAACAGCTGATTCAGCAGGGTTGTAGCGTAGCTGTGAGTCAGCAGGGTGGCAGCAGAGTGGTGGCAGGAGCCAAACGTGCCCGAGGTAGACCGTTTGATACACAGGAGCCTACCTGTCTGGAAATAAATAGCGGTGCAGGGGTTCACGGAGGCAGCGTGAGCAGGCAGTCAGCACGGAGTGGTGGTGGGGAAATGCGATAATCAGCGATGTGGCAATTTTTCATCAAGCTGTCGGAGGATGTCAGCATGGCCATTTGTAGAATCTGTGGGCAGTATGTGGAGCGTGGCACCACAGCCCTGCTTCAACACATGCAGTGTCACTATAAAGTGGCCTGGGAGAACTGTGGTACTATTGTAGTGGTATAGCCTGACACAGCAACCGCTGCATCACCCAGTAGCCTGCACCCCTTTTCCTGCAGTCAAGGCTCCACCACGTCAGCAGAAGGGAGCTATGTTTCCTTCCGATCATCTACTGGTCCTGATGCTCCTGCTCCTCTTCCTCCTCGTCACTCATTTTGTCAGCAATCGATCATCGAGAAGATTGCAAAAAGACAACAGTATGCATGCACTCATCCTACGGTGAAGAAGCTGAACGTGCTCCTGGCCAAGTTGCTGGTACAACAGTCCCTACCTTTCCATAGGGTGGACTCTGCACCTTTCAGGGAACTTATGGCTTGTGCCGAGCCAAGGTGGAGACTCCCAAGCCATCATTACTTCTCCAAAAAGACTGTACCAGCCCTGCACACATATGTTGAACAGAAGCTGGGCCAGTCTTTGAGCTATTGGTGTCTGCTAAATTTCAAGGCAGCGCCGATGTGTGGAGCTCAAACTATTCAAAAAGCCCTATTGGAGACCCTCGGGATATCAATACAAAAAATCAACGGTCATTGGACAAAAAAAAATCCCTTTAGGGGTCTCCACTAAATTGTATAAAATTTTCTCTTTATTTCATTATTTTAAAACATACGGTGTCAGGACAGAAAGAAACTTTAAAACTATCAGTCCAAGATGGAATTTGAAACCAATTTACCCAGTGGCTGCTAGTAATCACTAGCGGTGACTGAGAGGCATGTGGCCATATGGCTGTTATAACCACATCCAAATGCTCATTGCACTATATTGTAAAGTGAGCAAGACAACATGTGTGGAGCTGTAACTACAGTCAAGGACAATGTCATTTACAGCACACTGGGTAAATGTAGTTCCTCCACAGCCACACCAGTAACTTGGGCAGGTGACGGCACTCCTGCCTCCACATTCTCAAGCTGTGAGTCCTGTGCCACTGTCCTCCTCTGCCTCCTCATCCTCCACCTTGACCTCAGCCTCCATTTCAGGAGTGCTACTAAAGCATAACACATGTGCAGAGCAGGGCAGTGTCATGTTGTTCTGCACCTGGTTTGCCTGAGCGAACGGAGTCACACTAGGGGAGGAACTGCTCCGTGTTCTTCAAGAGGAAATCGAATCATAGCTGTCTCCTCACCAACTTAAAATTGTAACCATGGTCACCGACAACGGGAAGAACATTGGTTCGGCAGTGTGCATGATATCAGTCACAGTTAGTAAGAATAGATTGCATTGTCAAAAATGCCGATAAAAATTAAAAACACAATAGACTAAAGAGGGTTATAAATCAGCATACTTTGTCCAGACTATTAACTCCCAATGTCTGTATTTTGTAGGTTGAATCCCTTCAGTAATTACTTTACTACTTGTAGTTTTCCTCCATGAAAGTTATATCTTAAAGGAAACCTATCATTAACTTTATGCTGACCATACTGAGGGCAGTATAAAGTAGTGACAGAAATGCTGATTACAGTGTTGTGTTACACATCAGTTAAAAAATAAGTGGTTGCTGGGGCGGAGCCTGGACGCCAAGGTGGATGGCAGCATGAAGCTTCAGCTCCTCCACAAAGCCAGAAAATAAGAAATACCCGTTCAAAAATGGTCAAATACGGCAGAGAAAGAGGCCCTGACCCTTCTGACACGCCAAGATCGCATAAGAGCCAGAAGGAAATGCAGCGCTTCTTCAAAAAGATAGTAGCACACTCACCGGGCATAAGCGCCAAGATGGCGGCGGCAGCAGCACGGGAAGAAGAGGAGGAACTTAAGCAAATAGGCCACAGAGAGGAGGCCCTTGAAGCAACAGCTCAAGAAATAGTGACACACTCTACAAGAATGGTGGAGCATGTGGAGCTTCATACAGCAGAGCTTAACAGGGTCATGATAATGATCGAGGACCAAGAAAACCGCAGCAGAAGGAGAAATGTGTGAATAAAGGGGTTGCCAGAGACCTGGGCGAATGAATCGCTGTGCAAGGTAACAATGGAAATTTTCACAACCCTGGTAGACCACGAAACAGCATCAACCATTACAATTGAATGAGTGCAGAGGGCCCTAAAGCCGGCACCAAAGCCTCCAGAGAGGCCCAGAGATGTGGTGTGCGGCATTTTATCATACGTCGACACAGCTGCAGCAAGAGAAAAAGATCATCTCTCATATGAAGACGCAGAAATAGCCATTTATCAAGATATAGTGCCCTCCACACTAGCAAAACGCCGCATTATGAAACCGCTGCTAGAAGTTTTGAGGGCTCAGAGAATCCCATGGACCTGGATGTACCCTTTCGGACTTTCTATCCTCAAGAATGGTGTGTGAATTATTATTCTTTTCCCTGAGGACTTGAACAAAGCATGGCTAGCTCTAGGACTCCAACCAATAGAGATACCCAATTGGATGCCGGTTGTACAACAAACACCATTACCGCGCCTCCTGAAAATTGAGCCCTGGAGGAAGATACCCACGAATAAAGCAACTAAAACAATGGAGCGGACCAGTTTCACCTCCACCATGAATGACCGAGACAACAGAGGAGGTTCAGTTATTACATTAGATGTGGCTGTCTTGCTATACTTTACCATCCGATCTGACTGAGACGGGTGACGGAGGTGGCAGGTCGGGGGAGTAGTGAGGCAATGTGGGTTAATGTTTTTAAAAGTTAATCTTTAAGAGAATGTGCTATGTGTGCAGTTAGTCATAGTTTGAGACTACATTGCAGTTCCATATTTATCCCTGGAATACCTTACGGGATCCAGGCACCAACCCTCCCCCTCTCTCCCCACTACCTACCCCTCCCTCCCCCCTACCTACCTACCTACCTACCCCTTTTCCCCACCCCATCCTCCACTGCCCATCTCACCTTTATATTAACATCTCTCAACATCTCTTTTGCCTCTCTTTAGCGCCACTGGGATAGGAAATATCACGATTTCAGATCATGCTCCCTGCGAATTGGAGGCTAAACGAATCACTCCTGAATAACAAGCAACACCCTGGGCACTAAGGTAAAAAAGAACAACAAAAGGAGATAGACTCACTCCTTGCTCAAATAGCTACCCTAGAGAAACTAAATAAACAATCTACAAGTAGGGCTTTCCAAGACGACCCCAATAACCTCAGAATCCAATTACGCAATCTCTTATCCCAAAAAGCCACGAAACAGATCTTATATTTCCAACATAAAATATACGCACATGGCCATATAGGAGAAAAATTGATGATCTCACTGCTTAAAAAAACGAAACAAGTGACGTATATACCCAATATCAAAGATGCAGGCGGAATCTTTCGAACTGACACCCCTGCAATAGCAAAAGCGTTCCAGGAGTTCTATTCAGCGTTATGTAATCTAAACAAAAAAGAAGACCTAGACAGCACAAACGCAAGGTGGGAGAACACTACTGAATTCCTAAGCTCCCTAAACCTACCCAGTATATCCCCTGAAGGAGCATCTTACCTAACAAGCCCGATTTCACCTGATGAGATCAGACAGATAATAAATAGCTTCCGCCCTGGAAAAGCCCAGGCCCAGATGGCCTTCCCTTGGCCTACTACAAGAAGTTTGAAGAAACTCTTATTCCCAGACTCACAGAGGTATGCAACTCCCTAATGCAGGGAGAATCGTTGACACGACAAACACAAGAGTCATTTGTAACCCTGATACATAAGGAGGGTAAAGACCCATAACACTGTGGTAGCTATAGGCCAATATCATTACTGAACCTAGACCTAAAAATTTGAGCGAAAATATTGGCTACTCGATTGAGCGGGCTTCTACCTGATCTGGTTGGGTGCGAACAAGCAGGGTTTGTAAAGGGAAGAGAAGGGAGGGACAACTCTCATAGGGTGTTTCACTCCATCCACTTAGCACGAACAAGAAACCTGCCATTAGTATTACTAGGGATTGACGCTGAAAAAGCGTTTGACCGGGTGAACTTGGATTACATGAGAGCAACTCTCAAAAATGTGCATTTCCAGAACCCTTCATTGATGCAGTATTCACCCTGTATAAACAACCGAACGCTAGGCTAAAGATTAATGGCACACTTTCGCCAACATTTGAAATTACAAATGGCACAAGGCCCCCTCTCCCCGTCCTTATTTATACTGGTAGCTGAGACCCTCTTACAAACAGTTAGACAGGATACAGAGATCACAGGAATTAAATACTGAGAGAAAGAGCTTAAATGCACAGCATTCACGGATGACCTCCTGTTCCTAGTAACAAACCCAAAAGAAAGACTAGGTAGTTTAGTTTTGTTTTTTTTCGGATTTTGGAAAGCTTTCAGACTTCAAAGTAAACACCGCCAAGTCAGAGATACTCAATATCACACTCCCTGAAGATAAAGTAGCACAACTAAAGAAATCATCCTCCTTTTGTTAGTCCACGGGTCCCATAAAATACTTGGGAATAAAAATTCCACGAAGTTTGGGAGATTTATTTAAACATAACTACGCACCACTACGGGATAACATCAAACAATTGCTACAAAAATACAATCTGCCATTTTTGTCATGGATGGGCAGAAAGAACATCATTAAGGCATACGTACTACCCAAGATCTTATACACAATGCAAATGGTACCCATACACTTACCACCGCGATTCTTCTCGGATATAAAACACATGTTCTCCAAGTTTCTCTGGGCTGGGAGGAGACCGCGCACATCATATAAAGTCCTGATAAAGAGCAGAGAGAACTAAATAGATGGCTAGAACTAGCAGAACCAAAAAGACAACAAGATGTCAAGATGCTATGTGAGTATAGTGTAGCAAAAAGACAGATGCAATAGAAGACTTGGATCCTATGTTCAAAGGAGTATATGAAATGTGGAGCTCAACGAGGGGATCTCGGGCCCCTGCTCCATCCCCACTGATGCCCTCGAGTCTCCTCCCAGACTTGTTAGAAATCCCAGTAAAAATGTTCCCGGAACTATGGTCATGCCTTTTACAGATTAGAATTAGAGAATTCATTGCGACACAGAACATAGCTTAAAAGAAAAGCTCACTGAATCAGTTAAAAAATCTCCAACATTTTTCTTAGCTGACTCCCATGTTAGAACTGTGTGCAGGAGAGCGGCAGGGAGATACCTGTTTCAGAGACCCTTAACCGACTTAGAGACACTGGTAACAACAACTCTAATTAAACAAAGGGGGGTCTCAGAGATCTACTCGATGCTGGGAGGTTGAGGTGAGATAACAAAACCACCGTACTTATTGGCATGGGAAAAAGAGCTAAATATTGTACTCTCAGAACAGGAGACAAAAAAGATACTGGCAACCTCACATGGATTCTCACAATGTGTCCGCCTACAGGAGAACCATTTTAAATTTCTTTCTAGGTGGTACAGAACTCCGACGTTCTTATTTAAAAGAGGGCTTTCAGAATTCCAGCAGTGTTGGAGATGCGGGGAAGGAGTGGTTTCCTTATCACATATCTGGTGGTCATGTCTCCAGATCAAAACATATTGGGAAGAAGTAAATAAAGCAGTCAAGAGAATCACCACACCAGACTTCAATATCACTCTGGAGATGGTCATTCTCTCAAAACCTTCAAGCCAATACACCCCTACAAAGAAAAACCTAATAACACACCTGATAGCAATAGCGAAGATGCTCATACCACTGCATTGGCTAGATACATGACCTCCCACAATTCAAGAATGGAAAGCCAAAGTGGATCAAATATATCTGTTTGAGGAAATGACTAGCTGGATAAACAGAAGCCATGACAGTTTCCTGAAAGTTTGGCGACTGTGGGAGTTTGTGAGAGCTAATGTATAGTACTACATAGGAATGTGAGTATGTTAAAGCATGTTGAAGCATGGAAAATGTTTGACTGGAAAGAAGTAACAAATAAATGACTGATAAATCTCCCCTTACCCCCCCTCCCCACTCACTCCCACCCATCATCCCTTGTACCTCTCAAGGTTCTACTGATTGTTACTATTATGCTCCTGATTACGATAGTTACATATTTATAAATGGAGACAGGTATCGAAGGAGGGCAAGATATATGTGTTTTGGCAACACAAGTGACTCTCTCTTGAATAACACGTACAACATATATGTCTTGTAACAACTGCTGCTCATGACTGCAATGAAAATTTGTTGATTGTTCAACTTTTATAAGATTGTCATTGAATTGTACAACGTCATTGATATATAAATGAAAAAATAAAGTATTTACAAAAAGAAAACTGACTTCAGAAACTAGAAGCCGGAGTTTATTAAAGACAAAAAAAAAAAAAAAAGTGGTTGCTGAGAACCAGCATCATAATCATTGCATCCCAGACCTTGAAAAGAGTGAAATCTACCTTAGAAAAGTCATGGTTATTCATAAGCTCCTGCTCTCATCGCCCATCTACTGATGGTTGGCAGTTCTCTACTAGAGAGAAAGGGAGAAAACTAGGTAAAAGACTTTCATTCATCAGCAGGTAGGTAGGAAGAGCAAGAATTCATGAATTACTATGACTCTTCTCCAGTAGATTTGACTCTTTTCAAGGCCTGGGCTGCAATGATTATGATACTGGTTCTCAGCAATCACTTACTTTTAGCTGATGTGTGACACCCCACTGAAATCAGCATTTCTGTCACTACTTTAATGACTAAGTTGATGACAGGTTCCCTTTAAAGGGTTTCTATCACTTCGTATCACATATTTAGGTGTCAGACACTAGCGATCCGCTAGTGTCTGCTCTAACAAACCATCCTAATATGATAGGTTTTGGGGCAGCCGTTTCGCTAAAATAAGAACTTATATCTATATGCTAATGAGCCTCTAGGTGCTATGGGGGCGTCATTAGCACCTAGAGGCTCCGTCTACCTTCAGAAACTGTCGCCGCCCAGCGCGTTCCTCCAGCCCGCCCATCTCCTGCTGAATGCGATCCTCTCCGTGCGCGTCTCTGTTCGGCGCATGCGCAGTGAATGTCTGACCGCTTCCCTGCTCAGACATCTCCACTGCGCCTGCGCCGATGACATCATAGTGCTCCGAGGAACAGGTGCAGTGGAGATGTCTGTGCAGGGAAGCGGTCAGACATTCACTGCGCATGCGCCGAACAGAGACGCGCACGGAGAGGATCGCATTCAGCAGGAGATGGGCGGGCTGGAGGGACGCGCTGGGCGGCGACAGTTTATGAAGGTAGACGGAGCCTCTAGGTGCTAATGACGCCCCCATAGCACCTAGAGGCTCATTAGCATATAGATATAAGTTCTTATTGTAGCAAAACGGCTGCCCCAAAATAGGATATTAGGATGGTTTGTTAGAGCAGACACTAGCGGATCGCTAGTGTCTGACACCTAAATATGTGATACGAAGTGATAGAAACCCTTTAAGATCGAGTCTTTACATATAACACTTAGGCCTCATGCACACAACGTTTTTTCGTCCGTGGGTATTCCTTGATTTTTGGAGCATCCACTGACATGAAAAAAATGTCGTTTTGGTGTCCGCCTGGCCGTGCGGACCCAAACGGATCCGTCCTGACTTACAATGGAAGTCAATGGGGACGGATCCGTTTGACGTTGACACAATATGGTGCAATTGCAAACGGATCCGTCCCACATTGACTTTCAATGTAAAGTCAGGAGTCCCTATTATACCATCGGATTGGTGATGGGCATGCTTCAAGTTAGAATATACTAAGAACTGTGTACATGACTGCCCCCTGCTGCCTGGCAGCACCCGATCTCTTACAGGGGGCTGTGATCTACAGGTGCGGCACCTGAGGGGGGTTAATTGTGCGTATCATAGTCCCCTGTAAGAGATCAGGGGCTGCCAGGCAGCAGGGGGAAGAACCCCCTCGGCCCCCCATCCCTCCCTCTATTGTATTAATTTCATTGGTGGCCAGTGTGCGGCCCCTCCCTCCCTCTATTGTATTATTTTAATTGGTGGCACAGTGTGCGGCCCCCCCCGGCCCCCCCTCCCTCCCTCTATTGTATTATTTTCATTGGTGGCACAGTGTGCGGCCCTCCCTCTATTGTATTATTTTCATTGGTGGCCAGTGTGTGGCCCCGGCCCCCCCTCCCTCCCTCTATTGTATTATTTTCATTGGTGGCCAGTGTGCGCCCCCCCCCCCCCCCCCGACACTCCTCCCTCCCTCTATTGTATTATTTTCATTGGTGGCACAGTGTGCGCCCCCCCCGGCCCCCCCTCCCTCCCTCTATTGTATTATTTTCATTGGTGGCACAGTGTGCGGCCTCCCCTCTCTTTCCCCCCCGATCATTGGTGGCAGCTGTCACGACTGTGACTGATCCAGACAGGTCTGGGAGGAGAAGGTCGCAGCAACTTGCTTCTCGCGATAGCTTGTGAGTTTGCTCCGTGGTTCAGGGTATGTCATCCGGGTTTTGCCTTGTGAACCTTTTTGTCCTGACTGGGAGTTTGTAAGCATCCTTCTCAGGTGAGTCCTGTCTGCCACTCCCAGCTACTATATTAGTTTCAGTTTCACTTGCAGTCATTGCCAGATATAGTCCTTACTTCCAGTGCTATTCTGACCTTTGAAGGAGATCGTTTGACGGTGTTGCTGTGGAGCTCTTGTCCGGCGTGGACTGTCGTGTTTGGGATCGCCTTCTCTGCTCGTGACTGGATAAGTCTATCTCTGCTATAGATTGTTTGTTTGTTGCTGTCTTCCCCTGTTGTTCTCCTAGACGTGAGTGATGGTGACTATTGCTCCCATCGGCCTTTCCCAGTCTAGTCTTGTTAGGGTGACTGAGGGTTTAGGCATCCTGCTCGCCGCACGGGTTCACACCCCGTCTAGGGTATCAGGGCAGACAGGTGCCAGCTTAGGGTTAGTCAGGGGTGGCCATTCTATTTCCCATCCGTAGACAAGGGTCCCCCTTCCCCTCCGTCTGGTGCGACATGACTGCTGCTGGGATAGCGGTCGTGACAGTATATCTGGCCTTTTAAAAAAAAAAAAGAGTGACATTTCCTTTTTTTTTTGCTTGCTGTTTTGCTTGATATTTTTCTGTTCCACTATGGATCCGGTTACGGTTTTGGCGAAACAATTACAGGGGTTATCCCTTGAAGTGGCAGGATTAAAAGCAACAGTGCTGCAGCAGCAATCCTTGGGTTCCACCGTTGCTACGGGAAACCAAGGTACTCCTGAGCCAAAAGTGGCTTTACCTGATAGGTTCTCAGGAGGGAGAGACCAATTTGTAAGCTTGCAAATTGTTCTTCAGGTTACGTCCTAGATCCTCCGGCGGTGAGGAACAACGGGTGGGCATTGTAATTTCTCTCCTGCAAGGAGATCCGCATGCTTGGGCTTTCTCCCTACCATCAGACTCTCCGGCCTTACGATCAGTGGAGGAGTTTTTTGAAGCCCTGGGTCTCGTATATGATGACCCGGACAGGGTCTCACTGGCTGAGTCTAAGCTACGTAGACTTCGGCAAGAGAACCGGTCTGCTGAACTATATTGTTACGAATTCCGTAGGTGGGCTACTGATACATTATGGAACGACTCGGCCCTTAGGAGTCAGTTCTGCCAGGGGTTATCTGAAAAATTAAAAGACGCGCTGGCGGTATACGAGGTCCCTTGGTCTCTTGAGGCTGCTATGTCTCTGTCCAAAGGAATCGACAGACGACTCAGGGAGAGACTAGTAAATTTTATGGAGGCCTCTATAGGGCAGGGATCGGTTTGTTATGATCCAGTCGAACCAATACAAATAGGGGGCGCCACTAGACGGGTGAATCCTCCTAAGTTCCGCTGTAGGTCAGAGGTTTGTTTTCGTTGTGGGGGGAGGGGTCATTTTGTAAATGTTTGTCCCTCAGAACCCAAGAGACCACAAACAAAGGAGCCGCTGGAAAACTAGAGTCCCCAGATTGTGCGGAGGATAACAGCCTGGGCATATTTGTTTCCTCCATACGCATGTCTCAGTTTTTGTTGTCCGCTACCGTTGAGGCAGGCAATAAGACTGAGATCTGTTCCGTCTTTTTGGACAGTGGGGCGGGGGTCAACTTGGTGGATTCACGGTTTGCTCAGGCTCTGGGTTTTACTCCGGAACCGGTACGCAGAACTATTTCTGTTTTTGCCATCGACTCCTCCCCTCTTACTCAGAGAGAGTTAACTCAGATCATCCATAATATCCATCTGCAGGTAGGGGACCTCCATAAAGAGCATATCTCTTGTTATGTCCTGGACAGTCTTCCGGCTCCTAAAACTATTCCCAAATTTGCCATTCTCCAAATAACTAGTTTCTGGTATTTGAGGCCTACTTGAAATCTATCCCAAAAAGGATATCTTACATTGAAGGTACTGATAGTGTCATTCAGAAAAACCTAAGACACACGCTACCGTGCAGATAGAAGTCTGATTCTGAGATTAAACCTTAACCTGTCACACAGTGCAAAAAAAAACAGGTCTCACATATTTATTCAAGCAAATCTGTACTGTTTTAGCTGGTCAAGTTATTTGCAGCGACCGTAAAAGCACACTTTTTTTTCTGGGTTGAAAAACTATTCCCAAATTTGCCATTCTCAAAATTGTGGTGAACGGGAACAATGAGGAAAACATCTAATAAGGGACGCGGACGCGGACGTGGACATGGTCGTGGTGGTGTTAGTGGATCCTCTGGTGCTGGGAGAGGACGTGGCCGTTCTGCCACAGCCACACGTCCTAGTGTACCAACTACCTCAGGTCCCAGTAGCCGCCAGAATTTACAGGTATATTTGGTGGGGCCCAATGCCGTTCTAAGGATGGTAAGGCCTGAGCAGGTACAGGCATTAGTCAATTGGGTGTCCGACAGTGCATCCAGCACGTTCACATTATCTCCCACCCAGTCTTCTGCAGAAAGCGCACAGATGGCGCATGAAAACCAAGCCCATCAGTCTGTCACATCACCCCCATGCATATCAGGGAAACTGTCTGAGCCTCAAGTTATGCAGCAGTCTCTTATGCTGTTTGAAGACTCTGCTGCCAGGGTTTCCCAAGGGCATCCACCTAGCTCTTCACCAGGGGTGGAAGAGATAGAATGCACTAACGCACAACCACTTATGTTTCCTGATGATGAGGACATGGGAATACCACCTCAGCACGTCTCTGATGATGACGAAACACAGGTGCCAACTGATGTGTCTTTCGGCAGTGTGCAGACTGAACAGGAGGTCAGGGGTCAAGACTGGGTGGAAGACGATGCAGGGGACGATGAGGTCCTAGACCCCACATGGAATGAAGGTCGTGCCAATGACTTTCACAGTTCGGAGGAAGAGGCAGTGGTGAGACCGAGCCAACAGCGTAGCAAAAGAGAGAGCAGTGGGCAAAATCAGAACACCCGCCGCCAAGAGACTCCGCCTGCTACTGACCGCCGCCATCTGGGACCGAGCACCCCAAAGGCAGCTTCAAGGAGTTCCCTGGCATGGCACTTCTTCAAACAATGTGCTGACGACAAGACCCGAGTGGTTTGCACGCTGTGCCATCAGAGCCTGAAGCGAGGCATTAACGTTCTGAACCTTAGCACAACCTGCATGACTAGGCACCTGCATGCAAAGCATGAACTGCAGTGGAGTAAACACCTTAAAAACAAGGAAGTCACTCAGGCTCCCCCTGCTGCCTCTTCTGCTGCTGCCGCCTCGGCCTCTTCTGCTGCTGCCGCCGCCTCGGCCTCTTCTGCTACTGCTGCCGCCGCCTCAGCCTCTTCCTCTGCCTCTGGAGGAACGTTGGCACCTGCCGCCCAGCAAACATGGGATGTGCCACCAACACCACCACCTGCGTCACCAAGCATCTCAACCATGTCACACGGCAGCGTTCAGCTCTCCATCTCACAAACATTTGAGAGAAAGCGTAAATTCCCACCTAGCCACCCTCGATCCCTGGCCCTCAATGCCAGCATTTCTAAACTACTGGCCTATGAAATGCTGTCATTTAGGCTGGTGGACACACACAGCTTCAAACAGCTCATGTCACTTGCTGTCCCACAGTATGTTGTTCCCAGCCGCCACTACTTCTCCAAGAGAGCCGTGCCTTCCCTGCACAAACAAGTGTCCGATAAAATTAAGGTCCACCTAACCACAGATACGTGGACCAGTAAGCACGGCCAGGGACGCTATATCTCCCTAACTGCACACTGGGTAAATGTAGTGGCGGCTGGGCCCCAGGCGGAGAGCTGTTTGGCGCACGTCCTTCCGCCGCCAAGGATCGCAGGGCAACATTCTTTGCCTCCTGTCTCCTCCTCCTCCTACTCAGCTTCCTCCTCCTCTTCTTCCACCTGCTCATCCAGTCAGCCACACACCTTCACCACCAACTTCAGCACAGCCCGGGGTAAACGTCAGCAGGCCATTCTGAAACTCATATGTTTGGGGGACAGGCCCCACACCGCACAGGAGTTGTGGCGGGGTATAGAACAACAGACCGACGAGTGGTTGCTGCCGGTGAGCCTCAAGCCCGGCCTGGTAGTGTGCGATAATGGGCGAAATCTCGTTGCAGCTCTGGGACTAGCCGGTTTGACGCACATCCCTTGCCTGGCGCATGTGCTGAATTTGGTGGTGCAGAAGTTCATTCGCAACTACCCCGACATGTCAGAGCTGCTGCATAAAGTGCGGGCCGTCTGTTCGCGCTTCCGGCGTTCACGCCCTGCCGCTGCTCGCCTGTCTGCGCTACAGCATAACTTCCACCTTCCCGCTCACCGACTCATATGCGACGTACCCACCAGGTGGAACTCCACCTTGCATATGCTGGACAGACTGTGCGAGCAGCAGCAGGCCATAGTGGAGTTTCAGCTGCAGCACGCACGGGTCAGTCGCACTGTGGATCAGACACACTTCACCACCAATGACTGGGCCTCCATGCGAGACCTGTGTGCCCTGTTGCGCTGTTTGGAGTACTCCACCAACATGGCCAGTGGCGATGACGCCGTTATCAGCGTTACAATACCACTTCTATGTCTCCTTGAGAAAACACTTAGGGTGATGATGGAAGAGGAGGTGGCCCAGGAAGAAGAGGAGGAAGAGGGGTCATTTTTAGCACTTTCAGGCCAGTCTCTTCGAAGTGACTCAGAGGGAGGTTTTTTGCAACACCAGAGGCCAGGTACAAATGTGGCCAGACAGGGCCCACTACTGGAGGACGAGGAGGACGAGGATGAGGAGGAGGTGGAGGAGGATGAGGATGAAGCATGTTCACAGCGGGGTGGCACCCAAAGCAGCTTGGACCCATCACTGGTGCGTGGCTGGGGGGAAACACAGGACGATGACGATACTCCTCCCACAGAGGACAGCTTGTCCTTAACTCTGGGCAGCCTGGCACACATGAGCGACTACATGCTGCAGTGCCTGCGCAACGACAGCAGAGTTGCCCACATTTTAACGTGTGCGGACTACTGGGTTGCCACCCTGCTGGATCCCCGGTACAAAGACAATGTGCCCACCTTACTTCCTACACTGGAGCGTGATAGGAAGATGCGCGAGTACAAGCGCACGTTGGTAGACGCGCTACTGAGAGCATTCCCAAATGTCACAGGGGAACCAGTGGAAGCCCAAGGCGAAGGCAGAGGAGGAGCAAGAGGTCGCCAACGCAGCTGTGTCACGCCCAGCTCCTCTGAGGGCAGGGTTAGCATGGCAGAGATGTGGAAAAGTTTTGTCAACACGCCACAGCTAAGTGCACCACCACCTGATACGGAACGTGTTAGCAGGAGGCAACATTTCACTAACATGGTGGAACAGTACCTGTGCACACCCCTCCACGTACTGACTGATGGTTCTGCCCCATTCAACTTCTGGGTCTCCAAATTGTCCACGTGGCCAGAGCTAGCCATTTATGCCTTGGAGGTGCTGGCCTGCCCGGCGGCCAGCGTTTTGTCTGAACGTGTATTCAGCACGGCAGGGGGCGTCATTACAGACAAACGCAGCCGCCTGTCTACAGCCAATGTGGACAAGCTGACGTTCATAAAAATTAACCAGGCATGGATCCCACAGGACCTGTCCATCCCTTGTGCAGATTAGATATTAACTACCTCCCCTTAACAATATATTATTCTACTCCAGGGCACTTCCTCATTCAATACTATTTTTAATTTCATTTTACCATTATATTGCGGGGCAACCCAAAGTTGAATGAGCCTCTCCTCTGTCTGGGTGCCGGGGCCTAAATGTGTGACAGTGGCCTGTTCCAGTGGTGGGTGACGTGAAGCCTGATTCTCTGCTATGACATGAAGACTGATTCTGCGCTGACATAAGGCCAGATTCTCTGTTACGGGACCTCTCTCCTCTGCCTGGGTGCCTGGGCCTAAATGTGTGACAGTGGCCTGTTCCAGTGGTGGGTGACGTGATGCCTGATTCTCTGCTATGACATGAAGACAGATTCTGTGCTGACATAAGGCCAGTGTCACAGCCAGACAGCTGAGAAGCTCTGACAGGAGCCTTTCAGATCCTCCTTCGTGAATTTCTTTGTTTTGGTTGAGTTCCTCATCTCGTTAGTCTATCTCAGCTGTCATGCAGTTGGACTGATTGCTGCCCCTTAATTTCCTCTTCAGAATGCAGTAGTGTGCGGCTTATACAACTTCCTGGAGTGTGTGTGCATGCTGTTCCTAGTTCTCAGTCCACAGTCCCCAGTCGTCTGCAAGATAAGTGCTGTTTATGTATTTATGATTTTCTGTTTTCTGGATCCAGGTGACCCTGACTCCCTCCGTGTCTGTGTAGGGAGCCGGTGGTCGTATCCCCTCACTATTGTAGGGTCTTCAGGTGTAAGATAGTCGAGGTACGTGGATATGCGCCCATCCACCTTTGGGGTGGTTGCATAGGCTGAGCAATAAGGGAGAGCGGCAGGTCTCATGCAGGGGTCTCCCTTTTGTTCCTTAGTTGTGGATCCAGTGAGTCATTGTTTATATTGTATTGTCTTGTTTTCTGTACACCATCCGTGACATTATAAGCCGCCAAAACCGTCTCAAGCATGGATCCGGTTTCACTTTTGGCTGAACGCCTCCAGGGTCTTTCATTGAAGGTAGCTGATCTCCGTAGGATTTTTTCTCAGTTTCAAGTGACCGGTTCAGCTCGCGTTCATGGAGTTTGTGCTGAGCCTAAGATCTCGCTCCCGGATACGTTCTCTGGGGGTAGTGAGAATTTTGTGCGTTTTAAAGAGGTTTGCAAACTTCATTTTCGCCTTCTTCCCCATTCCTCTGGTGATGAAGAACGGAGGGTGGGGATCATTGTATCGCTGCTAAGGGGTAACGCTCAGTCTTGGGCCTTTTCGCTACCGGAGGGGGCACGGCCCCTCCGCTCAGTGGATGAATTCTTTTTATCCCTGTGTCAGATATATGATGATCCGGATCGTATTGCTCTGGCTGAGTCTAAACTACGTCTGTTATGCCAGGGTAAACAATCCGCAGAGATATACTGCTCAGAATTTCGGAGATGGGCAGCTGATACTGGTTGGAATGATGCTGCACTCCGAAGTCAATTTTGCCAGGGTCTTTCAGAGGGATTGAAAGATGCATTTGCCTTTCATGAGAGGCCAATCTCCCTGGACTCTGCTATGTCTCAGGCCGTTCGTATTGACAGGCGTCTTAGTGAGAGAGGAGAGATCTCTCCTTCCTGTCATACTCAGTCCCGGGACAGTGCAGCGGTCTCATTCTGTGCGCAGGGGTCTCAGTCACTGTCAGCCCCTTCTGAGCAGGAACCCATGCAGCTGGGGTTGATTGCCTCAGACAATAGAAGATTCAGCTTGCATGGGAGGGTTTGTTTTTGTTGTGGAGGTATAAATCATTTGGCAAATGTTTGTCCCTCTAGGAGATTCAGGCAGTTTTCTGGGAGTAATAAAGAGACAAAAAGGAAAAAATCTTTTAAAAATGTTCCGTCTGTTACTATTGGCAGGGTTGAGGCGGAAATTGAAGGTTTTCCGTTTGCTTGTAGTTCCCGTTTTGTCCTACCTGCTAGGGTGGCGCTAGAGAGCAAGAGCATTTTTTGTGAGATTTTTGTGGATAGTGGAGCAGCTGTCAATCTCATTGATAATCAATTTGCAATAACTCATGGTTTCCAGGTATGCACTTTGGGAAAGGATATTCCTGTTTTTGCTATTGATTCCGCTCCACTTTCTCAGAAATCATTAAAGGGCATAGTTCACAATATCCGTTTAATTGTGAGTGATGCTCATGTTGAGGATGTGTCATGTTTCGTCCTTAGCGGTTTGCCTACTCCTCTAGTGTTGGGACTACCCTGGCTCACTAAACATAACCCCACCATTGATTGGCAAGCGAGGCAAATAAATGGTTGGAGTGACTTTTGCAGAGAGAATTGCCTCATAACATCTGTTTCTGAGGTTTCTACTAAGACTGTACCACCTTTCCTCTCTGAATTTTCGGATGTCTTCTCTGAGAGTGGAGTTCAGGATTTGTCTCTGCACAGGGAGTATGATTGCTCTATTAATCTCATCCCAGGCGCCAAGCTGCCTAAATCTCGTTTATACAATCTCTCCCAACCTGAGAGGGTCGCTATGCGTGCTTATATCTCTGAGAGTCTAAAAAAAGGACACATACGACCCTCGAAGTCACCTGTTGCCGCTGGCTTTTTCTTTGTTAAGAAAAAAGATGGTTCTTTAAGACCTTGTCTGGATTTCAGGGAGCTGAACAGTATCACTATTCGTGATCCTTATCCGCTTCCTCTGATCCCAGACCTGTTTACCCCGGTTGTTGGGGCTAAAGTCTTTTCCAAATTAGACCTAAGAGGGGCATACAACCTGGTTAGGGTCAGAGAAGGAGACGAATGGAAGACGGCTTTCAATACCCCTGAGGGCCATTTTGAGAATTTGGTTATGCCTTTTGGTTTGATGAATGCCCCAGCCGTTTTTCAGCATTTCGTGAACAGCATTTTTTATCATTTAATGGGAAAATTTGTATTAGTGTATTTGGATGACATTTTAATTTTTTCTCCTGATTTCAAGACTCATAAGGAACACTTACGTCAGGTCTTGCTCATTCTGCGGGAGAATAAATTATACGCAAAACTGGAAAAATGTGTGTTTGCAGCTCCAGAAATTAAATTTCTGGGGTTTCTTCTCTCCGCTTCTGGTTTTCGCATGGACCCCGAGAAGGTCCGCGCTGTGCTTGAGTAGGAGCTTCCTGAGAATCAGAAGGCGCTGATGCGTTTTTTGGGCTTTGCCAATTATTACAGGAAATTTATTTTGAATTATTCCTCTGTTGTTAAACCACTCACTGATATGACCAGAAAGGGGGTAGATTTTTCTTCCTGGTCGGTAGAGGCGCGTAAGGCCTTTTCTAATATCAAGGAGAGTTTTGCTTCCGCTCCCATCCTGGTACAACCTGATATTTCGTTACCCTTCATAGTTGAGGTTGATGCTTCTGAGGTAGGGGTGGGTGCGGTCTTGTCCCAGGGTTCCTCTCCTGCCAAATGGCAACCATGTGCCTTTTTCTCAAAGAAACTCTCCTCCGCAGAGAGAAATTATGATGTGGGAGATAGGGAATTGTTGGCCATCAAGTTGGCTTTTGAGGAATGGCGCCATTGGCTAGAGGGAGCCAGACACCCTATTACCGTGTTTACTGACCATAAAAATCTGGCCTACTTGGAGTCAGCCAAGCGTCTGAACCCGAGACAAGCCAGATGGTCTTTGTTCTTTTCAAGGTTTAATTTTGTTGTCACGTTCCGCCCTGGGGTTAAGAATGTGAAGGCAGATGCCCTGTCACGTTGTTTTCCGGGAGGTGGGAATTTTGAAGACCCGGGTCCCATTTTGGCTGAAGGTGTGGTGGTCTCTGCTCTTTTTCCTGAATTGGAGGCAGAGGTGCAGGCAGCCCAGTCAGAAGCTCCTGATCTTTGTCCTCCTGGGAGGTTGTTTGTGCCTCTCGCTTTGAGACACAAGATTTTTAAAGAACACCACGATACAGTCCTTGCTAGGCACCCGGGGGCAAGAGCCACACTGGATCTCATCGCTCAGAGATTCTGGTGGCCTGCGCTTCGTAAGTCAGTTGAGGGTTTTGTGGCAGCTTGCGAGACTTGCGCTCGTGCCAAAGTCCCTCATTCACGGCCATCAGGTCCTCTCCTCCCTTTGCCCATTCCTTCCCGTCCTTGGACACATCTGTCCATGGACTTCATAACGGACTTGCCTCGTTCCTCGGGGAAGACTGTGATTCTGGTGGTGGTGGACCGTTTTAGCAAAATGGTGCATTTTATCCCTTTTGCTGGTTTTCCCAATGCTAAGACGCTGGCGCAGGCATTTATTGATCACATTGTCAAATTGCATGGTATTCCTTCAGACATAGTCTCTGATAGGGGCACGCAGTTTGTTTCCAGATTCTGGAAGGCTTT
The DNA here is from genome assembly GCF_905171765.1 of Bufo bufo. Taxonomy (NCBI): domain Eukaryota; kingdom Metazoa; phylum Chordata; class Amphibia; order Anura; family Bufonidae; genus Bufo; species Bufo bufo. The sequence goes on from NC_053391.1 coordinate 282,401,371, forward strand.
CTGTTCTCGCTTGGGGGTTCGGTTGTCATTCTCTTCTGCTTTCCACCCGCAGTCGAATGGCCAGACGGAGCGCGTCAATCAGAATCTGGAGACATATCTGCGCTGTTTTGTGGTGGAGAATCAGGAGGATTGGTGTTCTTTTTTGTCCCTTGCTGAGTTTGCTTTAAATAACCGTCGTCAGGAGTCCTCTGATAAGTCACCATTTTTTGGTGCATATGGGTTTCATCCGCAGTTTGGGACTTTCTCGGGAGAGGGGTCTTCTGGTTTACCTGATGAGGGAAAAAACAAAACAAAAGAAAAAAGGAACCTGTATACGGCGCCAAATCCCTCAGAGGTAGTCAGCTGCTTATTTTAGAATGGTAAAACAGGGGGTAATGGAGTGCCAAAACAAGCCGTCGTCTCATTCACTATTGAAAAATCCCAGATGCTTGTGCAACCCAGCAGGGTTACTTTTAGGATTAATAGTGATGGTAAATTGAAGATGGTATATTAGAAATAGTATATTAAAAGTAGTATATTAAAAATGCCCCAGTGGGAACAGAATATATTTTTCAATCAAGGTATTCTCTCTAAAAAAGAATTTTCTAAAATGCAATATTAGGAATGGAAATTTTCAAGTAAAAAACTCACTTCACCCAGGAGGGGCAGGGTGGGATAAAGCACATAACACCCACTCTGCTTCCTCCTGCGCCTGGGTCGCCTAAAGGATCGTCTGGAAATAAACGGCAGTCACAGCTGGAACGTCTGGTAAATTTCCTCTTTATTAGCACAGGGTAGGGTAAAGGTAAAAGTGGGCTCAACGCGTTTCGGGGTCACCAAGGATCCCCTTCATCAGGAGCATAAGTAAATTACAATCGTTCACATGTATTTATACTTAAAAAGAGCGGCAAAAACCTGTTTGCAGGGCATCAGCAGCGGGGAGAGGAAGTGATGTCACTTCCGGTAGGCGTTCCAGAGTGGAGCGCATATCGGCCAGCTGAGTTTGAAATAGTTCCGGTTTGTGTTCCAGCGTGGAACGCACCAGAACCTAGGAGGTAAGAAGGCAAGCGCTTAGAAGGAAGTGACGTGGTTTGGAGATGTGCTCCAGTTTAGAGCGCTTGGAGCGGCTGAGTAGTGAGTTCCGGTTTGCGTTCCACAGTGGAACGCATCGCAACTAGTACAAGACAAATGCAGAATAGTACAATTTCAGGAATGATATGGGTGGCTTGTCTGGAATGGTGATAGGGGGCATATATGGTGGTGATAATGCAAGGTTTTTTACTCTAATCCTGTATATATGGGCAAGGAGGGGAGGGGGGAGAAGGGTTGGGAGAAGGGGAGGGGGTGAAATTGCACCGATTAGTTGCTCCAGAGTAAAGAGCAATTTGAAAATTACAAATAATACAAACAGAAGTTTCATATATATAAATTGTATACAGATCTGTGTTCAACTGTCATTGAACCAGGAGTGTTTCGCATGAGCTTATACAGAAATTGCGCAAGAATTGTGAACAGTAAAGAGTAAAAGAAAACTATTAAAAAACTATATGGTAGAAAAATTAGATAAAGAATGAATAAAAGTGGTAATACCATATATAAATAGAAAAAATAAAAATTTAAAAATTTAAAAACAAATAAAACAGAGTGAAATGAATATTAGTCAAATGAATGTTAGTCAGACTGTGCTTTGGCCTCTCCAAAAACATAACCAAGTTTTTCGATCTAAAGGAGACACATATACATATATATAAATATATATATATATACGTATATACACACACACCTACATACACACACATATATACATATATACGCAAAAAATGCATACAAAAAAAGATAAAAAATAAAATAGAATATGCATTTAGTCATGTGTAGCATTGGTAAAAGGTGTGATCTTTACCAGATCCCTAATGTGCGGTTAGATGTTTTCGTATGTAGGATGCTTAGAGAGATATAGACGGAAATATGTGGAAAATAAGGAAGGTCTTGTGGTGGAGGCTGTGTCTGTGCGCGTGTGCGCAGACCGTGCATGTTGGCGATGTGGGGATATAAGTAGCTTTTTCTGTGTTTTGTTTTCAACTGCATACACATACATAAACATATGTATACATACATGAATACACATACATATATATACATAAATTTGCAAATACCCCGCACCCACACTTTCTGATTATATTCTGTTCTTGACATAGTGGTATTTAGAGGTTTTGGTTAGTAGTTTGAGTATTCGATCGATTCGTTTAATCCAAAAGGTGTTAATGTATTAAGGCGATAAATCCAGTGCATTTCTTTCTGGCAAAGTTGTTGATAAGAGGTGGTTATGTGTTCTATAGGTGAAACTCTGGGTGTCGATGGGTAGTGTTGAGCGAACAGTTCGAGCATAGTTCGGGTCCGTACCGAATTTTGGGGTGTTCGTGACACGGACCCGAACCCGAACTTTTTCGTAAAAGTTCGGGTTCGGGTTCGTCGTTCGGCATGTATTTTGGCGCATTTTGAAAGGCTGCAAAGCAGCCAATCAACATGCATCATACTACTTGCCCTAACATGCCTACTATTGGCAAGGCTGTGATAGGCCAAGTGCAGCATGTGACTCAGCCTCTTTATAAGCTTGTGCGCACGTCGGGACGTGCTCACTCCCGATGTGAATAGAACAGGGATAGACGCAGCTGATGCTAGGGCGAGAATAGGCAGGGATAATTGAATAACTGGAAGCAAATTTCTCTCCTCCACCTGTGATTCATCTGAACAACTGCAGCTGAGCTGCTTTTTTGATAGGGATTGGCTATTTTTAGAGTGGCCAGAGTGATTTTTCCATCCACATGTACCTGGGCTGACCGCCGGCCGCCATTTTGCGACTTGTAGTGCTGCAGCAGAAGCTGCCACAGTGTGCATTCCAAAGCTCCAAACAAGTCAGACATCTACACCTGGGATTCAGACCAATAGCGATTTAGCAGCACAGTCCAAGGCTATTTTTTTTAAAGGTTGTGCAGACCATTTTGTGGCACATGTTACTGGGCTGATAGGCGGCGGCCATCTTGGGACTAGTGCTGCAGCACAATCTCTCCCAACGTCCATTAATCAATTGTAATAGTGGTCTGTGCCATAGAAATCCTACATCAGGGACTTGGGTGTGCTTGTGTCACCCCTACTAATACCAGTCCACCTGTAATCCATACAGTGAAAAGCCATAAAGTATTCCAGTGAGGGAATTTTTTATTTATTTAAAAAAGGCCAAGTTAGTTTATCTGGCGTTCAATATACTAGATACAGTTAGGCCTGCGTTTCATACATCTGGAATTAGCAAACTAATGTGCTGGGGTTGGGAAAACATATATGTACCCATACTAGAATCTGTCAAAGAAAGCGGTACTCACATATAACAGTCATTCCATCTGTAATCCATACAGTCAAAAGACTGAAAGTATTCCAGTGAGGGGATTTTTTTTATTTAAAAAAGGCCAAGTTAGTTTATCTGGCGTTCAATATACTAGATACAGTTAGGCCTGCGTTTCATACATCTGGAATTAGCAAACTAATGTGCTGGGGTTGGGAAAACATATATGTACCCATACTAGAATCTGTCAAAGAAAGCGGTACTCACATATAACAGTCATTCCATCTGTAATCCATACAGTCAAAAGACTGAAAGTATTCCAGTGAGGGAATTTTTTTTATTTAAAAAAGGCCAAGTTAGTTTATCTGGCGTTCAATATACTAGATACAGTTAGGCCTGCATTTCATACATCTGGAATTAGCAAACTAATGTGCTGGGGTTGGGAAAACATATATGTACCCATACTAGAATCTGTCAAAGAAAGCGGTACTCACATATAACAGTCATTCCATCTGTAATCCATACAGTCAAAAGACTGAAAGTATTCCAGTGAGGGAATTTTTTTTATTTAAAAAAGGCCAAGTTAGTTTATCTGGCGTTCAATATACTAGATACAGTTAGGCCTGCGTTTCATACATCTGGAATTAGCAAACTAATGTGCTGGGGTTGGGAAAACATATATGTACCCATACTAGAATCTGTCAAAGAAAGCGGTACTCACATATAACAGTCATTCCATCTGTAATCCATACAGTCAAAAGACTGAAAGTATTCCAGTGAGGGAATTTTTTTTTTATTTAAAAAAGGCCAAGTTAGTTTATCTGGCGTTCAATATACTAGATACAGTTAGGCCTGCGTTTCATACATCTGGAATTAGCAAACTAATGTGCTGGGGTTGGGAAAACATATATGTACCCATACTAGAATCTGTCAAAGAAAGCGGTACTCACATATAACAGTCATTCCATCTGTAATCCATACAGTCAAAAGACTGAAAGTATTCCAGTGAGGGGATTTTGCTTATAAAAAATAATATATTTCATTGTGGTGCGAGTTGAATCGCAACAATGAAGAAAAATACTATTAAGGGACGAGGACGCGGTCGTGGTGGTGTCCGTGGAGCCTCTGTTGCTGGTAGAGGACGTGGCCGTTCGGCCCCAGGCGCACACAGTAGGGAACGAACTCCCTCAACTAGCCGGCAGAATGTACCGCAATATCTCGTGGGGCCCAATGACGCTCTTAGGATGGTAAGGCCTGAGCAGGTACAGGCATTAATCGATTGGGTGGCCGACAGTGCTTCCAGCACGTTCACCACATGGTCTTCCACCCAGTCTTCTGCGGAAAGCGCACAGGTGGCACCTGAAAACCAAGCCCATCAGTCTGTCACATCACCCCCAAGCATATCAGGGAAACGGTCTGAGCCACAAGTTATGCAGCAGTCTCTTCTTCTGTTTGAAGACTCTGCTTCCAGGGTTTCCCAGGGGCGTCCACCTAGCCCTTCCCCAGTGGAGGAAGACATACCATGCACTGACGCACAACCACTTATGTCTCCAGATGAAGAGGACATGGGAATACCACCACAGCAGAGTCACCGACTCTCTGATGATGACGAAACACAGGTGCCCACTGCCGCGTCTTTTTGCAGTGTGCAGACTGAACAGGAGGAGGTCAGGGAGGGAGACTGGGTGGAAGACGATGCAGAGGACGATGAGGTCTTAGACCCCACATGGACTGAAGGTCGTGGCGATGACTTTCACAGTTCAGAGGAAGAGGTAGTGGTGAGACCGAGACAACAGCGAAGCCAAAGAGGGAGCAGGGGGCCAAAGCAGACGAGCCGCCGCCCCCAGAGTTCGCCTGCTACTGGACATCGCCAACAGGGACCCAGCCCCACAAAGGCAGCTTCAAAGAGTTCCCTGGCATGGCACTTCTTTAAACAATGTCCTACCGACAAGACCCGAGTGACTTGCACGCTCTGCCATCAGAGCCTGAGGCGAGGCATTAACGTTCTGAACCTCAGCACAACCTGCATGACCAGGCATCTACATGCAAAGCATGAACTGCAGTGGGGTACACACCTTAAAAACCAGGCACTCGCTGAGGCTCCCCCTGCTCCCTCTACCGCTGCTGCCTCGGCTTCCGCCTCGAGAGGAATGTTGCCACCTGCCGAGCAGCAAACAGAGGATGTGCCACCGACACCACCACCACCGCCACCGTCAACTAGCGTCTCCACTATATTACACAGCAGCGTTCAGCTCTCAATATCTCAAACCTTAGAGAGGAAGCGCAAATTCCCCCCGAGTCACCCTCGAGCCCTTGGCCTGAACGCCAGCATTTCTAAACTGCTGGCCTTTGAAATGCTGTCATTCCGGCTGGTGGACACAGACAGCTTCAAACAGCTGATGGCCATGGCTGTCCCGCAGTATGTGGTTCCCAGCCGCCACTACTTCTCCAAGACAGCCGTGCCTTCCCTGCACATGCAAGTGTCCGATAAAATCAAGTGTGCACTGCGCAACGCCATTTGTGGCAAGGTCCACCTAACCACAGATACGTGGACCAGTAAGCACGGCCAGGGACGCTATATCTCACTAACTGCACACTGGATGAATGTAGTGGCGGCTGGGCCCCCGGCGGACAGTTCCTTGGCGCACGTCCTTCCGCCCCCTAGGATCGCAGGGCATCATTCTCTGCCTCCTGTAGCCTCCTCCTCCTACTCGGCTTCCTCCTCCACTGCTTCCACCAGCTCATCCGGTCAGCCACACACCTTCACCACCAACTTCAGCACAGCCCGGGGTAAACGTCAGCAGGCCATTCTGAAACTCATATGTTTGGGGGACAGGCCCCACACCGCACAGGAGTTGTGGCGGGGTATTGAACAACAGACCGACGAGTGGTTTCTGCCGGTGGGCCTCAAGCCAGGCCTGGTGGTATGCGATAATGGGCGAAATCTCGTGGCAGCTCTGGGACTAGCCGGTTTGACGCACATCCCTTGCCTGGCGCATGTGCTGAACTTGGTGGTGCAGAGGTTCATTCACCACTACCCCAACATGTCAGAGCTGCTGCATAAAGTGCGGGCCGTCTGTGCGCGCTTCCGCCGTTCACATCCTGCCGCTGCTCGCCTGTCTGCGCTACAGCGGAACTTCGGCCTTCCCGCTCACCGCCTCATATGCGACGTGCCCACCCGGTGGAACTCCACCTTGCACATGCTGGAGAGACTGTCCGAGCAGCAGCAGGCCATAGTGGAGTTTCAGCTGCAGCACGCTCGCGTCAGTCGTACTGCCGAACAGCACCACTTCACCACCAATGATTGGGCCTCCATGCGAGACCTGTGTGCCCTGCTGCGCTGTTTCGAGTACTCCACCAACATGGCCAGTGGCGATGACACTGTTATCAGCGTTACAATACCACTTCTATGTCTCCTTGAGAAAACACTTAGGGCAATGATGTTAGAGGAGGTGGCCCAGGTGGAGGAGGAGGATGAGGGCTCGTTTCTAACACTTTCGGGCCAGTCTGTTCGAAGTGGCTCAGAGGGAGGTTTGTTTAAGCAGCAGAGGACAGGTTCACAAGTCGCCAGCCAAGGCACTGTACTGGAGGACGAGGAGGACGAGGAGGTGGAGGGGGACGAGGATGACGCAAGTTCACAGCGGGGTGGCAGCCCAGGCCCATCACTGGTGCGTGGCTGGGGGGATACGGTGGACGATGACGATACGCCTCCCACAGAGGACAGCTTGTCCTTACCCATGGGTAGCCTGGCCCACATGAGCGAATATATGCTCCAATGCCTGCGCAACGACAGCAGAGTTGCCCACGTTTTAACGTGTGCAGACTACTGGGTGGCCACCCTGCTGGATCCCCGGTATAAAGACAATGTGCCCACTTTAATTCCTGAACTGGAGCGCGACCGTAAGATGCGCGAGTACAAGCGCACGCTGATAGAGGCGCTCTTGAGAGCATTCCCACATGTCACAGGGGAACAGGTGGAAGGTGAAGGCAGAGGAGTGGCAAGAGGTCGCCAACGCAGCTGTGTCACGGCCAGCTCATCTGAGGGCAGGGTTAGCATGGCAGAAATGTGGAAAAGTTTTGTCTCCACGCCACAGCTATCTGCACCGACACCTGATACGGAACGTGTTAGCAGGAGGCAGCATTTCACTAACATGGTTGAACAGTATGTCTGCACACCCCTCCACATCCTGACGGATGGTTCGGCCCCATTCAACTACTGGGTTTCGAAATTGTCCACGTGGCCAGAGTTAGCATGTTATGCCTTGGAGGTGCTTTCCTGCCCGGCGGCCAGCGTTTTATCTGAACGCGTATTCAGCACGGCAGGGGGCGTCATTACTGACAAGCGCAGCCGCCTGTCCACAGCCAACGTGGACAAGCTGACCTTCATAAAGATGAACCAGGCATGGATCCCACAGGACCTGTCCCTCCCTTGTGCAGAGTAGTCCTTATTAACTGCCTAAAACATGTCTTGTTGTGCTACGGGCCACTTCTTTATTTGATACAAATTTTATGAAACCCACAGTTGAATGAAACTCTTCTCTGTCTGGGCGCCGGGGCCTAACCAGATGAAAGTGGCCGGTTAAACTAACGGGTGACATGAAGCCATAACCTCTGCCATGCTACCTCTGTCTTCTGTCTGGGTGCTGAGGCCTAAGTCAAATAAAGCGGTCTTCTGCTGTGCTGGGGGATATGAAGCTAATCTCTGACCTCTCTCCTCTGTCTGGGTCCAAAGGCCTAAATCACTGAAAGAGGCCTTCTCCTGTGGTGTGTGATATGATGCCAGAATATGTGCTGTGGGGCCTCTCTCCTCTTCCTGGGTGCAGGGGTCAAATAAACTAAATTGTGGTCTACTCCTGTGGTGGTTGATATGATGCCTGATTCTCTGATGTGGAACCTCTCTCCTCTGTTTGGGTGAAGGGGTCAAAGTAACTAAATGGTGGCTTCTCCTGTGGTGGCTGATATGATGCCAGAATATGTGCTGTGGTGCCTCTCTCCTCTTCCTGGGTGCGGGGGTCAAAGTAACTCAATGGTGGCTTCTCCTGTGGTGGCTGATATGATGCCAGAATATGTGCTGTGGTGCCTCTCTCCTCTTCCTGGGTGCGGGGGTCAAAGTAACTCAATGGTGGCTTCTCCTGTGGTGGCTGATATGATGCCAGAATATGTGCTGTGGTGCCTCTCTCCTCTTCCTGGGTGCAGGGGTCAAAGTAACTAAATGGTGGCTTCTCCTGTGGTGGTTGATATGATGCCTGATTCTCTGCTGTGAAACCTCTCTCCTCCATCTGGGTGTAGGGGTCAAAGTCTTTCAAAGTCGCCTTCTCCTGTGCTGATTGATATAAAGCTGATGGTTGTGCCATCTGACATGGTTGCCAGGGTCTGATTCAATGGGGGCCTACTCCTGTGGTGGGTGATCTAAATGCCTGATTCTCTGCTGTGAAACCTCTCTCCTCCGTCTGGGTGTAGGGGTCAAAGTCTTTCAAAGTCGCCTTCTCCTGTGCTGATTGATATGAAGCTGATGGTTGTGCCATCTGACATGGTTGCCGGGGTCCCATTAAATTGGGGCCTACTCCTGTGGTGGGTGATCTAAATGCCTGATTCTCTGCTTTGAAACCTCTCTCCTCCGTCCGGGTGTAGGGGTCAAAGTCTGTCAAAGTCGCCTTCTCCTGTGCTGATTGATATAAAGCTTATGCTTGTGCCATCTGACATGGTTGCCGGGGTCTGATTCAATGGTGGCCTACTCCTGTGGTGGGTGATCTAAATGCCTGATTCTCTGCTGTGTAACCTCTCTCCTCCGTCTGGGTGTAGGGGTCAAAGTAACTAAATGGTGGCCTACTCCTGTGGTGGGTGATATGATGCCTGGTTCTCTGCTGTGGGACCTCTCTCCTTTGTCTGGGTGCTGTGGTCAAAATAATAGTAAGTGACCTTCTCCATTGGTGGGTGACTTGAAGCCTGATTCTGTGCTATGGGACCTCACTCCAATTAATATTGTTTAATTTTTATTTATTTTATGTTAACTCATCATTTCCCTATCTACATTTGTTTGCAGGGGATTTAACTACATTTTGCTGCCTTTTGCAGCCCTCTAGTGTGTGTTTTACAGCCTTTTTAGTGCCGAAAAGTTCGGGTCCCCATTGACTTCTATGGGGTTCGGGTTCGGGATGAAGTTCGGGTCGAGTTCGGAACACTTTCTCTTTTTTGTTTATGATTCCAGAAGAGAAACCTGAGTCTATTAGTGACTGGAGATCCTTTTTAAAATTGGGTGTTGGGTCACTTGAAATAGTCCAACGAACTCGACCGAAAATTACAACCAATGAGAAATACCAATATAACTTAATCACCCGTTTTAATGCCAAACATAAAAACATCAGACAGATTCTGAATAAACATTGGAGTATCCTTCTTAAAGATCCAATCTTAAGAGACTCCCTACCCAGGCAACCGTCCCTTACATTCAGAAGAGCAAAAACTCTAAAGAATTTAATTGCCCCGTCCTGTCCCAAACTAGAGACGCAAAAAATAATCCTACCACTAGGGACCACCCAAAATACAAGTAGGATAGGGATACGTAAATGCCAACTCAAAAAGTGCCTATGTTGCACCAGGATCACCCATGGGACCAAAAAGTTGCCTCTCAATACACCGAAAGAAGGCCATAGTGGAACATGGAACATCAAACAAGACCTACATTGTAGAACAAAACATGTGATATATTTACTAACCTGTCCTTGCAAATTAAAATATGTCGGCAGAACAACACAAACAGTCAGAGAAAGAATGAATGAGCACCGCTCAAACATCAGACGAGGCGTCCTAACTAGTGTTGAGCGAACAGTTCGAGCATAGTTCGGGTCCGTACCGAATTTTGGGGTGTTCGTGACACGGACCCGAACCCGAACTTTTTCGTAAAAGTTCGGGTTCGGGTTCGTCGTTCGGCATGTATTTTGGCGCATTTTGAAAGGCTGCAAAGCAGCCAATCAACATGCATCATACTACTTGCCCTAAGATGCCATCGCAGCCATGCCTACTATTGGCAAGGCTGTGATTGGCCAAGTGCAGCATGTGACTCAGCCTCTTTATAAGCTTGTGCGCACGTCGGGACGTGCTCACTCCCGATGTGAATAGAACAGGGATAGACGCAGCTGATGCTAGGGCGAGAATAGGCAGGGATAATTGAATAACTGGAAGCAAATTTCTCTCCTCCACCTGTGATTCATCTGAACAACTGCAGCTGAGCTGCTTTTTTGATAGGGATTGGCTATTTTTAGAGTGGCCAGAGTGATTTTTCCATCCACATGTACCTGGGCTGACCGCCGGCCGCCATTTTGCGACTTATAGTGCTGCAGCAGAAGCTGCCACAGTGTGCATTCCAAAGCTCCAAACAAGTCAGACATCTACACCTGGGATTCAGACCAATAGCGATTTAGCAGCACAGTCCAAGGCTATTTTTTTTAAAGGTTGTGCAGACCATTTTGTGGCACATGTTACTGGGCTGATAGGCGGCGGCCATCTTGGGACTAGTGCTGCAGCACAATCTCTCCCAACGTCCATTAATCACTTGTAATAGTGGTCTGTGCCATAGAAATCCTACATCAGGGACTTGGGTGTGCTTGTGTCACCCCTACTAATACCAGTCCACCTGTAATCCATACAGTGAAAAGCCATAAAGTATTCCAGTGAGGGAATTTTTTTTTTATTTAAAAAAGGCCAAGTTAGTTTATCTGGCGTTCAATATACTAGATACAGTTAGGCCTGCGTTTCATACATCTGGAATTAGCAAACTAATGTGCTGGGGTTGGGAAAACATATATGTACCCATACTAGAATCTGTCAAAGAAAGCGGTACTCACATATAACAGTCATTCCATCTGTAATCCATACAGTCAAAAGACTGAAAGTATTCCAGTGAGGGAATTTTTTTTATTTAAAAAAGGCCAAGTTAGTTTATCTGGCGTTCAATATACTAGATACAGTTAGGCCTGCGTTTCATACATCTGGAATTAGCAAACTAATGTGCTGGGGTTGGGAAAACATATATGTACCCATACTAGAATCTGTCAAAGAAAGCGGTACTCACATATAACAGTCATTCCATCTGTAATCCATACAGTCAAAAGACTGAAAGTATTCCAGTGAGGGGATTTTTTTTATTTAAAAAAGGCCAAGTTAGTTTATCTGGCGTTCAATATACTAGATACAGTTAGGCCTGCGTTTCATACATCTGGAATTAGCAAACTAATGTGCTGGGGTTGGGAAAACATATATGTACCCATACTAGAATCTGTCAAAGAAAGCGGTACTCACATATAACAGTCATTCCATCTGTAATCCATACAGTCAAAAGACTGAAAGTATTCCAGTGAGGGAATTTTTTTTATTTAAAAAAGGCCAAGTTAGTTTATCTGGCGTTCAATATACTAGATACAGTTAGGCCTGCGTTTCATACATCTGGAATTAGCAAACTAATGTGCTGGGGTTGGGAAAACATATATGTACCCATACTAGAATCTGTCAAAGAAAGCGGTACTCACATATAACAGTCATTCCATCTGTAATCCATACAGTCAAAAGACTGAAAGTATTCCAGTGAGGGAATTTTTTTTATTTAAAAAAGGCCAAGTTAGTTTATCTGGCGTTCAATATACTAGATACAGTTAGGCCTGCATTTCATACATCTGGAATTAGCAAACTAATGTGCTGGGGTTGGGAAAACATATATGTACCCATACTAGAATCTGTCAAAGAAAGCGGTACTCACATATAACAGTCATTCCATCTGTAATCCATACAGTCAAAAGACTGAAAGTATTCCAGTGAGGGAATTTTTTTTATTTAAAAAAGGCCAAGTTAGTTTATCTGGCATTCAATATACTAGATACAGTTAGGCCTGCGTTTCATACATCTGGAATTAGCAAACTAATGTGCTGGGGTTGGGAAAACATATATGTACCCATACTAGAATCTGTCAAAGAAAGCGGGTACTCACATATAACAGTCATTCCATCTGTAATCCATACAGTCAAAAGACTGAAAGTATTCCAGTGAGGGAATTTTTTTTATTTAAAAAAGGCCAAGTTAGTTTATCTGGCGTTCAATATACTAGATACAGTTAGGCCTGCGTTTCATACATCTGGAATTAGCAAACTAATGTGCTGGGGTTGGGAAAACATATATGTACCCATACTAGAATCTGTCAAAGAAAGCGGTACTCACATATAACAGTCATTCCATCTGTAATCCATACAGTCAAAAGACTGAAAGTATTCCAGTGAGGGAATTTTTTTTTTATTTAAAAAAGGCCAAGTTAGTTTATCTGGCGTTCAATATACTAGATACAGTTAGGCCTGCGTTTCATACATCTGGAATTAGCAAACTAATGTGCTGGGGTTGGGAAAACATATATGTACCCATACTAGAATCTGTCAAAGAAAGCGGTACTCACATATAACAGTCATTCCATCTGTAATCCATACAGTCAAATGACTGAAAGTATTCCAGTGAGGGAATTTTTTTTATTTAAAAAAGGCCAAGTTAGTTTATCTGGCGTTCAATATACTAGATACAGTTAGGCCTGCGTTTCATACATCTGGAATTAGCAAACTAATGTGCTGGGGTTGGGAAAACATATATGTACCCATACTAGAATCTGTCAAAGAAAGCGGTACTCACATATAACAGTCATTCCATCTGTAATCCATACAGTCAAAAGACTGAAAGTATTCCAGTGAGGGAATTTTTTTTATTTAAAAAAGGCCAAGTTAGTTTATCTGGCGTTCAATATACTAGATACAGTTAGGCCTGCGTTTCATACATCTGGAATTAGCAAACTAATGTGCTGGGGTTGGGAAAACATATATGTACCCATACTAGAATCTGTCAAAGAAAGCGGTACTCACATATAACAGTCATTCCATCTGTAATCCATACAGTCAAAAGACTGAAAGTATTCCAGTGAGGGAATTTTTTTTTTATTTAAAAAAGGCCAAGTTAGTTTATCTGGCGTTCAATATACTAGATACAGTTAGGCCTGCGTTTCATACATCTGGAATTAGCAAACTAATGTGCTGGGGTTGGGAAAACATATATGTACCCATACTAGAATCTGTCAAAGAAAGCGGTACTCACATATAACAGTCATTCCATCTGTAATCCATACAGTCAAAAGACTGAAAGTATTCCAGTGAGGGGATTTTGCTTATAAAAAATAATATATTTCATTGTGGTGCGAGTTGAATCGCAACAATGAAGAAAAATACTATTAAGGGACGAGGACGCGGTCGTGGTGGTGTCCGTGGAGCCTCTGTTGCTGGTAGAGGACGTGGCCGTTCGGCCCCAGGCGCACACAGTAGGGAACGAACTCCCTCAACTAGCCGGCAGAATGTACCGCAATATCTCGTGGGGCCCAATGACGCTCTTAGGATGGTAAGGCCTGAGCAGGTACAGGCATTAATCGATTGGGTGGCCGACAGTGCTTCCAGCACGTTCACCACATGGTCTTCCACCCAGTCTTCTGCGGAAAGCGCACAGGTGGCACCTGAAAACCAAGCCCATCAGTCTGTCACATCACCCCCAAGCATATCAGGGAAACGGTCTGAGCCACAAGTTATGCAGCAGTCTCTTCTTCTGTTTGAAGACTCTGCTTCCAGGGTTTCCCAGGGGCGTCCACCTAGCCCTTCCCCAGTGGAGGAAGACATACCATGCACTGACGCACAACCACTTATGTCTCCAGATGAAGAGGACATGGGAATACCACCACAGCAGAGTCACCGACTCTCTGATGATGACGAAACACAGGTGCCCACTGCCGCGTCTTTTTGCAGTGTGCAGACTGAACAGGAGGAGGTCAGGGAGGGAGACTGGGTGGAAGACGATGCAGAGGACGATGAGGTCTTAGACCCCACATGGACTGAAGGTCGTGGCGATGACTTTCACAGTTCAGAGGAAGAGGTAGTGGTGAGACCGAGACAACAGCGAAGCCAAAGAGGGAGCAGGGGGCCAAAGCAGACGAGCCGCCGCCCCCAGAGTTCGCCTGCTACTGGACATCGCCAACAGGGACCCAGCCCCACAAAGGCAGCTTCAAAGAGTTCCCTGGCATGGCACTTCTTTAAACAATGTCCTACCGACAAGACCCGAGTGACTTGCACGCTCTGCCATCAGAGCCTGAGGCGAGGCATTAACGTTCTGAACCTCAGCACAACCTGCATGACCAGGCATCTACATGCAAAGCATGAACTGCAGTGGGGTACACACCTTAAAAACCAGGCACTCGCTGAGGCTCCCCCTGCTCCCTCTACCGCTGCTGCCTCGGCTTCCGCCTCGAGAGGAATGTTGCCACCTGCCGAGCAGCAAACAGAGGATGTGCCACCGACACCACCACCACCGCCACCGTCAACTAGCGTCTCCACTATATCACACAGCAGCGTTCAGCTCTCAATATCTCAAACCTTAGAGAGGAAGCGCAAATTCCCCCCGAGTCACCCTCGAGCCCTTGGCCTGAACGCCAGCATTTCTAAACTGCTGGCCTTTGAAATGCTGTCATTCCGGCTGGTGGACACAGACAGCTTCAAACAGCTGATGGCCATGGCTGTCCCGCAGTATGTGGTTCCCAGCCGCCACTACTTCTCCAAGACAGCCGTGCCTTCCCTGCACATGCAAGTGTCCGATAAAATCAAGTGTGCACTGCGCAACGCCATTTGTGGCAAGGTCCACCTAACCACAGATACGTGGACCAGTAAGCACGGCCAGGGACGCTATATCTCACTAACTGCACACTGGATGAATGTAGTGGCGGCTGGGCCCCCGGCGGACAGTTCCTTGGCGCACGTCCTTCCGCCCCCTAGGATCGCAGGGCATCATTCTCTGCCTCCTGTAGCCTCCTCCTCCTACTCGGCTTCCTCCTCCACTGCTTCCACCAGCTCATCCGGTCAGCCACACACCTTCACCACCAACTTCAGCACAGCCCGGGGTAAACGTCAGCAGGCCATTCTGAAACTCATATGTTTGGGGGACAGGCCCCACAGCGCAAAGGAGTTGTGGCGGGGTATTGAACAACAGACCGACGAGAGGTTTCTGCCGGTGGGCCTCAAGCCAGGCCTGGTGGTATGCGATAATGGGCGAAATCTCGTGGCAGCTCTGGGACTAGCCGGTTTGACGCACATCCCTTGCCTGGCGCATGTGCTGAACTTGGTGGTGCAGAGGTTCATTCACCACTACCCCAACATGTCAGAGCTGCTGCATAAAGTGCGGGCCGTCTGTGCGCGCTTCCGCCGTTCACATCCTGCCGCTGCTCGCCTGTCTGCGCTACAGCGGAACTTCGGCCTTCCCGCTCACCGCCTCATATGCGACGTGCCCACCCGGTGGAACTCCACCTTGCACATGCTGGAGAGACTGTGCGAGCAGCAGCAGGCCATAGTGGAGTTTCAGCTGCAGCACGCTCGCGTCAGTCGTACTGCCGAACAGCACCACTTCACCACCAATGATTGGGCCTCCATGCGAGACCTGTGTGCCCTGCTGCGCTGTTTCGAGTACTCCACCAACATGGCCAGTGGCGATGACACTGTTATCAGCGTTACAATACCACTTCTATGTCTCCTTGAGAAAACACTTAGGGCAATGATGTTAGAGGAGGTGGCCCAGGTGGAGGAGGAGGAGGAGGATGAGGGCTCGTTTCTAACACTTTCGGGCCAGTCTGTTCGAAGTGGCTCAGAGGGAGGTTTGTTTAAGCAGCAGAGGACAGGTTCACAAGTCGCCAGCCAAGGCACTGTACTGGAGGACGAGGAGGATGAGGAGGAGGAGGTGGAGGGGGACGAGGATGACGCAAGTTCACAGCGGGGTGGCAGCCCAGGCCCATCACTGGTGCGTGGCTGGGGGGATACGGTGGACGATGACGATACGCCTCCCACAGAGGACAGCTTGTCCTTACCCATGGGTAGCCTGGCCCACATGAGCGAATATATGCTCCAATGCCTGCGCAACGACAGCAGAGTTGCCCACGTTTTAACGTGTGCAGACTACTGGGTGGCCACCCTGCTGGATCCCCGGTATAAAGACAATGTGCCCACTTTAATTCCTGAACTGGAGCGCGACCGTAAGATGCGCGAGTACAAGCGCACGCTGATAGAGGCGCTCTTGAGAGCATTCCCACATGTCACAGGGGAACAGGTGGAAGGTGAAGGCAGAGGAGTGGCAAGAGGTCGCCAACGCAGCTGTGTCACGGCCAGCTCATCTGAGGGCAGGGTTAGCATGGCAGAAATGTGGAAAAGTTTTGTCTCCACGCCACAGCTATCTGCACCGACACCTGATACGGAACGTGTTAGCAGGAGGCAGCATTTCACTAACATGGTTGAACAGTATGTCTGCACACCCCTCCACATCCTAACGGATGGTTCGGCCCCATTCAACTACTGGGTTTCGAAATTGTCCACGTGGCCAGAGTTAGCATGTTATGCCTTGGAGGTGCTTTCCTGCCCAGCGGCCAGCGTTTTATCTGAACGCGTATTCAGCACGGCAGGGGGCGTCATTACTGACAAGCGCAGCCGCCTGTCCACAGCCAACGTGGACAAGCTGACCTTCATAAAGATGAACCAGGCATGGATCCCACAGGACCTGTCCCTCCCTTGTGCAGAGTAGTCCTTATTAACTGCCTAAAACATGTCTTGTTGTGCTACGGGCCACTTCTTTATTTGATACAAATTTTATGAAACCCACAGTTGAATGAAACTCTTCTCTGTCTGGGCGCCGGGGCCTAACCAGATGAAAGTGGCCGGTTAAACTAACGGGTGACATGAAGCCATAACCTCTGCCATGCTACCTCTGTCTTCTGTCTGGGTGCTGAGGCCTAAGTCAAATAAAGCGGTCTTCTGCTGTGCTGGGGGATATGAAGCTAATCTCTGACCTCTCTCCTCTGTCTGGGTCCAAAGGCCTAAATCACTGAAAGAGGCCTTCTCCTGTGGTGTGTGATATGATGCCAGAATATGTGCTGTGGGGCCTCTCTCCTCTTCCTGGGTGCAGGGGTCAAATAAACTAAATTGTGGCCTACTCCTGTGGTGGTTGATATGATGCCTGATTCTCTGATGTGGAACCTCTCTCCTCTGTTTGGGTGAAGGGGTCAAAGTAACTAAATGGTGGCTTCTCCTGTGGTGGCTGATATGATGCCAGAATATGTGCTGTGGTGCCTCTCTCCTCTTCCTGGGTGCAGGGGTCAAAGTAACTAAATGGTGGCTTCTCCTGTGGTGGCTGATATGATGCCAGAATATGTGCTGTGGGGCCTCTCTCCTCTTCCTGGGTGCAGGGGTCAAAGTAACTCAATGGTGGCTTCTCCTGTGGTGGCTGATATGATGCCAGAATATGTGCTGTGGTGCCTCTCTCCTCTGTCTGGGTCCAAAGGCCTAAATCACTGAAAGAGGCCTTCTCCTGTGGTGTGTGATATGATGCCTGAATATGTGCTGTGGTGCCTCTCTCCTCTTCCTGGGTGCGGGGGTCAAAGTAACTCAATGGTGGCTTCTCCTGTGGTGGCTGATATGATGCCAGAATATGTGCTGTGGTGCCTCTCTCCTCTTCCTGGGTGCGGGGGTCAAAGTAACTCAATGGTGGCTTCTCCTGTGGTGGCTGATATGATGCCAGAATATGTGCTGTGGGGCCTCTCTCCTCTTCCTGGGTGCAGGGGTCAAAGTAACTCAATGGTGGCTTCTCCTGTGGTGGTTAGTATGATGCCAGAATATGTGCTGTGGGGTCTCTCTCCTCTTCCTGGGTGCAGGGGTCAAAGTAACTCAATGGTGGCTTCTCCTGTGGTGGCTGATATGATGCCAGAATATGTGCTGTGGTGCCTCTCTCCTCTTCCTGGGTGCGGGGGTCAAAGTAACTCAATGGTGGCTTCTCCTGTGGTGGCTGATATGATGCCAGAATATGTGCTGTGGGGCCTCTCTCCTCTTCCTGGGTGCAGGGGTCAAAGTAACTCAATGGTGGCTTCTCCTGTGGTGGTTAGTATGATGCCAGAATATGTGCTGTGGGGCCTCTCTCCTCTTCCTGGGTGCAGGGGTCAAAGTAACTCAATGGTGGCTTCTCCTGTGGTGGCTGATATGATGCCAGAATATGTGCTGTGGTGCCTCTCTCCTCTGTCTGGGTCCAAAGGCCTAAATCACTGAAAGAGGCCTTCTCCTGTGGTGTGTGATATGATGCCTGAATATGTGCTGTGGTGCCTCTCTCCTCTTCCTGGGTGCGGGGGTCAAAGTAACTCAATGGTGGCTTCTCCTGTGGTGGCTGATATGATGCCAGAATATGTGCTGTGGTGCCTCTCTCCTCTTCCTGGGTGCGGGGGTCAAAGTAACTCAATGGTGGCTTCTCCTGTGGTGGCTGATATGATGCCAGAATATGTGCTGTGGGGCCTCTCTCCTCTTCCTGGGTGCAGGGGTCAAAGTAACTCAATGGTGGCTTCTCCTGTGGTGGTTAGTATGATGCCAGAATATGTGCTGTGGGGCCTCTCTCCTCTTCCTGGGTGCAGGGGTCAAAGTAACTCAATGGTGGCTTCTCCTGTGGTGGCTGATATGATGCCAGAATATGTGCTGTGGTGCCTCTCTCCTCTTCCTGGGTGCGGGGGTCAAAGTAACTCAATGGTGGCTTCTCCTGTGGTGGCTGATATGATGCCAGAATATGTGCTGTGGGGCCTCTCTCCTCTTCCTGGGTGCAGGGGTCAAAGTAACTCAATGGTGGCTTCTCCTGTGGTGGTTAGTATGATGCCAGAATATGTGCTGTGGGGCCTCTCTCCTCTTCCTGGGTCCTGGGTGCAGGGGTCAAAGTAACTCAATGGTGGCTTCTCCTGTGGTGGCTGATATGATGCCAGAATATGTGCTGTGGTGCCTCTCTCCTCTTCCTGGGTGCGGGGGTCAAAGTAACTCAATGGTGGCTTCTCCTGTGGTGGCTGATATGATGCCAGAATATGTGCTGTGGGGCCTCTCTCCTCTTCCTGGGTGCAGGGGTCAAAGTAACTCAATGGTGGCTTCTCCTGTGCTGATTGATATAAAGCTGATGGTTGTGCCATCTGACATGGTTGCCAGGGTCTGATTCAATGGGGGCCTACTCCTGTGGTGGGTGATCTAAATGCCTGATTCTCTGCTGTGAAACCTCTCTCCTCCGTCTGGGTGTAGGGGTCAAAGTCTTTCAAAGTCGCCTTCTCCTGTGCTGATTGATATGAAGCTGATGGTTGTGCCATCTGACATGGTTGCCGGGGTCCCATTAAATTGTGGCCTACTCCTGTTGTGGTTGATATGATGCCTGATTCTCTGATGTGGAACCTCTCTCCTCTGTTTGGGTGAAGGGGTCAAAGTAACTAAATGGTGGCTTCTCCTGTGGTGGCTGATATGATGCCAGAATATGTGCTGTGGGGCCTCTCTCCTCTTCCTGGGTGCAGGGGTCAAAGTAACTCAATGGTGGCTTCTCCTGTGGTGGCTGATATGATGCCAGAATATGTGCTGTGGTGCCTCTCTCCTCTTCCTGGGTGCAGGGGTCAAAGTAACTCAATGGTGGCTTCTCCTGTGGTGGCTGATATGATGCCAGAATATGTGCTGTGGTGCCTCTCTCCTCTTCCTGGGTGCGGGGGTCAAAGTAACTCAATGGTGGCTTCTCCTGTGGTGGCTGATATGATGCCAGAATATGTGCTGTGGTGCCTCTCTCCTCTTCCTGGGTGCAGGGGTCAAAGTAACTAAATGGTGGCTTCTCCTGTGGTGGTTGATATGATGCCTGATTCTCTGCTGTGAAACCTCTCTCCTCCATCTGGGTGTAGGGGTCAAAGTCTTTCAAAGTCGCCTTCTCCTGTGCTGATTGATATAAAGCTGATGGTTGTGCCATATGACATGGTTGCCAGGGTCTGATTCAATGGGGGCCTACTCCTGTGGTGGGTGATCTAAATGCCTGATTCTCTGCTGTGAAACCTCTCTCCTCCGTCTGGGTGTAGGGGTCAAAGTCTTTCAAAGTCGCCTTCTCCTGTGCTGATTGATATGAAGCTGATGGTTGTGCCATCTGACATGGTTGCCGGGGTCCCATTAAATTGGGGCCTACTCCTGTGGTGGGTGATCTAAATGCCTGATTCTCTGCTTTGAAACCTCTCTCCTCCGTCCGGGTGTAGGGGTCAAAGTCTGTCAAAGTCGCCTTCTCCTGTGCTGATTGATATAAAGCTTATGCTTGTGCCATCTGACATGGTTGCCGGGGTCTGATTCAATGGTGGCCTACTCCTGTGGTGGGTGATCTAAATGCCTGATTCTCTGCTGTGTAACCTCTCTCCTCCGTCTGGGTGTAGGGGTCAAAGTAACTAAATGGTGGCCTACTCCTGTGGTGGGTGATATGATGCCTGGTTCTCTGCTGTGGGACCTCTCTCCTTTGTCTGGGTGCTGTGGTCAAAATAATAGTAAGTGACCTTCTCCATTGGTGGGTGACTTGAAGCCTGATTCTGTGCTATGGGACCTCACTCCAATTAATATTGTTTAATTTTTATTTATTTTATGTTAACTCATCATTTCCCTATCTACATTTGTTTGCAGGGGATTTAACTACATTTTGCTGCCTTTTGCAGCCCTCTAGCCCTTTCCGGGTGTGTTTTACAGCCTTTTTAGTGCCCAAAAGTTCGGGTCCCCATTGACTTCTATGGGGTTCGGGTTCGGGATGAAGTTCGGGTCGAGTTCGGATCCCGAACCCGAACATTTTTTGAAAGTTCGGCCGAACTCGTCGAACCCGAACATCCAGGTGTTCGCTCAACTCTAGTCCTAACCCATAGCGTATCCCGCCATTACTCAGAGAAACATAACAAGGACCCATCAACACTCAGAGTTTCACCTATAGAACACATAACCACCTCTTATCAACAACTTTGCCAGAAAGAAATGCACTGGATTTATCGCCTTAATACATTAACACCTTTTGGATTAAACGAATCGATCGAATACTCAAACTACTAACCAAAACCTCTAAATACCACTATGTCAAGAACAGAATATAATCAGAAAGTGTGGGTGCGGGGTATTTGCAAATTTATGTATATATATGTATGTGTATTCATGTATGTATACATATGTTTATGTATGTGTATGCAGTTGAAAACAAAACACAGAAAAAGCTACTTATATCCCCACATCGCCAACATGCACGGTCTGCGCACACGCGCACAGACACAGCCTCCACCACAAGACCTTCCTTATTTTCCACATATTTCCGTCTATATCTCTCTAAGCATCCTACATACGAAAACATCTAACCGCACATTAGGGATCTGGTAAAGATCACACCTTTTACCAATGCTACACATGACTAAATGCATATTCTATTTTATTTTTTATCTTTTTTTGTATGCATTTTATGCGTATATATGTACATATGTGTGTGTATGTAGGTGTGTGTGTATATACGTATATATATATATCAATTTTCATTGATTATATATATATATATATATATATATGTATATGTGTCTCCTTTAGATCGAAAAACTTGGTTATGTTTTTGGAGAGGCCAAAGCACAGTCTGACTAACATTCATTTGACTAATATTCATTTCACTCTGTTTTATTTGTTTTTAAATTTTTAAATTTTTATTTTTTCTATTTATATATGGTATTACCACTTTTATTCATTCTTTATCTAATTTTTCTACCATATAGTTTTTTAATAGTTTTCTTTTACTCTTTACTGTTCACAATTCTTGCGCAATTTCTGTATAAGCTCATGCGAAACACTCCTGGTTCAATGAACACAGATCTGTATACAATTTATATATATGAAACTTCTGTTTGTATTATTTGTAATTTTCAAATTGCTCTTTACTCTGCAGCAACTAATCGGTGCAATTTCACACCCCCTCCCCTTCTCCCAACCCTTCTCCCCCCTCCCCTCCTTGCCCATATATACAGGATTAGAGTAAAAAACCTTGCATTATCACCACCATATATGCCCCCTATCACCATTCCAGACAAGCCACCCATATCATTCCTGAAATTGTACTATTCTGCATTTGTCTTGTACTAGTTGCGATGCGTTCCACTGTGGAACGCAAACCGGAACTCACTACTCAGCCGCTCCAAGCGCTCTAAACTGGAGCACATCTCCAAACCACGTCACTTCCTTCTAAGCGCTTGCCTTCTTACCTCCTAGGTTCTGGTGCGTTCCACGCTGGAACACAAACCGGAACTATTTCAAACTCAGCCGGCCGATATGCGCTCCACTCTGGAACGCCTACCGGAAGTGACATCACTTCCTCTCCCCGCTGCTGATGCCCTGCAAACAGGTTTTTGCCGCTCTTTTTAAGTATAAATACATGTGAACGATTGTAATTTACTTATGCTCCTGATGAAGGGGATCCTTGGTGACCCCGAAACGCGTTGAGCCCACTTTTACCTTTACCCTACCCTGTGCTAATAAAGAGGAAATTTACCAGACGTTCCAGCTGTGACTGCCGTTTATTTCCAGACGATCCTTTAGGCGACCCAGGCGCAGGAGGAAGCAGAGTGGGTGTTATGTGCTTTATCCCACCCTGCCCCTCCTGGGTGAAGTGAGTTTTTTTACTTGAAAATTTCCATTCCTAATATTGCATTTTAGAAAATTCTTTTTTAGAGAGAATACCTTGATTGAAAAATATATTCTGTTCCCACTGGGGCATTTTTAATATACTACTTTTAATATACTATTTCTAATATACCATCTTCAATTTACCATCACTATTAATCCTAAAAGTAACCCTGCTGGGTTGCACAAGCATCTGGGATTTTTCAATAGTGAATGAGACGACGGCTTGTTTTGGCACTCCATTACCCCCTGTTTTACCATTCTAAAATAAGCAGCTGACTACCTCTGAGGGATTTGGCACCGTATACAGGTTCCTTTTTTCTTTTGTTTTGTTTTTTCCTTCATGCACCATGTCCACTTTAGATTAATTCTATCTGGACATTACACCTGTGGCAGCCTTTAACATCCTACACACAAAAACATATATTAATAAATATATACAAAAAAGAACAACAACAATAATAAAAATCAATAAGTATTCACCCGAAATATATTTTGGACCCTAGATATATCGTATCACCACCTAACGGTCCGTTCCCCTTGGCGCCCTGCCTGGATATCCCAGACTCTCTAGACACCAGGGAGTCTGTGACTAATCCCCTCTTCTTTTTTCCCTATATCTCTGTCTTACCTGATGAGGACAGATTCTTCTCGTCTTTGTCATCTATTTGGCAAAAGATTCAGGATAATCTAAAGAGCATGAGTGAGAGATATAAGCGTGTGGCAGATAAGAGACGTGTGCCTGGTCCGGACCTGAATGTTGGTGATCTGGTGTGGTTGTCTACCAAGAATATCAAATTGAAGGTTCCCTCCTGGAAGTTGGGTCCTAGGTTTATTGGGCCTTACAAGATCCTGTCTGTCATCAATCCTGTTGCCTACTGTCTTGATCTTCCTCAGACTTGGAAGATCCATAATGTTTTTCATAAGTCCTTATTGAAACCTTATGTTCAACCTATTGTACCCTCGCCTTTGCCTCCTCCTCCGATTATGGTTAATGGAAATCTTGAATTTCAGGTCTCTAGGATTGTGGATTCTCGTCTTGTCCGCGGTTCCCTCCAGTACCTCGTTCATTGGGAGGGTTATGGTCCTGAGGAGAGGATGTGGGTCCCAGTGACGGACATTAAGGCCTCTCGTCTCATCAGGGCTTTCCATAGGTCCCATCCTGAGAAGGTGGGCTCTGAGTGTCCGGAGTCCACTCGTAGAGGGAGGGGTACTGTCACAGCCAGACAGCTGAGAAGCTCTGACAGGAGCCTTTCAGATCCTCCTCCTTGAATTTCTTTGTTTTGGTTGAGTTCCTCATCTCGTTAGTCTATCTCAGCTGTCATGCAGTTGGACTGATTGCTGCCCCTTAAGTTCCTCCCCAGAATGCAGTAGTGTGCGGCTTATACAACTTCCTGGAGTGTGTGTGCATGCTGTTCCTAGTTCTCAGTCCACAGTCCCTAGTCGTCTGCAAGATAAGTGCTGTTTATGTATTTATGATTTTCTGTTTTCTGGATCCAGGTGACCCTGACTCCCTCCGTGTCTGTGTAGGGAGCCGGTGGTCGTATCCCCTCACTATTGTAGGGTCTTCAGGTGTAAGATAGTCGAGGTACGTGGATATGCGCCCATCCACCTTTGGGGTGGTCGCATAGGCTGAGCAATAAGGGAGAGCGGCAGGTCTCATGCAGGGGTCTCCCTTTTGTTCCTTAGTTGTGGATCCAGTGAGTCATTGTTTATATTGTATTGTCTTGTTTCCTGTACACCATCCGTGACAGCCAGATTCTCTGTTACAGGACCTCTCTCCTCTGTCTGGGTGCCGGGGCCTAAATGTGTGACAGTGGCCTGTTCCAGTGGTGGGTGACGTGAAGCCTGATTCTCTGCTATGACATGAAGACTGATTCTGCGCTGACATAAGGCCAGATTTGCTGTTACGGGACCTCTCTCCTCTGCCTGGGTGCCTGGGCCTAAATGTGTGACAGTGGCCTGTTCCAGTGGTGGGTGACGTGATGCCTGATTCTCTGCTATGACATGAAGACAGATTCTGTGCTGACATAAGGCCAGATTCTCTGTTACAGGACCTCTCTCCTCTGTCTGGGTGCCTGGGCCTAAATGTGTGACAGTGGCCTGTTCCAGTGGTGGGTGACGTGAAGCCTGATTCTCTGCTATGACATGAAGACTGATTCTGTGCTGACATAAGGCCAGATTCTCTGTTACGGGACCTCTCTCCTCTGCCTGGGTGCCTGGGCCTAAATGTGTGACAGTGGCCTGTTCCAGTGGTGGGTGACGTGATGCCTGATTCTCTGCTATGACATGAAGACAGATTCTGTGCTGACATAAGGCCAGATTCTCTGTTACGGGACCTCTCTCCTCTGCCTGGGTGCCTGGGCCTAAATGTGTGACAGTGGCCTGTTCCAGTGGTGGGTGACGTGAAGCCTGATTCTCTGCTATGACATGAAGACTGATTCTGCGCTGACATAAGGCCAGATTCTCTGTTACGGGACCTCTCTCCTCTGCCTGGGTGCCTGGGCCTAAATGTGTGACAGTGGCCTGTTCCAGTGGTGGGTGACGTGAAGCCTGATTCTCTGCTATGACATGAAGACTGATTCTGCGCTGACATAAGGCCAGATTCTCTGTTACGGGACCTCTCTCCTCTGCCTGGGTGCCTGGGCCTAAATGTGTGACAGTGGCCTGTTCCAGTGGTGGGTGACGTGACGCCTGATTCTCTGCTATGACATGAAGACTGATTCTGCGCTGACATAAGGCCAGATTCTCTGTTATGGGACCTCTCTCCTCTGCCTGGGTGCCTGGGCCTAAATGTGTGACAGTGGCCTGTTCCAGTGGTGGGTGACGTGATGCCTGATTCTCTGCTATGACATGAAGACTGATTCTGCGCTGACATAAGGCCAGATTCTCTGTTACGGGACCTCTCTCCTCTGCCTGGGTGCCTGGACCTAAATGTGTGACAGTGGCCTGTTCCAGTGGTGGGTGACGTGATGCCTGATTCTCTGCTATGACATGAAGACAGATTCTGTGCTGACATAAGGCCAGATTCTCTGTTACAGGACCTCTCTCCTCTGTCTGGGTGCCGGGGCCTAAATGTGTGACAGTGGCCTGTTCCAGTGGTGGGTGACGTGAAGTCTGATTCTCTGCTATGACATGAAGACTGATTCTGCGCTGACATAAGGCCAGATTCTCTGTTATGGGACCTCTCTCCTCTGCCTGGGTGCCTGGGCCTAAATGTGTGACAGTGGCCTGTTCCAGTGGTGGGTGACGTGATGCCTGATTCTCTGCTATGACATGAAGACAGATTCTGTGCTGACATAAGGCCAGATTCTCTGTTACGGGACCTCTCTCCTCTGCCTGGGTGCCTGGGCCTAAATGTGTGACAGTGGCCTGTTCCAGTGGTGGGTGACGTGAAGCCTGATTCTCTGCTATGACATGAAGACTGATTCTGCGCTGACATAAGGCCAGATTCTCTGTTACGGGACCTCTCTCCTCTGCCTGGGTGCCTGGGCCTAAATGTGTGACAGTGGCCTGTTCCAGTGGTGGGTGACGTGACGCCTGATTCTCTGCTATGACATGAAGACTGATTCTGCGCTGACATAAGGCCAGATTCTCTGTTATGGGACCTCTCTCCTCTGCCTGGGTGCCTGGGCCTAAATGTGTGACAGTGGCCTGTTCCAGTGGTGGGTGACGTGATGCCTGATTCTCTGCTATGACATGAAGACTGATTCTGCGCTGACATAAGGCCAGATTCTCTGTTACGGGACCTCTCTCCTCTGCCTGGGTGCCTGGACCTAAATGTGTGACAGTGGCCTGTTCCAGTGGTGGGTGACGTGATGCCTGATTCTCTGCTATGACATGAAGACTGATTCTGTGCTGACATAAGGCCAGATTCTCTGTTACAGGACCTCTCTCCTCTGTCTGGGTGCCGGGGCCTAAATGTGTGACAGTGGCCTGTTCCAGTGGTGGGTGACGTGAAGTCTGATTCTCTGCTATGACATGAAGACTGATTCTGCGCTGACATAAGGCCAGATTCTCTGTTATGGGACCTCTCTCCTCTGCCTGGGTGCCTGGGCCTAAATGTGTGACAGTGGCCTGTTCCAGTGGTGGGTGACGTGATGCCTGATTCTCTGCTATGACATGAAGACAGATTCTGTGCTGACATAAGGCCAGATTCTCTGTTACGGGACCTCTCTCCTCTGCCTGGGTGCCTGGGCCTAAATGTGTGACAGTGGCCTGTTCCAGTGGTGGGTGACGTGAAGCCTGATTCTCTGCTATGACATGAAGACTGATTCTGCGCTGACATAAGGCCAGATTCTCTGTTACGGGACCTCTCTCCTCTGCCTGGGTGCCTGGGCCTAAATGTGTGACAGTGGCCTGTTCCAGTGGTGGGTGATGTGAAGCCTGATTCTCTGCTATGACATGAAGACTGATTCTGCGCTGACATAAGGCCAGATTCTCTGTTACGGGACCTCTCTCCTCTGCCTGGGTGCCTGGGCCTAAATGTGTGACAGTGGCCTGTTCCAGTGGTGGGTGACGTGATGCCTGATTCTCTGCTATGACATGAAGACAGATTCTGTGCTGACATAAGGCCAGATTCTCTGTTACAGGACCTCTCTGCTCTGTCTGGGTGCCGGGGCCTAAATGTGTGACAGTGGCCTGTTCCAGTGGTGGGTGACGTGAAGTCTGATTCTCTGCTATGACATGAAGACTGATTCTGCGCTGACATAAGGCCAGATTCTCTGTTACAGGACCTCTCTCCTCTGCCTGGGTGCCTGGGCCTAAATGTGTGACAGTGGCCTGTTCCAGTGGTGGGTGACGTGAAGCCTGATTCTCTGCTATGACATGAAGACTGATTCTGCGCTGACATAAGGCCAGATTCTCTGTTACGGGACCTCTCTCCTCTGCCTGGGTGCCTGGGCCTAAATGTGTGACAGTGGCCTGTTCCAGTGGTGGGTGACGTGAAGCCTGATTCTCTGCTATGACATGAAGACTGATTCTGCGCTGACATATGGCCAGATTCTCTGTTACGGGACCTCTCTCCTCTGCCTGGGTGCCTGGGCCTAAATGTGTGACAGTGGCCTGTTCCAGTGGTGGGTGCCGTGATGCCTGATTCTCTGCTATGACATGAAGACTGATTCTGCGCTGACATAAGGCCAGATTCTCTGTTACGGGACCTCTCTCCTCTGCCTGGGTGCCTGGGCCTAAATTTGTGACAGTGGCCTGTTCCAGTGGTGGGTGACGTGATGCCTGATTCTCTGCTATGACATGAAGACTTATTCTGTGCTGACATCAAGCCAGATTCTCTGTTACGCGACCCCTCTCCTCTGCCTGGGTGCCTGGGCCTAAATATGTGACAGTGGCCTGTTCCAGTGGTGGGTGACGTGATGCCTGATTCTCTGCTATGACATGAAGACAGATTCTGTGCTGACATAAGGCCAGATTCTCTGTTACGGGACCTCTTTCCTCTGCCTGGGTGCCTGGGCCTAAATGTGTGACAGTGGCCTGTTCCAGTGGTGGGTGTCGTGAAGCCTGATTCTCTGCTATGACATGAAGACTGATTCTGTGCTGACATGAAGCCAGATTCTCTGCTATGGCATGAAGAGACTGATTCTGTGATGACATGAAGCCAGATTCTTTGCTATGGCATGAAGAGACTGATTCTCTGCTGACGTGAAGCCAGATTCTCTGCTATGGGACCTTTGTCCAATTGATATTGGGTCATTTTTATTTTTTTTATTTTAATTTTAATTCATTTCCCTATCCACATTTGTTTGCAGGGGATTACCTACATGTTGCTGCCTTTTGCAGCCCTCTAGCTCTTTCCTGGGCTGTTCTACAGCCTTTTTAGTGCCGAAAAGTTCGGGTCCCCATTGACTTCAATGGGGTTCGGGTTCAGGACGAAGTTCGGGTCGGGTTCGGATCCCGAACCCGAACATTTCCGGGAAGTTCGGCCGAACTTCTCGAACCCGAACATCCAGGTGTTCGCTCAACTCTAGTCACCATTTTTTGGTGCGTATGGTTTCCATCCTCAGTTTTGTACGTTTAGTGAGGGGGGGCCATCTGGGATTCCCGAGGAGGAACGATTTGCGTCTTCACTTTCTTCAGTGTGGCAGAGTGTGCAAGAAAGTTTGAAGAGAATTGGTGGTAGATACAAACGTGTGGCTGATAGGAAGCGCTCTGAAGGTCCGGACCTTGGGGTTGTTGGG
The DNA here is from genome assembly GCF_905171765.1 of Bufo bufo. Classification (NCBI taxonomy): domain Eukaryota; kingdom Metazoa; phylum Chordata; class Amphibia; order Anura; family Bufonidae; genus Bufo; species Bufo bufo. The sequence continues at coordinate 282,430,416 of NC_053391.1, forward strand.
GGGTAATAATTCAATTAAGAATTATTAATTATGGTCATAAAAATAATTAATCATAAAAAAATAAAATTTATCAAATTTGTCATAAATTCTTAAAATCATGACCTGGTAAATTGTAGACAACCTAATTGATACAATTCACATCTGAGTCCGACTATTTCCTCAGATAAATAAGTTCTTTTTGACGTGAGATGACGTTAATGATAAAATGTAGTTCTGCATTATACAATAATACACAGGTATTATAAAAATATGCAGATTTATTGGTTACAATATTATAAACATATATAAGTAAATAAACACAATGATACATGCAAATGAATATATATAGCGTTAATATAAAGCATTACAAGCTTAACAATACATGTGAGTGGAAATAACTTGTCACATTATAACAAAGCTATTATTAGGTTAGGATATCAAAATATGAACATAAGTTATATATATCACTTCTGTTCAGAGAAAACCTCATGATATCAGGATGGGCATGTCTAATCCTAGACATCAATATAGAATGCTAAATACATTCCACCCCCCTCTAACCAACTACACATCACATGGCTTCAAGATGGGCACTTCCATCCAAGGATATAACTTAGAAGAGATAACTGTATCCTTCCGCCCCATCCTGGACTATTTTCACACATATAACTTTGGTAAGACTATTAAGACAAATAACAGGGATCTAGGATTTTGCTAGGCCATATCTTAAATGGGAAGGATTCCTGTGGGAATCCATCACTTAGCTTGGCGAAGAATGTTCTATTAATATATATATATATATATATATATATATATATATATATATAAGCAATTATCTAATGCTTTGCTAGATTATGAGTCTTGATTCTTCTGCAGGTAGAATGAAGCCTCACAATATCCTAAGACTCCATCTCAATATGGAGATGATCAATTAATTTAATCATTTATTTATTCGCCAATCTAGATGGTATAATTTCACCCACACTATCAAATTAGTCTTAATAAAATGACATATCATTTTCTGTGTCTCTTACCAAGTCCTAGTAGGAATCTCACTTCTGCTCCTAGGAAAGCTGGGTGGTCCATCATAGCACATCTCACCATGGCTTTCATCTTGATAAACCTCAACTTCTCCCCTCTCCTTTTCTCTCTCTTTTTCTTCTTTTTTCCCTTTTTCTCTCTCTCTCCTTACCTCCTGTGTACGGCTTATGATCCCAAACTTATCAGTTAGACACACCTTCCTAGTTTGGAACTTTCTAATCATTGTCGGATGGGCGTGACCATTGATAAAAAATGTGACATCATAACCTTACCCAGAATGCACTTTTGCTACTGTTGTAATGTCACCTACTGATACCTAGGTGGCACTGCTGTATAAGCAATCTGCATCATAGTATAAAGGGTTAACTTATATAAGTCTGAATATACATTTTGACCTTAGAAGCTTTAATTCAAAGCCATAGGGATTAATTCTGACACTTGTAGCAATTAGAGACAGACCTCTAGGCGTCTCACTTAATGTTTCTCACACTGTTGATTTATGGATCATAAATAACTTGTTTTCTCACAGAGATATCAGTACCTCCTCTGTCATACCAAAGATGTGATTAATTGTTACAAAATACACATCTTCACAGACACACTTCTAATGAGAAATATATACAATATACTGGATACATGTTGTCTTCGTAACATATAACAATATAATATAAACAAATATATATATATGTCCTACTGATTGTCTTATGCTAAGGACTAACTAAGGCTCATTAAATGAATACATACATATTATATATTTTGCTTCATTAATAAATCCCTAATTGTATAGGTAATTATCACCAGCTGCATAGAGCTTATCTTTATGTACCGTCGTAAATTTAAAAGTAAACAAGGAGGCCTCTTCTCAGACTGGTACATTCATGAGAAAAATAACATTGAAGAGTATAAACCTTTGTGTGACCTTAATTTGGCCTACTCAAGACATACAAAATTGCAACTATAGTCGATCATGGCTCTTAAAAGCAATGAACATCCATCTTGACAATAATGAATTGGATATCAATGCATTTACCTATGAAAAGGCACAACAGGGTGAATGACTTGGTGTGGTTGTCTACCAGAAATATCATGTTGAAGGTTCCCTCATGGAAATTAGGTCCGAGATTTATTGGTCCTTATAGGGTAATTAAGATCATTAACCCGGTGGCTTTTCGTCTGGAGCTACCTCAGACTCTAAGGATCCATAATGTCTTCCACAGATCTCTTCTTAAAAGATATGTAGAACCTCCTGAACCATTGCCACTACCGCCTCCACCGATGCTTGTTGATGGCAGTCTTGAATTTCAGGTAGAAAAGATTGTGGATTCACAATATGTTCGCCGCTCTCTTCAGTACCTGGTGCACTGGAGAGGTTATGGTTCCAAAGAGAGAATGTGGGTTCCAGCATCAGAGATAAAAGCGGACAGACTTATTCGGGCTTTTCATAGCTCCCATCCGGAGAGGCGTGGTCTTGAGGGTCCGGGGGCCCCTTGTAGAAAGGGGGGTACTGTCACGACTGTGACTGATCCAGACAGGTCTGGGAGGAGAAGGTCGCAGCGATTTGTTTCTCGAGATAGCTTGTGAGTTTGCTCCGTGGTTCAGGGTATATCATCTGGGTTTTGCCTTGTGAACCTTTTTGTCCTGACTGGGAGTTTGTAGGCATCCTTCTCAGGTGAGTCCTGTCTGCCACTCCCAGCTACTATATTAGTTTCAGTTTCACTTGCAGTCATTGCCAGATATAGTCCTTACTTCCAGTGCTATTCTGACCTTTGAAGGAGATCGTTTGACGGTGTTGCTGTGGAGCTCTTGTCCGGCGTGGACTGTTGTGTTTGGGATAGCCTTCTCTGCTCGTGACTGGATAAGTCTATCTCTGCTGTTGATTGTTTGTTTGTTGCTGTCTTCCCCTGTTGTTCTCCTAGACGTGAGTGATGGTGACTATTGCTCCCATCGGCCTTTCCCCAGTCTAGTCTTGTTAGGGTGACTGAGGGTTTAGGCATCCTGCTCGCCGCAAGGGTTCCCACCCCGTCTAGGGTATCAGGGCAGACAGGTGCCAGCTTAGGGTTAGTCAGGGGTGGCCATTCTATTTCCCATTCATAGACAAGGGTCCCCCTTCCCCTCCGTCTGGTGCGACATGACTGCTGCTGGGATAGCGGTCGTGACAGCAGCGGAGAGTTCTGATCGGAGTCCCAGTTTAATCGCTGGGGCTCCGATCGGTAACCATGGCAACCAGGACGCTACTGCAGTCCTGGTTGCCATGGTTACTAAGCAATATTAGAAGCATCATACTTACCTGTTGCGCTGTCTGTGACCAGCCGGGAGCTCCTCCTACTGGTAAGTGACAGGTCTGTGCGGTTCATTGCTTAATGATCTGTCACTTACCAGTAGGCCGGTCACAGACAGCGCAGCAGGTAAGTATGATGCTTCTAATATTGCTAAGTAACCATGGCAACCAGGACTGCAGTAGCGTCCTGGTTGCCATGGTTACCGATCGGAGCCCCAGCGATTAAACTGGGACTCCGATCAGAACTCTCCGCTGCCACCAATGATCGGGGGGGAAAGGGGAGGCCGCACACTGTGCCACCAATGAAAATAATACAATAGAGGGAGGGAGGGGGGGCCGCACACTGTGCGACCAATGAAAATAATACAATAGAGGGAGGGGAGGCCGCACACTGTGCCACCAATGAAAATTATACAAAAGAGGGAGGGAGGCGGGGCCGGGGGACACACACACTGTGCCACCAATGAAAATAATACAATAGAGGGAGGGAGGGTGGGCTGGGGGGGGGAGCACACTGTGCCACCAATGAAAGTAATACAATAGAGGGAAGGAGGAAGGCTGCACTGGCCACCAATGAAATTAAAACTGGGGAGGGAGGGGGGTCTGCCCCCTGCTGCCTGGCAGCCCCTGATCTCTTATAGGGGGTGTGGCGAAATCAACCTCGCCACTGGGTTTTGGAGGGGCCTGGTTGCCAGCCTCTTGCCCCAGGATTATGGGCCCTCTCATCAGCCCATGCAAAACTTAAACCCCATGGCGATTTGACTGTGTTTGTGGCATCTGAGCGCTCAGATCCAAGCCATATGGGGACATGTGGGGTTTTGAGGTGTGTGACAGGACCATCTGTCTGTGTAATTGTATTGTATGTTATGTGAGGATACCCAGATAGCTAATGTTATTGTATTTGTGTATTCTGAGTGCTATTCACCTAATGATATGCACTCAGACTTGAGCTATCTGGGAATATGTTAAATGTCTGTGTTTGCTGTGAGGGTGTGACATTGTGTGTTTGGGTGGTGATTCCTGTCCTGTTGTTCCCACATGTGTATTGGTGCTTTCCCTTTGTCCTGAGAGATAATTGAATTGCTCCTCGGGTGTCTCCAGGGCAGAGAGGAGAAAACCACGATGCATTGTGGGGATGTGTTGTGTCTGTGTATCCTGAGTGCTACGTATCTGTCCAGTGTCACAGTCTTCCTTCTGGTTCCCTAGGGGCATGTACACCAAATGGGGACCTGCATAAATACGGGCAGGTAGCCCTCAATAAAGTGTTCCTGTTTTTCCACTCAACATAGAGCCTCGTCTCATGTGTGTGGGGATTGCTATACTTGTATACTCCCCTGGCTATTACTCCTAGCTCTTGTAAGAGCTGTTCCTTTTCCTGGTTCCTGTGGTGGTATCGGTGTCGAGCGGAGTGCTTGGAGTCCTCGGGAGGCACTGGGAGCATTTATCAACGGAGGTACCCGGTCGGGGTGCTAGGAGATCCATTACATTGGTGGCAAGCGGCGGGATCGTTCCCACAGCCAGAAGGACAGCTACAGGAGACACCATTCCCTGGAATTACAATTTGAGGGCAACCTATGTCCCAGTACAGCGACCCTGACAGCAGCAGGATGGAACCAGCAGTGGCATACGATGTGTAAGACCTGGATGGCCGGGATGCATTAAGGAAAGGCATCTGGTACCAGGCCCTGGACAATGTACAATACCAGCGAGGCGAGAGTCTCCCCAGTGAAGAGCAGCGATTGCAGAAGCAAGTGGCCCTGCGGATGCCCATCCTGGGAGAGCAGCCCCTGGAGGAATGGGTGAAGGAACTAGAGCACCGGGTATGGCAGGAGCTATGGCTGGAGGATGCCTACCAGGCGCTCTGGTGATATATGGCGCAGTATATACCCTGGACAGCTGAGCATGACAAGCCAGAGGGAGAGGAGTTTGATGGTCCTGGCTTGTTATGGGAGTCCTTTGCAGAGCCTGACTTCGGGAGCCCTGCACAGTCCAGACTTCAGGACATTTTCTACGAGAGGGAGGCTAGGCAGGATTGGGATGACCCCCATGAGGTAGAGAAAGACCTGGCTCACCTATAAACCCTGGAGTGGGAACTGGAGCAGGACTACAGAGATATCTTCCACTCCATAGGGAAGGCTCAGCAGGACAGCAAGAAGTCAGACTCAGGTTCAGAGCCCTTCAGCTGGGAGGTTATTGTGGATGTTTACTGGGAAGAACCCCAGGTGGCCAGTGGAGATGGGACCGAGGTCTCTCCACTGCTCCTGCAGGGAATTGGGAGCCCAGTCTCCATTCCCCAGCGGCAGGCTGAGTTACAGGGGGCAGAAACAGTCAGTCCTGTCCCCCAGCGGCAGAGTGTCCTACAGGGAACAGAGAGCCCAGTCTCCTTTCCCCAGCAACAGGACACTGTATTGGGAGCGGAAACAGTCGGTCTCCCTCCCCAGAGGCTGGAAGTATGTATGGGAGAGGAGCTTGTTACCCCCTCTCCCTATTGGCAGTGTGAATTGCAGGGAATTGGGAGCCCAATCTCCATTCCCCAGCGGCTGGGTGATTTACAGAGAATTGGGAGCCCAGTCTCCATTCCCCAGCGGCCGTGTGATTTATTGGGAATTGGGAGCCCAGTCTCCATTCCCCAGCGGCAGGCTGAGTTACAGGGGGCAGAAACAGTCAGTCCTGTCCCCCAGCGGCAGAGTGTCCTACAGGGAACAGAGAGCCCAGTCTCCTTTCCCCAGCAACAGGACACTGTATTGGGAGCGGAAACAGTCGGTCTCCCTCCCCAGAGGCTGGAAGTATGTATGGGAGAGGAGCTTGTTACCCCCTCTCCCTATTGGCAGTGTGAATTGCAGGGAATTGGGAGCCCAGTCTCCATTCCCCAGCGGCTGGGTGATTTACAGAGAATTGGGAGCCCAGTCTCCATTCCCCAGCGGCCGTGTGATTTATTGGGAATTGGGAGCCCAGTCTCCATTCCCCAGCGGCCGTGTGATTTATTGGGAATTGGGAGCCCAGTCTCCATTCCCCAGCGGCAGGCGGAGTTACAGGGGGCAGAGACAGTTGGTCCTGTCCCCCAGCGGCAGAGTGTCCAGCAGGGAATAGAGAGCCCAGTCTCCTTTCCCCAGCAGCAGGACACTGTATTGGGAGCGGAGACGGTCGGTCGCCCTCCCCAGCGGCTGGAAGTATGTATGGGAGAGGAGCTCATTACCCCCTCTCCCCAGCGGCAGCTTAACGCACCAGGGGGAGACAGTAAGCCCCACAACAGTGCAGATGGGACCGTGGTCTCTGCACTTACAGCACAGGGGGTAGGGACAGTCGGTCTCCCCCTCCAGCAGCAGAGCTGGGTATCCAAAGGGGAGACAGTCGGTCTCCCCCTCCAACAACCAGGCTCCAACTAGGCATCTTCCGTGGTAGCGCTGGCACCAGGGCAGAGTACCGCTGATCCCTGCCCACAAAGCAACCTCCACTCCAAGCCAGGGAGCAACACAGAGACCGGGAGTACCAGCTACCAATATAACCTTGGTGGACTCACTGGACAGAGACAGGCTACCAAATTCAACAGGTCCAGTATTTGGTTGTGGGTGGGCTGCCAGACTAACTCAGGTACCGACCGGCGTGAGGTCAGGTATCTGGTTAGTCTTCCCTGGGAGGGGGAGATGTTTGGCGAAACCAACCTCGCCACTGGGTTTTGGAGGAGCCTGGTTGCCAGCCTCTTGCCCCAGGATTATGGGCCCTCTCATCAGCCCATGCAAAACTTAAACCCCATGGCGATTTGACTGTGTTTGTGGCATCTGAGCGCTCAGATCCAAGCCATATGGGGACATGTGGGGTTTTGAGGTGTGTGACAGGACCATCTGTCTGTGTAATTGTATTGTATGTTATGTGAGGATACCCAGATAGCTAATGTTATTGTATTTGTGTATTCTGAGTGCTATTCACCTAATGATATGCACTCAGACTTGAGCTATCTGGGAATATGTTAAATGTCTGTGTTTGCTGTGAGGGTGTGACATTGTGTGTTTGGGTGGTGATTCCTGTCCTGTTGTTCCCACATGTGTATTGGTGATTTCCCTTTGTCCTGAGAGATAATTGAATTGCTCCTCAGGTGTCTCCAGGGCAGAGAGGAGGAAACCATGATGCATTGTGGGGATGTATTGTGTCTGTGTATCCTGAGTGCTACGTATCTGTCCTGTGTCACAGTCTTCCTTCTGGTCCCCTAGGGGCGTGTACACCAGATGGGGACCTGCATAAATACGGGCGGGTAGCCCTCAATAAAGTGTTCCTGTTTTTACACTCAACATAGAGCCTCGTCTCATGTGTGTGGGGATTGCTATACTTGTATACTCCCCTGGCTATTACTCCTAGCTCTTGTAAGAGCTGTTCCTTTTCCTGGTTCCTGTGGTGGTATCGGTGTTGAGCGGAGTGCTTGGAGTCCTCGGGAGGCACTGGGAGCATTTATCAACGGAGGTACCCGGTCGGGGTGCTAGGAGATCCGTTACAGGGGGCTATGATATGCACAACTAACCCTTTAGGTGAAGCACCTGAGGGGTTAATTGTGCGGATCACAGCCCCCTGTAAGAGATCGGGTGCTGCCAGGCAGCAGGGGGCAGTCATGTACACAGTTCATAGTATATTCTAACTAGAAGCGTCCACCACACTATGGGAACGCCTCTGTGTTAGAATATACTGTCGGATATGAGTTTTCACGAAGTGAAAACTCAGCTCTGAAAAAGCTTTTATGCAGAAGGATCTTCGGATCCGTCTGTATGAAAGTAACCTACGGCCACGGACGCGGATGCCAATCTTGTGTGCATCCGTGTTCTTTCACGGACCCATTGACTTGAATGGGTCCGTGAACCGTTGTCCGTCAAAAAAATAGGACAGGTCCTATTTTTTTGACGGACAGGGAACACGGATCACGGCCGCTGATGAACAACGGTGCATTTTCCGAGTTTTCAATGGACCCATTGAAAGTCAATGGGTCCGCAGAAAATCACGGAAAACGGAACAACGGCCACGGATGCACACAACCGTCGTGTGCATGAGGCCTCAGGTGGTATTATTCTACCAGTAACATTGAGACTGATAGGTTAGAAACTGATAGATTTGTATAAATTATTTGGAGCGCTGAATGTTTTACATGAAGCGCTCGTACTGATACATAGTTGCAAATAGCGCTTGTAGCCAAGAGTGTTTTTATATAGTTGCAGGTAGAGCTTGTGGCAAAGAGGTTTTTCAAAGGTGCTTTTCAAAGATCACTCGTATTGGTGAGTAGTTGCAGTTAGCGTATATTATTGAAAGTCTATGTGACTCAGCGCTTACCTGTCAGTTGATTCTCCGGAGCGCTGGTAGCTGTGAGGCTGGTGGTGGAGCGCTTACGTTAAGGTTAGATTGGAGTGGAGATTTAGAGTCAGTTGGAGCGAAATAGGCCGTGGGGTTGTGCACTTACCCCTGCCTTGTCAGCGTATCGTATTCGCTCTTGCAGATCCCCACTATCGCTGGTAGTACTGTTCAAACTTACAGTGGGCCTCCCTGCAGACACGTGTTCGTCCTGCTGCACTCCAAACGCACACTCCAATATTCAATATAGCGCTTGCTTGAGCGTAGTTGAGAATTATTCCAACTGTTTCCTTGGCATAAATTCTTTAGACAGATATCGACATAAAGCAAAAAGTGACATATGTGCCGCTAGACGCGTTTCGGAGCTTCTGCTCCCTCCTCAGTAGCCATTTGTCACTTCAGAATATATACGGTAGTTCTTTTATACTCTCATAAACTGGATCCAATGAATCAGTATAGCTGCAAGAATACTATTAAAACCCGTACATGGAACAAAATCTCTATATGCATTGTGGCAATGTGAACAGTGCTGGAAGGTGTGTTGTCCCACTTCAGGTACCTCAGATGAGTGAGACAGATAAAATCCAGAGAGTGGCAGTAGTCTCAGCAAAGCATAGTTTGCTGAGACATTTCTGTATACATTTGTTGGGCTGGATTTTACTTGGACTGGTGGCTAGACTTGGTAGAGTGAGTTCCCAGTCCACACCCTTCCAGTACGGGTTTTCCTTTCTACCTGAGGTGATCGCAGGTGAGGCCTGCTGTAATCAGGCTTGCATAAAGCGCCTCAGAGTAGGTCAGTCTGAGGAGGGAGAAGTGTCTGTGATACTGGAGCAGAGGCTCTGTGTGTGGTCTCAGTCAGGAAGACTGAGGGGCTACAAGGCTATGCGAAGCCTGATCTCTCCCCTGTGTGGACTGACGCTCACTGGAACCTGCTAAGGCTTGAAGCCTGAGACCCTGACACTAAGCGGTACTTAGAGGTGAGTCAGGGAAACCGATGTGTTTAGGTAGAGCCTAGACGGGCAGGAGTTTATTTTGTACAACTGTTTATATTTACGCGGACGGGCTGCAATAAAACACAGTTTTGGCCTTAATTCCTGGTGTCTGTGAAGATGTCTGAGTGCGACCCCCTGAAAGAGAGACGATCCCTTACAGCATTTATTCAGATTGTTCCCTCCTCCCTTTTCCCCCCATTCCGCCATCTTCCCTCTTTATCACCTTAATCTATATATGCTGGTTTGGAAGTTATTTTCAGTATCTGCGATGTGTTTCTAATGCGTTTTTCATTTCACCAAGATTTATTAATTTTTATTTTTTGCTATGCATCATTAATAAAATATCTAAACTGAAAACCCTTGTATAATGACAATCCTGTCAAATATTGTGTCTCAACACAAATTCCTGTACAGCGACTACATTAATTCTGTTTTTATTAAATTTAAGCTTACTCCATATAGTATCTTCATTTTAAATGTAATTAATGAATTATATTTTTTGATAATTTTTTTTTGAGAAGTAATCATGTTTATGAATCAATGAATTTTCCCACACATCATGCATGTAAAAATATTTGTACATAATAAACAAAGAGACCACTTGTACTGCAAAAAAACTTGGTTGTGCTTAATGTGAAGCATTGTAAATATCTTCAGTTGGTGAAAGGGGGAGGAGCCTGCACCCAAGGGGAGATCGATCAGGGTGCCGATAATATAAACGGCCTGACCCCGATTTCCCAACAGGACTAGATCCCAACCCCATTATCATAAAAAGCCAAATATCTCCATGTCTGCCTTAAGGCCTTGTGGAATTAAATAGGATAAAACTAATCTTTATTAATAATTCTAAAATAAATGTGAGGACAAACAACACTCAACCTAATAGTTGATAAACATCTGCCCATATAATGTGAGACCGACTATCCAAAACTTGTTGACCAGCTGTAGCGCGTTGAAGGTCAATGTGCAAAGTCGCTCACCTTATGGGCACGAATCAACTATATTGTGAACAGGGAGTAAACCTGTGTGGTGGCGAATCAATGCATGTGTGAAACGCACTCACCACCAGTCCCTGTATCTATATCACTTGACTAATATGTGCCTACAGCTATTCCGTCCTAATGCTCAGACTTGTAGACTGGCTTCACACAGTTTGCGCCACTATAAGTTCTAGAGCATGTGGTTGTTGATAAATATCTGCCCAACATTAGCTACTGCTGTTATTGTGAAAATCCAGCATCCATAATGTTGCAAATGGGCGCATTAGTCATAGTCAGAGTGATGTGGGCACAAATCAACTCCACGCAACTATATCCTCATTGAGTGCTCTACACGTTTCGCCTAAACCAGGCTCGTCAGGAGCATTAAGTTTGCGGGCAGCAGACAAACATACATAGACGCCGACCGCCTCGTATCGTGAGGCGGCGACAACAGCGCTAGGATGGCCGTATGTGGCCGCCGAGGCGCACAAATTATGAGGAAGATGCTACTCCCCTACCAGAGATCGAGCCCCTTTTCCGGCCAATCAGCAACTAGGGGGCGCGGTGAGCAAACGCTCAGCCCCACCTCTCCTGCCAACCCCTTTCAACGGAGTGAACACTCAAGGAGTGTCAAAACACTCAAATATCTATAATCGGGGACCAATCGGCGGTACTATTTCAATTGAATTAATACAGCAATATGGTATCTGTAATTCCGCAGAAGGATTGGGGAGAATCTTAACGACATCCGTAAGGGTGCCGACACCCCGATTGCACGTCATGTATCTCTCTTGCACAACAGTGACGTGAATGTTATGAAATTCCAAGAGGTGGAGGTGGTTAGGAGGTCCCCAAGAGGTGGCGATTTTGATAAAAAATTGTTGCAGAAGGAGGCACAGTGGATATTTAGACTGCGCACAGTCCAACCACTGGGCCTTAATGAGCAGATCTCATTTGTTTGTTTCATCTATATGGTCCATCCAGAAAAATGCAATTACTGTAACCATTCGATTTGGTGCACTATGTATCTTCTCATGGGCACCCTGGTTACATTATATCATATCAATGTCTTCAATAGCAGCAGCGACATGTCTCGCATCTCAGATCGTCACTATGTTAGTATGCTATGACTTATCATATTAGCCTTGTCAATCCCTCCCCAGATACCATATCGCTGTATTAATGCAATTGAAATAGTACCGCCGATTGGTCCCTGATTATAGATATTTGAGTGTTTGACACTCCTCGGGTGTTCGCTCCGTTGAAAGGGGCTGGCAGGAGAGGCGGGGCTGAGCGTTTGCTCACCGTGCTCCCTAGTTGCTGATTGGCCGGCCTAGTGGCTCGATCCCTGGTAGGGGATGAGCATCTTCATCATAGTCCATGCGCCTTGGCGGCCGCGTACGGCATTCCTAGCGCTGTTGCCGACGCCTCACGACACGAGGCGGTCGGCGTCTATGTATGTTTGTCTGCAACCCGCAAACTTAATGCTCCTGACGAGCCTGGTTTAGGCGAAACATGTAAAGCACTCAATGGGGATATAGTTACGTACAGACAGTAGTCCTGTGGAGTTGATTTGTGCCCACCTCGCTCTGACTATGACTAATGCGCCCATTTGCAACATTATGGACGCTGGATTTTCACACTAACAGTCAGTAGCTAATGTTGGGCAGATGTTGATCAACAACCACATGCTCTAGCACTTATAGTGGTGCAAACTGTGTGAAGCCAGTCTACAAGTCTGAGCATTAGGATGGAATAGCCGTAGGCACATATTGGTCAAGTGATATAGATACAGGGAGTGGTGGTGAGTGCGTTTCACACATGTATTGATTTGCCACCACACAGGTTTACTCCCTGGTCACAATATAGTTGATTCGTGCCCATAAGGTGAGCGACTTTGCACATTGACCTTCAACGCGCTACAGCTGGTCAACAAGTTTTGGATAGTCGGTCTCACATTATATGGGCAGATGTTTATCAACTATTAGGTTGAGTGTTTGTCCTCCCATTTATTTTAGAATTATTAATACAGATTAGTTTTATCCTATCTACAACGTTCCTCCAGTCAATGATACATTGAAATTAGCTTTGGGACGTAAACTATCTCTAATTGTTCAGTGAACTTGTGGAATTAAAGTCTCAAAGTCAAAAATAAGTCTAGTCTCTGCCCAGGACATCCCTGCGATGTGATTACCCCCTCTCCAGTTACACTGAATGGTCTCTATAGCTGTGAATGCCAGGCACCTAGTGTCCTTGTTGTGATGTTCTTTGAAATGCTTTAATAGAGTTGTGCGGATGTTTGTGAGATGTTCAGATATTCTTTTTTTTAGAGTTCTCTTAGGGAGAACTATGTACTGTTTGTTGCAAGGACACTGGATCATATATATTACGTTTGTCGTACTGCACATTAGGAATTCTTTAATTTTCCATTTGTAGAAATTAACTGTGGAACTTACTATAGTAGTCTTTCTAGGGCCTGTAGTGGACTTGTAATTTTCACATCTGCCACATTTGTAGAAGTTTTTTAACTTCACCCACTCTGAAATAGAGGAAGCCCTACTCTTTTTTTCTTTTTAAAATCTTTTTATAGATTTTTAAACAGGGGATAAACAAATACAACCAAGCAAATAGTATGTCAAGGTCTGGGCAAGATACAATACAGAAGACAAGGTGTAGGCCAGGTCCGCACAGTCCGCAGCGCGACCGAACAGTATAATATAACAATTGTCAGTAGCTGGGGATTCTTTCATCATTATTCATAAATATGAGCCTAATACCATTTCACCATTAAAAAGATGAAGAGGTTAAGACACTTACTAAAGTCTCCAAGAATTTTTGTCCATAACACCAATAACCAAGCATTTCTAAAATGGATCCACATGTCCCAAAACTTGGACAAAGGCATTACTAAGGGTTATTTACTCTTGAAAGAGTCTTGCATAAACCCCTACAACATACCTTGGACCTTTGGAATTCTGAGTTGGGCTCTGTCCTCACGGACTCAGATTGGTCAGAAGCCTTCACCTCCGTATCCAAACTGTCTAAATGCTCTGACCATTTAGAAGGGGCAAGAAAAATACTTTATAGATGGTATAGAACCCCCATATACTTAAATAAAATCTTCCCTGAGATTTCTCCTGAGTGTTGGAGATGTGGCCAAGCTCCAGGTTCTTTTCTACATTTGTAATGTGACTGTCCGAGTGTTAAAGTTCTATGGGATTCAATATTTAAGTTCATCTCTTCGTTAGCTTGTTACCCTATTAAACCTTCATCTAAGTTGGCTCTTTTGTCTGTCGGATTGATAGACCTTCCTTGTCACTTTAGGTCTATAGCTAGCCACCTAATATTCATAACCCGTTTAAAAATTGCTGCTTGTTGGAAATCTGGGAATCTTCCTAATATTAATAGAATTTTCAGATCCCTAGATAATAGCTGCTTATATGAAGGTTTGTGGGCATCTTCTAGGAATACGAAGTCTTCATTTCTAAAGAGATGGGAGGTATGGTTAAACCATAGCAGTTGTAAACTTCCTCCTAGTGCTTCCATCAGACTATAAGTTTTTTCCTTCTCTTATTTGCCTTCTATACAAGTACTTATCAATTTTTATATGTACCTGTCTATCCTTTCTCCCTTTACATGGTTTAATATTATCTGTCATATACTGCAAAATAACTTGTAATTCTTTAGAAACTTCACATTTGCTTTAATCTTACTTGTTCCAAATATGTACATGTGATTGTTATTCATTCATTATGTAACCTATTTTTATGAAAACCTTTTCAATAAAAACTATTGTTCAAAAAAAATAAAGATGAAGAGCTAGCCATAGCAGAATTATTGATGTACAACAAAATAAGGGGTAGGCGAAGGAAAATATAGGGAAAAGGAAGGATGAGGGGGTTGGTATAACTTGGATAGGGCCCAAACATGGTATATGAGAGTGTTATTTAAATATGAACTCGGGCAATACAGTGTATTGTTATGTCTAAAGACTAGCTCTTCTGTACCATAAGCGGATAGGAGGCATCCCGTCAAGTGCAATCTGAAGGAACAGAGTAGGTCTCAGGCTGGGGGGATGGGGGAATCGTGAGTCGACCGTCTCACTTAGAGGATTTCCATTCCTCCCACATTTTCCAAATCGAGGTATGTGGGGTTCTTTGTTCCCAATGGGAGAGCTCCTCCAACCTCGAAAGGGACTCCACTTTTTCAAGCCAAAGTGCGATAGGTGGGGTCACTACAAAATTCCAGTTGAAGGCAATTAGCAATCTGGCCGCCGCCAACATGTTCCTCAGTAGTCCTTGTTTTGGTTTTGTGAGTGAGCTAGGGATCAGAGAGAGATTTTGGGACATAGCGGTAGTTTAATGTCATCTAGCTTGAGGATGTTTTTTATGTTATCAAAGATCGTTTTCCAAAAGGTCAACAGCGAGGGGCAAGACCACCACACATGAAGGAGAGTGCCTTTGCCAGCTTTGCATCTCCAAAAGAGGTCTGATGATGACCCATACATCATTTTTAGTTTGACTGAGGTTAAATAGCATCTAGTCATAATTTTGTAAGCATTTTCCTATAGGGTGGTGCACCTTGAGGTGAGCTTGGGTGCTCTTAAAATAACTTGTGTGTCCGAATCAGAGAATTTTGTATCTAAGTCTCTTTATCGTTCTCTAATAAAGTATAGGGATTCCAAGTCTAATAAGTTATGACATATGGTAGATAATTGTTTGGTGGGATATTGTGTTTGGGTCAGGAGCTTCTCAAACCAGGTTAGTGAGGTAGGTAAATTGTCATATAATAATATTTTCTTGAGGGAAGAGCATATGATGGCGTATTGTAGATTGTTCAGAGGGGTTAATTGGAATTTGCTGCTAATGGTGGGTATAACCCAAAATGCCCCTTCTTTGTCTAATAGCTCTTTTAGAGAAAGTAGTGAGTTTCGAATATTGGATGGTATAGAAAGGTAGACTTCTCCTGAGGAAAGGATACAGTCTCCTACCAAGATCAGAGAGGAGGGAAACCCAGAGCATAGCTCTCTTATCTCGGGCGTCCTCTAAATCTGTAAGATCGCTTATAGGAGGGTGTGGTCTCTCTGAGTCAGAGGGATGGTCAAAAGGTCTGAAAAAACTAGTTTTCTTAGAGGGTAGCGTGCTAAACATTCCTCCAGTTGTATCCAGTGTATATAAACTGGTCTTCTAACCCAGTCAATTACCCTACTAAGGTGGACTGCCCTGTAGTACCTGTAATAGTACACGGGATTGCGCTCCAGCCTGGATCGCAGCGGCTCCCTGTGATGATACGCTGGCTTGCGCTCCAGCGTGGAACGCACCGGCCGTCTGCGGTGATACGCTGGCTTGCGTTCCAGCGTGGAACTCAGCGACCGCCTGTGTTGTTACGCTGGCTTGCGCTCCAGCGTGGAACGCAGTGGCCGCCGGGCCGTCCTGTGACTCCGCCCACTTACCGTCCGGCTCTTAAATAGAAGACAGGTGCTAAGCAGGGTGCTCCACTAATGGAGTGCGCACCCTGCTAGTTCCATTGCATCTGAGGACTCCGTCCCCATATCCAGACCAGGATCCCTAACAACGTCGTGAAGGACTGCTTACCTCTTGCCACTGGCTTCCCACGGCTGGCTCCCTAGCCAGGAACAACTAACCGCAAGTATATGCCTGATACCTGTTTTGATTAATATCCTGGAACTCAGAGTGGGGTGGTTCCCTGCTGGTGAGAGGCGGTATTCCCAAACCAACTCTGAACTCAGGACATGCTATACTAACTCTGAACCTATGGCATACTATATACTAAACTGAGGACATGCTATATACTAACTCTGAACCTATGGCATACTATATACTAAACTGAGGACATGCTATATACTAACTCTGAACCTGTGGCATTATATACTAAACTGAGGACATGCTATATACTAACTCTGAACCTATGGCATACTACTGTATATACTAAACTGAGGACATGCTATATATTAACTTTGAACTTATCGCATACTAGATACTAACTCTGAACTGTGCACAAGCTTATACTAACTTGTGACTCCTGTATACTGGGAGATCTTCCTCTCCATCAGTAAAACTAACTAGATGGATAGCGGTAGATGATTTTGTTACCCCAAACTCTCCGCCCAAGACTCAGAGAGACGCCTGGGGTACATACTGAGTAACCGCGAATCCCACAGCAAAAAACAAGGGCGGTGGGATAATAGTGGATGTCCATTGCTTCCGCAGTTGAGATCCTAACTGATCAACTAGGTGCGTTACAGTACCTCTTTATTGAGGAGAACCCTATTCCACCTTTTTGGAATGGGAGCAAGAGGATCCTGTCAGCGATTTTGGGTTTTGTCAGACCCCAGATATAGGAGGAGCAAATTTTCTGGAAGTTTGTGAAGAAACTACTTGTAATAAGTATGTTAATTTGGGTACTATTAGTGAGTTGAACATGTTTTTGCGGCCTAACCAAGAGATAAAGGTCGGGGACCAGGAGTTAGGGATCCCGGGAATGGAATTTAAAAGTGGGAGATAGTTTAAGTCATATAATTTTCAGGGATCTGGAGGGATGTTCATACCCAGAATTTTTAAAGTAGTGTTACACTCAAACGGGCATTCTTTATGTAGCTGTTATAGTGCTTTTGGGGTTAAGTTTTTATTCCCATTGCTTGAGATTTAGAGACGTTAATTAAAAAATTTGAGATATAACTAAAAGAACGAAAGCTCTCAATTATGAAGGGAAATGCCTGTGTTGAATTGGAGACCAGCAGGAGCAAGTCATCTGCATAAGCTGCTTGTTTGATCTCCAAGCCCCCGTGTCACGGATGAACCGCGAGAAACTGCAAGATATCCGGAAATAAAACGCAGTCAATCGATTTTTTGATTGTCGCATCCAGGAATTACAGATTCAATTCCTGATGCCCAGCAGATAACGCAATAAAGATAAATTCAATTCCTGTAATTACAAGCTGTTGTCCTAGGAGGCCAACGTTCTCTTAATGTAATTACAGCTAGTCTCCTTAATTAAGCCTACACAAAGAACTTCCTTGCTGCAGAAATCTCACAGCTAGGTGCGAACCGACACCTGACAAGAACATTTGGTCTGTCACTGATAGAGGGCCTGCAAGCCAGCCTGAGTCAGACTTTCTGGCACCAATGGTAAATGAATATGTCATATGATTTTTACCCCTTTGTACGAATATCATACGTAGGATAGATATGTAGCTTATATCATTTTGTTGGTCAAGATCAGCTGAGTATTCTGATATAAAACCTATACCGCTGGGATAAGCAACATCCAGGTTATAAAACTTCTCAGTAACCGAATATGATATAATTCTCATGTATAGTGTCAATGAGATCGATATTTTTGGAGGATCGTAAAGTTGCCATTATTAGTTGTGGGCGACGGACGTGTGCTGAGATATGAAAATGTCATATTTTTGGGACTTGAACTTCCCTCCGAATAACAGCACCCAGCCCAGGGGCTGAGCCTGAGATCCCGCCCTAACAGCTGGACCCTTCATAAGGCCATGAGCGAAATCTAATGGGAGTCCTCCCTTGTGTAATATCACCTGAAGAAGCCAGCCACGAGGACCAAGGTGGGCTGGCAGCCATATTTACCGGACTTTTTATTCCAGAACAAACTGACTTTCTTGGACTTTCCACAAAGGACATTCTTCTTCTGAAACTAAGTATTCCCTTTCATCTGTTTTCCCTTTTTATTTTACACTGGACTATCCTTCCTTATAATTGTTATTTTTAATAATTTCTGTATATGTTAATCATTTGTATTGTATGTACAATAAATGACGTTAAAGTCATTTTCTTTAGCCTCATACCTGCTCTGAGCACCGCAGAACGAATCCTAGCTGTTTCTGAAGAGTCGCTACCCGGATAGTGTTTAGTTAAGGGTTTCCCTTGCCCTGTTACAAGGGATGGTGGCAGTCTACCTACATACTGTGTAGTGTATGTTTTCTGTAGTCCGCACGCTCCCTCCTAGCCTGTCTGCTGCCCAAATTCCGGTGGTTTCAGTTCACGATCGCATCCCCACAGTGGACGATCTGCGGTCTGAAACGTATTGGAAGGCAGTGAGCGGTCAGGCCGATAGGGGGCGTGTGATAGAAGGGGCAGCACGTGAAACAGTGCTGGACACTCTTTGTGACACCCCGCATTTCACACCTCTTATTTCTTTGGTTTGCCTAATGTATTGCAGTAGAGGTTCAACTGTCAATATGAAGAAGATTGGAGATAAAAGGCATCCCTGTCTAGTGCCATTACTAATCATGACTGCTTGGGAGAGGACATCGTTTACTTTGATATAAGCGCATGGATGTTCATACATTGTAAATATTGCACCGATAAAGGGAGCAGGAAACCCCATCTGGGACATAGTGCTATGTTGAAGGCCTTTTCGGCATCAGAACCATGGAGTCATTCCTTTTCTTTACCAGAGCAATAGAATCTAGTATTTTATATGTGTTGTCTTTTCCTTCTCGGCCTGGTATAAATCCTGTTTGGTCTGCATGTATCAGGTCTCCTAACAGAGGTCCTATCCTATTGGAAAGTATTCTGGCATATATTTTAAGATCTAAGTTCAATAGAGAGATGGGTTTGTAGCTGGAACATAATGTTGGGTCCTTCTGTGGTTTATGTATCATAGTAATATGGGCGTTTAGGGTCTGAGCTGGAAAAGGATTCCCTGTTAGAGCTGCATTAAAAGCTTGGAGCATAAACGGTGTTAGAGAAGGTAGTGTAGTACAGGGCTGGAAAACTGTCGGGACCTGGGGACTAGTGATGGACGAACATCTGATGGGATGGTTCGCGAATGCGATTGCTCGAACTTGCTCAAATGTTCGCGAACCGCAGGTTCGCGGCGGGTCCCATTCATTTTAATGGCGAACATGAAAAACCTCCAGGTCATATTTGCAGCCACAAAATACGTAGTAGATGCGCACACATAGTCCCACAACATGGACACTGACATACCAGAAGTATTAAGCGAATTTGCGATCGACAAGCAATTTCGGCAAAGTATTAATCGCAAGAGCACATGCGCTAGGAAGGCGTGGCCTACAGCAACTGGTTTGCACCGACTAGCAATTAGATGGATGCGATGGTTGGAACGAAGTTCAACGACGAAGAGGAAGAACTCCTGGTGACTGTAAGTAATCTTACATTAAAGTAGTGTATTTGATTACATTTCTGTACATGTCTGAACAATCGCTTTATATGCATAAAGAGTGTTAAAAAGAAAAAGCCAGTGCAACCTTCAGCAAATGAAATTTTTCTTAAGTGCACTCAACTTCACATTTTATAAGGTCTTACTAGATATTATTGATTTTTGCACTAAGTATTCCTGTGACATCACACCCACTATGCTAGTAGCATATTTGTATGGACAGCAGAGAAATAGATTTAACATGCACATTGCACATCCATTGTCATGCCGCACACTATATTCCGCACACACACACTATATACCGAACACACAATATATACTGCACACACACACTATATACCACACACACACTATATACCGCACACACACACTATATACCACACACACAAACAGAGTCTATAGATTATAACTTTTGTCCTGTTGGTCAAGACTCAGTAGAAGCTTTCTTTGTCAGACCGGCAGTATTTGCTGGTTCATTTAGAGTTACCCAGGGTGAATCACGGGCATGCAAACCAGCTGTACACCCCATACCGTACCGTCATTTCACTAGACAGGTACATCTCTGCTTAGCTGGACAATATCTGATAGCTCAGACCCCATCCACATACAGTCGCAATACAATCCCATCTTCTAACCGTAACAGTAAAACCGCATGCACACGGGAGTGTTTTTTCAGAACTACGGACCGTACAAACCCGGCCTGCCGTCCTTCTGAGTGGACGAGCGCATGGCGTCATTGGTTGCTAACTCGCTATGACACCGTGCGCTTCTTGCCGCCACCGCTATACATTAATACACTTGTACAGGTGGTGTCCGGAAGCGCACGTAGTCATAGCAACCAATGAAGCTGTGTGCTTGTCCACTCTGCAGGACGGCATGACGGGTTTGTACGGTCCGTAGTTTTGAAAAAACACGCCCTTGTGCAGGCGGCCTAAATCTAATATTTCCACCTCAAAGCATTAAATACTTTTTGCAGTTTACTTGAGTAAATTATTTTCAATACTATTATTGTTAAAAATTGGGGTTATATGCTTGCATTTTTCTCTTGCAGCGGATGTTGGGGCGGGGATATGACCGCACCCGGTCCCACGCCGAGAAGCAGTGAGTTGTGCGGGAGCTGACCTATGAAATCTGGCGCCAAACGGGTGTAAAACACCTCCTTCTGGCCATTATAAAAAAATGGTCAGACATGAAGAGAAGACAGCCCCGGTTTATAAAAAGAATCCGGGATGAAAAATGCCCAGGCACATGCGTAAATAACTTTTGTATGTTTTGCCAACACTTTGTAATGTATACAGTTCTAAGCAAAAGTATTCACCCCCCTTGACTTCGTTCTTTTTTTTGTTGCCTCACCCCCTGGAATTAACATGGATTGTTTGAGGATTTCTATCATGTAATTTGTAGAACATGCCCACAACTTAGACCTTCTTTTAAATTGGTGAATTGTAAAGCATACAACTAGAGTTGAGCGAACACCTGGATGTTCGGGTTCGAGAAGTTCGGCCGAACTTCCCGGAAATGTTCGGGTTCGGGATCCGAACTCGACCCGAACTTCGCCCCGAACCCCATTGAAGTCAATGGGGACCCGAACTTTTCGGCACTAAAAAGGCTGTAAAATAGCCCAGGAAAAGGCTAGAGGGCTGCAAAAGGCAGCAAAATGTAGGTAAATCCCCTGCAAACAAATGTGGATAGGGAAATGAATTAAAATAAAAATAAAATAAATTAAAATTAACCAATATCAATTGGAGAGAATTCTCATGGCAGAGAATCAGGCTTCATGTCATAGCAGAGAATCAGGCTTCACGTCACCCACCACTGGAACAGGCCATTGTCAGATATTTAGGCCCCGGCACCCAGACAGAGGAGAGAGGTCCCATAGCAGAGAATCAGGCTTGGGTGTGTCTGGTGTCTGCAGCTGAGGTGAAAGGGTGTGTCTGCTGCAGCTCCTGAACCTCCACAGCACAGGCCTCTCCGGGCAGTTTCCTACCATCTGCTCCCCAGGAGGAGTTCCAGGCTTGCGGGGGAGTGTGACACCTTTTCCCCCAGCCCAGGCCCTGCCTCTCCCTAGGGAGCTGGTGGGGTCCTGTGGCCATGAGCTCCCGGAAGGGTGCCCCTGCTCCCCGGCTTGGGTCGGAGGGGAGCATGGACGGGCGGCGACCGACTCTGAGCGATGGCGGCGAGGGGGTGAAAACATCTGGACGCGGTGGTAGCCAAGTCCCCCCTGAGGACCCGAAGACATCAAAAGGAAAAAGGCTACCAGCAGGAAGCCGAGAGGTGTCGTCCCAGGTAGGTTGGGGGTCTCGGTGGGAGGGAGAGAGTACCCTCACCTACAGCTCTCGTATAGCTGCCCACCTGCGAGAATACGATGAGCTGGGACGGCACCTCAAAGCCGTAAGGAAGGATCTGAAGGAGACGAGGGCCAGGTCCACTATCTCCTCTAATTCGAAGAGGCCCCCACTCAGAGAAAAAATTAGGGTCCTGAAAGAGGACCTGGAGGCCTCCCTGAAGCGGCAGGACCAGTTGCTGGAGGGCAGTGGGCCCTTCAGAGAAAAGTTATTAAACGGGGATCGATTTAGGGAGATGGAGGCTGCGAGGAGAGGGGAGCCGTGCGGGGGTGTGGAGAGCGAGGTGGAGGAGTTGGAAAACTCCAAATCTCTGGCATCCCAGGCAGGTCCCCAAACCTCGCAGTCTGAACCGGCCCTCCCGGTAACCCCAGTAACGGAGGCATACAGTGGCATTCCGCCAGAGCAAGAACAATTGCGCTTACCAGCATTGCCATCTTCGGATGAGGCATCAGCTATGGAGGGCAGCGATGAGGATGGTGGTCTGCTAAGAGAGATCCGGATGTTGGAGTCGCCCGCGGTGGACTTTCGGGGTTTTGCATTCGGAGAAGACCTGCTGGACGAGAGCTGCGGCAAGAAGAAAAAGAACAAGAAGAACAAGAAAAAGAGTGAAGAAAACATCCAGACACGTTATGTCTATACACGCTTGGTGGGGGCTGAAAAGTCCTCACCAGGCGTG
Source organism: Bufo bufo (assembly GCF_905171765.1). Lineage (NCBI taxonomy): Eukaryota > Metazoa > Chordata > Amphibia > Anura > Bufonidae > Bufo > Bufo bufo. Next base: position 282,453,206 of record NC_053391.1, read on the forward strand.
TATCCCACTAAACTCCCTGGCTCTGCATCTGAGGTGGTGCCTGAGCAGAGGAGCGGGGAGATTGTGCAGCCCAAAATGGCCCCGGACGCCGTCCCTGCATGCGGGGGCAGGGAGAAGGTGCTGGCAGATAGAGGGAACCGACAGTCACCCATTGAAAGTGGGGGGGGCGGGCAAAAACATCGGGAGGCCCCGCCCACCACTCTGCCAGCCGCTCCGCCCACCGCTCTGGCTGCCGCCCTGCCTGCCGTTCAGGTATGTGGGGTGGTGCTGGAGCGGTGTGACGATGAGGTCACCGTCCCTCCTACCCACGGCGGTGATAGTTCTGGGTCCCCGCCTGCAGCTGCCAACGTGCGGCGGGGATCAAGGGAGGCGGCGGCGGTGAATGAAGAAGGAGGCGTGGCCAGGGGTGTGTCTGGACGCGCTCCCGAAGCTGGGAGTACAGGTGCAGGCAGTAAGCGCCTGCGTATTGAAGAGTCGGGGGCCGGAGCTGCCGGGGAGGATATGACTACGGTGCTCCGGTCCACTAAGAAAGGTTGTGTTGCACCAGAACAGGTGGCCATGTACATTGCCACTGGACACGCCCCCCCTGTCTCCGCCTCCTCCTCCAGCGCTGAATTAAGTGCTGGGGAGGGGAGGAGTGTGATGATCACTGCCCAGGTCTCAAGGGCAGCAGGGGGGGGCTTGACCAGTGGCAATGAGGGTGGCAAGGAGCATAGTAGAGGAAACAATAAGGCAAATAATAATAAAAAAAATAAAGGTAAAATGACACCTGCTGCACCTGCTGCACCATCTGTCCCAGCAGAGAGAAAGGGTGCATGTGAGCAGGGTAGTAGTAGGGGTGTTGGTGGAGGTGTTGCATCTGGTCCCAAAGGTGGGATGGATGCTGGGAGTCAGCGGACCGTCGCTGAGAAAGCGATGGCTGCGGCTCCTGGTGTCCGCCCTCCGGAGGGGTCCGGTGTGGTGTCTGGTGCTAGTGTAGTGGGGGGGGCCGGTTCGGTTGCCCCTCCTGCGGCCGTAACACCTGGCAGAAGTTATGCCAGTGTGGCTGCGGCCGTGGGGGGGGAGGGGCTATCCTCGTTGGCTTCCTCATTCCCAGGAGTCGCGGTTGGTGACTTGCAGCGGCGGCTCCTGGAGGCCCTGAAAAAGGGGGAGAGTTCAATGACAGTAGAGGGTGAGAAGGTGGACCTATCCTTATGGATAGACAGGCACGGCCTGCGAGCTTTCCGAGAGGAAAGGGGGGGCGAGACCACCTGGTCTCTGCCCACAACCGGCCCTGGGACCAGACGGAATGTAGTCTGTCTCAAGTGGAGAAGCAATGATGCCTGCCCTACGAGAAAGAGGGTGGTGGAGCTCCTGCTTGAGATGGGTTTCAGGGTGGCTGACATCTTCGCCCTGATACATCCCTATGGTTCCAGGGAGTTTGACATCAGCTTTGCCCGGCCGGAGGGCCTAGAGCTTTTCTGGTCCGGGTATGAGCTGGTAAAGAACTTACCGGATTGGAAGGGTTTTTTCGCTCAGGCGATAACCCGGCAGAACAACGTCAAGAAAGTGACCGTTTTGACCCGTAATGAATCGCTTTCTTGCGTTGATATTCTGACGTGGCTAAGTAGGTATGGGGACGTCCAGGGTGTACCATCGAAAAACCTGGACGAATTTGGCATTTGGTCGGGAGCCTGGACTTTCAATGTGAAGTTGAAATGTCTAGGAAGCACGGTTTCCCACATTCCATCCTCTGCCTTCATCGGCCGGGATAGGATTCTCGTTTTCTACAGGGGGCAGCCTAAGCTCTGTCACAAGTGTGGCAGCCCTTCACACTTCAGCGCCAGCTGCCAAGTGCAGAAGTGCGCGTTGTGTGGAGGGACAGGTCACCTTGCCGCATCTTGTGTGGAAATTAGGTGCAACTTGTGTGGTGTGCTCGGACACCCATTTAGTCGCTGTCCCCTCTCAGAGGTCAATGCGGCCCGAGCTCACGCAGGAGTGGGCCGGGAGGTCTCTTCGGCTGAGGCGGGTGCTGGCGGAGACAGTCGAGTTAAGGGGTCAGTGAAGACCAAGAGCGGTCCGTCCCGGCAGAGGCGGAGGGAGAGGCGCCAGGCGGAGAGGGAACAGAAGGAACCCCACCAAAATGGGGTGATGTCTGCCCCTCCCCAAGTGGCGGGCTCCCGTAGTTCGGAGACCCTAGGGGACAGGGAGCTAAGTGTGGAGATCAGGAGACTAGACCGGGCCGATGAGACCCAGTCTTCAAACTACGAAAGTGCAGAGGGTAGTGAGACTGGGTCTAATATCAATAGACGGAAACGGTTCTCAAAAAAAAAGAGCCCGACCAAAGTAGCCAGGGAAGGCGTAACTGGCTCCCCTCTTGAGCTCTCCAACCGGTATCTCACTTTGGATGAGACCTCTGCCTCCTCTTCATGCGGGGAGGAGGTAAGAAGTGGGGTACCGGGGGCGAAGGTGGGAGGGCTTCCAGGAGGCCCCGTGCCCCTCTCTGGTGTGGATGTAAGGTCCCCAGAAGAGGAGGCAAATCTGATTCCTGGAACTGAGAAAGACAGGGGCGGTACGCAAGAGGGAGCGGTGGTGACAGATGGAATGGACACCACCGTCTCTCTCAAAAGAGGACGCGCCGCCTTAGAGGATAGCCCCGGGAGGGGTAAGAGGGTCGGGAAGGAAGGAGGACATTCAGCTTAAACACCAAGTATGGCGGTACCCACTCAGCTGACACTGGCGACCATTAATGTCGCCAGCGTTAAATCTGATGCGGCTCGCTACACAGCCTTTGATTTTTTCAGCCGAGTTGAAGCTGATGTTTTATTTTTGCAGGAGACCAGACTGTCAAACTTGGCAGAAGTCCACAAGGCGAAGAGGGAGTGGAGATCTGGGCCCTCCTTCTGGTCTCTTGCGGCTGAGTCGTATAGCGGAGTGGCGGTTCTTTTCACCGTACCGGTAGAATGCCGACGGGTGGTTGAGCTGGAAATGGGGAGGTGTTTGATCTTGGATATCCTCATGAAGGGACAGGAACTGCGCCTGATCAATATCTATGGGCCCCAGTCCAGGTGGGACAGGAAATGTCTCTTTATGAGGATCAAGCCTTTCCTTTTTACAAGCCGGCAAGTGGTCTTTGGTGGGGACTTTAACACCATCATAAGGTCCCAAGATAGGGGAGGCACCAGAAACCCGCTGGCTTATGATAGTATAGCTTTAAATAGCATAGCTAGTGAGGCTTGTCTGGTGGATGTCCACATTAGGCACACCCCAGACCACGGGGGTTTCACTTTCTATAGAGGAGATAGGATTAGGTCTAGAATAGACAGGTTTTTTTTGAAGGAGGAGGCTACTTTCTCGCCCTTGAGGGTTGTGGAGGTAGAATTCTCCGACCACTGTCTGATTATGTTCTCTCTGAATATTTCAGAATCCCCCCAAATGGGAAGAGGTTACTGGAAGCTGAATGCGGGAGTCCTGGAGGAAGCAGAGGTAAGACAATCCTTTGAGGACTTTCTTCAGAGTCAGGTAGCTTTGCTGGATCTCTGTGACACTAAGTCAGAGTGGTGGGAGATATTCAAAGACCGGGCCGCAAAATTCTTCCGCCAGCTCTCGAGCCTCAGGTCCCTGGACAGGTACCGCCTGTATCAGGGTCTGAGGAGGAAACTCGAAGATCTGGTCTCGACTGGAGGTAGCCGTGAGGATATCTCCAGGGTGAAATCTTTGCTCAAGAGGTGCCAGTATGATAGGCACACATCTTTAGTTTTTGAGAGGGACTTCGGGAGGTACCGCTCGCCCGACCCCTACAGAAACTGTAAGATGTCAGTGAAGAGTAAGTTAGTGACAGGACTGGTTGACAGTACGGGTTCCCTGAACAGGTCCAGATCAGGGATCCTGGAAGTCGTCAGATCCTTTTACTCGTGCCTCTTGGGAAAGAGGGATCTGGATCGGGACAAGATGTCGGATTTCCTGGCTGAAATCACCCCTGAGTCAGAAGCTCACCTCTCTTTTGACGGTTTGGTAGAAGAGATCAGGAAGGAGGAAGTTATCCTGGCGGTGGAAGGGTTAGCTCTGAAGAAGTCGCCAGGCCCGGATGGCTTAACATCCGAGTTTTATAAGACCTTTAAGGACTCTTTATGTCCCCTCTTGACTGAGGTATTCAATGAGTGTCTATCCTCGGGCACTCTGCCTCAGTCAATGAGGAGGTCAGCCCTGATCCTCCTATCAAAAGGTAAAGATCCGAGCCGTATTGAGAACTGGCGTCCCATAGCACTTCTCAATACGGACAGAAAGATTCTGGCCAAGATACTGTTTAACAGGCTGGTGAAATTTGCGCCTCAACTCCTTTCGGTGGCTCAGCATTGCTCGGTTCCAGGCCGCAGCACTTCTAGTGCTGTGCTCGGTGTCCGAGAGGCAGTGGAACAGAGTAGAGCAGGCCACTGGAGGGGGTACATGCTGTCCTTAGATCAAGCAAAGGCATTTGATCGGGTGAACCATGAGTACCTCTGGTCGGTCCTTCTGAAGTATGGCCTGCCGGGGGGGTTTGTCGATTGGTTAAAGATCTTGTATGCGGGGGCGGAGAGTTTCCCGCTTGTGAACGGTTGGTCTGGCTGCCCTTTTGAGGTTGGGTCCGGCGTTCGCCAGGGTTGTCCTTTGAGCCCGCTTTTATACGTGTTCGCGATTGATCCCTTTCTTAAGAGGGTCAATCGTGGACCGTTGGCGGGAGTCGGGATGGATCCGGCGGCGCCGGAAGCCACTCTGAGGTCAGTAGCGTACGCCGACGATGTCACCATTTTCGTGTCCTCGAAAGGGGAGGCGGAATATGTGATGTCTGAGGTGGATCGCTACTCGGAAGCATCCGGGTCCATGATCAACCGGGATAAGTGTGAGAGTCTCTGGCTGGGAGGGGGTGATCCAGCTTTTGATCTCCCGGACACCCTCCCAGGGCCCCAGTCGTCAGCCAAAGTCCTAGGCATCCATTTCGGTCATGGGGATTATCCCACTCAAAATTGGGACGACAGGCTTAAGATCGCCGCTCAGAAGGTCGACCAGTGGAAGGGCTGGTCTTTGACCCTCAGGGAAAGGGTGCACCTGATCAAGGCTTTCCTGCTCCCTCTGCTTATCTATTTGGGCAGTGTGTGTATCTTGCCAGAGCCTCTCTGGACTCGGGTTTACAGTCTGTTCTTCCAGCTCTTATGGGGGAATAGACTGAACCTGATCAAGAGGGAGGTGACTTACCGCACGAGGAGATTAGGGGGGTTATCTATGGTCAACCCCGTGGTGTTTCTTGTAAACACATTTGTTAAAGTAAATCTGGCGAACCTCTGGATGGAGAGGGCTTCTCCGTGGGTAGTCTCCTGCCGGGGGTGGTTTCGGCCTTTCTTCCAGGAATGGGAGACAGGAGGGCAAGTGAAGGACTTGCGTACGCCTCACGGATATCTTCCGGCTTACGTCACCCCGATTCTGAAGGTAATCCGCCGGTGGGGTTTGGAGGTAGGGGAAATCAGGACTCTGTCAAGGAGGTCCCTTGACGAGAGGGTCTTGTTGTCCCACTTCCAGAAGCCCCTGGCCCTCAAGGATTGCCCAAGCCGGGATCTAGACAAGGGGTTACAGTTGCTAAATTCTGCAAGGATCCCCTTGAAGTTTTGGGACTTGGCGCTGCTTTCACGGGAGGCTGTATGTAAGGGACAATCTGAAGTACAGGAACTCTGATGAAAGGGGTTGTCCCCGGGAGGAGTGCGGCTCCATACTGGAAAGTATGGAGCACTTCCTGCTCCAGTGTCCCTTTAATACAGAGGTGTACAAACGGGTGGGAGCTTCCATTGGCTGGCCTAGGCTAGCCAGCCTCTCCTATGCGGAGTGGGCCTATGGAGTGCTCAGAGACCTGGGCAGAAGGGACCTGTGCACATGTTTTTTAGTTAGCATAGTGGTTAGGTACTACACGTGGAACGCACGGTGTTTAGTTTCAACAAGGCAGAAAGTCCTCCCAGTGGATGAGGTGTGTAGGAACATTCTGGGAGACCTGGTGAAGGTACGTTCTCTCGAGTACGAAAGACTGGGTACCAGCAGGGCCTCTCTCCTCTGGAGAGGTTTTGCTTTTAGCGTACCATAGCCTAGTAGTACTCTTCCTGGTGGTGGGCTGATACTCTCACCCTAGATTTTTGTTTTGGATAAAGTGTATGGTTTTTAAAAGGCTTGCAAAGGCTGAACTTGGTCCTTCGGGAGTGGTTATGTGTGGTTATAGTAATGTTTATTGTATGGTATATTGTATATATTGTGTATATTATGTTGAAGGATAGGGTAAGCGGGGGTTAGTTAGTTAGGTTGGGTGGGTTAGGGTGAGGGGGGGGACACTTACAAAGTGTGGGGAGGCCTACATCTAGTCCTGGACTACGCGGACATGGGAGGACATGGGGCGAGGGCTGGATGTGGGTGGTGGAGGTAGGGCTGGCCTCGGACTATGCGGACATGCAGAGGACATGAGGCGGAGGTCAGTCCTGGGGGTTTTAGTTTTAGTTTAGGATAGGGAATGGCTAGGGACAGGTTAGGTTAGGGTAAGTTTGTAGTTTGTAGTGTTGTTTATATATATATATAAAAAAAAAAAAAAAAAAAAAAATTATAATAATAAAAAAAAATATATATATATATTTTTTTGCTTAGGGGCAAGTTGCCTGGAGTTGAGTTACGGCGAAGTAGCCATATTTTCGTTTGAGTTTGATTTTATTCTGTGTTTTATTTCAATTTCTTTGGGCTAGGTTATTTCGGCCGAACCGGCTGGGTAAGTTTTATTTATTTTAGGTTATTTATTGTAGGTTGTTTATTGTAGATTGTAGGTTTGTAGTTTTATGTGTAGGTATGAATGTGTGTGTGAATGTGGCTGGGGCAGCTGGAATGCTGTCTATGTTTAAGTTTTGTATGTCTGTACTTGTAATTATTTATGTAACGTTTTGTAATTTTATAATAAAAAAGAGTTCCCATAGCAGAGATTCAGGCTTGGGTGTGTCTGGTGTCTGCAGCTGAGGTGAAAGGGTGTGTCTGCTGCAGCTCCTGAACCTCCACAGCACAGGAGTTCCAGACTTGTGGGGAGAGTTCCATCTTTTTTCCCAGCCCAGGCCCTGCCTCTCCCTAGGGAGCTGGTGGGGTCCTGTGGCCATGAGCTCCCGGAAGGGTGCCCCTGCTCCCCGGCGTGGGTCGGAGGGGAGTATGGACGGGCGGCGACCGACTCTGAGCGATGGCGGCGAGGGGGTGAAAACATCTGGACGCGGTCGTAGCCAAGTCCCCCCTGAGGACCCGAGGACATCAGGCGGAAAAAGACTACCAGCAGGAAGCCGAGAGGTGTCGTCCCAGGTAGGTTGGGGGTCTCGGTGGGAGGGAGAGAGTACCCTCACCTACAGCTCTCGTATAGCTGCCCACCTGCGAGAATACGATGAGCTGGGACGGCACCTCAAAGCCGTAAGAAGGATCTGAAGGAGACGAGGGCCAGGTCCACTATCTCCTCTAATTCGAAGAGGCCCCCACTCAGGAGAAAAATTAGGGTCCTGAAAGAGGACCTGGAGGCCTCCCTGAAGCGGCAGGACCAGTTGCTGGAGGGCAGTGGGCCCTTCAGAGAAAAGTTATTAAACGGGGATCGATTTAGGGAGATGGAGGCTGCGAGGAGAGGGGAGCCGTGCGGGGGTGTGGAGAGCGAGGTGGAGGAGTTGGAAAACTCCAAATCTCTGGCATCCCAGGCAGGTCCCCAAACCTCGCAGTCTGAACCGGCCCTCCCGGTAACCCCAGTAACGGAGGCATACAGTGGCATTCCGCCAGAGCAAGAACAATTGCGCTTACCAGCGTTGCCATCTTCGGATGAGGCAGTCAGCTATGGAGGGCAGCGATGAGGATGGTGGTCTGCTAAGAGAGATCAAAATGTTGGAGTCGCCTGTGGTAGACTTTCAGGGTTTTGCGTTTGGAGAAGACCTGCTGGATGAGGACGAGAGCAGTGGCAAGAAAAAGAGGAAGAGCAAGAAGGAAAAAAAAAACATCCAGACACATTATGTCTATACACGCTTGGTGGAGGCTGAAAAGTCTTCACCAGGCGTGTATCCCGCTAAACTCCCTGGCTCGGCATCTGAGGTGGTGCCTGAGCGGAGGAGCGGGGAGATTGTGCAGCCCAAAATGGCGCCGGACGCCGTCCCTGCATGCGGAGGCAGGGAGGAGGTGCCGGCAGGAAGCGGGATCCGGCAGTCATCTGTTGAAAGTGGAGGGGGCGGGCAAAAACATCGGGAGGCCCCGCCCACCACTCTGCCAGGCGCTCCGTCCACCGCTCTGGCTACCGCCCTGCCTGCCGTTCAGGTATGTGAAGTGGTGCTGGGGCGGTGTGATAATGAGGTCACCGTCCCTCCTACCCGCGGTGGTGATAGTTCTGGGTCCCCGCCTGCAGCTGCCAACGTGCGGCGGGGATCAAGGGAGGCGGCGGCGGTGAATGAAGCAGGAGGCGTGGCCGAAGGGTGTGTCTGGACGCGCTCCCGAAGCTGGGAGTACAGGTGCAGGCAGTAAGCGCCTGCGTATTGAAGAGGCGGGGGCCGGAGCTGCCGGGGAGGATATGACTACGGCGCTCCTGTCCACTAAGAAAGGTTGTGTTGCACCAGAACAGGTGGCCATGTACATTGCCACTTGACACGCCCCCTCTGTCTCGGCCTCCTCCTCCAGCGCTGAATTAAGTGCTGGGGAGGGGAGGAGTGTGATGATCACTGCCCAGGTCTCAAGGGCAGCAGGGGGGGGGCTTGACCAGTGGCAATGAGGGTGGCAAGGAGCATAGTAGAGAAAAAAATGATAAGGCAAATAATAATAAAAAAAATAAAGGTAAAATGACACCTGCTGCACCAGCTGTCCCAGCAGAGAGAAAGGGTGCATGTGAGCAGGGTAGTGGTAGGGGTGTTGGTGGAGGTGTTGCATCTGGTCCCAAAGGTGGGATGGATGCTGGGAGTCAGCGGACCGTCGCTGAGAAAGCGATGGCTGCGGCTCCTGGTGTCCGCCCTCCGGAGGGGTCCGGTGTGGTGTCTGGTGCTAGTGTAGTGGGGGGGGGCCGGTTTGGTTGCCCCTCCTGCGGCCGTAACACCTGGCAGAAGTTATGCCAGTGTGGCTGCGGCCGTGGGGGGGAGGGGCTATCCTCGTTGGCTTCCTCATTCCCAGGAGTCGCGGTTGGTGACTTGCAGCGGCGGCTCCTGGAGGCCCTGAAAAAGGGGGAGAGTTCAATGACAGTAGAGGGTGAGAAGGTGGACCTATCCTTATGGATAGACAGGCACGGCCTGCGAGCTTTTCGAGAGGAAAGGGGGGGCGAGACCACCTGGTCCCTGCCCACAACCGGCCCTGGGACCAGACGGAATGTAGTCTGGCTCAAGTGGAGAAGCAATGATGCCTGCCCTACGAGAAAGAGGGTGGTGGAGCTCCTGCTTGAGATGGGTTTCAGGGTGGCTGACATCTTCGCCCTGATACATCCCTATGGTTCCAGGGAGTTTGACATCAGCTTTGCCCGGCCGGAGGGCCTAGAGCTTTTCTGGTCCGGGTATGAGCTGGTGAAGAACTTACCGGATTGGAAGGGTTTTTTCGCTCAGGCGATAACCCGGCAGAACAACGTCAAGAAAGTGACCGTTTTGACCCGTAATGAATCGCTTTCTTGCGTTGATATTCTGACGTGGCTAAGTAGGTATGGGGACGTCCAGGGTGTACCATCGAAAAACCTGGACGAATTTGGCATTTGGTCGGGAGCCTGGACTTTCAATGTGAAGTTGAAATGTCTAGGAAGCACGGTTTCCCACATTCCATCCTCTGCCTTAATCGGCCGGGATAGGATTCTCGTTTTCTACAGGGGGCAGCCTAAGCTCTGTCACAAGTGCGGCAGCCCTTCACACTTCAGCGCCAGCTGCCAAGTGCAGAAGTGCGCGTTGTGTGGAGGGACAGGTCACCTTGCCGCATCTTGTGTGGAAATTAGGTGCAACTTGTGTGGTGTGCTCGGACACCCATTTAGTCGCTGTCCCCTCTCAGAGGTCAATGCGGCCCGAGCTCACGCAGGAGTGGGCCGGGAGGTCTCTTCGGCTGAGGCGGGTGCTGGCGGAGACAGTCGAGTTAAGGGGTCAGTGAAGACCAAGAGCGGTCCGTCCCGGCAGAGGCGGAGGGAGAGGCGCCAGGCGGAGAGGGAACAAAAGGAACCCCACCAAAATGGGGTGATGTCTGCCCCTCCCCAAGTGGCGGGCTCCCGTAGTTTGGAGACCCTAGGGGACAGGGAGCTAAGTGCGGAGATCAGGAGACTAGACCGGGCCGATGAGACCCAGTCTTCAAACTACGAAAGTGCAGAGGGTAGTGAGACTGGGTCTAATATCAATAGATGGAAACGGTTTTCAAAAAAAAAGAGCCCGACCAAAGTAGCCAGGGAAGGCGTAACTGGCTCCCCTCTTGAGCTCTCCAACCGGTATCTCACTTTGGATGAGACCTCTGCCTCCTCTTCATCCGGGAAGGAGGTAAGAAGTGTGGTACCGGGGGCAAAGGTGGGAGGGCTTCCAGGAGGCCCCGTGCCCCTCTCTGGTGTGGATGTAAGGTCCCCAGAAGAGGAGGCAAATCTGATTCCTGGAACTGAGAAAGACAGGGGCGGTACGCAAGAGGGAGCGGTGGTGACAGATGGAATGGACACCACCGTCTCTCTCAAAAGAGGACGCGCCGCCTTAGAGGATAGCCCCGGGAGGGGTAAGAGGGTCGGGAAGGAAGGAGGACATTCAGCTTAAACACCAAGTATGGCGGTACCCACTCAGCTGACACTGGCGACCATTAATGTCGCCAGCGTTAAATCTGATGCGGCTCGCTACACAGCCTTTGATTTTTTCAGCCGAGTTGAAGCTGATGTTTTATTTTTGCAGGAGACCAGACTGTCAAACTTGGCAGAAGTCCACAAGGCGAAGAGGGAGTGGAGATCTGGGCCCTTTTTCTGGTCTCTTGTGGCTGAGTCGTATAGCGGAGTGGCGGTTCTTTTCACCGTACCGGTAGAATGCCGACGGGTGGTTGAGCTGGAAATGGGGAGGTGTTTGATCTTGGATATCCTCATGAAGGGACAGGAACTGCGCCTGATCAATATCTATGGGCCCCAGTCCAGGTGGGACAGGAAATGTCTCTTTATGAGGATCAAGCCTTTCCTTTTTACAAGCCGGCAAGTGGTCTTTGGTGGGGACTTTAACACCATCATAAGGTCCCAAGATAGGGGAGGCACCAGAAACCCGCTGGCTTATGATAGTATAGCTTTAAATAGCATAGCTAGTGAGGCTTGTCTGGTGGATGTCCACATTAGGCACACCCCAGACCACGGGGGTTTCACTTTCTATAGAGGAGATAGGATTAGGTCTAGAATAGACAGGTTTTTTTTGAAGGAGGAGGCTACTTTCTCGCCCTTGAGGGTTGTGGAGGTAGAATTCTCCGACCACTGTCTGATTATGTTCTCTCTGAATATTTCAGAATCCCCCCAAATGGGAAGAGGTTACTGGAAGCTGAATGCTGGAGTCCTGGAGGAAGCAGAGGTAAGACAATCCTTTGAGGACTTTCTTCAGAGTCAGGTAGCTTTGCTGGATCTCTGTGACACTAAGTCAGAGTGGTGGGAGATATTCAAAGACCGGGCCGCAAAATTCTTCCGCCAGCTCTCGAGCCTCAGGTCCCTGGACAGGTACCGCCTGTATCAGGGTCTGAGGAGGAAACTCGAAGATCTGGTCTCGACTGGAGGTAGCCGCGAGGATATCTCCAGGGTGAAATCTTTTCTCAAGAGGTGCCAGTATGATAGGCACACATCTTTAGTTTTTGAGAGGGACTTCGGGAGGTACCGCTCGCCCGACCCCTACAGAAACTGTAAGATGTCAGTGAAGAGTAAGTTAGTGACAGGACTGGTTGACAGTACGGGTTCCCTGAACAGGTCCAGATCAGGGATCCTGGAAGTCGTCAGATCCTTTTACTCGTGCCTCTTGGGAAAGAGGGATCTGGATCGGGACAAGATGTCGGCTTTCCTGGCTGAAATCACCCTTGAGTCAGAAGCTCACCTCTCTTTTGGCGTTTTGGTAGAAGAGATCAGGAAGGAGGAAGTTATCCTGGCGGTGGAAGGGTTAGCTCTGAAGAAGTCGCCAGGCCCGGATGGCTTAACATCCGAGTTTTATAAGACCTTTAAGGACTCTTTATGTCTCCTCTTGACTGAGGTATTCAATGAGTGTCTATCCTCGGGCACTCTGCCTCAGTCAATGAGGAGGTCAGCCCTGATCCTCCTATCAAAGGGTAAAGATCCGAGCCGTATTGAGAACTGGCGTCCCATAGCACTTCTCTATACGGACAGAAAGATTCTGGCCAAGATACTGTTTAACAGGCTGGTGAAATTTGCGCCTCAACTCCTTTCGGTGGCTCAGCATTGCTCGGTTCCAGGCCACAGCACTTTTAGTGCTGTGCTCAGTGCCCGAGAGGCAATGGAACAGAGTAGAGCAGGCCACTGGAGGGGGTACATGCTGTCCTTAGATCAAGCAAAGGCATTTGATCGGGTGAACCATGAGTACCTCTGGTCGGTCCTTCTGAAGTATGGCCTGCCGGGGGGGTTTGTCGATTGGTTAAAGATCTTGTATGCGGGGGCGGAGAGTTTCCCGCTTGTGAACGGTTGGTCTGGCTGCCCTTTTGAGGTTGGGTCTGGCGTTCGTCAGGGTTGTCCTTTGAGCCCGCTTTTATACGTGTTCGAGATTGATCCCTTTCTTAAGAGGGTCAATCGTGGACCGTTGGCGGGAGTCGGGATGGATCCGGCGGCGCCGGAAGCCACTCTGAGGTCAGTAGCGTACGCCGACGATGTCACCATTTTCATGTCCTCGAAAGGGGAGGCGGAATATGTGATGTCTGAGGTGGATCGCTACTCGGAAGCATCCGGGTCCATGATCAACCGGGATCAGTGTGAGAGTCTCTGGCTGGGAGGGGGTGATCCAGCTTTTGATCTCCCGGACACCCTCCCAGGGCCCCAGTCGTCAGCCAAAGTCCTAGGCATCCATTTCGGCCATGGGGATTATCCCACCCAAAATTGGGATGACAGGCTTAAGATCGCCGCTCAGAAGGTCGACCAGTGGAAGGGCTGGTATTTGACCCTCAGGGAAAGGGTGCACCTGATCAAGGCTTTCCTGCTCCCTCTGCTTATCTATTTGGGCAGTGTGTGTATCTTGCCAGAGCCTCTCTGGACTCGGGTTTACAGTCTGTTCTTCCAGCTCTTATGGGGGAATAGACTGAACCTGATCAAGAGGGAGGTGACTTACCGCACGAGGAGATTAGGGGGGTTATCTATGGTCAACCCCGTGGTGTTTCTTGTAAATACATTTGTTAAAGTAAATCTGGCGAACCTCTGGATGGAGAGGGCTTCTCTGTGGGTAGTCTCCTGCCGGGGGTGGTTTCGGCCTTTCTTCCAGGAATGGGAGACAGGAGGGCAAGTGAAGGACTTGTGTTGTGGCAGGCCAAGGGTCAGCCACGTGATGATCGTTGACTCATGTTCAGGTGAATGACGTAGACGGAGGAAAATGACAGAAGTCTGAGTTTAGTTCAAAACCTTGTCAGGATCCTAACATAATGTGTCCTGCATCCTTTATTTATACACAGTTCAAAAGGGTGTAACCCCTCAAAGTAAAACATGATTGGTTTACAGACATTTCAATAATGGTTTTTGAATCAATCTATTGATTGGTTAGTATTTTACCAGTTTCACTTTAGCAAAAATGTGTTAACTAATGAGTTTAGATTTTCTAGCAAGAGATGCATATTTTTGGTTAGTAGTACGTACAAACCTTATCTCATCTTAACACACACAGCTCACTCTTATAGGTTTTTTAGCTTATGCTTGTTCTTTTCCAAATGTCACTACATTGTATCACGTATACAGAGAAAATGAAAACATCTTATGAATTTTATATCCACTTTCATAAAAGCTGGATAATTTCCTTAACATTTCCCTCCTTTTTTTCAATTTTTCTGTTCACGTGGTAGACATTTTGCTCTGAAGGCTTCATTGTATCGTGTGTGTGTGTGTGTTAACTACTAACCTGCCTGGACAAACAAATGACCCCTTAGACAGCCCGTACTTCACAGAGTATACAGATAAGCTGCATAGACCATGCGATGCAAGCATCGATTCCAGTCTGTCTAGTAGTTGTCATTTGATTAAGCATACATACATTTTATTAAAACCACATACAGCACACAAACACACAGTGGATGTAGGTGCAGCATTGTTGTTCCATGCATCATTGTCCATAGTTCTTGATACACCTTCTTCTGCTCCTGTGTTGGAATCTCTAGGAGCTGGTAGGTCAGCTATACCTGCTAGGAGCATCAGCAGTAAGCCTAAAAGTTTCTGTGTATCTGTGGTCCTCTGTTGTAGAATCAGGAAGATGAACATCATCTTGGGCGTTGCTGTCTCTTGGTTGGACAGTGCTGTCAATCATAGCATATCCCTTGACCAATATGGTGAGTAGGCCTGGAACCGCCTTGAAAGTCCACCTCCATCCTCCTCTAGTCAACGTTATTGACACTTCAGTGATAGGAAACCTGGGATGGACACTTCCTTCCTGCCAAAGATGCGTCTCCATCCGAACTTCCACTTAGGACCTAGAGCTACTTAATACAGAACAAAAAGTAATAAACGCAGTAACCGTACAACATGAGTGATTCCATCTGGGACCACCACTATAGTGACTCCATACTGTTGAGAATGTAGAGCTTGTGCGATCCCTAGGGTCTTCAGTATGTGTCCCATTGTCTCCCCAGTGAAGTGGGTACCACTGTCTGGAATCTATCACTTCTGGAATCCCATATCTGCAGACTACCTCTGACAATATTTTCTTAGCAGTATTTTTGGCTGTAGCCGTAGTTACTGGCCAGGCTTCTGGCCAGCCTGAGAATACATCAATGGCTAGAAGGACATACTCATATGTGCTCACCTTGGGTAGCTGTATGTAATCCAGCTGTTCTCTTTGAAACGGGTACAAGGGTTTGGGAGTGTGTTTCTTGGGGGTCTTTATAAACCTCCCAGGGTTATGTCTGGCACATGTAAGACAACCCTGAACAAACTTTTCAAAGAGGGTCTGAATTCCAGGTGCAAACCAATGTTCTAACACTAGTGCGCTCATAGCTCCTTTCGACAAATGAGTAGGGCCATGTGCTAAATTGGCCATCATCGGATACAAACTCCGAGGCAAACATGTTCTGCCATTTACCTGCCAGAGCTCTCCTGTCTTCGTAGCCCCCGCCTCCATCCATACCTTTTTGTCTTTGAGGCGTTATCTGGGCCTATAATTCCTGCAAGAGCGACAAATCTGGCATAGTTGGAAAAAAATAATGTCAGGAGCGGCAGACCGGCTGCTTGTTTGGCTGCTTGGTCTGCTTGAGCATTTCCCACAGCTAGCGGATCATCTTGCTTCACATGGGCTGGCACTTTAACAATGGCTACCTCTGTGGGCAGCTCTAGGGCCTCTATGAGGCTCTGTACTGCCTTTGAATTTTTAATTGGTTTGCCCGATGAAGTCAGAAATCCCCTAGATTTCCAGATAACACCAAAGTCATGTGCTACGCCGAAAGCATACCTGGAATCAGTGTAACAATTTATTCTCAGTCCCTTACCCATTGTACATGCGTCAGTGAGTGCCTTCAACTCCGCCTCCTGTGCAGACGCACAAGATGGGAGTGGTTTTTGTATGATTACCTTACCATCCTGGATTACCGCATACCCGGTGACAAAGTGTCCTTGTTCATCATTCCACCATCTGGAGCCATCTACAAAATACTAAAATACTCAGCATCAGGAATAGTTAATGGTGTTTCAGTAACATTTGGTAACCCTTTTGTTTCTGCAATCATCAATTCATGACAGTTATGATTTGCAACTGGATCCGACATTTCTACTACTCCCACTCCCCCCTCCTCTTCTAAATCCACCGGCATCAAAGTAGCTGGATTTAGAACAGTACATCGCTGCAAGGTAATGTGGGGACTGAGTAGTGTCATCTCATATTTTGTGATTCTGGAATTCTGGACAAATGTTTCAGTTTGGTGGTGTGTCAATACAATCCAAACTGGTAGAATAGTATGCAATGGGCCGCATACGGTCCCCGTGTTTCTGCGTCAGTACACCTGAGGCAAATCCCCCTTGCTCATGACAATACAATGTGAAATTTTGTTTGTAATTGGGGATGCCCAATGCTGGTGTTGTGGTGAGAGTGAGTTTTAATGCATGAAATGCACTCACAGCTCCTGATGTTAGTTCAAAGGTCTCTCCTTTGAGGCAGTCATATAGTGGCTGCATCATCTGAGAGCAATCCTTAATCCAGGGGCGACAGTAACTGACAAGTCCAATAAAGGCACGCAGAGCCCTTGGAGTGCTTGGCAGAGGGTGCTGCTGTATAGCAGTAACCATCTCAGATGTAAGGTGTTTGGTACCTGGAGAAATACAGTGACCTAGGAAAATCACAGTAGATTTACAAAGTTGCAGCTTCTCTTTGGAGGCTTTACAACCATTTTCAGGAAGGAAAATAAGCAAAGATAAAGTTTCTTCATTACACTGTTCAGAACTGTGGCAACAAAGTAACAGATCATCAATATATTGTAAAATAACAGTGTCCGGATAGGCCGGCTGCTAGGACTGCAACACAGAGTGTAAAGCAGTAGAGAAAATATATCTGAGCTTACCAACACACGTGTGACAATAGATAAGGCATCATGAATGTTAAGTGTAACAGGCTTTGTTAGTGGGAGTTTAACAGTTATTCCCTCAACCCCTTGACAGTAGATGTAATATGAGGAGATAAGCTCCTCAGGCACATATTTTTATTGTATTAGGGTATGGGCTGCTCCTGTGTCTACCAAAAATTCAATTGAATTCCCCGTGTCCTCACATGTGGATGTGACGATTAGTTGTGGACCTGGGGTTGCGTCAAGGGGGTAGTTAACGTTGAGGGAACTCACAGGATTGCCGTCACTTCATCGAGAGGTCCGGGCAGTAGCCTGACCTTTCCGGGGACATTTGACTGAGTAATGCCCTTTTTATTCCCACAATTCCAGCATGTTACTTGGTCCCAGTTACGTGGAGACTGAACCCCCACCTGCCTTTCCTGGAACCTTCTTTTAGGTTTATTAGGTTGGTTAGCCATTATTGGCTTCTTTTTTTATTTTGCAAGTCTAGCTCAGCTCCTTTTGCTATGGCCACTAGGTCAGGGAACCGGCAGGTCCGCCAATCAGGGCGAGCCTTCTTTACAGCATCCTGTATGGGTGCTTTTAATCCAGACATAAATGTATGTTTTAGTAGTCTCATGTCCTTACTGTCTCCTGTCTCATACCCATAGTCAAGCCAGAGCTGTTCTAAAGCTGTGGCATAGTCAGCTACAGTCTGCTTAGCGTCTTGTGTTTGCGTCATAAAAGTGTCAGTCTGATTGTCCTGTTGCTCTTTTACCCAAGGTTTAAGGGCCATGATAAATTCCTGGCCTGACTGGTCTGTGGCCTTATCCACAGGGACAGTACCAGGGGCCTTTGTCATAATTTGATTCTTAAGTACGTCCCCTCCTTTAGTCTCTAGAAGACTCTCCAGATCCGCCCAAGTGGCTTTATATGCGGTCTGGATACTTTCCAATTTACGAAGGAAAGTACTGGGGACAGTACGGGGGTCTGGCAAAGTGTTACACATAGCCAGCAACTCACTAGGAGTCCATGGCCTATAAACCTCATAATCATGTGTTTCCAGTTGCCCAGCTTTTACTGTGGGGAGGGTTTTATTGACTAATGGGTATAAGCCCACACGAGAGTGTGGCTTGGGCCCCCCACAGGCTGAGCATCTCTCTCTTGAGTCTGGGTTCTGTTGTCCACAATTAGGACAAGTCCACCCCTCCGGGCCATTATATGGAGGTGGTGCTGTGGGAGGGAGAGATTTTTGTGGTTTATGGGGGATAATACACCGTACTTCAGAAGGGATGTTTAATTCTTTTGTTGGCAATTTAATTTCATCCCATATTTCATACATAGTCCCTTTGTCAGTGTCTTTTGCCTTATGGGCAGTCAAAGTCATTCCCTGGGCTACATCATACCACATTGTGGCCTGGTCATATTTGTTATGGTCTTCCAACCACCCCTTAAAATTAGTGAGAAATGTCTGCCATACTGGTTCATCCAATGTTCCATTCACACCTGCTCCCAATTTCTTTAGCATTTGTCTACAGTCTTTGGTTGCTTCAGTGCCCTTTGCGTATTGAATAATATCAATTGCAGAGACCCATTTCTCTGCTCCCTTCTCAGAGGAACGCTTACTCTGTGTAGCCCCCATCCCGTGGGTGGCTCCTTGTAATTCACTATCCAGGTACGCGCACACCTGGTGAATTACAACAGTGCTGTGGACACACTTCCGAGGCAGCACTATCAGTAGTGCCGTGGACACACTTCCGAGGCGGCACTACTAGTGGTGCCGTGGACACACTTCCGAGGCGGCACCACTTTTTCTACCAGTGGTGCTGTGGGCACACTTCCGAGGCAGCACTGATCCACTGGTCTGGCAATACTACAATATAGTCTTGCCCTCACACAGAGTAACTCACACGTCCTCTCTGGGGTTACTCGCTGGAAACCCCTTAAACCCCTCTACGTTCTTTCTATGGCACAGGAAGCAAACAAATACTGCAATCCAAATGATTATAACTGCAACCACCCAATCCAAACTGGTATCATAATACCCACGATACACTGTACAGCACAGGAATTGGCAACAATGCAGTAATTCTTCCTCACAGAATATCAGCAGGCACTCAGTACATGTGAAACCACACAGTATGACATAATATTGAAACAACCCCTGACCTCAGGCGCCTTTTCAGGTACCAACAAGGAACTGCAGGGCCCCTATCCAATCCTACTGGACAGCTTTTTACACTGCCACTTCTCACAGCCTCCTCCAGGATAGGTCTGTCAACCCTTTCTCCACCAGAACCAGAGGCCTCCAGAGTCAGGGACCGGACAAGCCAGTCAGCGAGCTCTAGACTTTCAGCTTGGCTCAGGAGGAGCAGGGCCAGACCCCTCCAAGATTCAGCTTATCTCAGCCACTCACACATTCGTGCATTCATACAGGTAGTAACACAATGGGTTACTTACCGCGGTCTTCCTGGGTCCTGGTCTCCGTATCGCGATCTGCAGCTAGGAGCGTTGTTGTAGTGCCCGCATTCTCCACCAGAAAATGTTGTGGCAGGCCAAGGGTCAGCCACGTGATGATCGTTGCCTCATGTTCAGGTGAATGACGTCGACGGAGGAAAATGACAGAAGTCTGAGTTTAGTTCAAAACCTTGTCAGGATCCTAACATAATGTGTCCTGCATCCTTTATTTATACACAGTTCAAAAGGGTGTAACCCCTCAAAGTAAAACATGATTGGTTTACAGACATTTCAATAATGGTTTTTGAATCAATCTATTGATTGGTTAGTATTTTACCAGTTTCACTTTAGCAAAAATGTGTTAACTAATGAGTTTAGATTTTCTAGCAAGAGATGCATATTTTTGGTTAGTAGTACGTACAAACCTTATCTCATCTTAACACACACAGCTCACTCTTATAGGTTTTTTAGCTTATGCTTGTTCTTTTCCAAATGTCACTACATTGTATCACGTATACAGAGAAAATGAAAACATCTTATGAATTTTATATCCACTTTCATAAAAGCTGGATAATTTCCTTAACACTTGCGTACGCCTCACGGATATCTTCCGGCTTACGTCACCCCGATTCTGAACGTAATCCGCCGGTGGGGTTTGGAGGTAGGGGAAATCAGGACTCTGTCAAGGAGGTCCCTTGACGAGAGGGTCTTGTTGTCCCACTTCCAGAAGCCCCTGGCCCTCAAGGATTGCCCAAGCCGGAATCTAGACAAGGGGTTACAGTTGCTAAATTCTGCAAGGATCCCCTTGAAGTTTTGGGACTTGGCTTGGCGCTGCTTTCACGGGAGGCTGTATGTAAGGGACAATCTGAAGTACAGGAACTCTGATGAAAGGGGTTGTCCCCGGGAGGAGTGCGGCTCCATACTGGAAAGTATGGAGCACTTCCTGCTCCAGTGTCCCTTTAATACAGAGGTGTACAAACGGGTGGGAGCTTCCATTGGCTGGCCTAGGCTAGCCAGCCTCTCCTATGCGGAGTGGGCCTATGGAGTGCTCAGAGACCTGGGCAGAAGGGACCTGTGCACATGTTTTTTAGTTAGCATAGTGGTTAGGTACTACACGTGGAACGCACAGTGTTTAGTTTCAACCAGGCAGAAAGTCCTCCCAGTGGATGAGGTGTGTAGGAACATTCTGGGAGACCTGGTGAAGGTACGTTCTCTCGAGTACGAAAGACTGGGTACCAGCAGGGCCTCTCTCCTCTGGAGAGGTTTTGCTTTTAGTGTACCATAGCCTAGTAGTACTCTTCCTGGTGGTGGGCTGATACTCTCACCCTAGATTTTTGTTTTGGATAAAGTGTATGGTTTTTGAAAGGCTTGCAAAGGCTGAACTTGGTCCTTCGGGAGTGGTTATGTGTGGTTATAGTAATGTTTATTGTATGGTATATTGTATATATTGTGTATATTATGTTGAAGGATAGGGTAAGCGGGGGTTAGTTAGTTAGGTTGGGTGGGTTAGGGTGAGGGGGGGGACACTTACAAAGTGTGGGGAGGCCTACATCCAGTCCTGGACTACGCGGACATGGGAGGACATGGGGCGAGGGATGGATGTGGGTGGTGGAGGTAGGGCTGGCCTCGGACTATGCAGACATGCAGAGGACATGAGGCGGAGGTCAGTCCTGGGGGTTTTAGTTTTAGTTTAGGATAGGGAATGGCTAGGGACAGGTTAGGTTAGGGTAAGTTTGTAGTTTGTAGTGTTGTTTATATATATATATATATATATATATATATATATAAAAATAATAATAATAATAATAATAAAAAAAATATATATATATAAAAAAAAAAAAATAATTATTTTTTTTTGCTTAGGGGCAAGTTGCCTGCAGTTGAGTTACGGCGAAGTAGCCATATTTTCGTTTGAGTTTGATTTTATTCTGTGTTTTATTTCAATTTCTTTGGGTTAGGTTATTTCGGCCGAACCGGCTGGATATTTTTATTTATTTTAGGTTATTTATTGTAGGTTATTTATTGTAGATTGTAGGTTTGTAGTTTTATGTGTAGGTATGAATGTGTGTGTGAATGTGGCTGGGGCAGCTGGAATGCTGTCTATGTTTAAATTTTGTATGTCTGTACTTGTAATTATTTATGTAACGTTTTGTAATTTTATAATAAAAAAGAGTTCCCATAGCAGAGAATCAGGCTTCATGTCATAGCAGAGAATCAGGCTTCATGTCATAGCAGAGAATCAGGCTTCAAGTCATAGCAGAGAATCAGGCTTCACGTCACCCACCACTGCAACAGGCCATTGTCAGATATTTTTAGGCCCCGGCACCCAGACAGAGGAGAGAGGTCTCATAGCAGAGAATCAGGCTTCATGTCATAGCAGAGAATCAGGCTTCATGTCACCCACCACTGGAACAGGCCATTGTCAGATATTTTTAGGCTCCGGCACCCAGACAGAGGAGAGGTTTATTCAACTTTGGGTTGCCCCGCAATATAATGGTAAAATGAAAATTAAAAAAAGGATTGAATGAGGAAGTGCCCTGGAGTATAATAATATGGTTAAGGGGAGGTAGTTATCAATGTCTAATCTGCACAAGGGATGGACAGGTCCTGTGGGATCCATGCTTGGTTCATTTTTATGAACGTCCGCTTGTCCACATTGGCTGTAGACAGGCGGCTGCGTTTGTCTGTAATGACGCCCCCTGCCGTGCTGAATACATGTTCAGACAAAACGCTGGCCGCCGGGCAGGCCAGCACCTCCAAGGCATAAAAGGCTAGCTCTGGCCACGTGGACAATTTGGAGACCCAGAAGTTGAATGGGGCCGAACCATCAGTCAGTACGTGGAGGGGTGTGCACAGGTACTGTTCCACCATGTTAGTGAAATGTTGCCTCCTGCTAACACGTTCCGTATCAGGTGGTGGTGCAGTTAGCTGTGGCGTGGTGACAAAAGTTTTCCACATCTCTGCCATGCTAACCCTGCCCTCAGAGGAGCTGGCCGTGACACAGCTGTGTTGGCGACCTCTTGCTCCTCCTCTGCCTTCGCCTTGGGCTTCCACTTGTTCCCCTGTGACATTTGGGAATGCTCTCAGTAGCGCATCTACTAACGTGCACTTGTACTCGCGCATCTTCCTATCACACTCCAGTGCAGGAAGTAAGGTGGGCACATTGTCTTTGTACCGGGGATCCAGCAGGGTGGCAACCCAGTAGTTCGCACACATTAAAATGTGGGCAACTCTGCTGTCGTCGCAGGCACTGCAGCATGTAGTCGCTCATGTGTGCCAGGCTGCCCAGAGGTAAGGACAAGCTGTCCTCTGTGGGAGGCGTATCGTCATCGTCCTGCGTTTCCCCCCAGCCACGCACCAGTGATGGGCCCAAGCTGCGTTGGGTGCCACCCCGCTGTGAACATGCTTCATCCTCATCCTCCTCTACCTCCTCCTCATCCTCGTCCTCCTTGTCCTCCAGTAGTGGGCCCTGTCTGGCCACATTTGTACCTGGCCTCTGCTGTTGCAAAAAACCTCCCTCTGAGTCACTTCGAAGAGACTGGCCTGAAAGTGCTAAAAATGACCCCTCTTCCTCCTCCTCCTCCTCCTCCTCCTGGGCCACCTCCTCTTCCATCATCGCCCTAAGTGTTTTCTCAAGGAGACATAGAAGTGGTATTGTAACGCTGATAACGGCGTCATCGCCACTGGCCATGTTGGTGGAGTACTTGAAACAGCGCAACAGGGCACACAGGTCTCGCATGGAGGCCCAGTCATTGGTGGTGAAGTGGTGCTGTTCCGCAGTGCGACTGACCCGTGCGTGCTGCAGCTGAAACTCCACTATGGCCTGCTGCTGCTTGCACAGTCTGTCCAGCATGTGCAAGGTGGAGTTCCACCTGGTTGGCACGTCGCATATGAGGCGGTGAGCGGGAAGGCCGAAGTTACGCTGTAGCGCAGACAGGCGAGCAGCGGCAGGATGTGAACGCCGGAAGCGCGCACAGGCGGCCCGCACGTTATGCAGCAGCTCTGACATGTCGGGGTAGTTGTGAATGAACTTCTGCACCACCAAATTCAGCACATGCGCCAGGCAAGGGATGTGCATCAAACCGGCTAGTCCCAGAGCTGCAACGAGATTTCGAACATTATCGCACACCACCAGGCCGGGCTTGAGGCTCACCGGCAGCAACCACTCGTCGCTCTGTTGTTCTATACCCCGCCACAACTCCTGTGCGGTGTGGGGCCTGTCCCCCAAACATATGAGTTTCAGAATGGCCTGCTGACGTTTACCCCGGGCTGTGCTGAAGTTGGTGGTGAAGGTGTGTGGCTGACTGGATGAGCAGGTGGAAGAAGAGGAGTAGGAAGCTAAGTAGGAGGAGGAGGCTACAGGAGGCAAAGAATGTTGCCCTGCGATCCTTGGCGACGGAAGGACGTGCTCCAAACAGCTCTTCGCCTGGGGCCCAGCCGCCACTACATTTCCCAGTGTGCAGTTAGGGAGATATAGCATCCCTGGCCGTGCTTACTGGTCCACGTATTTGTGGTTAGGTGGACCTTGCCACAGATGGCGTTGCGTAGTGCACACTTGATTTTATCAAATACTTGGTTGTGCAGGGAAGGCACGGCTCTCTTGGAGAAGTAGTGGCGGCTGGGAGCAACATACTGTGGGACAGCAAGCGACATGAGCTGTTTGAAGCTGTCTGTGTCCACCAGCCTGAATGACAGCATTTCATAGGCCAGTAGTTTAGAAATGCTGGCATTCAGGGCCAGGGATCGAGGGTGGCTAGGTGGGAA
This sequence comes from Bufo bufo, assembly GCF_905171765.1. Lineage (NCBI taxonomy): Eukaryota > Metazoa > Chordata > Amphibia > Anura > Bufonidae > Bufo > Bufo bufo. The sequence continues at coordinate 282,477,086 of NC_053391.1, forward strand.
TTTACGCTTTCTCTCAAATGTTTGTGAGATGGAGAGCTGAACGCTGTCGTGTGACATGGTTGAGATGCTTGGTGACGGAGGTGGTGGTGTTGGTGGTACATCCTCTGTTTGCTGGACGGCAGGTGCCAACGTTCCTCCAGAGGCGGAGGAAGAGGCCGAGGCGGCGGCAGCAGCAGAAGAGGTAGCAGGGGGAGCCTGAGTGAGTTCCTTGTTTTTAAGGTGTTTACTCCACTGCAGTTCATGCTTTGCATGCAGGTGCCTGGTCATGCAGGTTGTGCTAAGGTTCAGAACGTTAATGCCTCGCTTCAGGCTCTGATGGCACAGCGTGCAAAACACTTGGGTCTTGTCGTCAGCACATTGTTTGAAGAACTGCCACGCCAGGGAACTCCTTGAAGCTGCCTTTGGGGTGCTCGGTCCCAGATGGCGGTGGCCAGTAGCAGACGGACTGTCTTGGCGGCGGGTGTTCTGCTTTTGCCCACTGCTCCCTCTTTTGCTACGCTGTTGGCTCGGTCTCACCACTGCCTCTTCCTCCGAATTCTGAAAGTCAGTGGCACGACCTTCATTCCATGTGGGGTCTAGGACCTGATTGTCCCCTGCATCGTCTTCCACCCAGTCTTCCTCCCTGACCTCCTGTTCAGTCTGCACATTGGAGAAAGACGCAGCAGTTGGCACCTGTGTTTCGTCATCATCAGAGACGTGAGGAGGTGGTATTCCCATGTCCTCATCAGGAAACATAAGTGGTTGTGCATTAGTGCATTCTATCTCTTCCACCCCTGGGGAAGGGCTAGGTGGATGCCCTTGGGAAACCCTGCCAGCAGAGTCTTCAAACAGCATAAGAGACTGCTGCATAACTTGAGGCTCAGACAGTTTCCCTGATATGCATGGGGGTGATGTGACAGACTGATGCTCTTGGTTTTCATGCGCCATCTGTGCGCTTTCTGCAGAAGACTGGGTGGGAGATAATGTGAACGTGCTGGATCCACTGTCGGCCACCCAATTGACTAATGCCTGTACCTGCTCAGGCCTTACCATCCTTAGAACGGCATTGGGCCCCAGCAAATATCGCTGTAAATTCTGGCTGCTACTGGGACCTGAGGTAGTTCGTTCTCTAGGACGTGTGGCTGTGGCAGAACGGCCACGTCCTCTCCCAGCACCAGAGGGTCCACTAACACCACCATGACCATGTCCGCGTCCGCGTCCCTTACTTGATGTTTTCCTCATTGTTACCGTTCACCACAATAAGAAAAAAATTATTTGGCCCAATGTATTGAATTCAAATTCAGGCCTTTTTTTACAGGCACCTAACACTATCTGGCTATCTATTTAGGTACCGTATTACACTAATACAGGCACAGCAGTAATGACAGATTTAGCTGAATATAAATTGTAGGTCTAGTATTTAGGCGCTGGATGACAGGTATCCCTTTTACGGACAGAATTAGACTTGGAAATGCACGGTAGCGTGTGAAGTTATTGAGGATGACCCTATCCGCACCTTCAATCTAATATACCCTTTTATGGATAGATTTAAACTTGGCCTGATAGAGCAGAAACCACAAATTTAGGGAATTGCTAAGTTGGGAATTGTATTTCAACCCAGAACAAAAACTGTGCTTTGGCAGACAGCAGATAGTATTACAATTGGCTAGCCACAGCTGAAACACCAGATTTAGGGTACTGCTATTTTGGCAATTGTATTTTACCCCTCAATAAAATAGCAAGCACAGACAAGCCAAGCCACTATTGATAGTTAAAAATGGACTTGGTGGCAGCTTGTGCTGGCGCACCACAAGACACAAAATGGCCGCCGATCACCCCAGAAAAAAGTGACTGAAAAATGCTTTGGGCAGCCTTAAAACAGTGGTCAATTGAATAGTATAGATTGTATGATATAACGGTTGTATATCGATCACTTCAGTAAATAAATCCCTGCCTAATCTCGCCCTAACAGCAGCAGCTGCATTCTCTCCCTACACTGATCAGAGCAGAGTGACGTGCGGCGCTACGTGACTCCAGCTTAAATAGAGGCTGAGTCACATGCTGCACTGGCCAATCACAGCCATGCCAATAGTAGGCATGGCTGTGATGGCCTCTTGGGGCAAGTAGTATGACGCTTGTTGATTGGCTGCTTTGCAGCCTTTCAAAAAGCGCCAAGAAAGCGCCGAACACCGAACCCGAACCAAGACTTTTACAAAAATGTTCGGGTTTGTACCGAATTTTGGGGTGTCCGTGACACGGACCCGAACCCGAATATTTTTGTAAAAGTCCGGGTTCGGTGTTCGGCGCTCATCCCTACATACAACTAATAGGACAAAATAACAGAAAGGGTCAATGTGCAACTGAATGTAACTATTCACCCCCCTAAAGTCAATACTTTGTAGAGCCACCTTTTGCGTCAATCACAGCTTCAAGTCGCTTTGGTTAAGTCTCTATGAGCAGTTGCCACATCTTACCACTGGGGTTTTTTGCCCATGCCTCCTTGCAATACTGATTCTGCTCCTTCCAATTTGATGGTTTGCACTTGTGAACAGCAATCTTTAAGTCTGACCACAGATTTTCTATTGGATTGAGATCTGTGCTTTAAATAGGCCATTCCAACACATTTATATGTTTACCCTTAAACCACTCAAGTGTTGCTTTAGCCGTGTGTTTGGGGTCATTGTCCGGCTGGAAGGAGAACCTCCATCCTAGCCTCAGATCACGCACAGAGTGGGACAGGTTTTGCTCAAGAATATCTCTGTCCATGTTTCCCTCAACTCTGACCAGTTTCCCAGTCCCGGCTGCTTTTAGGGATGGTGTTCTTTGGGTGATGGCTTTGTGCCAGACAAGTGACGGACTGAACCATCACTGTGTATGCAGTAGAAGCCTAAGGGCTACCCTCCTTCCTACGGCTATGGACCCAGGAACTATGGAGACCCCCACTGACCTATTTGGGTTAGAGGGATCTATAAACCATGATTTTTTTGGTTGAGTTTATAGGCCATATCTTTCCTATTCCCCATTAAAGTTGCATGGTGTGAATCCATAAACGCAATAAGGGTTAACTCTGCTCTGAGACTACCAATGAATGTGTTAGTTTATTTGTCCCTTTGTTCTATTGTGTTAGTGATGGGATTAAGAAGTAGCCACCGCTGGTGTACAGAAGTAGATCATCCTATTATACACTCATGAGATAATCCCATCACATCCCGCCTCCATGAGTGGTCCCTCATGCATGAGCATGCATGTTGGTACTTGCATCCCTGTATCCGATGAAAGCTGTCACGGCACCGGACGGGTTAAAAGCAGAGTGTGCCTGCGTGCATGCTGTACCTGCGCTCCCTGGACTTTGTGTCGCTGTCATGGCCCATGAACAGGTAGGAACTAGTGTTAGGGACCACTCATGGAGGCGACCTTGACGTGGTGAGTGGCTTATTACGCTTTGGCCAAAATGTACACCAATGCCTCATTCAACATCCAGCATAAATGCAGGGCAGAGTGCTGGTTGCAGAGTGCTATTGCATTTGTGTTTTTGTATTTGTATGTGTATTTCGCCATAGCGATGTGCACCTGCATAGAGGGTTGCGCTGACTGAATCCCCCACATTTTTTCTTTGTAGTATATATTGGAGGCGTGGCGATCTCCATGCAGTCATGCACACCTGACCAGTTAGTCTGCCCTGGAGGCTGGTTTTAAAGTCAGTATTAAACTGAGTCTACTTTTACAACGCATACCGGTAGCCATTTGGCTCCAGGAGAGGTATATAGTGGGCTCAGCATGCATGTTGGTACTTGCATCCCTGGATCCGATGAAAGCTGTCACGGCACCGGACGGGGTTAAAAGCAGAGTGTGCCTGGCGTGCATGCTGTACCTGCGCTCCCTGGACTTTGTGTGGCTATCATGGCCCATAAACAGGTAGGAACTAGTGTTAGGGACCACTCATGGAGGCGACCTTGACGTGGTGAGTGGCTCATTATTATGCTTTGGCCAAAATGTACACCAATGCCTCATTCAACATCCAGCATAGAGGCAGGGCAGAGTGCTGGTTGCAGAGTGCTATTGCATTTGTGTTTTTGCGTTTGTATGTGTATTTCGCCATAGCGATGTGCACCTGCATACAGGGTTGTGCTGACTGAATCCCCCACATTTTTTCTTTGTCATATCAGAAGTGACCAACACATCTTCAAACCGCCCTCTTCTTGCGGGCGCTGTTGGATTGGTACCCGCAACTGTTTCTCTGTGAGTGGAAATTCCTCTGCCAACGCCCAAAAAAGCAGAATGCAGCATTTCTCTAAGCAAGGCCTGGAAGTGCTGCATTCTGACAGCCCTCTGTGATGGTGGTAACATTTCCGCCATTTTTTGATTGTACCGGGTGGTCTAAGTACTGTTGGAGAGTCCCCGGGATAATAATGGACGGACGATACGTGCCACCAGAGGTCCTGGCCTCGGTGGAGTAAGAACCGGATCATTGCGGTTACAACGGCGAATGCTGCTGGCGCAGCGTGTCCGGGCCGGTTATTACTGGGAACAGGTAAAGAGCTGGGTGGGTGCCTGTTCCCCACGGCCAGCCCAGGTTTTTGGTGGAGCTGGGCCTTTAAAGAACCCAGCCTGCTGAAGATGGGGGTGGGGTGTGTCTTGCTGTGCTGGAGATTTCCACAGACAGAGTCAGTGCTGGTGAAGGAGAGTCTGGGCGCAGCACACATTGAAGGATAGCCTTGGGACCTGTGGTGCTACTAGCCGAAGGGGCTCTGGCCTGAGGGAGACAAAGGCAGGTAGCCTAGAAGCCTGCAGGACCGCTGTGGTCTGTCCAAAAACAAGGTGACTCAAACAAGCTGTTTATTTTCTATGGAAGGACTTATGCACCTGTGTGGTCTGCACATTGCCTGTTATGCCTTTGGTGTGAATAAAGTCACGGTGTATCACAAACACTGTCTGTGATTGCCTCAATACTGCCGCCGCTACCGTAGCCTACCATGAGCACATCCCCACAATTGGTGGCTTGGAGCGGGTATTCCTGCAGTGAGGCAGGCCTGAGGCAAAAGTTGTGTTGGACTGCATGTCATATATCAGGCCTGCAAGTTTCATGGTTCCTGACAAGATGGAGGAGGCCATTAAGCACCTGATTCAGAGTAATTTACAGCAGCAACAGGCTTTGCAGGCTCAGAGGGAAAGTAATGAACTACAGCAAAAAAGACATGAGGAGGCTATGTGTGCACAGCAACAGACAAACAATCTCCTAATGCAGCAGCTGGTAGCCATGCAAGAGTCGTTGCGAACATCCCTTCAAGGAGTTTCAACCGTGAAAACCCCGACTGTGTCTACCGCCAGGGACAAAGTCCGATCCGCCCTGAGGAAAATGGGTCCGGAAGATGATATAGAGGCTTTCCTGACGGTGTTCAAAAGAACCGCGGAGCAAGAGAGGCTGCCATTGGAGCAGTGGGCTGAGGTGGTGGCGCCTTTTCTGGTGGGGGACGCACAAAAGGCCTATTTTGACCTCAGCCGCGATAAGGTCAAGGACTATGAGAGGCTAAAAGGTGAGGTGTTGGCCAGTTTAGGGGTAAACACCTATGTGCGAGCGCACAGGGTGTATCAGTGGGTGTTTGCCGAGTCCCGACCCGTCCAGTCACAAGCCTATGACTTACTTCACCTAGTAAAAAAATGGCTTCAGCCTGAAATGTTAAGGGCTCTTTCACACTTGCGTTCTTTTCTTCTGGCATAGAGTTCCGTCGTCGGGGCTCTATGCCAGAAGAATCCTGATCAGTTTTATCCTAATGCATTCTGAATGGAGAGAAATCCGTTTAGGATGCATCAGGATGTCTTCAGTTCCGGACCGGAACGTTTTTTGGCCGGAGAAAATCCTGCAGCATGCTGCGCTTTTTGCTCCGGCCAAAAATCCTGAACACTTGCCGCAAGGCCGGATCCGGAATTAATGCCCATTGAAAGGCATTAATCCGGATCCGGCCTTAAGCTAAACGTCGTTTCGGCGCATTGCCGGATCCGACGTTTAGCTTTTTCTGAATGGTTACCATGGCTACCAGGACGCTAAAGTCCTGGCAGCCATGGTAAAGTGTAGTGGGGAGCGGGGGAGCAGTATACTTACCGTCCGTGCGGCTCCCCGGGCGCTCCAGAGTGACGTCAGGGCGCCCCACGCTCATGGATGACGTGTCGCATGGATCACGTCATCCATGCACATGGGGCGCTCTGACGTCATTCTGGAGCTCCCCGGGAGCCGCACGGACTGTAAGTATACTGCTCCCCCGCTCCCCACTACTACTACGGCAACCAGGACTTTAATAGCGTCCTGGCTGCCATAGTAACACTGAACGCATTTTGAAGACGGATCCGTCTTCAAATGCTTTCAGTTCACTTGCGTTTTTCCGGATCCGGCGTGCAATTCCGGCAAATGGAGTACACGCCGGATCCAGACAACGCAAGTGTGAAAGAGCCCTAAGCCCTTCTCAGATGGTTGAAAGAGTCGTGGTCGACAGGTTCGTGCGTACCCTCCCAAGAGCCATACAGCGCTGGGTGGGACAAGGCGATCCAGGCAACCTGGAACAACTGGTTAGCCTGGTGGAGAGGTATATGGCCACTCAGGATTTGGTGCGGGACTCAGCGGTACTACCGAAGTCAGGTCAGTCCCCGTTGCCGACCCGGGATCCTGAAAAAGGGATCCCACCTCATAAGGGGGAGAGTGGATCTCCAGTCCGTGGGAGGAATACCCTGGGGAGGAGGGAGGCTGCGGGGATCAGATGTTGGCATTGTCAGGACTGGGGACATGTGGCATCCAACTGCCCTAGGGCATCCGAACCCATGGACTGCAGGTTCGCTCGCCGGTCCTCTTTTTATGCCCAACCGGTGTATGTAGCTGACCCCCTGCTGGCTGCGGACACCCCTCCGGTGTGTGATGTTGTTGTTAATGGACACTCCGTGCAGGCCCTGCTGGACTCTGGGAGTCTGGTAACTCTGGTCCATGAGTCACTGGTAACGGAAAAACTCCCAGAAAGGCGAACCCTTACCATTGTCTGTATACATGGGGATCGCCGGGAGTATCCCACCACTAAGGTTACCCTGGCGGTGTGTGGGAAGGAGGTACCACATGTCGTCGGAGTGGGGAGATGGCTCCCTTATGCTGCAATATTGGGGAGAGGCTTTCCCCTGTTCTGGACTTTGTGGAGGAACGGGTGGCCTACCTGTGGGGAAGAAAAATGTCCGGGTCCCAAGCCTGAGGACCCCGAGGCAGGGGCCCCAGCTGTAGGGGTCACCGTAGGGGAGGTAGAGTGTAACCCTGACCGGTTTCTCCTAGAAGTATTGGCGGGTGAGACAAAAGAAAGTTCATCCATCCTGGATCTGGAGGTACCCCGAGAAACCTTCGGGACCACACAGCTCCAGGATTCAACGTTATTGCGGGCTAGAGAAGGTGTGTCGGTGATTAATGGTGTTGCCCAGCGTCCCGGCGCCGATGTCGTATTTCCTCACCTGGCTTATAACCAGGACCTGTTATACAGGATAGACAAGGTGAGTTAGGAGGTGGTGGAACAACTGGTGGTGCCCCAGCCTTACCGGCGAATGGTCTTGGATTTAGCGCATGCGCATGTGTTGGGAGGGCATCTGGGGGTTAAGAAAATGCTCGAGCGAATTCTACAACAGTTCTATTGGCCTGGGATATATGAGGAAGTCCGGAGGTTCTGTCAGTCCTGTCCAGTGTCTCAGGTGACTAGCCCCCAACCTCAGTATCGCAGTCCACTGGTACCTACGCCCATTATAGAGGTGCCCTTCGAAAGGATCGCCATGGATCTGGTAGGCCCTATTATTAAATCAGCCCGAGGTCACCAACACATCCTGGTAGTATTAGACTATGCCACGCGGTATCCGGAGGCGGTCCCATTGCGCCGTACGTCGGCCAAGGTAATAGCTAAAAGCTCATGAGTATGTTCACCCGGGTGTGGATACCAAAGGAGATTCTGACGGACCAGGGGACACCCTTTATGTCCAAAATAACCAAGGAATTGTGTAAGCTATTAGAAATTAAACACCTGCACACGTCCGTCTACCATCCCCAAACCGATGGGTTAGTAGAACGGTTTAATAAGACCCTGAAGTCCATGCTAAAAAGAGTCGCGGCTAAGGACGGGAGAGATTGGGACTTACTGTTGCCCTATGTTTTGTTTGCGGTACGGGAAGTGCCCCAGGCGTCCACGGGGTTCTCGCCCTTCGAGTTGTTATATGGGCGACATCCCCGTGGGCTACTGGATATCGCAAAGGAGGCATAAAAGTGTGATAGAGCACATAGGAAAAATGCAGGACCGAATAGGGGTCGTGTTTGCGATCGTCCGTGAGCACATGGAAGCGGCACAACTGGCCCAGAGCCGATCCGCCCGGGTAAGGACATTTCACCCGGGTGACCGAATTCTGGTACTCGTGCCCACGGTCAAGAGTAAATTCTTGGCCCAGTGGCGAAGACCCTATGAAGTTAAGGAGAAAGTGGGCCCAGTTGATTACAGGATATACCAGCCATGGCGGCGGAAGCCTGAACAGGTATATCATGTGAATCTACTAAAACCTTGGAGAGACAGAGAGAATTTGTTTGGAGACAGCCCGCCCTCTGTCTGGACGGCAGGGAGTGACCCGGGGTCACCAGGGGTTCCGGAGAACACTGCTGAGGTGATGATAGGGGACGGACTGTTGACCAAACAGGCACAAGAGGTAAGAGAATTTGTTAGTCTGAATAGGGACGTATTGTCTGACCTTCCTGGACGTACCACCTTGATCGAGCATGACATTGTCACCGAGCCCCGGGTGAAAGTCCGCCTAAGACCATACCGAGTACCAAAGGCTCGGCGACAGGCCATTTTGCAGGAGGTAAGATCGATGCTATGTCTAGGGGTCATAGAAGAGTCAAAGAGCGAGTGGGCTAGCCCGATTGTCCTTATTCCCAAACCGGATAGTTCATTACGGTTCTGTAATGATTTTAGGAAATTAAATGAGGTATCAAAATTTGACGCCTATCCCATACCTCGGGTGGACGAGTTGATAGAGCGGCTGGGAAAAGCCAGGTATTTTTCGATCCTAGATCTCATGAAAGGCTACTGGCAGGTACCTCTGACGGAGGCGGCAAAGGAGAAAACGGCCTTTGTCACCCCGGAGGGGCTTTTTCAGTATAGGGTGTTGCCTTTTGGGTGGCATTGTACTCCGGCTACGTTTCAGCGTCTGATGGATGTCGTCCTCAAGCCCCATCACCAGTATACCTCCCCATATCTGGATGATATAGTCGTGTTCAGCCCGGACTGGGAGGGTCATTTGTCAAAACTTCAGGCAGTGATAGATTCTCTCAGGAAGGCGGGGTAGACCGCCAACCCAAAAAATTACTCTGTGGGACTAGAGGAAGCTCGCTATTTGGGGTATGTGATTGGACGCGGAGTCATTAGGCCCCAAGTGAATAAAGTTGAAGCAATCCGGAACTGGCCCAGGGCTCGTATGTCCAAGCAAGTACGGTCATTTTTGGGCCTGATTGGGTATTACATGAGGTTCATTCCCCATTTTGCCACCTTGGCAGCCCCGTTAACCGGACTCTTAAAGGGTAGAAAGTCGGTGATGGTTCGCTGGGGGGAGCAGGAGGAGGAGGCGGCGTTCTCCTGTTCGGCCCTATGTGAGTCCCCGGTTCTGGTGACGCCCGACTTCAAGCGGGAGTTTGTAGTTCAAACAGATGCCTTGGGAGTAGAACTAGGGGCTGTGCTTTCCCAGGAGCTCAACGGGGAAGAGCACCCCATGGTTTTTCGAAGCCGCAAGCTTACCCCAGCAGAAACCCGATATAGCATCGTGGAGAGAGAGTGCCTCGCCATCAAGTGGGCTCTCCAGTGGATGAGTCGGGCTAAGGAGGGGAGCGCCCGGGTTACCAGGTGGTTCTTGTCCCTCCAGAACTTTAAGTTCACTGTTGAGCACAGGGCCGGCCGCTTACAGGGGAACACAGATGCCCTGTCCCGGGTACACTGCTGTGCATGTGTTCACCCCCTCAGGCTTGAACAGTATGTTCAAGCCTTCAGGGGTGAAAAAGGGGGGGGGCGATATGTAGGAGAGTCCCCGGGATAATAATGGACGGACGATACGTGCGACCAGAGGTCCTGGCCTCGGTGGAGTAAGAACCGGATCATTGCGGTTACAGCGGCGAATGCTGCTGGCGCAGCGTGTCCTGGCCGCTTCTTACTTGGAACAGGTAAAGAGCTGGGTGGGTGCCTGTTCCCCACGGCCAGCCCAGGTTTTTGGTGGAGCTGGGCCTTTAAAGAACCCAGCCTGCTGAAGATGGGGGTTCGGTGTGTCTTGCTGTGCTGGAGATCTCCACAGACAGAGTCAGTGCTGGTGAAGAAGAGTCTGGGCGCAGCACACATTGAAGGATAGCCCTGGGACCTGTGCTGCTACTAGCCGAAGGGGCTCTGGCCTGAGGGAGACAAAGGCAGGTAGCCTAGAAGCCTGCAGGACCACTGTGGTCTGTCCTAAAACAAGGTGACTCAAACCTGCTGTTTATTTTCTATGGAAGGACTTTTGTTCTATGCACTATGTGGATATGCACCTGTGTGGTCTGCACATTGCCTGTTATGCCTTTGGTGTGAATAAAGTCACGGTGTATCACAAACACTGTCTGTGATTGCCTCAATACTGCCGCCGCTACCGTAGCCTACCACGAGCACATCCCCACAGTACGTTGCCACCCAGTACTGGTCCTTGCCCTTTATGCTTTTTATACGGGGGTCCCTCTTCAAACACTGGAGCATGAAGGCCCCCATTTGCACTAAACTGGAAGCGGTGGAGTGGCCTGGATCCTGCTCATCATCCAGGATAATGTCGTCCTCGTTCTCCTCCCCCCATCCACAGACAACACAAGGGATCCCAGAAAGGTTTAAAGCATGCTCTTCTTACTACTCCCCGGCACTATGCTCCTCTGACTCCTCTTCAGACTCCTGTTGTTGACTTGTCTCAGATGGAGTAGCCCCCCCTGGGAATTCATGCAGGATTGCGACTTCCTCATCTTCCTCCTCCTGCTCCTCAACGGCTTGGTCAATGACATGATGCAATGCACGCTCCAGAAAGAAGGCAAAAGGTACGATGTCACTGATGGCACCCTGGCTGCGACTGACCAGTTTGGTGATCTCATCAAATGGCCGCAGAAGTCTGCATGCGTCGCGCATGAGCAGCCACTGGCGCTGTGGAAAAAAAAACAAGCTCCCCAGAACCTGTCCTGCCGCAGAGTTCGTACAGGTAGTCGTTAACTGCACGTTTCTGCTGGAGAAGCCTATCGAGTATATACAAGGTTGAGTTCCATCGCGTCGGGCAGTCACAAATAAGACGTCTGACGGGCAGGTGGTGTCGCTGCTGAATGTCAGCAAGGCGACCCATGGCCGAGTAAGATCTTCTAAAATGGCCTGAGATTTTCCTGGCCTGCCGCAAGACGTCCTGGACCCCAGGGTATTTGACAATGAATCACTGCACGACCAAGTTCAGGAAGTGTGCCATGCACGGCATGTGTGTCATTTTGCCCTGTTTCAGCGCGCTCAGCAGATTGGCACCGTTGTCGAACACCACTTTACCAACTGTCAAATTGAGCGGTGTTAGCCACTGATCTGCCTGTGAACGCAAAGCTGAAAGAAGTGCAGGACCGGTATGGCTCTTGGCTTCCTGGCACAACAGACGCAGCACAGCATGGCAACGTCTCACCTGGCATGTCCAATAGGTTCTGGGGATCTTGGCCGGCGCAGCGGAAGAAACGGTAGCAGCGGAAAAGGAGGAGTCAGCTGAGGAGGAGAGGGAGGATGGAGTAGGAGGAGGAGGAGAAGAAGAGGCAGGCCTGCATCCAATTCGTGGCGGTAAAACCAAATCCACACGGGTGCCACAGGTTACATGCTTGATGGCCGTCAGAAGGTTCACCCAGTGGGCAGTAAAAGTTATATATCTTCCCTGCCCGTGTTTGCTAGACCACGTGTCTGTGGTCAGATGTATCTTGGCATTGACACTGTGTGCCAGAGATACATTCACTTGCGGCTGAACGTGGCCATATAGCTCTGGGATGCCCTTCTGCGAGAAATATTTCCTTCCTGGGACCTTCCATTGTGGTGTTCCAATGGCCACAAATTTTCGAAAGGCCTCCGAGTCCACAAGTTTATATGGCAGTAGTTGGCGGGCTATCAGTTCCGACAAGCCAGCGGTCAACCGTTGGGCAAGAGTGTTATCCGGCGTCATAATTTTTTTACGCTCGAACATTTGGGCCACGGAAGCCTGCCTTTTTCCTGACAAACGTGAGGACGGCATGATGGAAGGTGGAGTGGAGGACAATTGTGAGGAGAAAGGAGAAGGAGAAGAGGCTGGACGGTGAGAGCCTGGAGTGTGGCTTTGTGGGTTCTGACGGTGTTGCTCCCACTGGGCTCGGTGATGGGAGGCCAGGTGCCTTCTTAAGGCAGTCGTCTCTAGGTGAGTGTTGGGCTCACCACGACTTATGCATTGACTGCAAAGGTTTCAGATGGCAACACTATTGTCAGCAGCTGACACATTAAAAAAAGCCCACACTGCGGAGCCATGTGCCGGCGTCCTGGGAGCGGCAGATGTGACAGTACATGGTTGATGGCTCGCTCCTGATACATTAGCAGTCTGGTTTGTCCCTCCTGTGCAAAGTAAGTTCAGCCTGCTTCTCCTCCCTATCTACTGGTCCATCTCTCCCTCTGAACTCCCCTCCTCTTCCTCTCTTGTGGGCACCCACGTTACGTCCATAGACACGTCATCATCGACGTCACCTTCCCCACCACTAACATTAGAGATCTCGGAGTAGGCAGCAACAGTGGGGACCAACCTCCTTGGGCTAATCTGGGTACTGTCGTCAGACTGCTGAGTGGCGGCTGTTGCTACCTCCTCTTCCTGATCCGATGCCAAGAATGGCTGCACATCAGAAATGTCTTGTGATGGATCGGAAAATAATTCCTGTGACTCAAGCGGAGGGTATATGGTGGTGGTGGTGAAGATGGTGCAGATGAGGAGGGTGCAGAAGCGGAAGGCTGAGTGAGCCACTCAACCAAGTCTGGTGCGTCCTTTGACGTAATTGAACGCACCTTCTGCAACTTCCCACTTTGCCTCCGGCCTGGTGCTCCTGCCCTACCCCTACAACCCCTGCGGAAGGGCCTGCCCCTTCCTCTGCCTGTGATTTTTTTAAATGACCCGGTGACAAAAGTCTCTAGAGAAGCGCAGTGTATGTGGAAGAAGGTATATAACACCCCGCTTCAATATGTTGTTTTGGGGGGACACAGGTCTATCACACCAGTTATAAAAAAAAAAATTCTTTAAATGTTCTCACTGTGTGTAGCAGAGGTAACGCAGTGAAAGAGGATACATTTCTGCAGTACCCAAATACACTATTTGAAAAGTATATTCTTATATAACACCCTACTTCAATATGTGGTTTTGGGGGCCACTGGTCTATCGGACCCGTTATAAAAAATGTTTTCCTTTACATTTTCTCCCTGTGTGTAGCAGAGGTAACGCAGTGAAAGCGGATAAATTTATGCAGTACCCAAATACACTATTTGAAAAGTAAATTCTTATATAACACCCCGCTTCAATATGTTGTTTTGGGGGCCACTGGTCTATCACACCAGTTAAAAAAAAAAAAATCCTGGAAATTTTCTCCCTGTGTGTAGCAGAGGTAACGCAGTGAAAGCAGCTACATTTCTGCAGTACCCAAATACACTATTTGAAAAGTATATTCTTATATAACACCCCGCTTCAATATGTTGTTTTGGGGGGGGGCACTGGTCTATCACAGCAGTTGTAAAAAAAAAGTTCTGTTCAATTTTCTCACTGTAGCAGAGGTAACGAGGTGAAAGCGGCAAAATTTGTGCAGTACCCAAATACACTATTTGAAAAGTATATTCTAATATAACACCCCCCTTCAATATGTGGTTTTGGGGCCCACTGGTCTATCACACCAGTTATAAAAAATGTTTTTCTTAGAATTTTCTCACTGTGTGTAGCAGAGGTAACGCAGTGAAAGCAGGATAAATTTCTGCAGTACCCAAATTCACTATTTGAAAAGTATATTCTTCAGGAGCATGCGTGCAATGGAATTGAAGTCGCTGTAGCTGCGGATCACCGTTCCGGCATCCTGCTGCAATGCCGCCCGTGCTCTGCTGCCCCGCGGACCGTCTCCCTGATGTCTGAATGCCACGAGAGTGAACCGCTGTCCAGCTGATCTCCGGCTGATTTCTGGAGTGTTTGCTCTCCTGCCTCCTCTCTTTTTCTTGCTATCAGGAGCCGGCACAAGGTGAGGAGTAGAGTGGTCGGGTTTGATAGGAGCCTTAATAGATTTTTAGCTGTTGGCTGTGGGGGCAGGAGCGACTGAAGCTCTTAAGGAAGACCGGCTTGGCCAAGCGATTAGCTCGAAAGAGTGAATACTGGGTGGTCGCTCCCCCCCCCCCCTCGGCAGGACAGCGGGCGCCTAGAAGGGGAAGAACTGTTTGTGGCAGGGGGAGGGAGACTGCTGTAGTTGCTAGGAGGGTCCCCTGAGCTATTCCTCCCCCCTGAACAACTGGCCTCGGCTTTGAAGCCTTGGGGATTGGGGTTTGACTGCTGGCGCATAATATGAAATAACTGGCCTCTTTGCCTCAATTATGCCCACAAACTTGAGATCTAAGTATGCCTAATAGGGCAGTTTGTGTTAGATGAGGGGAGGTTTGTTGGTCTGATTGGAGCCACATTGACAGAAGGAGAAGTGCATGGTGGAACTGCTTTATACAGAGATAAAGACGGGATGGAGCGAAGAACAGAGAAGCATGGAATGCACTAATTTAACTAACTTGGTGTGTAATGTGACTTCACAAACTGCCACGATCTACAAATCTGATTCCAAAAAAGTTGGGACACTACACAAATCGTGAATAAAAACTGAATGCAATGATGTGGAGGTGCCAACTTCTAATATTTTATTCAGAATAGAACATAAATCACAGAACAAAAGTTTAAACTGAGAAAATATACCATTTTAAGGGAAAAATATGTTGAATCAGAATTTCATGGTGTCAACGAATCCCCAAAAAGTTGGGACAAGGCCATTTTCACCACTGTGTGGCATCTCCCCTTCTTCTTACAACACTCAACAGACGTCTGGGGACCAAGGAGACCAGTTTCTCAAGTTTAGAAATAGGAATGCTCTCCCATTCATGTCTAATACAGGCCGTTAACTGTTCAATCGTCTTGGGCCTTCTTTGTTGCACCTTCCTCTTTATGATGCGCCAAATGTTCTCTATAGGTGAAAGATCTGGACTGCGGCCATTTCAGTACCCGGATCCTTCTCCTACGCAGCCATGATGTTGTGATTGATGCAGAATGTGGTCTGGCATTATCTTGTTGAAAAATGCAGGGTCTTCCCTGAAAGAGATGATGTCTGGATGGAAGCATATGTTGTTCTAGAACCTGAATATATTTTTCTGCATTGATGGTGCCTTTCCAGACATGCAAGCTGCC
The DNA here is from genome assembly GCF_905171765.1 of Bufo bufo. Lineage (NCBI taxonomy): Eukaryota > Metazoa > Chordata > Amphibia > Anura > Bufonidae > Bufo > Bufo bufo. The sequence continues at coordinate 282,492,560 of NC_053391.1, forward strand.
CATGCCACACGCACTCATGCAACCCCATACCATCAGAGATGCAGGGTTCTGAACTGAGCGTTGATAACAACTTGGGTTGTCCTTGTCCTCTTTGGTCCGGATGACATGGCGTCCCAGATTTCCAAAAAGAACTTTGAATCGTGACTCGTCTGACCACAGAACAGTCTTCCATTTTGCCACACTCCATTTTAAATGATCCCTGGCCCAGTGAAAACGCCTGAGCTTGCTTAGAAATGGCTTCTTCTTTGCACTGTAGAGTTTCAGCTGGCAACGGCGGATGGCACGGTGGATTGTGTTCACTGACAATGGTTTCTGGAAGTATTCCTGAGCCCATTCTGTGATTTCCTTTACAGTAGCATTCCTGTTTGTGGCGCAGTGTCGTTTAAGGGCCCGGAGATCACGGGCATCCAGTATGGTTTTACGGCCTTGACCCTTACGCACAGAGATTGTTCCAGATTCTCTGAATCTTCGGATGATGTTATGCACAGTTGATGATAGATGCAAAGTCTTTGCAATTTTTCGCTGGGTAACACCTTTCTGATATTGCTCCACTATCTTTCTGCGCCATATTGTGGGAATTGGTGATCCTCTACCCATCTTGGCTTCTGAGAGACACTGCCACTCTGAGAAGCTCTTTTTATACCGAATCATGTTGCCAATTGACCTAATTAGTGTTAATTGGTCTTCCAGCTCTTCGTTATGCTAAAATTTACTTTTTCCAGCCTCTTATTGCTACTTGTCCCAACTTTTTTAGGATTTGTTGACACCGTGAAAATTGGAATCAACGTATTTTTCCTTTAAAATGATACATTTACTCGGATTAAACGTTTGATCTGTCATCTACGTTCTATTACAAATAAAATATTGACATTTGCCATCTCCACATCATTGCATTCAGTTTTTATTCACAATTTGTTTAGTGTCCCAACTTTTTTGGAATCCGGTTTGTATGATCAATGGAGACATCTGGGACTGCTCACTGGAATTAATTATAGCAACTGGTTTGCAGCACAGTTTTAGTCGTTATATTAGCGGTTGCTGGTTGAATGGTGCTAATCACACTAACGGCGGGGAATGAACTAACCTAACCAGTTCGTCTGCTATACAAGTGCAAAAGTTGCTATGCTCTATTGCCTACTGTCGTTGGAGACATTTTGGGACAGTTTAATGGTATTAACCATATTAATTGTAGAAAAAGAAGGATGGATCCAGCTTCCCATAAAAACGTTTTCTTTATTCTTGTTGCGGTAAAATGACATACATGGACACGTATGTATGTCATTTTACCGCAACAAGAATAAAGAAAAAGTTTTTTATGGGAAGCTGGATCCATCCTTCTTTTTCTACATTGTTAAGCCAGGTCCGGGCTTTCATCCGTGCCTCCCAATACGTACACAGGTGAGCGCTGCAGTTGCTTCTCTTCTTTATCAATTGTAACCATATTATTGGACCGGGACTCTAATGGGGCTAATTACATCAACTGGAGCGCAAATTCATTTGCACTAACTGCATTTACTTTATTAATTGGGTCGCTTGAATTAACCTACTAATGGACTGTTGCATAAAATTGAATGCTGTGACACTGACATTTTAGACGGACGAGCTTGATATTTGAGTTTGGTTAATCGTGCAATTATATTAACTGGCTATTTCATTCATTGGACACAATGACTAGCTGTGCTAACTGTACTAAATGATCTGCGAGTGGGATTGTTGTAGATGCATATATATATAAATGTAATCTCCCCCTGGTTTGTGTAGGCGACTTATTGGTGCCTTCTGTGACCGGCTGCCCAATAACTGAAGAGAGGGCTGTTTGCCACAAATGGAGTAATATACTCTTTATTGTATAATTGGGCTGCGCCTATGGACGGCCAGTCACGGACAGTCTGAGTGAGGAATGTCTACATAAAGCCAGGAGGAAGTGGGCATGAAGAACTTGTTTCAATGTAATATGCTAATTACTCTTACTCCAAGCTAGGACATTAATGTATTATTTGCTGGGACGGCAGGAGGAGTTTACCTGCTAGGCCGTTTTACTGTTGGTGGGCTTTGATCTGGTCAACTACGCAAGGCAGAGATGTTTAAAAAAACTGAAAGGACTAAGCAACAACTGTTGACTAATATGCGAGGTCAGACGAGCTCCCTTAGGAAGAAAAAAGATGATATACCCCAAGAGCTGGAGGGGGAACTCTTAGGTTCGGTGGAAAATATCAATTTGAAAACGCTTGATGAGGATCTCCAGATTGAGGAGAGAGGTATTAACCAGCTAAAAGAGGGGGATGAAAGCAACCCCAATAAAGGGGAGCAGGCGCCTAGCTTGCAAGATTGTCATATATGTTCTATATGAAAGAATCTTCATATAAAAGAGAGGATAAAAAAAAATATAAAAATTATATTATTCTTCAGGCGGACATAAACACGCCTCTAAGTTCTTTTTATCAAGTATCTTAATTTGATTTGTGCAAGCAGTGAAACAAAGAGACAATTGTATATGCAAAAATATATAATCGTTTATTATAAAAACTAAGAATATAAAAACAATACAATTCCAAAACAAAAGGTGAAGTTACAAAATAACACCCGAAATGGACCACACGGTGGTGTTAATGCAGCACGCCAGACCTGCAGGGTATTGCGATAGTGAGGTCACGGTTATGGGCAATCGAGGGTTACTCACTTTTTGGAGACCCTGGGCAGGCATGCGGCAGTGAAGGAGAGGTAGACACAAGTTCCTCTGGGGCACACTCTGTATGTAGGGACCAGGCCTGATGGTGGATGAGGTGCCCTGGATGTTGCAGGTCTTTTGAGTGCCTGGGGCAAGGTCCCTTTAAGGATCGTGACGCCAGTGCCTGTAACGGTGACACACCGATTTATAGGAGCAGTAATTGAGGTACACAGATGATATGGTGAACCAAACGTTGCTTTACTTGGAAAACAGTCCAACTTTGTACAGACAGTTGATTATGCAGTTCCTTTCAGCATAAGTTCCACAAGCAGGCTTGCATTCAATAATGGCAGGTATAATCTTGCAAGATACTTGGAGGGTATACAATTAATGCTTCACAGCCCCGGCTGCACTATCTCCACAGCTATTCTGGCTGGCTGTATCAAAAGGCCCGGATGCCTAAATGCTGGCTTTAATCCTTGGTAAAAATAATCTTCCTCCCGTATTGACCCTTGCTTTTATCTTATAGTACTTCTGCCCATCAGCTTACTTGTCTGAGCTGGTTGTATTGCCTTTGCTTTGCTTGAGGGTACTGCAGGTTTCTCCCAGGAGGTACATCTCTTCTCTTGGTGTAGTCTTCTGAGCTAACTGAGACTCAGGAACTACAGGCTGACTAGGATACACTTCTAGCCACCTGGACTGAATTAACTCTCCCCTGTATGGGCCTACCTATATATACTTAGGGCTCTCTAGCTCCCTCTAACGTCTAGGAGGCTAAACTACACCCTAACAGGCCTGACACCCAGACAACACAGGGAAATGAACATTAAACATCACATTAATGCAAAAAGACTTGTTAACCCTTGTGGAGTGCCCACCTTTACCTAGTGGGACACTACATACCCCCCATGCTACAACGTTGCCCGTCCTCGGCGCAACATGGAGGGGCCCTGTCTTAGCCGGATACTGCAGCCTGAAAGACAAAATGGAGAACAGGCATACACAGTAATCACCACTTTAGCAATTGAAATATAATAAACAGTTTCACTGAAAGTGCGGTGACAAGGGGCGCCGTTCTCTTCTCTCAGGATAATTGTAAGGGAACAGGGGAGCTGACCTGGTGCAGCGTATCAATAATACCAGGATAGTCCATACTAATAGTCCATAGAAAATGCAGAACAAATAACAATTCTTAGAGGCTCAAGGAACACAATGAGTCCGTACCCAAGGCTTGTAGAGGGTTAAACAGGGGTTTCCCGTGAGGGGCTACCTGGGCCCATAATGTAGTCTCCAAATCTCACAGGTGGGTGCCCCTTGGTAGACCGCGTGGACCTTCTGACTGGCGGAGATTCCTCCTGACTTGGTTCAGGAGGATTGGAGGAGTCCACAGGCTCTGGAGCTCCTTCAGGTACACTCTGAGGCGAAGAAACAACAGGAACTGAAGTGGGTTCCTCCTGGGATGCAGAAACAACTGGAACAGGAGCAGGTACTACCAGGTTTAACCAGGGAGTGAGAAACCAATGAAGTGGATCTTTATCATGTATCAGATTCTCAACAGCCTGCATATGATCAGCAGGTTGGGCTGGAACCTCAGGCTCAGGAGATTCTGGTTCAATGTCCTCTGCTGCAGGTTCTCCTTCTATACAGGGTTTTAACCTATTTCTATGTACAACTTGAGAGCCTTTACCTTCTCTGGAGATTTGGTAGATGTGAGCCTCAGCGTTAGGAATGGCAGAAATGACATAGGGAATCCTTTTCCATTTCTGTCCAATTTACTGGTTCTATGGTTGTTCTTCAACCACACCAGATCTCCCAGAGATAAGGGTTCCGCATGAGCAGCCAGGTCATAGTCTCTTTGTTGTCGTTCCCGGGCATTTTCCATGTGTTCCTGAACGATCTCTTTGGCATTGAGGAGACGTCTTTGGTGCTCCACTACCCAATCAGTCTTGGGTAGTGGGTTAATGACATCAGGCACTTGTATATCTAGGGAGTGATCAGCAGGCAACCTCCCTTGACGACCGAACATCAGATAGAAAGGTGTGTAACCGGTGGAGCAGTGAATTGTGTTCTTATAGGTATACATGAGTTGTGGCAGCAGAGTAGGCCAATTACCCCTTCTCTCTGGGGGTACTGCTCTCAGCATTTCGATGAGAGTTTGATTCATCTTTTCACAGAGTCCGTTACCTTGTGGATGATAGGCGGTATTCCGGACTTTCTGGCAGTTATGCAGCAGGCACATCTCTTGGAACAGCTGTGACTCAAACGCAGACCCTTGGTCAGTGAGGATTCTCTCTGGGCAGCCGTAGGGCAGAAGGAAATACTTCCAGAACGCCTCTTCTGTAGTCTTGGCTGTCAGGTCTTTCACTGGCACTGCTACGACAAACTTAGTGAAGTGGTCAATAATGGTCATGGAATAAGTATACCCTGAGCGACTCGGCTCAAACTTCACATGATCAATAGCAACAAGTTCTAAAGGAGTTTTACTTATGATAGGATGGAGATGCGCCCGCTGGTCATGACGTTCAGTTCGCCCCACAGCACAGGCAGTGCATTCTCGGCACCATTTCTCAATATCGTCTCTCATCCCAATCCAATAGAATCTTCTGCGAATGGTGGCCTCAGTCTTCTGCACGCCGAAGTGTCCGGACTGGTTGTGATACATTTCTAGCACCAGACTGGCATCTCGACGTGGTAGGAGGATTTGATATATCCTATCACAGCACACTGAGTCCAGGCTCCTTCTAAGCAACAGGCCTCTTCGAAGGAAAAGTAGGTGGCGATGTCTCCACAGTCTCATCAGTTCTGGGTCTGCACTCTTCCTGCGGACTCTCTCAGGAGTTCTCCCACTGGTAAGGAAGTCGAGCAGTTCACAGAGGACTCTACTTTCGGACTGGAGCTTAATCCACCTTTCTTGGTCGCCTCTGGACTCAGGAATATCTGGTGAGGAAGGATCAGCAGCGGGATGGTTTTAAGTGCGGATATTATCCTGATGGGCAAATTTATTGTAGAACGCTGGCATTTCCACTTCTTCCCAGGCATCTTTTGGTTCATCTGGGGCTTCTGTAGTGGGTAGCCGAGACAGAGCATCAGCATTGTCATTGGAGCGTCCTGCCCGGTATTTCACAGTGAAGTCATAGTTGGCAAGGCGGGAGGCCCATCTTTTCTCCAGAGCCCCCAACTTGGCTGTATTCAGATGCGCCAGGGGGTTATTGTCCGTGAAGGCCACAAATGGCGTGGCAGCGAGATAGTCTTTGAACTTCTTGGTCACAGCCCACACTAAGGCAAGAAACTCCAGCTTGAAGGAACTGTAGTTCTAGTCGTTCTTCTCAGCTCCCTTCAGGGATCTGCTGGCGTAGGCAATTACCCTCTCTTTGTTATCTTGCACTTGACCCAACACAGCCCCCAGGCCTCTTTTACTGGCATCTGTGTAGAGGTGGAACGGCTTCTGATAATCTGGGTAACCCAGAACAGGGGGTTCGGTCAGCTTCTTCTTTAAGAGCTGAAAGGCAATCTCCCGTTCTTCGCTCCACTCAACAGGAATAGGAGTCTTCGGACTCTTCTTAGGGTGCCCCCTCAGGAGTTCCTGGATTGGATCCGCAATTTGTGCAAAATGGGGGATGAAACGCCTGTAATACCCTGCAAAGCTGAGAAAGCTTCTCACCTCTTTTACGGTGGTAGGAGTAGGCCAATTGCGGACAGCAGCAAGTTTATCAGGATCAGGCTGTACTCCTTCGGCACTGACAACGTGCCCTAGGTATTTTACCGCTGGTTTCAGCAGGTGTCACTTAGATGGCTTGATTTTGAGGCCATATTTGGTAAGGACTTGGAACACTTCCGCCAGGTGTCCTCATACATCTTGGAGTATATAATGACGTCATCTAGATATAACAATACGGTTTCAAAGTTCCTATGGCCTAAACAACGTTCCATCAGCCATTGGAATGTCCCTGGAGCGTTACACAGTCCAAACGGCATGTAGTTAAATTCAAACAGGCCCATAGGTGTAGTGAAAGCAGTCTTTTCTCGATCTTCTGGGGCCATAGGTACTTGCCAGTACCCACTAGTTAAGTCCAAGGTGGAGAAATAGGCTGATGACCCCAGGGCAGTCAAGGACTCCTCAATGCGTGGTAGTGGATAGGCATCTTTGTGGGTGATTTGATTGATCTTTCTGTAATCCACACAGAACCTTATACTGCCATCTTTCTTTCGCACGAGGACTAGGGGCGCAGCCCAGGGACTGTGACTGTCCTGAATTATGTTAGAGTCTTTCATCTCTTGTATCATCTCTTTCACAGATTGATAGGTAGTAGGTGGTATGGGTCTGTGCCTCTCCTTGATAGGAGGATGAGAGCCAGTGGGTATGGTGTGTTTGATTACACTGACCTCTCCGTAGTCCGTGGAGTGCTTGCTGAAAGCCTTGTGATGTTCTCTCACTAGCTTCAGAACTCCCTCTATTTGCTCCTTCGGGGTGGATTCATTCCCCACATGAAGCTCTTCCCACCAGGATGTTGTCGAGGTGTTGGCGGTGGTGCTGCTGCTCTGTGTGGTCTGGAACGCCTCCGTGGCAGGCAGACGGATCACATCCTGGAAAGACACCTGGAAAAGCTGAGCAACGGAGCAGTGCTTAAAAAGAGTAACGGGGTGATCTCCAAAATTAATTGAACGGACAGGCACTTTACCTTGGGACACGGTCACCAGACTCTTGGCTGTCCGTACGAAGGGATGATTCTCAATCTGGATGGGTTCCACTAGGGCTTGATAGTCCTGACCCTGGATCCCTAACACCGCATGGCACCAAAGGATGATCTGGGAATTTTGAGGCAGGATTACTGGCCGGTTGTCCCGCCTCCGAACAGTACAAATTTCCCCTTTTTTGTTGGCGAACCTTTGTTGAGCGCACAGCACGCTGATAGTCTTTTGAATGACCTGTCTGGAAGCAGGCGAGGCTGAGGATATAGTTTGGTTCAATGCCTCAAGCACTTCAGAGTAACAGTTTTTAAGGACATTAGTCCCTAGGATCACAGGGTGTCCTCCTTTATCTCCTGCTTGTACCACAATTACACCTTGCTGTGGTAAGGTGGCCTCTCCCACCTGAAGAGTAGGTTCCCAGTATCCATGGACTTTTACTGGCTTCCCGTTGCTGGCAATGATATTTAGCCAGGACTCTGGTGGCAGGGTGAGGAGACTTGGATCCCAGAACTTGTCAAAGGCAGGTCGATGGATGGTGGTGACCTGTGACCCCGTATCCAGAAGGGCTTCAAAGGGTATCCCGTTGATACATATTTTAATTTTTGGACGGGATCCCACGTATTTAGGCATCCAGCTTGGATCCTTTGGACCTACTGTTCTACCTCCCGAGGGGCAGTCCTCTGCCTCAGGGGTTGCCCGTTTAACTGCCAGCACATTGATTCAGTATGTCCATATTTTTTGCAATAGTGGCAAACAGGCTGCTTTCGATTTCTAGACCAATAATTTGGCCGTCCATCAGGTTCTTTTGGGTAGACATCCCTATATGCAGGTGGGAGCCTTGGAGGAAAAGGGCCTTCATCTTCCAACAGTATTGGTCTTTCCCAATCCTCTATTTACTTGCATACTTTCTCTAAACTCAGAGTGAGATGGTTCACTTGCTCCATTAGTGCTGCCACTACATCTGTTACTGGAGCCTGAGTGGCTTGACTGACTCCAGCTGGCCCCACATTGACAGTCTTTGATTAACAAACCTGAGACTCATGCAAGGCTGCCGGCCGGGTTTTGGCCTAGAATGCTGATGGCCAGCTCTTTAAAGTCCAAGAATGCACAATTGGGATGTTGGGCTGACAGCATCCTCAGTTGTCCCTTTAAATGCTCCGTACTTATACCTGCAATGAACTGTTCTCTAAGAGTCCTGTCCTGATCCTCAGCTTCCTTGGGGTCCACTTGGACCACAGCCCTCAGGGTCTTTTGCAAGGACAGAGCAAAATCGCGGAGCGACTCCCCAGGTTGCTGCTTCCTGCTGAAGAATCGCATTTTAACTTTGGACACCGTTTTGGCCTCAAATGTGGTGCCGAGGCGATCAAAAATCTGCTCCAGGGTACTCTTTTCAGAACGGGGCCGGGACATGACTTCCCTGCGGGCGGCCCCTTCTAACTGAGCTAGGAGGATCTCCAGTTGTTCAGCAGATATAGGATAAAGCCGGAACAAGGCCAGTGTCTGGTCCCTAAAGTCCTTTAATTTATGGTCTTCCTCTGAATATCGTGGAAACCAGGGGGCCCCAAAATAATACGGCATGGTTAATGGCATCAGGCTTGATGCTGCCGCGGCGGCAGGTGCCCTATTGTCAGTTGTGGGCACTTCAAAAGGCATTTCTGGGGCCGCCTGCCCTGCTCCTTCAGGTGCGGACATAGTGTTACTAGGGGGGTATGGCCCTTTAAATGACAGCGGAGCGGACCGGAGCTGAAATGTCAGAGTCCCCTTTTTTTTTTTTTTTTTTTAAAGTAAAGTCTCCTGGTGCTAAGGTAGGACCTTTCCCAGTACCCTAGCAGGGGTCGGAGCTGCTCCGGTATAGTAATCAGAAGGGGGCCGGTGAAGGATAAAGTTAGTACTTACTCCGGCGGTGCTCGCTCCAAGTCTCGCGAGATGCGTGGCTACGTCAGGCGGGAGTCCCACGTTCAGCGTCAGAAGGTAGGCACGGCTTCTTGCAGCTTCGGGATTCAGGTAGGCGGTACTTTTTCCCGACAGGGCGGCGTTTCTTCCTCCTTGCAGGCTGGGCGGTAACTTCACCTTGTCCTTTTTTGCGCCAAACGGGTACAACGAGGCACACTTTTAATCCGGTTAGGTTAAGCGGCCATCTTTGAGCAAAACGCTGTCTATTCACTGACAGCAAGCGGTGGCTTTACAAAAGCAAAACAGTCCACAAAAAGCACAGTTTCACACCGCAAATTGGTACAGTTCTCTGGCCCAGCAATTTTCAATAAACAGTGGGGCTTAGTCACTTTTTAGGTGGATAATGGCACACAGTTTTGTAATCCAACAATGGCACGGATATGATCGTATCCTGTTCATGACGCCAATTTATGCAGCACGCCAGACTTGCAGGGTATTGCGATAGTGAGGTCACGGTTATGGGCAATCGAGGGTTACTCACTTTTTGGAGACCCTGGGCAGGCATGCGGCAGTGAAGGAGAGGTAGACACAGTTCCTCTGGGGCACACTCTGTATGTAGGGACCAGGCCTGATGGTGGATGAGGTGCCCTGGATGTTGCGGGTGTTTTGAGTGCCTGGGGCAAGGTCCCTTTAAGGATCATGACGCCAGTGCCTGTAACGGTGACACACCGATTTATAGGAGCAGTAATTGAGGTACACAGATGATATGGTGAACCAAATGTTGCTTTACTTGGAAAACAGTCCAACTTTGTACAGACAGTTGATTATGCAGTTCCTTTCAGCATAAGTTCCACAAGCAGGCTTACATTCAATAATGGCAGGTATAATCTTGCAAGATACTTGGAGGGTATACAATTAATGCTTCACAGCCCCGGCTGCACTATCTCCACAGCTATTCTGGCTGGCTGTATCCCAAGGCCCGGATGCCTAAATGCTGGCTTTAATCCTTGGTAAAAATTATCTTCCTCCCGTATTGACCCTTGCTTTTATCTTATAGTACTTCTGCCCATCAGCTTACTTGTCTGAGCTGATTGTATTGCCTTTGCTTTGCTTGAGGGTACTGCAGGTTTCTCCCAGGAGGTACATCTCTTCTCTTGGTGTAGTCTTCTGAGCTAACTGAGACTCAGGAACTACAGGCTGACTAGGATACACTTCTAGCCACCTGGACTGAATTAACTCTCCCCTGTCTGGGCCTACCTATATATACTTAGGGCTCTCTAGCTCCCTCTAACAGGCCTGACACCCAGACAACACAGGGAAATGAACATTAAACATCACATTAATGCAAAAAGACTTGTTAACCCTTGTGGAGTGCCCACCTTTACCTAGTGGGACACTACATTAACACACCCCTATCTGATCAGCACAGTATGATTTAGTGATTTATGACAACTAGAGATGTCCCGAACTATTCGCCGGCGAATAGTTCCCGGCGAACATCGCTTGTTCGCGTTCGCCGCGGCGGGAGAACATATGAGATGTTCGGTCCGCCCCCTATTCATCATCATTGTGTAAACTTTGACCCTGTACCTCGCAGTCAGCACACACATTCCAGCCAATCAGCATCATACCCTCCCTCCCAGACCCTCCCACCTCCTGGACAGCATCCATTTTAGATTCATTCGACTAAGTTGTAATCGCAATGCGATTTATACAGGTTATATTAATCGCATTGCGAATTCAACTTAGAGCTGGATTCCTAATGGTTGTTGTATTGCTAGAATATAACAAAGATTGAGAATATAGTGCTATATTCGTTATATTCGTCAATTCTAGCAATACAACCATTAGGAACTCAGATCAAAGTTGTAATCGCAATGCGATTAATATAACCTGTATTAATCGCATTGCGATTACAACTTAGATCTGAGTTCCTAATGGTTGTATTGCTAGAATTGACGAATATAGCACTATATTCTCAATCTTCGTTATATTCTAGCAATACAACCATTAGGAACTCAGATCTATGTTGTAATCGCAGATCCAGACTAGGCCGCAACTTAAGTTTTCTTGACAAAATGGTTGTTTTTCAAATAACAGAATAGAACAACCAAATGGAAAGAGTGTAGCTCACACGTACATATCCAGACTAGGCCGCAATTAATTTTTTTTGCCCAAAATGGTTGTTTTTCAAATAACAGAATAGAACCGCAGTATCTAAAGTGTGTATCTCACACGTACACATCCAGACTAGGCCGCAATTTAAGTTTTTTTCCCCAAAATGGTTTTCAAATAACAGAATAGAACCGCAGTATCTAAAGTGCGTATCTCACACATACAGATCCAGACTAGGCTGCAATTTCAGTTTTTTGCCCAAAATGGTTGTTTTTCAAATAACAGAATAGAACCACAGTATGTAAAGTGTGTATCTCACAAATACAGATCCAGACTAGGCCGCAATTTAAGTTTTTTTCTAAAATGGCTGTTTTTCAAATAACAGAATAGAACGACAGTATCTAAAGTGTGTATCTGAAACGTACAGATCCAGACTAGGCCACAATTTAAGTTTTTTGCCCAAAATGGTTGTTTTTAAAATAACAAAATAGAACCACAGAATCTAAAGTGTGTATCTCACACGTACATATCCAGACTAGACCGCAATTTAAGATTGTTTCCCAAAATGGTTGTTTTTCAAATAACAGAATAGAACCACAGTATCTAAAGTGTGTTTCTTACATGTAGAGATCCAGACTAGGCCTCAATATAATTTTTCCCCAAAAAATTATTGTTTTTCAAATAACAGAATAGAACCACAGTATTCAAAGTGTGTATCTCACACAGATAGATCCAGACTAGGCCGCAATTTAAGTTTTTTCCCGAAAATGGTTGTTTTTCAAATAACAGATTAGAACCACAGTATTTAAAGTGTGTATCTCATACGTACAGATCCAGACTAGGCCGCAATTTAAGTTTTTTGCCCAAAATGGTTGTTTTGCAAATAAAAAAAATAGAACCACATTATCTAAAGTATGTATCTCACACGTACAGATCCAGACTAGGTCACAATTAAATTTTTTTTTTTTCAATATGATATTTTTTTTTTAAATAACAGAATAGAACCACAGTATCTAAAGTGTTTATATCACTTGCACAGATCCAGACTAGGCAGCAATTTAATTATTTTGCCTAAAATGGTTGTTTGTCACAAATGCAGCAAAGGCCACAAATGTATTATCTTGCCCAAAATGTTTTTTTATTTTTTTATACCACAATATAACAGCAGTATCTTACGCTTGTAGTTGACTGTCACAAATGCAGAAAAGACCCAAAATGTATTATCTTCCACAAAATGGGTGTTTTTTTTAAACCCAGAATATAACTGCAGTATTTAAAGCTTGTACTTGATTGTCACAAATGCAACAAAGGCCGCAAATGTATTATCTTGCCCAAAATGGGTGATTTTTTTAGTACCAAAATATTACAGCATTATCTAATGCTTGTATTTGACTGTCAAAAATGCAGCAAAGGACCAAAATGTTTTATCTTAGACAAAATGGGTGTTTTTCTCAAACCCAGAATATAACTGCAGTATTTAAAGCTTGTATTTGACTGTCATAAATACAACAAAGGCTGCAAATATATTATCTTGCTTAAAATTGGTGTTTTGTTATTACCAGAATAATACAGCATTATCTAACGCTTGAATTGGACTGTCAGAAATGCAGCAAAGGACGCAAATGTATTATCTTGCCCAAAATGGGTGTTTTTTTTTAATACCAGAATATAACAGCAGTATCTAACGCTTGTATTTGACTGTCACAAATGCAGCAAAGGCCCAAAATGTATTATCTTGCACAAAATAGGTGTTTTTTTAAACCCAGAATATAATTGCAGTATTTAAAGCTTGTATTTGACTGTCACAAATGCAGGGAAGGCCCCAAATCTAGTGTCTGGCACAAAATGGGTGTTTTTTTAAAACGAGAAAATAACAGCAGTATATAATGCTTGTATTTGACTGTCACAAATGCAGCAAAGGTCCCAGATGTAGAACAAAATGGTTGTTTTTTTAAGCCCAGAATATAATTGCAGGATTTAAAGCTTGCATTTGACTGTTACAAATGCAACAAAGTCCACAAATGTATTATCTTGCCCAAAAAGTTTTTTTTTTTAATATCATAATATAACAGCAGTATCTAACGCTTGTATTGGACTGCCAGAAATGCAGCAAATTCCGCAAATGTATTATCTTGCCCAAAATTGGTGTTTTTTTTTTATAATAGAATATTACTGCAGTATCTATTGCTTGTATTGGATTGTCAAAAATGCAGCAAAGGTTGCAAATGTATTATCTTGCACAAAATGTGTGTTTTTTTTAAAACCAGAATATAACAGCATTATATAACGCTTGTATTTGACTGTCACAATTGCTGGAAAAGCCCCAAATGTAGTATCTGGCACAAAATAGGTGTTTTTTTAAAACCAGAATATAACAGCAGTATATAATGCTTGTATTTGACTGTGACAAATGCAGCAAAGGCCCCAGATGTAGGGTCTTGCACAAAATGAGTGTCTTTTTAAACCCAGAATATAATTGCAGGATTTAAAGCTTGTATTTGACTGTCACAAATGCAGGAAAGGCCCCAAATGTTATATCTTGCCCAAAATGGGTGTTTTTTTAATACCAGAATATAACAGCAGTATCTAACGCTAGTATTGGACTGTCACAAATGCAGGAAAGGCCGCAAATGTTATATCTTGCCTAAAATGGGTGTTTTTTTTATACCAGAATATAACAGCAGTATCTATTGCTTGTATTTGACTGTCACAAATGCAGCAAAGGTCCCAGATGTAGGGTCTTTAACAAAATGGTTGTTTTTTTAAGCCCAGAATATAATTGTAGGATTTAAAGCTTGCATTTGACTGTTACAAATGCAACAAAGTCCGCAAGTGTATTATCTTGCCCAAAATGTTTTTTTTAAAATATTTTAGAATATAACAGCATTATCTAACGCTTGTATTGCACTACCAGAAATGCAGCAAATTCCGCAAATGTATTATCTTGCTCAAAATTGGTGTTTTTTTAAACCCAGAGTATAACTGCAGTATTTAAAGCTTGTATTTGACTGTACCCAATGCAGAAAAGGCCCCAAATGTAGTGTCTTGCACAAAATATGTTTTTTTAAAACCAGAATATAACAGCAGTATATAACGCTTGTTTTTGACTGTGACAAATGCAGCAATAGCTCCAGATGTAGGGTCTTGCACAAAATGGGTGTTTTTTTAAAACCAGAATACAGGGAGTGCAGAATTATTAGGCAAATGAGTATTTTGACCACATCATCCTCTTTATGCATGTTGTCTTACTCCAAGCTGTATAGGCTCGAAAGCCTACTACCAATTAAGCATATTAGGTGATGTGCATCTCTGTAATGAGAAGGGGTGTGGTCTAATGACATCAACACCCTATATCAGGTGTGCATAATTATTAGGCAAAATGGGTCAAAAGAAGGACTTGACAGGCTCAGAAAAGTCAAAAATAGTGAGATATCTTGCAGAGGGATGCAGCACTCTTAAAATTGCAAAGCTTCTGAAGCGTGATCATCGAACAATCAAGCGTTTCATTCAAAATAGTCAACAGGGTCGCAAGAAGCGTGTGGAAAAACCAAGGCGCAAAATAACTGCCCATGAACTGAGAAAAGTCAAGCGTGCAGCTGCCAAGATGCCACTTGCCACCAGTTTGGCCATATTTCAGAGCTGCAACATCACTGGAGTGCCCAAAAGCACAAGGTGTGCAATACTCAGAGACATGGCCAAGGTAAGGAAGGCTGAAAGACGACCACCACTGAACAAGACGCACAAGCTGAAACGTCAAGACTGGGCCAAGAAATATCTCAAGACTGATTTTTCTAAGGTTTTATGGACTGATGAAATGAGAGTGAGTCTTGATGGGCCAGATGGATGGGCCCGTGGCTGGATTGGTAAAGGGCAGAGAGCTCCAGTCCGACTCAGACGCCAGCAAGGTGGAGGTGGAGTACTGGTTTGGGCTGGTATCATCAAAGATGAGCTTGTGGGGCCTTTTCGGGTTGAGGATGGAGTCAAGCTCAACTCCCAGTCCTACTGCCAGTTTCTGGAAGACACCTTCTTCAAGCAGTGGTACAGGAAGAAGTCTGCATCCTTCAAGAAAAACATGATTTTCATGCAGGACAATGCTCCATCACACGCGTCCAAGTACTCCACAGCATGGCTGGCAAGAAAGGGTATAAAAGAAGAAAATCTAATGACATGGCCTCCTTGTTCACCTGATCTGAACCCCATTGAGAACCTGTGGTCCATCATCAAATGTGAGATTTACAAGGAGGGAAAACAGTACACCTCTCTGAACAGTGTCTGGGAGGCTGTGGTTGCTGCTGCACACAATGTTGATGGTGAACAGATCAAAACACTGACATAATCCATAGATGGCAGGCTTTTGAGTGTCCTTGCAAAGAAAGGTGGCTATATTGGTCACTGATTTGTTTTTGTTTTGTTTTTGAATGTCAGAAATGTATATTTGTGAATGTTGAGATGTTATATTGGTTGCACTGGTAAAAATAAATAATTGAAATGGGTATATATTAGTTTTTTGTTAAGTTGCCTAATATTTATGCACAGTAATAGTCACCTGCACACACAGATATCCCCCTAAAATAGCTAAAACTAAAAACAAACTAAAAACTACTTCCAAAAATATTCAGCTTTGATATTAATGAGTTTTTTGGGTTCATTGAGAACATGGTTGTTGTTCAATAATAAAATTAATCCTCAAAAATACAACTTGCCTAATAATTCTGCACTCCCTGTATAACAGCAGTATATAACGCTTGTATTTGACTGTCACAAATGCTGCAAAGGCCCAAAATGTATTATCTTGCACAAAATGTTTTTTTTTTTAAAACTGCAGTATTTAAAGCTTGTATTTGACTGAAACCAATGCAGAAAAGGCCCCAAATGTAGTGTCTTGCACAAAATGTGTGTTTTTTTAAAACCAGAATATAACAGCAGTATATAACGCTTGTATTTGACTGTCACAAATGCAGCAAAGGCCCAAAATGTATTATCTTACACAAAATGGGTGTTTTTTTAAACCCAGAATATAACTGCAGCATTTAAAGCTTGTATTTGACTGTCACAAATGCAGGAAAGGCCCTAAATGTATTATCTTGCCCAAAATAGGTGTTTTTTTTAATACCAGAATATAACAGCAGTATCTAACGCTTGTATTTGACTGTCACAAATGCAGCAAAGGCTCAAAATGTATTATCTTGCGCAAAATGGGTGTTTTTTTTAAACCTGGAATATAACTACAGTATTTACAGCTTGTATTTGAAAGTCACAAATGCAGGAAAGGCCACAAATGTATTATCTTGCTGAAAATAAGTGTTTTTTTTAATACCAGAATATAACAGCAGTATCTAACGCTTGTATTTGACTGTTACAAATGCAGCAAAGGCCCAAAATATATTATCTTGCACAAAATGGGTGTTTTTTAAACCCAGAATATAACTGCAGTATTTAAAGCTTGTATTTTACTGTCACAAATGCAGGAAATGCCCCAAATGTAGTGTGTCTTGCACAAAATGGGTGTTTTTTAAAAACCAGAATATAACAGCAGTATATAACGCTTGTTTTTGACTGTGACAAATGCAGCAATAGCCCCAGATGTAGGGTATTGCAAAAAAAAGGGGTGTTTTTTTAATACCAGAATATAACAGCAGTATCTTACGCTTGGATTTGACTGCCAGAAATGCAGCAAAGGCCCAATATGTATTATCTTGCACAAAATGGGTGTTGTTATTAACCCAGAATATAACTGCTTTATTTAAAGCTTGTATTTGACTGTCACAAATGCAGGAAAGGCCCAAAATGTAGTGTCTGGCACAAAATGGGTGTTTTTTTTTAATCCAGGATATAACAGCAGTATATAACGCTTGTATTTGACTGTGACAAATGCAGCAAAGGCCCCAGATGTAGGGTCTTGCACAAAATGGGTGTTTTTTTAATCCCAGAATATAACTGCAGTATTTAAAGCTTGTATTTGACTGTCACAAAAGCAACAAAATCCGCAAATATATTATCTTGCCCAAAATGGGTGTTTTTTTTTATACTAGAATATAAAAGCAGTATCTAACACTTGTATTAGACTGTCAGAAATGCAGCAAAGGTCGCAAATGTATTATCTTGCCCAAAATGGGTATTTTTTTTTTAATACCTGAATATAACAGCAGTATCTAATGCTTGTATTTGACTTTCACATATTCAGCAAAGGCCCAAAATGTATTATCTTGCACAAAATGGGTGTTTTTTTAAACCCAGAATATAACTGCAGTATTTAAAGCTTGTATTTGACTGTCACAAATGCAGGAAAGGCCCCAAATGTATTATTTTGCCCAAAATTGGTGTTTTTTTATACCAAAATATAACAGCAGTATCTAACGCTTGTATTGGATTGTCAGAAATGCAGCAAAGGCCGCAAATGTATTATCTTGACCAAAATGGGTGTTTTTTTTTAATACCAGAATATAACAGCAGTATCTAACGCTTGTATTTGACTGTTACAAATGCATCAAAGGCCCAAATTGTATTATCTTGCCCAAAATTGGTGTTTTTTAAACCCAGAATATAACTGCAGTATTTAAAGCTTGTATTTTACTGTCACAAATGCAGGAAATGCCCCAAATGTAGTGTGTCTTGCACAAAATGGGTGTTTTTTAAAAAACAGAATATAACAGCAGTATATAACGCTTGTTTTTGACTGTGACAAATGCAGCAAAGGCCCCAGATGTAGGGTCTTGCACAAAATGGGCGTTTTTTTAATCCCAGAATATAACTGCAGTATTTAAAGCTTCTATTTGACTGTCACAAAAGCAACAAAATCCGCAAATGTATTATCTTGCCAAAATGGGTGTTTTTTTTAATACCAGAATATTACAGCAGTATCTAACGCTTGTATTGGACTGTCAGAAATGCAGCAAACGCCGCAAATGTATTATCTGGCCCAAAATGTTTTTGTTTTATTAATACCAGAATATAACAGCAGTATCTAACGCTTGTATTTGACTGTTACAAATGCAGGAAAGGCCCAAAATATAGTGTCATGCACAAAATGGGTGTTTTTTTTAAACCAGAATATAACAGCAGTATTTAACGCTTGTTTTTGACTTTGACAAATGCTGCAATAGCCCCAGATGTAAGGTCTTGCCCAAAATGGGTGTTTTTTTAATCCCAGAATATAACTGCAGTATTTAAAGCTTATATTTGACTGTCACAAAAGCAACAAAATCCGCAAATATATTATCTTGCCCAAAATGGGTGTTTTTTTTAATACTAGAATATAAAAGCAGTATCTAACACTTGTATTAGACTGTCAGAAATGCAGCAAAGGTCGCAAATGTATTATCTTGCCCAAAATGGGTATTTTTTTAATACCTGAATATAACAGCAGTATCTAATGCTTGTATTTGACTTTCACATATTCAGCAAAGGCCCAAAATGTATTATCCTGCACAAAATGGGTGTTTTTTTAAACCCAGAATATAACTGCAGTATTTAAAGCTTGTATTTGACTGTCACAAAAGCAACAAAATCCGCAAATATATTATCTTGCCCAAAATGGGTGTTTTTTTTAATACTAGAATATAAAAGCAGTATCTAACACTTGTATTAGACTGTCAGAAATGCAGCAAAGGTCGCAAATGTATTATCTTGCCCAAAATGGGTATTTTTTTAATACCTGAATATAACAGCAGTATCTAATGCTTGTATTTGACTTTCACATATTCAGCAAAGGCCCAAAATGTATTATCCTGCACAAAATGGGTGTTTTTTTAAACCCAGAATATAACTGCAGTATTTAAAGCTTGTATTTGACTGCCACAAAAGCAACAAAATCCGCAAATATATTATCTTGCCCAAAATGGGTGTTTTTTTTAATACTAGAATATAAAAGCAGTATCTAACACTTGTATTAGACTGTCAGAAATGCAGAAAAGGTCGCAAATGTATTATCTTGCCCAAAATGGGTATTTTTTTAATACCTGAATATAACAGCAGTATCTAATGCTTGTATTTGACTTTCACATATTCAGCAAAGGCCCAAAATGTATTATCTTGCACAAAATGGGTGTTTTTTTAAACCCAGAATATAACTGCAGTATTTAAAGCTTGTATTTGACTGTCACAAATGCAGGAAAGGCCCCAAATGTATTATTTTGCCCAAAATGGGTGTTTTTTTTATACCAAAATATAACAGCAGTATCTAACGCATGTATTGGACTGTCAGAAATGCAGCAAAGGCCGCAAATGTACTGTATAATCTTGCCCAAAATCAGTTTTTTTATACCAAAATATAAGAGCAGTATCTAATGCTTGTATTTGACTGTCACAAATGCAACAAAGGCCGCAAATGTATTATCTTGCCAAAATGGGTGTTTTTTTTTATACCAGAATATTACAGCAGTATCTAACGCTTGTATTGGACTGTCAGAAATGCAGCAAATGCCGCAAATGTATTATCTGGCCCAAAATGTTTTTGTTTTATTAATACCAGAATATAACAGCAGTATCTAACCGTTGTATTTGACTGTTACAAATGCAGGAAAGGCCCAAAATATAGTGTCTTGCACAAAATGGGTGTTTTTTTTAAACCAGAATATAACAGCAGTATTTAACGCTTGTTTTTGACTTTGACAAATGCTGCAATAGCCCCAGATGTAAGGTCTTGCACAAAATGGGTGTTTTTTTAAACCAGAATATAACAGCAGTATTTAACGCTTGTATTTAACTGTCACAAATGCAGCAACGTCGGCAAATGTATTATCTTGCACAAAATCTGTGTTTCTTTAATACCAGAATATAACAGCAGTATCTAACGCTTGTATTTGACTGTCACAAATGCATCAAAAACCCCAGATGTAGGGTCTTGCACAAAATGGGTGTTTTTTTAAAACCAGAATATAATTGCAGTATTTAAAGCTTGTATTTGACTGTCATAAAAGCAACAAAATCCGCAAATTTATTATCTTGCCCAAAATGGGTGTTTTTTTAATACTAGAAAATAAAAGCAGTATCTAACGCCTTTATTGGACTGTCAGAAATGCAGCAAAGGTCGCAAATGTATTGTCTTGCCCAAAATGGGTATTTTTTTAATACCTGACTATAAAAGCAGTATCTAACGCTTGTTTTTGACTTTCACATATTCAGCAAAGGCCCAAAATGTATTATCTTGCACAAAATGGGTGTTTATTTTATCCCAGAATATAACTGCAGTATTTAAAGCTTGTATTGGACTGTCAGAAATGCAGCAAAGGCCGCAAATGTATTATCTTGCGCACAATTGGTGTTTTTTTAATACCAGAATATTACAGTAGTATCTTACGCTTGTATTTGACTGTCACAAATGCAGCAAAGGTCCAAAATGTAATACCTTGCACAAAATGGGTGTTTTTTTTAAACCCAGAATATAATTGCAGTATTTAAAACTTGTATTTGACTGTCAAAAATGCAGGAAAGGCCGCAAATGTAGTGTCTTGCACAAAATGTGTGTTTTTTTTTAAAACCAGACTATAATAGCAGTATATAACGCTTGTTTTTTACTGTGACAAATGCAGCAATAGCCCCAGATGTAGGTTCTTGCACAAAATGACTCCCTGATCACCCCCCTGTCATTGATCACCCCCTGTAAGGCTCCATTCCGACGTCCGTATGTTTTTTACGGATCCACGGATACATGGATCGGATACGCAAAACACATACGGACATCTGAATGGAAAGCAACAAAATCCGCAAATATATTATCTTGCCCAAAATGGGTGTTTTTTTTAATACTAGAATATAAAAGCAGTATCTAACGCTTGTATTTGACTGTCAGAAATGCAGCAAAGGCCGAAAATATATTATCTTGCTCAAAATGGGTGTTTTTTTTAATACCAGAATATTACAGCAGTGTCTAACGCTTGTATTGGACTGTCACAAATGCAGCAATGTCCGCAAATGTATTATCTTGCCCAAAATCTGTGTTTTTTTAATACCAGAATATAACAGCATTATCTAACGCTTGTATTTGACTGTGACAAATGCAGAAAAGGCCAAAGATGTAGGGTTTTGCACAAAATTAGTGTTTTTTTTTAAAAACAGAAAAAAATTGCAGGATTTAAAGTTTGTATTTGACTGTCACAAATGCAGCAAAGTCTGCAAATGTATTATCTTGCCCAAAATGTTTTTTTTTTTAATACCAGAATATAACAGCAGTATTTAAAGCTTGTATTTGACTTTCACAAATGCAACAAAGTCCGCAAATGTATTATCTTGCCCAAAATGGGTGTTTTTTTAATACCAGAACATAACAGCAGTATCTAACGCTTGTATTGGACTGTCAGAAATGCAGCAAAGGCCGCAAATGTATTATCTTTCCCAAAATGGGTGTTTTTTTAATACCAGAATATTACAGCAGTATCTAACGCTTGTATTTGACCTTCACAAATGCAGCAAAGGTCCAAAATGTATTACCTTGCTCAAAATGGGTGGTTTTTTTTAAACCCAGAATATAACTGCAGTATTTAAAGCTTATATTTGACTGTGACAAATGCACCAAAGGCCACAGATGTAGGTTCTTGCACAAAATGGGTGTTTTTTTTAACCCAGATTATAATTGCAGTATTTGACGCTTGTATTTGACTGTCACAAAAGCAACAAAATCCGCAAATGTATTATCTTGCCCAAAATAGGTGTTTTTTTAATACCAGAATATAAAAGCAGTATCTAACGCTTGTATTGGACTGTCAGAAATGCAGCAAACGCTGCAAATGTAGTATCTGGCCCAAATTTTTTTTGTTTTATTAATACCAGAATATAACAGCAGTATCTAACGCTTGTATTTGACTGTCACAAATGCAGCAAAGGCCCAAAATGTATTATCTTGCACAAAATGGGTGTTTTTTTTAAACCCAGAATATAACTGCAGTATATAACCGCCTCCTAACGCAGGATCGCGTTCTGGAGGCGGCAGCCCTGCGCAGAGTCACGCATATACACGTCATCTCGCGAGACGCAAAATTTCCTGTGAACGCGCGCACACAGGCGCGCGCGTTCACAGGATCGGAAGGTAAGCGAGTGGATCTCCTGCCTGCCAGCGGCGATCGTTCGCTGGCAGGCTGGAGATGCGATTTTTTTAACCACTAACAGGTATATTAGACGCTGTTTTGATAACAGCGTCTAATATACCTGCTACCTGGTCCTCTGGTGGTCCCTTTTGTTTGGATCGACCACCAGAGGACACAGGCAGCTCAGTAATAAGTAGAACCAAACACCACTACACTACACCCCCCCCGTCACTTATTAACCCCTTATTAACCCCTGATCACCCCATATAGACTCCCTGATCACCCCCCTGTCATTGATCACCCCCCTGTAAGGCTCCATTCAGACGTCCGTATGTTTTTTACGGATCCACAGATACATGGATCGGATCCGCAAAACACATACGGACATCTGAATGGAGCCTTATAGGGGGGTGATCAATGACATGGGGGTGATCACCCCATATAGACTCCCTGATCACCCCCCTGTCATTGATCACCCCCCGTAAGGCTCCATTCCGACGTCCGTATGTTTTTTAAGGATCCACGGATACATGGATCGGATACGCAAAACACATACGGACATCTGAATGGAGCCTTATAGGGGGTGATCAATGAGAGGGGGGCGATCACCCCATATAGACTCCCTGATCACCCCCCTGTCATTGATCACCCCCCATGTGTTTTGGGGTGTCTTTTTACATATACCCATGCTGGGTGAGAGAAATATCTTGGCAAAAGACAACTTTTCCCATTTTTTTATACAAAGTTGGCATTTGACCAAGATATTTATCTCACCCAGCATGGGTATATGTAAAATGACACCCCAAAACACATTCCCCAACTTCTCCTGAGTACGGAAATACAAGATGTGTGACACTTTTTTGCAGCCTAGGTGGGCAAAGGGGCCCACATTCCAAAGAGCACCTTTCGGATTTTACCGGCCATTTTTTACAGATTTTGATTTCAAACTACTTCTCACACATTCGGGCCCCTAAAATGCCAGGGCAGTATAACTACCCCACAAGTGACCCCATTTTGGAAAGAAGACACCCCAAGGTATTTCGTGATGGGCATTGTGAGTTCATGGAAGTTTTTATTTTTTTGTCACAAGTTAGTGGAATATGAGACTTTGTAAGAAAAAAAAATCATCATTTTCCGCTAACTTGTGACAAAAAATGAAAAATTCGAGGAACTCGCCATGCCCCTCACGGAATACCTTGGGGTGTCTTCTTTCCAAAATTGGGTCACTTGTGGGTTAGTTATACTGCCCTGGCATTCTAGGGGCCGTAATGTGTGGTAAGTAGTTTGAAATCAAAATGTGTAAAAAATGACCTGTGAAATCCTAAAGGTGCTCTTTGGAATGTGGGCCCCTTTGCCCACCTAGGCTGCAAAAAAGTGTCACACATGTGGTAATGCCGTACTCAGGAGAAGTTGGGCAATGTGTTTTGGAGTGTCATTTTACATATACCCATGCTGGGTGAGATAAATATCTTGGTCAAATGCCAACTTTGTATAAAAAAATGGGAAAAGTTGTCTTTTGCCAAGATATTTCTGTCACCCAGCATGGGTATATGTAAAATGACACCCAAAAACACATTGCCCAACTTCTCCTGAGTACAGCAATACCACATGTGTGACACTTTTTTGCAGCCTAGGTGGGCAAAGGGGCCCACATTCCAAAGAGCACCTTTCGGATTTCACCGGCCAATTTTTACAGATTTTAAATTTCAAACTACTTCGCACGCATTTGGGCCCCTAAAATGCCAGGGCAGTATAACTACCCCACAAGTGACCCCATTTTGGAAAGAAGACACCCCAAGGTATTTTGTGATGGGCATAGTGAGTTCATGGAAGTTTTTATTTTTTGTCACAAGTTAGTGGAATGAGACTTTGTAAGAAAAAAATAATAAAAAAATCATCATTTTCCGCTAACTTGTGACAAAAAATAAAAAGTTCTATGAACTCACTATGCCCATCAGCTAATACCTTAGGGTGTTTACTTTCCAAAATGGGGTCATTTGTGGGGTGTTTGTACTGTCTGGGCATTGTAGAACCTCAGGAAACATGACAGGTGCTCAGAAAGTCAGAGCTGCTTCAAAAAGCGGAAATTCACATTTTTGTTCCATAGTTTGTAAACGCTATAACTTTTACCCAAACCATTTTTTTTTAATCAAAGACATGTAGAACAATAAATTTAGAGAAAAATTTATATATGGATGTCGTTTTTTTTGCTAAAATTTACAACTGAAAGTGAAAAATGAAATTTTTTTGCAAAAAAATCGTTAAAATTTCGATTAATAACAAAAAAAGTAAAAATGTCAGCAGCCATGAAATACCACCAAATGAAAGCTCTATTAGTGAGAAGAAAAGGAGGTAAAATTCATTTGGGTGGTAAGTTGCATGACCGAGCAATAAACTGTGAAAATAGTGTAGTGAAGAAGTGTAAAAAGTGGCCTGGTCATTAAGGGTGTTTAAGCTATGGGGGCTGAAGTGGTTAAAGCTTGTATTTGACAGTCAAAAATGCAGGAAAGGCCCCAAATGTAGTGTCTTGCACAAAATGTGTGTTTTTTTAAAACCAGACTATAATAGCAGTATATAACGCTTGATTTTTACTGTGACAAATGCAGCAATAGCCCCAGATGTAGGTTCTTGCACAAAATGAGTGTTTTTTTTTAATACCAGAATATAACAGCAGTATCTAACGCTTGTATTTGACTGTCAGAAATGCAGCAAAGGCCCCAAATGTAGTGTCTTGCACAAAATGGGTGTTTTTAAAAAAAAAAACTGAATATAACAGCAGTATATATTTCTTGTTTTTGACTGTGACAAATGCATCAATAGCCCTAGATGTAGGGTCTTGCACAAAATGCGTGTTTTTTTAAACCCAGAATATAACAGCAGTATACACTCACCTAATCAATTATTAAGAACACCTGTTCTATTTCTCATTAATGCAATTATCTAGTCAACCAATCACATGGCAGTTGCTTCAATGCATTTAGGGGTGTGGTCCTGGTCAAGACAATTTCCTGAACTCCAAACTGAATGTCAGAATGGGAAAGAAAGATGATTTAAGCAATTTTGAGCATGGCATGGTTGTTGGTGCCAGACGGGCCGGTCTGAGTATTTCACAATCTGCTCAGTTACAGGGATTTTCACGCACAACCATTTCTGGGGTTTACAAAGAATGGTGTGAAAAGGGAAAAACATCTAGTATGCGGCAGTCCTGTGGGCAAAAATGCCTTGTGGATGCTAGAGGCCAGAGGAGAATGGGCGGACTGATTCAAGCTGATAGAAGAGCAACGTTGACTGAAATAACCACTCGTTACAACCGAGGTATGCAGCAAAGCATTTGTGAAGCCACAACACACACAACCTTGAGGCGGATGGGCTACAACAGCAGAAGACCCCACCGGGTACCACTCATCTCCACTACAAATAGGAAAAAGAGGCTACAATTTGCACGAGCTAACCAAAATTGGACTGTTAAAGAATAGTAAAATGTTGCCTGGTCTGATGAGTCTCGATTTCTGTTGAGACATTCAAATGGTAGAGTCCGAATTTGGCGTAAACAGAATGAGAACATGTATCCATCCTCTGATGGCTACTTCCAGCAGGATAATGCACCATGTCACAAAGCTCGAATCATTTCAAATTGGTTTCTTGAACATGACAATGAGTTCACTGTACTAAAATGGCCCCCATAGTCACCAGATCTCAACCCAATAGAGCATCTTTGGGATGTGGTGGAATGGGAGCTTCGTGCCCTGGATGTGCATCCCTCAAATCTCCATCAACTGCAAGATGCTATCCTATCAATATGGGCCAACATTTCTAAAGAATGCTATCAGCACCTTGTTGAATCAATGCCACGTAGAATTAAGGCAGTTCTGAAGGCAAAAGGGAGTCCAACACCGTATTAGTATGGTGTTCCTAATAATTCTTTAGAAAAGTGTATAACGCTTGTATTGGACTGTCAGAAAATCAGAAAAGGCCGCAAATGTATTATTTTGCACAAAATCAGTGTTTTTTTAATACCAGAATATAACAGCAGTATCTAAAGCTTGTATTTGACTGTCACAAATGCAGCAAAGGCCCAAAATGTATTATCTTGCACAAAATGGGTGTTTTTTTAAACCCAGAATATAACTGCAGTATTTAAAGTTTGTATTTGACTGTCACAAATGCAACAAAGGCCGCAAATATATTATCTTGCTCAAAATGGGTGTTTTTTTTAATACCAGAATATTACAGCAGTATCTAACGCTTGTATTGGACTGTCACAAATGCAGCAACGTCCGCAAATGTATTATCTTGCACAAAATGGGTGTTTTTTTAAACCCAGAATATAATTGCAGTATTTAAAGCTTGTATTTGACTGTCACAAATGCAGCAAAGGCCACAGATGTAGGGTTTTGCACAAAATGAGTGTTTTTTTTAAAACCAGAAAAAAATTGCAGGATTTAAAGTTTGTATTTGACTGTCACAAATGCAGCAAAGTCTGCAAATGTATTATCTTTCCCAAAATGGGTGTTTTTTTAATACCAGAATATTACAGCAGTATCTAACGCTTGTATTTGACTGTCACAAATGCAGCAAAAGCCCAAAATGTATTATCTTGCCCAAAATGGGTGTTTTTTTAAACCCAGAATATAACTGCAGTATTTAAAGCTTGTATTTGACTGTCAAAAATGCCAGAAAGGCCCCAAATGTAGTGTCTGGCACAAAATTGGTGTTTTTTTTTAAATCCAGGATATAACAGCAGTATATAATGCTTGTATTTGACTGTGACAAATGCACCAAAGGCCTCAGATGTAGGGTCTTGCACAAAATGGGTGTTTTTTTAAACCCAGAATATAATTGCAGTATTTGAAGCTTGTATTTGACTGTCACAAAAGAACAAAATCCGCAAATGTATTATCTTGCCCAAAATAGGTGTTTTTTTTAATACCAGAATATAAAGCAGCATCTAACGCTTGTATTGGACTGTCATAGATGCAGCAAAGGTCGCAAATGTATTATCTTGCCCAAAATGGGTATTTTTTCAATACCTGAATATAACAGCAGTATCTAACGCTTGTATTTGACTTTCACATATGCAGCAAAGGCCCAAAATGTATTATTTTGCACAAAATGGGTGTTTTTTTAAACCCAGAATATAAATGCAGTATTTAAACTTGTATTTGACTGTCACAAATGCAGGAAAGGCCCCAAATGTAGTGTCTGGCACAAAATGGGTGTTTTAAAAAAATCCAGGATATAACAGCAGTATATAACGCTTGTTTTTGACTGTGAAAAATTCAGCAAAGGCCCCAGATGTAGGGTCTTCCCCCAAATGGGTGTTTTTTTTAAACCCAGAATATAATTTCAGTATTTAAAGCTTGTATTTGACTGTCACAAAAGCAACAAAATCCGCAAATGTATTATCTTGCCCAAAATGGGTGTTTTTTTTATTCCAGAATATAAAAGCAGTATCTAACGCTTGTATTGGACTGTCAGAAATGCAGCAAAGGCCGTAAATGTATTATCTTGCCCAAAATCAGTGTTTTTTTAAAACCAGAATATAACAGCAGTATCTAACGCTTGTATTTGACTCTCACAGATGCAGCAATGGCCCAAAATGTATTATCTTGCACAAAATGGGTGGATTTTTTTAAACCCAGAATATAACTGCAGTATTTAAAGCTTGTGTTTGACTGTCACAAATGCAACAAAGGCTGCAAATACACTGCTCAAAAAAATAAAGGGAACACAAAAGTAACACATCCTAGATCTGAATTAATTAAATATTCTTCTGAAATACTTTGTTCTTTACATAGTTGAATGTGCTGACAACAAAATCACACAAAAATAAAAAAATGCAAATCAAATTTTTCAACCCATGGAGGTCTGGATTTGGAGTCACACTCAAAATTAAAGTGGAAAAACACACTACAGGCTGATCCAACTTTGATGTAATGTCCTTAAAACAAGTCAAAATGAGGCTCAGTAGTGTGTGTGGCCTCCACGTGCCTGTATGACTTCCCTACAACACCTGTGCATGCTCCTGATGAGGTGGCGGATGGTCTCCTGAGGGATCTCCTCCCAGACCTGGACTAAAGCATCTGACAACTCCTGGACAGTCTGTGGTGCAACGTGACGTTGGTGGATAGAGCGAGACATGATGTCCCAGATGTGCTCAATTGGATTCAGGTCTGGGGAACGGGCGGGCCAGTCCATAGCATCAATGCCTTCGTCTTGCAGGAACTTCTGACACACTCCAGCCACATGAGGTCTAGCATTGTCTTGCATTAGGAGGAACCCAGGGCCAACCGCACCAGCATATGGTCTCACAAGGGGTCTGAGGATCTCATCTCGGTACCTAATGGCAGTCAGGCTACCTCTGGCGAGCACATGGAGGGCTGTGCGGCCCTCCAAAGAAATGCCACCCCACACCATTACTGAACCAATGCCAAACCGGTCATGCTGGAGGATGTTGCGGGCAGCAGAACGTTCTCCACAGCGTCTCCAGACTCTGTCACGTCTGTCACATGTGCTCAGTGTGAACCTGCTTTCATCTGTGAAGAGCACAGGGCGCCAGTGTCGAATTTGCCAATCTTGGTGTTCTCTGGCAAATGCCAAACGTCCTGCACGATGTTGGGCTGTAAGCACAACCCCCACCTGTGGATGTCAGGCCCCCATATCACCCTCATGGAGTCTGTTTCTGACCGTTTGAGCAGACACATGCACATTTGTGGCCTGCTGGAGGTCATTTTGCAGGGCTCTGGCAGTGCTCCTCCTGTTCCTCCTTGCACAAAAGCGGAGGTAGCGGTCCTGCTGCTGGGTTGTTGCCCTCCTACGGCCTCCTCCACGTCTCCTGATGTACTGGCCTGTCTCCTGATAGCTCTTCCATGCTCTGGACACTACGCTGACAGACACAGCAAACCTTCTTGCCACAGCTCGCATTGATGTGCCATTCTGGATAAGCTGCACTACCTGAGCCACTTGTGTGGGTTGTAGACTCCGTCTCATGCTACCACTAGAGTGAAAGCACCGGCAGCATTCAAAAGTGACCAAAACATCAGCCAGGAAGCATAGGAACTGAGAAGTGGTCACCACCTGCAGAACCACTCCTTTATTGGGGGTGTCTTGCTAATTGCCTATAATTTCCACCTGTTGTCTATCCCATTTGCACAACAGCATGTGAAATTGATTGTCACTCAGTGTTGCTTCCTAAGTGGACAGTTTGATTTCACAGAAGTGTGATTGACTTGGAGTTACATTGTGTTGTTGAAGTGTTCCCTTTATTTTTTTTGAGCAGTGTATATTATCTTGCCCAAAATGGGTGTTTTTTAATACCAGAATATTAGAGCAGTATCTAACGCTTGTATTGGACTGTCAGAAATTCAGCAAAGGTCGCAAATGTATTATCTTGCCCAAAATGGGTATTTTTTTAATACCTGAATATAACATCAGTATCTAACGCTTGTATTTGACTTTCACATATGCAGCAAAGGCCAAAAATGTATTATGTTTTCTTTTAACCCAGAATATAACTGCTTTATTTAAAGCTTGTATTTGACTGTCACAAATGCAAGAAAGGCCCCAAATGTAGTGTTTTGCACAAAATGGGTGTTTTTAAAAAATCCAGGATATAACAGCAGTATATAACGCTTGTTTTTGACTGTGACAAATGCAGCAACGGACCCAGATGTAGGGTCTTCCACAAAATGGGTGTTTTTTTAAACCCAGAATATAATTGCAGTATTTAAAGCTTGTATTTGACTGTCACAAAAGCAACAAAATCCGCAAATATATTATCTTGTCCAAAATGGGTGTTTTTTTAATTCCAGAATATAAAAGCAGTATCTAACGCTTGTATTGGACTGTCAAAAATGCAGCAAAAACTGCAAATGTTTTATCGAGCCCAAAATCTGTGTTTTTTTAAAAACCAGAATATAACAGCAGTATCTAACGCTTGTATTTGACTCTCACAAAAGCAGCAAAGGCCTAAAATGTATTATCTTGCACAAAATGGGTGTTTCTTTAAACCCAGAATATAATTGCAGTATTTAAAGCTTGTATTTGACTGTCACAAATGCAACAAAGGCCGCAAATATATTATCTTTCCCAAAATGGGTGTTTTTTTTAATACCAGAATATTACAGCAGTATCTAACGCTTGTGTTTGACTGTCACAAATGCAGCAAAGGTTAAAAATGTATTATCTTGCACAAAATAGGTGTTTTTTTTAAACCCAGAATCTAACAGCAGTATTTATAGCTTGTATTTGGCTGTTACAAATGCAGGAAAGGTCCCAAATATAGTGTCTTGAACAAAATGGGTGTTTTTTGTAAAACCAGAATATAACAGCGGTATATAACGCTTTTTTTGACTGTGACAAATGCAGCAATAGCCCCAGATGTAGGGTCTTGCACAAAATGGGTGTTTTTTTAAACCCAGAATATAATTGCAGTATTTGAAGCTTGTATTTGACTGTCACAAAAGCAACAACGTCCCCAAATGTATTATCTTGCCCAAAATCTGTGTTTTTTTAATACCAGAATATAACAGCAGTATCTAACGCTTGTATTAGACTGTCAGAAATGCAGCAAAGGCCACAAATGTATTATCTTGCCCAAAATAGGTGTTTTTTTAATACCAGAATATAACAGCAGTATCTAACGCTTGTATTTGACTGTCACAAATGTATCAAAAGCCCCAGATGTAGGGTCTGGCACAAAATGGGTGTTTTTTTTAAATTCAGAATATAACTGCAGTATTTAAAGCTTGTATTTAACTGTCAAAAATGCCAGAAAGTCCCCAAATGTAGTGTCTGGGACAAAATTGGTGTTTTTTTAAAATCCAGGATATAACAGCAGTATATAATGCTTGTATTTGAATGTGACAAATGCACCAAAGGCCACAGATGTAGGGTCTTGCACAAAATGGGTGTTTTTTCAAACCCAGAATATAATTGCAGTATTTGAAGCTTGTATTTGACTGTCACAAAAGCAACAAAATCCGCAAATGTATTATCTTGCCCAAAATAGGTGTTTTTTTAATACCAGAATATAAAAGCAGTATCTAACGCTTGTATTGGACTGTCATAAATGCAGCAAAGGTCGCAAATGTATTATCTTGCCCAAAATGGGTATTTTTTCAATACCTGAAAATAACAGCAGTATCTAACGCTTGTATTTGACTTTCACATATGCAGCAAAGGCCCAAAATGTACAAAGTATATAGCGCCTCTACGTCAAGACTTGCTAAGGATGTTCCCTTTTCTACATAGATATTCTGTAATTTGGTCAGTACATCTTTCGTATCTTTTAGATGTGATGTTAGACTAGGGACAAATGGGGATATCACCTCATCGACATAGCCACTTATCCCTTTACATAAACTCTGATTTCCAGATACTAGGGGTCTTCCTGGAATTGGGTGTAGTTTTTTATGTATCTTTGGGATAGCATAAAATGTTGCAAGTACTGGGTTTGGTTTGTACATTACTTTGAACTCTTCTTTAGTGATTCGATTTTTTTCTTTTGCCTGTTGTAAAATGCCCTTGAGTTCTTGTACAAATCTTATGGTAGGATTACTCTGTAATTTTTTGTACGTATTTTTGTCTTTTAACCCCTTAAGGACTCAGCCCTATTTCACCTTAAGGACTTGGCCATTTTTTGCAAATCTGACCAGTGTCACTTTAAGTGCTGATAACTTTAAAACGCTTTGACTTACCCAGGCCGTTCTGAGATTGTTTTTTCGTCACATATTGTACTTCATGACACTGCTAAAATTGGGTCAAAAAAGTTAATTTTTTTGCATAAAAAAATACCATATTTACCAAAAATTTTGAAAAATTTGCAAATTTCAAAGTTTCAGTTTCTCTACTTCTGTAATACATAGTAATACCCCCAAAAATTTTGATGACTTTACATTCCCCATATGTCTACTTCATGTTTGTAGCATTTTGGGATTGATATTTTATTTTTTGGGGATGTTACAAGGCTTAGAAGTTTAGAAGCAAATCTTGAAATTTTTCAGAAATTTACAAAAACCAAATTTTTAGGGACCACTACAGGTCTGAAGTCACTTTGCGAGGCTTACATAATAGAAACCGCCCAAAAATGACCCCATTCTATAAACTACACCCCTCAAGGAATTCAAAACTGATTTTACAAGCTTCGTTAACCCTTTAGGTATTGCACAAGAGTTATTGGCAAATGGGGATGAAATTTGAGAATTTCATTTTTTTGCCTAATTTTCCATTTTAACCCATTTTTTCCACTAACAAAGCAAGGGTTAACAGCTAAACAAGACTGTATCTTTATTGCCCTGACTCTGCCGTTTACAGAAACACCCCATATGTGGCCGTAAACTACTGTACGGGCACACAGTAGGGCGTAGAGTGAAAGGTGCGCCGTTTGGTTTTTGGAGGGCTGATTTTGCTGGACTGTTTTTTTGACACCATGTCCCATTTGAAGCCCCCTGATGCACCCCTAGAGTAGAAACTCCATAAAAGTGACCCCATCTAAGAAACTACACCCCTCAAGGTATTAAAAACTGATTTTACAAACTTTGTTAACCCTTTAGGTGTTGCACAAGAGTTATTGGCAAATGGGG
This sequence comes from Bufo bufo, assembly GCF_905171765.1. NCBI lineage: Eukaryota > Metazoa > Chordata > Amphibia > Anura > Bufonidae > Bufo > Bufo bufo. The sequence goes on from NC_053391.1 coordinate 282,525,529, forward strand.
ATGAAATTTGAGAATTTCATTTTTTTGCCTAATTTTCCATTTTAACCCATTTTTTCCACTAACAAAGCAAGGGTTAACAGCCAAACAAGATTGTATCTTTATTGCCCTGACTCTGCCGTTTACAGAAACACCCCATATGTGGCCGTAAACTACTGTACGGCCACACAGCAGGGCGTAGAGGGAAAGGTGCGCCGTATGGTTTTTGGAAGCCAGATTTTGCTGGACTGTTTTTTTGACACCATGTCCCATTTGAAGCCCCCCTGATGCACCCCTAGAGTAGAAACTCCATAAAAGTGACCCCATCTAAGAAACTACACCCCTCAAGGTATTCAAAACTGATTTTACAAACTTTGTTAACCCTTTAGGTGTTGCACAAGATTTAATGGAAAATAGAGCTACAATTTCAAAATTTAACTTTTTTGGCAAATTTTCCATTTTTATATTTTTTTTCCAGTTACAAAGCAAGGGTTAACAGCCAAACAAAACTCATTATTTATGGCCCTGATTCTGTAGTTTACAGAAACACCCCATATGTGTTCGTAAACCGCTGTACGGGCACACAGCAGGGCGCAGAAGGAAAGGAATGCCATACGGTTTTTGGAAGGCAGATTTTGCTGGACTGGTTTTTTTGACACCATGTCCCATTTGAAGCCCCCCTGATGCACCCCTAGAGTAGAAACTCCAAAAAAGTGACCCCATTTTAGAAAGTACGGAATAGGGTGGCAGCTTTGTTGGTACTAGTTTAGGGTACATATGATTTTTGGTTGCTCTATATTACACTTTTTGTGCGGCAAGGTAACAAGAAATAGCTTTTTGACACGTTTTTTTTTTTTTGTTATTTACAACATTCATCTGACAGGTTAGATCATGTGGTAATTTTATAGAGCAGGTTGTCGCGGACGCGGCGATACCTAATATGTATACAATTTTTTTGATTTATGTAAGTTTTATACAATAACTTCATTTTTAAAACCCAAAAAAGTTTTAGTGTCTCCATAGTCTAAGAGCCATAGTTTTTTCAGTTTTTGGGCGATTATCTTGAGTAGGGTCTCATTTTTTGCGGGATGAGATGACGGTTTGATTGGTACTATTTTGGGGTGCATATGACTTTTTGATCGCTTGCTATTACACTTTTTTGTGACGTAAGATGACAAAAAATTGCTTTTTTTACACCTTTTTTATTTTTTACGGTGGTCACCTGAGGGGTAAGATCATGTGATATTTTTATAGAGCCGGTCGATACGGACGCGGCGATACCTAATATGTATACTTTATTTTTATTTATGTAAGTTTTACACAATGATTTCATTTTTGAAACAAAAAAAATCATGTTTTAGTGTTTCCATAGTCTAAGAGCCATAGTTTTTTCACTTTTTGGGCGATTATCTTGGGTAGGGTAGGATTTTTGCGGGATGAGATGACGGTTTGATTGGTACTATTTTGGCGTACATGTGACTTTTTTGATCACTTTTATTACCTTTTTTGGGAAGTAAGGTGGGCAAAATTTCAATTTTCTCATAGTTTTTATTTTTTTATTTTTATGGTGTTCACCGTGCGGGGAAAGTAACATGACCGTTTTATAGATCAGGTCGTTACGGACGCGGCGATACCTAATATGTGTAGTGTATTTTATTTTTTTTATTTTTATTCAGTGATGAATGTTTTTTTTTTTATCTTAACTTTTTTCACTTTTTTTTACTTTTTTTTTTACCCAGACCCACTTGGTTCTGGAAGATCCAGTGGGTCTGATGTCTGTATAATACAGTACAGTACAATATATATTGTTCTGTACTGTATTTTACTTACACTGAACAGATCTATGCTTTTAGCACAGATCTGTTCAGCACCATGGACAGCAGAACGCCTGAGCAGGCGTCCTGTTGCCATGGGAACCTTCCCCGTCTGCCACAACTTCGCAGACGGGGAAGGGTAAGCACAGGGCTGAGGGGGGCTCTCTGGGGGCTCTCTCCCTCTCCATCGGGGGGCTGCAAAGGCACAGCAGCCCCCCGATGGAGAGGGAGGGAGCTCCCTGACCGATGACAGTTAACTTTTTCCATACAGCGGTCCGTACGGACCGCGGTATGGAAAGGGTTAAACGGCTGACATCTGCACAGATGTCAGCCGTTTATACCAGGGTGCCAGCAATGTGCTGGCACCCTGGTATAACCCACTAGAAGCCAACGATCATTCATGGGAGGCGGGCGGGGGATCGCGATCCCGCCTGCCGCACCGCCCGCCTCCCGCAACGCCCCCACCGCATGCGACACCCATGCAGGGTGCAGGGGGGGGGGGTGAAAAATATAGATTATAGGCACTCAAAAGTTTCTGATCCCCGCGGTCAGGGACCGCAGGCCTCAGAAACTGCAAAAAGCGCAGCAAACCGCAGGTCTGAATTGACCTGCGGTTTGCTGCGATCGCCGACATGGGGGGGTCACATGACCCCCCCTGGCGTTGTCACAGGATGCCGGCTGAAGGATTTCAGCCGAAATCCCGTTCTGATTAACCCCTGGGGCGCTGGAATACTGATTTCAAGTTAGGACGTACCGGTACGCCCTGCGTCCTTAAGGGGTTAAAAGATCCATGACCATTCATTTATACTCTGATTTCTCCATTATTACTATGTTGCCCCCTTTGTCTGCTGGTTTTATTTCCAAATTTTTACTTTCTATCAGTTCCTGTAAGGCCTTCTTTTCTTTTTTGGTTAAGTCACTACCAATTTGAGACTTGTGCCCCTTAATTGTTTGTAATTCTATAGTGACCAGATCTACAAAGGTCTGTATATTGTTGTATTTTGTGAAGGGTGGTGTGAATTTGGACTGGGGGGTCATAGTGGAGAATGGTGGTTTAGGTACTTGAACTTGTCCCAGATGTTCTTGCTGTAGTTCTTCTAATATTTTGATTGCTTCTTGTTCATTATTTCCTGGGTATTTCTTTATTTTTAAACTCTTTATGCAGTGCCAGTTTTCTGGCAAATAGGTTTATATCTTTTACTCATGTGAAGCAATCAAAATATGGTGCTGGTGTATAGGAAAGACCCTTTTGTATGAGTTTTTCATGTTCCGAATCTAGAATGATGTTTGATAAATTAATTACTTGCATTTCGGTTGTTTTAAAGGGGAGTGCTATGTCTTTGGTTGATATCCCCATTTGTCCCGGTCCCTCAACTGTGTTCCTGAGGCTAAAAAAGATGAGGAAACTGAGGACGAAGAAGGTAAGTGTGGAGCTGTATTTGGTGTTCCTATCGGCGCTTGTGTTGACGCAAATGGGAAGGATGGAGCTGAAGAAAATAGTGATGAAACTATTTCTGTGGTTCTTTCTACATTTATAACTGGTCCTCTCTCTGGATTGGGTGCTGTTTGTCCTCCAGGCTTTCTTTGTGGATTGTTTGCCCATTTTGATCCACTATTATAATTGTATTTTTTTTGGTACTGTCCAATTTTTTGCTTTTCTTTTTTTACCTGGTTGTGAGGTATTGGACCCTGAGTCAGATTCAGAAATTTCTGACTCTGAAATATCAGTATACTGAATCGGCTTGCGGTAATTGAAATTTCCGCTTCTGTAGCTGGTATTTTTTTTTGTATATATTTTACCTGACTCAAAATCCTTTCTATCACGATTGTATTTGCGGTGTTTTCTCTCTTTAATTTCACCTTGTAAGCTTTCTATGTTTTTTTGTAGGTTGGTTTCTGGCTGGGTGTACTCAGGGTGAGTTTGGAATATTTTTATATCAACTACTTCTTTTTCTAATTGTTGAGAGATTTTTTGCACTTGTTTCTTTTCGTAATCTAGCAAATACATTTGCATACGCAATGAATTTTCAGTTAACAGGGTTTCCTACCCCTTTATGAACTCTGGATCTTCTTGGTGTGAGTTAGGCGTTATATTAATACGTATGCCTCTGTATATAATCTTCTGTTGTATATATGTGTCTAGGCTCCTTACTTCCCAAATTGCCCGCACATAATTTTTGTACGTTTTATTAAGTTCTTTAAATGCTTGATTTATATCCAAGATGTCGATTGGTAGATTTTCTGTGGAAAACACTTGATTTGCTTCTGCTAGCGATATTTGTGTAGAAGGGTGACTGGATAGAAAACCGGCCATACTTTGCTTGATATTTAGCATCTGTTGAGCTCCTGTTTTTTTGTGTGTGGGGGGTAATATTTTTAGGGTTTACCCCTATATTTCATATTCATATTACACTTGTTTGTACCCTGCACGTGTAGAGGCTCTTGTTATATATTTACATTTAGTCAAGGACTACTAGTTGACTGCTCTTGACAAGTGCGTTTTTATTATTATAGGTGTTATATATGTATAGGTTAAAAATTAACTTTTATGATTTATTTATTTATTTATTTAATAAGCTGGGAACTATCTTATCTATCCTACTAATTTAAAACTTTCTACAGTGGACCCGTTGTGTGCTTAATTATATAGTTTTACTCCCCTAATAGTTGGTATTGCTAGTTTTGTAGTATCAGTAGGTTCTTATACTGTCTGTCTTATGACTGAATACGTCTATGTGCGCCTCCTGGATTTCCAGTGGTGACACTTTTCCTCCTATACTGCCTACTAACTTTACAACATTAATGCTAACTGATGCATTTATGTAACTTAGTTACTCTATTTGTTTCTATTAAGGTAGCGAATTGATTGCTGCTCTTCCTGCCTTATGAATATCTGATTTCCCTTGTTCAAAGGCTATGCTGGTTCCTAATGGCGGCGCGATCGATCACTAAGCTGCCTAATAGCTACTCAGTAGCTAGCACACTAGTACTGGGTCTCCTGAGATCTATAATACTAATCACTGCCCCCTGACATGTTTCGCCATATACATGGCGTCTTCAGGGGATCGGGCAGTCTGCACAGAGGTTGGCGTTCCTGATTGTATTTATTACCTCCTACTTTGATGACGTATTAGGTTGGTAGCGAATAGCTTTGTTTCTTATAAAGTGAATTCTTACTACATGTAATTTAATTGGCTATTTGAATCGCTCCGTCCTGACGTCAATAGTCGCGCGATATTTCCTTCATCTCGCGCATGTCTTAGCACTTAGTAATTTTTACTGGTTCACTGTTTGATTCAGTTGGTTCCTGATATCGGTGTTCGCGCGATCATTCACCAGTCTCGCGCATGTCAGTGCACTTAAAGATTTAATATAGTGCCGATCTATGAATGACCTAGCTGGATTTAAGGATGCTTACGATCTTAATTAGTTTCATTATTATTTGTGGGTATATTTAGCACTTGCTATTGCAAATATTTTCAGATCTACATGTTAGTTTTTATTTTCATTCACATTTATTTGAATATATGGAATTATCACTATGTAGTACTGCGCATGTCTCCATCTTATTTTCTCTCAGTTGTTAATTGCGCTTTTTCTGGTGCTTTATTGATGTACCTCATTTTTTAATATATGGAATTATCACTATGTAGTACTGCGCATGTCTCCATCTTATTTTCTTTCTGTTGTTAATTGCACTATTTCTAGTGCTTATTGATGTACCTCATTTTTTTATTTTTTATTTATTTTTAATTATTAATAATCTAGCTAATGTTAATTTTGCTGTTATTGATTACATTACTCTAATTTTTTCTATATTTTTTCCTCTTTTCATATTTGTCTTCCAGGTCGGTTCATTCTTCTGGATCCATTAGAAGGTGATAAACTATTTGGAATTGGTTTGTTATTTTTTTATTATTATTATTTTATTTTTATATTTTTATGTCAGATACATATATTTTTTTTTTCGCCATTGCTCTGTTATTAGGTTCTAAAAGGTCAGATTAGATTCATTCCTATTATGTTTCTGCTTTTTGCTTTTTACTTTTGATTATAATATTTCACAGGAAAGATGCATAGGTAAAACCTTCATTTAGGCCTTGTGGTGAAAGGCTTTTGAGTCTATATATCCAGCGAGTTTCTTCCTGCTGTAATTTCTTGTCTATATCGCCTTGTCTTGGGCCTGGTTTGATTTTTGTTATTCCCCATATTTTTAAGTTGTCACTTTTGCCATTGTGTTCTGCTTGTATATGCCTTGATAAGGTGGTATCTGTTTTTAAATTAATATCACTAAGGTGTTTTGATATTCTTCTCCGGAGGTCTTGTATAGTTTTGCCTACGTATATTTTGGGGCAACTACATTGTATCGCATACACCACTCCTGTTGTTTTACAGTTTATATAGTGTGCGATTTTATACTTTTTTTGATCAACTGGATTTACCAAATCTTTACACACTTGCATTTTGCTGCAGAATTGGCAATCGCCACATGGGTAGGACCCTTTAGTGGTTATCCATGTGGTTTTTTCCACTGATGGAGAGTTCCACTGAAAGTGGCTGTGTACAAGCTGTTCTCTAAGATTAGATCCTCTTCTATATGTAATAGTGGGATATTCTGTAATCACACTCTTAATATCTTCATCTAGTTTCAGAATATTCCAATATTTTCTGAGGATCTTGCTGACTTCTTGATGTTTAATATCGTATGTGCCTATACAGCGTACAATTTTTTCAGTACTTACTTTCTTTCGGTCCTGTAAAAGGTCATTCCTATCCTTTTCTTTTGCCTTCCGGTATGCTTTATGTAGCACTTTTTTAGGGTATCCTCGTTCCAAGAATTTTTTATATAATATTTTGCTTTCATGTTCAAAGCCATCCTCTGTAGAACAGTTTCTTTTTGCTCTAAAATACTGGCCTACTGGAATTCCTCTTTTCAGCGGTATAGGGTGGTAACTTGACCAGTGGAGGAGGCTGTTACTTGACGTGTTATTATTGTTCCATCATCTGAGAGACTAAGGGCTACATCCAGAAAATTGAGTCTGTTTTTGTTAATTTCTCCAGTGAATCTTAGGCCAATTGTGTTAATATTGCGAATTTTGACAAATTCATAAAAAAAAATTTTTTGAGCAAAAAGAAACTGACCGCGTCGACATCCTCCACCGTATGCATTTTTTGCTGCGGATAGTCGTTTGCTGCGGTCCACATGCAGTGGGGCTGCTCCCCCAATGAAAAACACGCTACAGTGTTAAGAGTTGAGCAGCTCCTCCAGAATTGCCCCTATATTTCTGTGTTTTTGTCTTGTCTTATATGTAGTGTATGTGCCTTTACCTGGCATTCAAACACTCTTTTGCACCTGGTAACCTCCATCACATGGTCTGATTTGGGTGTGGCTTACAGTCTGGCTTTGTTCACATTGCACTAGTTGTCCTGCTAGGCGGTTGTGTGGAAGCTTGGCTGTGAGATGGATTACGTCACCTTCAGACCTTGTTCACACCATAGTTAGCGTAGTGGTAGGACCCTTTGCCATGCTGAGTGACCGTGACGTGGTGCATGATGGGCTCCGATATTTTCCTGACAGGAATATATTGGCGAAAGTCTCAGCTTTTAATATCTGCATTTATGACTAGCCAGTATAGTCAGTGGCATATCCGTTTGGTGCATTTTTTTTGTGATTTATACATCAATAAAGCACCAGAAAAAGCGCAATGAACAACAGAGAGAAAATAAGATGGAGACATGCGCATAGAAACATAGAATGTGTCGGCAGATAAGAACCATTTGGCCCATCTAGTCTGCCCAATATATCTGAATCCTATGAATAGTCCCTGGCCCTATCTTATATGAAGGATAGCCTTATGCCTATCCCATGCATGCTTAAACTCCTTCACTGTATTTGCAGCTACCACTTCTGCAGGAAGGCTATTCCATGCATCCACTACTCTCTCAGTAAAGTAATACTTCCTTATATTACTTTTAAACCTTTGCCCCTCTAATTTAAAACTGTGTCCTCTTGTGGTAGTTTTTCTTCTTTTAAATATGCTCTCCTCCTTTACCGAGTTGATTCCCTTTATGTATTTAAAAGTTTCTATCATATCCCCTCTGTCTCTTCTTTCTTCCAAGCTATACATATTAAGGTCCTTTAACCTTTCCTGGTAAGTTTTATCCTGCAATCCATGTACTAGTTTAGTAGCTCTTCTCTGAACTCTCTCTAGAGTATCTATATCCTTCTGGAGATATGGCCTCCAGTACTGCGCACAATACTCCAAGTGAGGTCTCACCAGTGTTCTGTACAGCGGCATAAGCACTTCACTCTTTCTACTGCTTATACCTCTCCCTATACATCCAAGCATTCTGCTGGCATTTCGTGCTGCTCTATTACATTGTCTTCCCACCTTTAAGTCTACTGAAATAATTACTCCTAAATCCCTTTCCTCAGATACTGAGGTCAGGACTGTGTCAAATATTCTATATTCTGCCCTTGGGTTTTTACGCCCCAGGTGCATTATCTTGCACTTATCCACATTAAATTTCAGTTGCCAGAGTTCTGACCATTCTTCTAGTTTTCCTAAATCCTTTTCCATTTGGCGTTTCCCTCCAGGAACATCAACCCTGTTACATATCTTTGTGTCATCAGCAAAAAGACAAACCTTACCATCGAGGCCTTTTGCAATATCACTTATGAAGATATTAAACAAAATTGGTCCCAGTACAGATCCCTGGGGAACCCCACTAGTAACATGACCTTGTTTTGAATGTTCTCCATTGACTACAACCCTCTGTTGTCTGTCACTCAGCCACTGCCTAATCCACTCAACAACATAGTGATAATTCCATATATTCAAATAAATGTGAATGAAAATAAAAACTAACATGTAGATCTGAAAATATTTGCAATAGCAAGTGCTAAATATACCCACAAATAATAATGAAACTAATTAAGATCGTAAGCATCCTTAAATCCAGCTAGGTCATTCATAGATCGGCACTATATTAAATCTTTAAGTGCACTGACATGCGCGAGACTGGTGAATGATCGCGCGAACACCGATATCAGGAACCAACTGAATCAAACAGTGAACCAGTAAAAATTACTAAGTGCTAAGACATGCGCGAGATGAAGGAAATATCGCGCGACTATTGACGTCAGGACGGAGCGATTCAAATAGCCAATTAAATTACATGTAGTAAGAATTCACTTTATAAGAAACAAAGCTATTCGCTACCAACCTAATACGTCATCAAAGTAGGAGGTAATAAATACAACCAGGAACGCCAACCTCTGTGCAGACGGCCCGATCCCCTGAAGACGCCATGTATATGGCGAAACATGTCGGGGGGCTGTCACGAGGGTGTCAAGAACCACGCCTGACTCTGTTATACCCGGGGTCAGGAAGTCGCAGCGGTTGGCTGTGCGCTCTATGTAAGATAGGGCTGTTTCCTTATGGTAGCTTTCTGGGTTTGCTTTGCAACCCTTTTTGGCTTACTCAGGGATCCGTAGCTCCTTCTCCTCAGCTGTTCCTTGTCCAGCACTCCCAACCTCCTTATATTCCCCTCTCACACTTCTCTGGTTGCCAGATATAGAGCTTCCTGCCTGGACATCTATTCTGACCCTCTGGAGCTGTGTTGCTGCGTTCTCTGGTTGTTGGTCCAGAACGCTACCCTCCGGATCCCTGTTGGACCTTTGTGGTCTGCTGTGGTCGCCCACCTGGGTGTATGTGTTTGTCTGTATTGTCTGTCCTCTCCCTGGTGTTTCCCTCTTAGTGTCAGTGGTGCGGACTAGCGATCCCACCGGCCCGTTCACTATCTAGGGCTCATTTGAGGGAAAGCCAGGGTTTAGGCACGTGATCGCCGCACGGGTGAGGAACCCGTCTAGGGACGTCAGGGCAGTCAGGTGCCAGCCGCAAGGTGAGTCAGGGGTCACCACCTTTCCCTCTCCCTTGGGCAGGGCTTTCCCTTTTCCTCCCTGTGCGTGATGCCGGTCATTACATTATATCTGGCCCTTATTTTGTGTAGGTAAAAAAATAAAATAATAATAATATTTTTTTTTACCTACTTAGAATCCAGTATGGATCAAATTGCTGCTCTGTCCAAACAATTTCATGGCCTGTCTTTTGATGGTTATTTCCCTGCTGCAGAGGAACCCGCAGTCCTGGGCGTTCTCTTTACCTACTGATTCCCAGGCTCTTCGGTCAGTGGATGAGTTTTTCGGGGCCTTGGGTCTCATATATGACGACCCTGACCGAGTCGCACTGGCTGAATCAAGATTACGGAGACTCCTACAAGGAGAGCGGCCGGTAGAGGAGTATTGCTCTGACTTCCGTAGGTGGGCTACGGATACCCAATGGAACGACCCGGCTCTCAGGAGTCAGTTCTGCTCTGGGTTATCCGAAAGGGTTAAGGATGCGCTTGCATTATATGAGACCCCCTTTTCCCTTGATGCGGTTATGTCCCTTTCTATCCGAATAGATAGACGCCTTAGAGACAGGTTGAAAAAACCGGAGCAATTGGTAACCCCTCCCAAGCAGCAGTTAGTCTGTACGGACTTAGACGAGCCTATGCAGCTAGGAGGAACTACTCGTCAGGCCCGTCCTCCTGAGGCTCGCCGTAGGCGTGGGTTTTTTTTTTTTTTTGTGGGGAGAGGGGTAATTTCATTAATGTCTGTCCTTCTTTCCTCAGACACAAAAGACCGTCGGAAAACTACTAACCCCAGGCTGTGTGGAGGATGTCAGCCGGGTGGTATACGTTTCCTCCATACGTACATCGCAATTTGTGTTGACAGCGGTTATTGTTTTTGGTGTTAAGACCGAGACTATTTCTTTCTTTCTAGACAGTGGAGCAGGGGTAAATTTGATAGATGCCCATTTTGCCCGCACTATGGGTTTGTCTCTCTGTACGCTACAGAGACCTATTCCCATATTCGCTATTGATTCTGCTCCTCTGTCTCAGAGAAACCTCACCCACATTGTTCATAATTTACACCTTCGGGTAGGGGACCACCATAACGAGATGCTTTCATGTTATGTTCTGGAGGGGCTTCCCACTCCGGTAGTGCTGGGTCTTCCCTGGTTGGTAGCGCACAATCCAGTGGTGGATTGGCAGGCCAGGGAGATATTGGAGTGGAGAGAGCAGTGCAGAGAAAATTGCTTAAATAGCAATTGCTTAGTCGCCTCCATAACTACCCTACCTACATTTATTTCGGATTTTGAGGACATTTTTTCTGAAAAGGGTTGTCAGAAGTTACCACCTCATCGTCCTTATGATTGCCCGGTTAACCTTATTCCCGGCGCAAAATTACCCAAGACCAGGTTATATAATCTTTCAGGTCCAGAGAGACAAGCCATGAAAGATTATATCTCCGAGAGCTTGGCTAAGGGACACATCAGACCCTCTTCTTCACCCGTGGCTGCAGGGTTTTTCTTCGTTAAAAAGAAAGATGGGGGCCTGCGTCCTTGCCTAGATTTTCGCGAATTAAATCGGATAACCATCAGAGACCCATATCCTCTTCCTCTCATTCCTGACCTGTTTAACCAGATTGCGGGTGCTAGGTGGTTCTCCAAACTTGATCTTAGGGGGGCCTACAATCTGATTCGTATTAAGGAGGGGGATGAGTGGAAGACAGCTTTTAACACCCCTGAGGGGCATTATGAAAATCTAGTTATGCCTTTCGGTCTGACCAATGCTCCTGCCGTCTTTCAACATTTCGTTAATGACATTTTTAGTCATCTAATCGTCAGGTTTGTGGTAATATACCTAGATGATATTTTAATTTATTCGTCTGATCTGAGAACACATGAGGTGCATGTCAGACAAGTACTACAGGTCCTACGGACGAATAAATTATATGCTAAAATTGAAAAATGTGTCTTCACCGTTCAGGAGATACAATTCCTAGGTTATTTTTTATCTGCTTCAGGTTTCCGTATGGACCCTAGGAAGGTCCAGGCAATTTTAGATTGGGATCTTCCTGAGAACCTCAAAGCACTGCAACGGTTCTTGGGCTTCGCAAATTTCTATAGGAAATTCATAAAAAATTATTCACTTATTGTAAAACCCCTTACTGACCTGACTAGGAAGGGGACAGATTTTTCTAAATGGTCTGACGCCGCTAAAGTTGCTTTTTCCTCTCTAAAAGAGAGGTTTACCTCGGCACCTGTACTAGTCCAACCTGATGTCTCTCCGCCTTTTATTGTTGAAGTCGATGAGTCAGAGGTGGGAGTGGGGGCGGTGCTGTCTCAGGGTCCGTCTCCTGGCAAATGGCGTCCTTGTGCTTTCTTTTCTAAAAAACTATCTGCAGCAGAAAAGAACTACGATATTGGCAATAGGGAACTATTAGCTATTAAACTAGCGTTTGAAGAATGGCGTCATTTTTTAGAGGGGGCAGTCCACCCCGTCACTGTGATTACGGACCACAAAAATCTTCTGTACCTCGAATCAGCTAAGCGTCTCACCCCTAGACAAGCTAGGTGGTCACTATTTTTTACCAGGTTTAATTTTGTGATTACCTATCGTCCTGGGGCAAAGAATACCAAGGCTGATGCACTATCTCGTTGTTTCCCTGGAGGGGGTAATGTGAGTGATCCGGTGCCCATTCTTCAAAGAGGAGTGGTTGTTTCTGCGGTACACTCTGTTCTGGAGGGGAAGGTGTTAGAGGCCCAGGGGGACGCCCCGGTCTCTTGCCCCTCAGAGAAATTGTTTGTATCGTTGAACCTGCGTTTCGAATTATTAAAGGAACATCATAATTGCTGGGCACCCGGGTAGTAAAGCAACCTTGGAGCTATTGTCTCGTCGTTTTTGGTGGCCAAGGTTGCATCAGGATGTATTGGATTTTGTGTCTTCTTGTTCTACCTGTGCGCGCGCAAAAGTTTCACATACACGTCCTGCAGGGTCTCTATTACCACTCGTCATTCCCAATAGACCATGGACACATCTGTCAATGGATTTTATCACTGACTTACCTTTGTCTGCGGGTAAAACAGTTATCTTGGTAGTAGTGGACAGGTTTAGCAAAATGGTACACTTCATTGTGTTACCCGCACTACCTAATGCTAAGACTCTTGCTCAGGTATTCGTCAGTGAAATCGTGAAGCTTCACGGGGTCCCTTCCGATGTTGTTTCGGATCGGGGTACCCAGTTTATTTCTAAATTTTGGAAAGCTTTTTGTTCCCGTTTGGGGGTACACTTGTCCTTTTCCTCAGCTTTCCATCCTCAGTCGAATGGACAGACTGAGCGTACCAACCAAAACCTGGAGACATATCTAAGATGTTTTGTCTGAAAACCAAGAGTTGTGGTCATCATATTTACCGTTATCTGAGTTTGCCATAAATAATCGTCGTCAGGAATCCACTGGCAAGTCACCATTTCTTGGTGCATATGGTTTTCATCCCCAATTCTGTACTTTCAAAGAGGGGGGGTCTTCTGGGGTTCCCGAAGAGGAACAGTTTTCGTCATCTCTTTCATCGGTATGGCAGAAGGTGCAAGCTAACTTGAAAAATATGGGAGGTAAATACAAATGCATGGCTGATAAGAGACGGTCGCCAGGTCAGGACCTAGGAGTGAATGACTATGTGTGGTTGTCTACTAGGAATATTAAATTGAAGGTTCCCTCTTGGAAACTGGGTCCTAGGTTTATTGGTCCTTACAAAATTGTAGCCATCATCAACCCCGTGGCTTTTCGCCTGGAGTTACCTCAGACTTTTAAAATCCATAATGTCTTTCATAAGTCGTTACTCAAAAAATATGTTCCACCTCTAGAACCGTCACCGCTGCCACCCCCTCCTGTTGTTGTGGATGGTAATCTAGAATTTCAGATATCCAAAATTGTTAATTCTCGTCGGGTCCGCCGCTCTCTTCAATATCTGGTGCATTGGAGAGGTTACTGTCCCGAGGAAAGAATGTGGGTTCCTGCGTCTGAGGTAAACGCCGACAGGCTAGTTCGGGTTTTTCATTCCTCTCATCCTGAGAGACCTGGTCCTGAGTGTCCGGAGGCCCCTCGTAGAGAGGGGGGTACTGTCACGAGGATGTCAAGAACCACGCCTGACTCCGTTATACCCGGGGTCAGGAAGTCGCAGCGGTTGGTTGCGCGCTCTATGTAAGATAGGGCTGTTTCCTTATGGTAGCTTTCTGGGTTTGCTTTGCAACCCTTTTTGGCTCACTCAGGGATCCGTAGCTCCTTCTCCTCAGCTGTTCCTTGTCCAGCACTCCCAACCTCCTTATATTCCCCTCTCACACTTCTCTGGTTGCCAGATATAGAGCTTCCTGCCTGGACATCTATTCTGACCCTCTGGAGCTGTGTTGCTGCGTTCTCTGGTTGTTGGTCCAGAACGCTACCCTCCGGATCCCTGTTGGACCTTTGTGGTCTGCTGTGGTCGCCCACCTGGGTGTATGTGTTTGTCTATATTGTCTGTCCTTTCCCTGGTGTTTCCCTCTTAGTGTCAGTGGTGCGGACTAGCGATCCCACCGGCCCGTTCACTATCTAGGGCTCATTTGAGGGAAAGCCAGGGTTTAGGCATGTGATCGCCGCACGGGTGAGGAACCCGTCTAGGGACATCAGGGCAGTCAGGTGCCAGCCGCAAGGTGAGTCAGGGGTCACCACCTTTCCCTCTCCCTTGGGCAGGGATTTCCCTTTTCCCTCCCTGTGCGTGACGCCGGTCATTACAGGGGCAGTGATTAGTATTTTAGATCTCAGGAGACCCAGTACTAGTGTGCTAGCTACCGAGTAGCTATTAGGCAGCTTAGTGATCGATCACGCCGCCATTAGGAACCAGCATAGCCTTTGAACAAGGGAAAGCAGATATTCATAAGACAGGAAGAGCAGCAATCGATTCGCTACCTTAATAGAAACAAATAGAGTAACTAAGTTACATAAATGCATCAGTTAGCATTAATGTTGTAAAGTTAGTAGGCAGTATAGGAGGAAAAGTGTCACCACTGGAAATCCAGGATGCGCACATAGACGTATTCAGTCATAAGACAGACAGTTTAAGAACCTACTGATACTGCAAAACTAGCAATACCAGCTATTAGGAGAGTAAAACTATATAATTAAGCACACAATGGATCCACTGTAGAAAGTTTTAAATTAGTAGGATAGATAAGATAGTTCCCAGCTTATTAAATAAATAAATAAATAATAAAAGTTAATTTTTAACCTATACATATATAACATCTATAATAATAAAAACGCACGTGTCAAGAGCAGTCAACTAGTAGTCCTTGACTAAATGTAAATATATAACAAGAGCCTCTACACGTGCAGGGTACAAACAAGTGTAATATGAATATGAAATATAGGGGTAAACCCTAAAAATAGTACCCCCCGCACACAAAAAAAACAGGAGCTCAACAGATGCTAAATATCAAGCAAAGTATGGCCGGTTTTCTATCCAGTCACCCTTCTACACAAATATCGCTAGCAGAAGCAAATCAAGTGTTTTCCACAGAAAATCTACCAATCAACATCTTGGATATAAATCAAGCATTTAAAGAACTTAATAAAACATACAAAAATTATGTGCGGGCAATTTGGGAAGTAAGGAGCCTAGACACATATATACAACAGAAGATTGTATACAGAGGCATACGTATTAATATAACGCCTAACTCGCATCAAGAAGATCCAGAGTTCATAAAGGGGTGGGAAACCCTGTTAACTGAAAATTCATTGCGTATGCAAATGTATTTGCTAGATTACGAAAAGAAACAAGTGCAAAAAATCTCTCAACAATTAGAAAAAGAAGTAGTTGATATAAAAATATTCCAAACTCACCCTGAGTACACCCAGCTAGAAACCAACCTACAAAAAAACATAGAAAGCTTACAAGGTGAAATTAAAGAGAGAAAACACTGCAAATACAATCGTGATAGAAAGGATTTTGAGTCAGGTAATATATATATGAAAAAAAATACCAGCTACAGAAGCGGTAATTTCAATTACCGCAAGCCGATTCAGTATACTGATATTTCAGAGTCAGAAATTTCTGAATCTGACTCAGGGTCCAATACCTCACAACCAGGTAAAAAAAGATAAGCAAAAAATTGATTTGGACAGTACCAAAAATAATACAATTATAATAGTGGATCAAAATGGGCAAACAATCCACAAAGCAAGCCTGGAGGACAAACAGCACCCAATCCAGAGAGAGGACCAGTTATAAATGTAGAAAGAACCACAGAAATAGTTCCATCACTATTTTCTTCAGCTCCATCCTTCCCATTTGCGTCAACACAAGCGCCGATAGGAACACCAAATACAGCTCCACACTTACCTTCTTCGTCCTCAGTTTCCTCGTCTTTTTTAGCCTCAGGAACACAGTTGAGGGACCGGGACAAATGGGGATATCAACCGAAGACATAGCACTCCCCTTTAAAACAACCGAAATGCAAGTAATTAATTTATCAAACATCATTCTAGATTCGGAACATGAAAAACTCATACAAAAGGGTCTTTCCTATACACCAGCACCATATTTTGATTGCTTCACATGGGTAAAAGATATAAACCTATTTGCCAGAAAACTGGCACTGCATAAAGAGTTTAAAAATAAAGAAAAAGATACCCAGGAAATAATGAGACATGAACAAGAAGCAATCAAAATATTAGAAGAACTACAGCAAGAACATCTGGGACAAGTTCAAGTACCTAAACCACCATTCTCCACTATGACCCCCCAGTCCAAATTCACACCACCCTTCACAAAATACAACAATATACAGACCTTTGTAGATCTAGTCACTATAGAACTACAAACAATTAAGGGGCACAAGTCTCAAATTGGTAGTAACTTAACCAAAAAAGAAAAGAAGGCCTTACAGGAACTGATAGAAAGTAAAAATTTGGAAATAAAACCAGCAGACAAAGGGGGCAACATAGTAATAATGGAGGAATCAGAGTATAAAAGAATGGTCATGGATCTTTTAAAAGACAAAAATACGTACAAAAAATTACAGAGTAATCCTACCATAAAATTTGTACAAGAACTCAAGGGCATTTTACAACAGGCAAAAGAAAAAAATCTAATCACTAAAGAAGAGTTCAAAGTAATGTACAAACCAAACCAGTACTTGCAACATTTATGCTATCCCAAAGATACATAAAAAACGACACCCAATTCCAGGAAGACCCATCGTATCTGGAAATCAGAGTTTATGTGAAGGGATAAGTGGCTATGTCGATGAGGTGATATCCCCATTTGTCCCTAGTCTAACATCACATCTAAAAGATACGAAAGATGTACTGACCAAATTACAGAATATCCATATAGAAAAGGGAACATCCTTAGCAAGTCTTGACGTAGAGGCGCTATATACAAAATGGATTCCACAAAAGTTGGGACACTATACAAATCGTGAATAAAAACTGAATGCAATGATGTGGAGGTGCCAACTTCTAATATTTTATTCAGAATAGAACATAAATCACGGAACAAAAGTTTAAACTGAGAAAATGTACCATTTTAAGGGGAAAATATGTTGAATCAGACTTTCATGTTGTCAACAAATCCCCAAAAAGTTGGGACAAGGCCATTTTCCCCACTGTGTGGCATCTCCCCTTCTTCTTACAACACTCAACAGACGTCTGGGGACCGAGGAGACCAGTTTCTCAAGTTTAGAAATAGGAATGCTCTCCCATTCTTGTCTAATACAGGCCTCTAACTGTTCAATCGTCTTGGGCCTTCTTTGTTGCACCTTCCTCTTTATGATGCGCCAAATGTTCTCTATAGGTGAAAGATCTGGACTGCAGACTGGCCATTTCAGTACCCGGATCCTTCTCCTACGCAGCCATGATGTTGTGATTGATGCAGAATGTGGTCTGGCATTATCTTGTTGAAAAATGCAGGGTCTTCCCTGAAAGAGATGACGTCTGGATGGGAGCATATGTTGTTCTAGAACCTGAATATATTTTTCTGCATTGATGGTGCCTTTCCAGACATGCAAGCTGCCCATGCCACACACACTCATGCAACCCCATACCATCAGAGATGCAGGCTTCTGAACTGAGCGTTGATAACAACTTGGGTTGTCCTTGTCCTCTTTTGTCCGGATGACATGGCGTCCCAGATTTCCAAAAAGAACTTCGAATCGTGACTCGTCTGACCACAGAACAGTCTTCCATTTTGCCACACTCCATTTTAAATGATCCCTGGCCCAGTGAAAATGCCTGAGCTTGTGGATCTTGCTTAGAAATGGCTTCTTCTTTGCACTGTAGAGTTTCAGCTGGCAACGGCGGATGGCACGGTGGATTGTGTTCACTGACAATAGTTTCTGGAAGTATTCCTGAGTATTTCCTTTACAGTAGCATTCCTGTTTGTGGTGCAGTGTCATTTAAGGGCCCGGAGATCACGGGCATCCAGTATGGTTTTATGGCCTTGACCCTTACGCACAGAGATTGTTCCAGATTCTCTGAATCTTCTGATTATGTTATGCACAGTTGATGATGATAGATGCAAAGTCTTTGCAATTTTTCGCTGGGTGACACCTTTCTGATATTGCTCCACTATCTTTCTGCGCAACATTGTGGGAATTGGTGATCCTCTACCCATCTTGGCTTCTGAGAGACACTGCCACTCTGAGAAGCTTTTTTTATACCCAATCATGTTGCCAATTGACCTAATTAGTGTTAATTGGTCTTCCAGCTCTTCGTTATGCTCAAATTGACTTTTTCCAGCCTCTTATTGCTACTTGTCCCAACTTTTTGGGGATTTGTTGACACCGTGAAATTTCGAATCAACGTATTTTTCCTTTAAAATAAAACATTTACTCGGATTAAACGTTTGATCTGTCATCTACGTTCTATTACAAATAAAATATTGACATTTGCCATCTCCACATGATTGCATTCAGTTTTTATTCACAATTTGTTTAGTGTCCCAACTTTTTTGGAATCTGGTTTGTACTAGCATACTGCATTCTAAAGGTTTAGATGCAGTGAGATATTATTTAGATACAAGGGGCATCCAGTACAAAGAGCACAATGAATTTGTTTTGTCACTTTTAGGGTTTCTACTCACTCACAATTATTTTATTTTTGATGGTGAATATTATTTGCAGATCACAGGTACCGCAATGGGTACGAAATGCGCACCAAATTTCGCAAATTTATTTTTAGGGTGGTGGGAGGATAGAATAGTGTTTAATGAAGCACATAGTCAATTCACCAAACATATCACATATTGGGGTCGTTATATTGACAACGTCATAATATTGTGGGAAGGTACACCAGAAATTTTTTATGAATTTGTCAAAATTCTCAATATTAACACAATTGGCCTAAAATTCACTGTAGAAATTAACAAAAACAGACTAAATTTTCTGGATGTAGCCCTTAGTCTCTCAGATGATGGAACAATAATAACAGAAATTTATAGAAAGCCCACATCAAGTAACAGCCTCCTCCACTGGTCAAGTTACCACCCTATACCGCTGAAAAGAGGAATTCCAGTAGGCCAGAATTTTAGAGCAAAAAGAAACTGTTCTACAGAGGATAGCTTTGAACATGAAAGCAAAATATTATATCAAAAATTCTTGGAACGAGGATACCCTAAAAAAGTGCTACAGAAAGCATACCGGAAGGCAAAAGAAAAGGATAGGAATGACCTTTTACAGGACCGAAAGAAAGTAAGTACTGAAAAAATAGTACGCTGTATAGGCACATACGATATTAAACATCAAGAAGTCAGCAAGATCCTCAGAAAATATTGGAATATTCTGAAACTAGATGAAGATATTAAGAGTGTGATTACAGAATATCCCACTATTACATATAGAAGAGGATCTAATCTTAGAGAACAGCTTGTACACAGCCACTTTCAGCGGAACTCTCCATCAGTGGAAAAAACCACATGGTTAACCACTAAAGGGTCCTACCCATGTGGCGATTGCCAATTCTGCAGCAAAATGCAAGTGTGTAAAGATTTTGTAAATCCAGTTGATCAAAAAAAGTATAAAATCGCACACTATATAAACTGTAAAACAACAGGAGTGGTGTATGCGATACAATGTAGTTGCCCCAAAATATACGTAGGCAAAACTATTCAAGAACTCCGGAGAAGAATATCAAAACACCTTAGTGATATTAATTTAAAAACAGATACCACCTTATCAAGGCATATACAAGCAGAACACAATGGCAAAAGTGACAACTTAAAAATATGGGGAATAACAAAAATCAAACCAGGCTCAAGACAAGGCGATATAGACAAGAAATTACAGCAGGAAGAAACTCGCTGGACATATAGACTCAAAAGCCTTTCACCACAAGGCCTAAATGAAGGTTTTACCTATGCATCTTTCCTGTGAAATATGATAATCAAAAGTAAAACGCAAAAAAGCAGAAACATAATAGGAATGAATCTAATCTGACCTTTTAGAACTTAATAACAGAGCAATGGCGAAAAAATTAAATATATGTATCTGACATAAAAATATAAAAATAAAATAATAATAATAATTAAAAATAAAAAAAATGACAAACCAATTCCAAATAGTTTATCACCTTCTAATGGATCCAAAAGAATGAACCGACCTGGAAGACAAATATGAAAAGAGGAAAAAATATAGAAAAAATTAGAGTAATATAATCAATAACAGCAAAATTAACATTAGCTAGATTATTAATAATTAAAAAAATAAAAATAAAAATGAGGTACATCAATAAAGCACTAGAAAAAGCGCAATTAACAACAGAAAGAAAATAAGATGGAGACATGCGCAGTACTACATAGTGATAATTCCATATATAAAAAAAATGAGGTACATCAATAAAGCACCAGAAAAAGCGCAATTAACAACAGAGAGAAAATAAGATGGAGACATGCGCAGTACTACATAGTGATAATTCCATATATTAAAAAATGAGGTACATCAATAAAGCACCAGAAAAAGCGCAATTAACAACAGAGAGAAAATAAGATGGAGACATGCGCAGTACTACATAGTGATAATTCCATATATTCAAATAAATGTGAATGAAAATAAAAACTAACATGTAGATCTGAAAATATTTGCAATAGCAAGTGCTAAATATACCCACAAATAATAATGAAACTAATTAAGATCGTAAGCATCCTTAAATCCAGCTAGGTCATTCATAGATCGGCACTATATTAAATCTTTAAGTGCACTGACATGCGCGAGACTGGTGAATGATCGGGCGAACACCGATATCAGGAACCAACTGAATCAAACAGTGAACCAGTAAAAATGACTAAGTGCTTAGACATGCGCGAGATGAAGTAAATATTGCGCGACTATTGACGTCAGGACGGAGCGATTCAAATAGCCAATTAAATTACATGTAGTAAGAATTCACTTTATAAGAAACAAAGCTATTCGCTACCAACCTAATACGTCATCAAAGTAGGAGGTAATAAATACAACCAGGAACGCCAACCTCTGTGCAGACTGCCCAATCCCCTGAAGACGCCATGTATATGGCGAAACATGTCGGGGGGCAGTGATTAGTATTTTAGATCTCAGGAGACCCAGTACTAGTGTGCTAGCTACTGAGTAGCTATTAGGCAGCTTAGTGATCGATCGCGCCGCCATTAGGAACCAGCATAGCCTTTGAACAAGGGAAAGCAGATTTTCATAAGGCAGGAAGAGCAGCAATCGATTCGCTACCTTAATAGAAACAAATAGAGTAACTAAGTTACATAAATGCATCAGATAGCATTAATTTTGTAAAGTTAGTAGGCAGTATAGGAGGAAAAGTGTCACCACTGGAAATCCAGGAGGCGCACATAGACGTATTCAGTCATAAGACAGACAGTATAAGAACCTACTGATACTGCAAAACTAGCAATACCAGCTATTAGGAGAGTAAAACTATATAATTAAGCACACAAAGGGTCCACTGTAGAAAGTTTTAAATTAGTAGGATAGATAAGATAGTTCCCAGCTTATTAAATAAATAAATAATAAAAGTTAATTTTTAACCTATACATATATAACACCTATAATAATAAAAACGCACGTGTCAAGAGCAGGCAACTAGTAGTCATTGACTAAATGTAAATATATAAAATGGTCCACACACTGCTGTATTTAATCGGCACATACATGTGTCAATTCCCCTTCGTGATCGTTACCTTGTTGTGGTGAAGGGGCTTGCGTATCACAATGAAGCGATCACCTCTATGAATGTATTGGCAATAGCAATGTTGGCACACCCCAGATGAGATAAGGTCGTTGCTTCATTGTAAACAGACCAAAAGCGATCGGCGGGATAATTTTGCATAGAAAAAACATAAATTTTCTTTGTGATCATTAAAGCCTACTAGGCCAACAATGGGCCCACACTGCAGAATCATTGTTTTCTGGGTCACTTAACTGTCACTGAACTACCTCAGCACGACCATAGGCTTTGAAAAACCGCCATTGACTGCAATTTCCCAAATGTGCGCACGAGCACAGTCATCACTACACCAAGATTGACGCATAGAGGAATAAGATTTATGTCATGAGTGTGTCAACTATTGACAACTCTTTGCGGTTGTCTAAACTCTATTCCATACACGTCCCCTGATAGGGGACGTAACAGGGAATAAACTGATAGGAATAGTACTACTTAACATACCACTAATATCGGGTAGCACAGTACATTGCACGGCGCATGCGCAGTGCCCCAAATTGGAAGTAAGATGACCAACCAAGCATCTTTTTCCATCTCCCGGTTCCTAAAATCTATTCCATACACCGGCCCCTGATAGGGGATGTAACAGGGATTAAACTGATAGGAATAGTACTACTTGACATACCACTCATATAGGGTAGCACAGTACATTGCACGACACACGCGCAGTGCCCCAAATTGGAAGTAAGAGGACCGACCAAGCATCTTTTTCCATCTCCCAGTTCCTAAAATCTATTCCATACAACGGTACCTGATAGGGGACGTAACAGGGATTAAACTGATAGAAATAGTACTACTTAACATACCACTCATATCTGGTAGCACAGTACATTGCACGGCGCACACACAGTGCCCCAAATTGGAAGTAAGAGGACCAACCAAGCATCTTTTTCCATCTCCCGGTTCCTAAAATCTATTCCATACACCGGCCCCTGATAGGGGATGTAACAGGGATTGAACTGATAGGAATAGTACTACTTGACATACCACTCATATAGGGTAGCACAGTACATTGCACGACACACGCGCAGTGCCCCAAATTGGAAGTAAGAGGACCGACCAAGCATCTTTTTCCATCTCCCAGTTCCTAAAATCTATTCCATACAACGGCCCCTGATAAGGGACGTAACAGGGATTAAACTGATAGGAATAGTACTACTTAACATACCACTCATATCGGGTAGCACAGTACATTGCACGGCGCACACGCAGTGACCCAAATTGGAAGTAAAAGGACCGACCAAGCATCTTTTTCCATCTTCTGGTTCCTAAAATCTATTCCATACACCACACCGGCCCCTGATAGGGGGACAAAACAGAGATCAAACTGGTAAGAACAGATTTTTTTTAATAAAAAAAAAAAGAGGACAGCCTCTGCGGAGCTGGGTATTTTTTGGCCGCGTTACTGAACGCTCATGCACAATGGCTGTAGGCTCATACGTCCTTTTGCGGAGGTGACAAACCTGGTCAGTCAAACCCAAGGCAACATCATCGACCTCATCCCATATGCGTTTTTTCTGGAGTGTGCCCTGCGAAGAGTGCTGGATCAGGCCGTAGATGAGCATGAAGAGGAAGAGTTGTGGTCACCATCACCACCAGAAGCAGCCTTGTCGTCGTCGATTGCTGGACCTGCGGCAACGCAGAGAGAGGAGTCTGAAGAAGAGGAGTCAGAGGAGGAAGGTGGCTTTGAGGAGGTGGAAGGCCAACCACAGCAGGCGTACCAGTGGGCTTGTTCTCACCTTTCGGGGACCATTGGTGTTGTACGTGGCTGGGTGGAGGAAAAGATCTTCAATGACGTCAGTGAGGACAAGGAACGGGACATGGCTAGCTTGGTATCCAACCTTGTGCACATGTGGAGTTTGCGCTTGTGCAAATGGACTATTTGCGGTTGTTTGCGGTGCGTTAAACGGGGAGTTTGGTCTGTCATAGTTTGGTCTGTCACTGTGAAGCGGGCGTAACCCTTACACTACCTGATCGATACAACATCATACCCGATGTTTCAAAGCATGTTATTTCAAACAATTTAGGAATGTTAGGTGATTTATGCCCTTTATGGATTAAAACCCGACTCTGCGTCAACTACGTAATTTTCCATGGGTGTTTTGCCATGGATCCCCCTCCGGCATGCAACAGTCCAGGTGTTAGTCCCCTTGAAACAACTTTTCATTCACTATTGTGGCCAGAAAGAGTCCCTGTGGGTTTTAAAATTTGCCTGCCTATTGTTTGCGGCATCTCTATAGATCACCAGGGTAAGCGGTGTGCAGGCGCGGCCCATGGATGCGGCCGGCGATCGGTGGCCGTATCCATGGGCAGCGACTATAAACAATGCTATATGATTTTTCAATTTTATTAAAAACCTATAGGATTTAGAAAATAGATTATATTTAGGAAAAGCCTCAGGGGTGGGATTAAACATGATTATCCAGATTATAATACCCCTTTAAACTTTGAAAAGTTGTTACACTTTTATGCTTTAATAATTTTAAAGGGTTTCTGTCACCCTGCAAAACTCATTTTTTTTTTTTTTGGATAGTTAGATTGCTCATAGTGCGATATAGCAGAATATAATGCTCTTACTTACTTTCATGCGGCCGATTCTTTATAAAACGAACTTTTATAATATGTAAATGAGGGCTCTACCAGCAAGTAGGGCGTCTACTTGCTGGTAGCTGCTGCAGAAATCCGCCCCCTCGCCGTGTTGATTGACAGGGCCAGCCGTGATCTCCTCCTCCGGCCGGCCCTGTCAGTAATTCAAAAATCGCGCGCCTCGCGTCATTCGGCGCAGGCGCTGTGAGATGAGGAGGCTCGTATCCTCAGCACTCCCTCAGTGCGCCTGCGCCGATGACATCACCGAAAGAGAAGACGTCATCGGCGCAGGCGCACTGAGGGAGTGCTGAGGAGACGAGCCTCCTCATCTCAGAGCGCCTGCGCCGAATGACGCGAGGCGCGCGATTTTTGAATTACTGACAGGGCCGGCCGGAGGAGGAGATCACGGCTGGCCCTGTCAATCAACACGGCGAGGGGGCGGATTTCTGCAGCAGCTACCAGCAAGTAGACGCCCTACTTGCTGGTAGAGCCCTCATTTACATATTATAAAAGTTCGTTTTATAAAGAATCGGCGGCATGAAAGTAAGTAAGAGCATTATATTCTGCTATATCGCACTATGAGCAATCTAACTATCCAAAAAAAAAAAAAATGAGTTTTGCAGGGTGACAGAAACCCTTTAAATTAGAAAAAATGAATCCTCCCTTGGATGTGGTCTCTCTTTCTCACGCTCACTCTCTAGCCTGGAACCCTGATTCCCCGCCACCCGTGATCACCATGGTAGGCGCATAAAAGAACATCGAAAGTTGATAGAGCAGATATCAAATTGGATTGTGAACATCACGGGGACGTGCGACATGGTGGGGCAGTAAGTGTGCACACACCTACACGAACTGACTGACAGGGGTCAGCCCCTGCAACTTCTGGGTCTCCAAATTGGCACATGGCCTGAGCTTGCCCTTTACCTCTTGGAGGTGCTTGCCTGCCCTGCAGCCAGTGTATTGTCTAAACGTGTGTTTAGCATGACTGGAGGGGGTTATCACAGGTTATATTTCCCAATGTTTTGGGGTGTACCCTAATTTTAAAAATAAAATTTAAAACCAAAAAGCAGTGTAGACTACATCCTCCTCCTCCACCGCAGCTTCCACCTACACCGCCACATCCACCGCCTCCTCAACCTCCTACTCCATATGGACCTGGTCCTCCTAGATCAAGATTTATTTTTATTTTTTTATGTATTTTATGTTATTTTAAGTCATTTCCCTATCCACATTTGTTTGCAGAGCACTTGAAATGCTCTTAACCACATTTTGAAGCCATTTGCAGCCCTCTAGCCCTTTCCATGACATTTTTACAGCCATTTTAGTGCTCAAAAATTGGGGGTTCGGGTTCGGGGTCAAGTTCGGGTCCCGAACTCAAACTTTTTTCCAAAGTTCGGCCGAACCCGTCGAACCCGAACATCCAGGTGTCCGCTCAACTCTAATTAGAGGCTCACCTTTTAGGCACAACTCTACTGTAGTCGTATCAGATGAAGAAATGGTTGCCTTCGGGTGTGCGGCCGCAGGATGTGGTTCCAGTGTAGAAGGATGTCGAGTCCTTCTCTTCACTGGCTGTAGCATAAATAATAGAAGAAATTCTGCTTTTTGACGCTCCAATACCAGGTCAAGGCAAAATTTAGTTTCAAACTTCTTTTTAGTCCAATAAAATAGGTTTGCAATAAAAATAACGCGTTTTGGGGAATTAAGATCCCCTTCCTCAGGTTAAAAAAATGAGTACACACATAGAGTACATAGTGTCATATATATATATATATATAGTAAAAAAAAATGCCAGAAAAACACATCTGGGGGTGGCATTAGCATTCAGGATCCGCCCACAGTTTTTTTTAACATGGACAATGCATGCAAATTTAAAATACACTCTCTTGATAAAAAGCATTTTTATACATACTGATGTCAAGGTTTTATTAAAATCAATCCAAATGAACTTATTCTCATGTTTTTATATACTGAAATATTGAGTTTCGGGGCTTTTATTGTATATTCTATAGGACCTTTGTAGTAGGCAAAGGACCTTAATCATGTGATCGCATCGTCGGGTCACGTGTCTTATGTTTGGACATGTGACCGTTGTTATGCAAAGGATGGGAGGTAATTCAGCCAGGAGAATGGTAGAGTGAGTGGGACGGGCTTAGGGAAGGCCTGTCCTATCATGGTGTTGTCATGTGATCGCAGTGCATGCGATCATTTGACCACAATGATAATTCAATCTATGACAGCGAAGATAGATGGCGCTCTATCTATGGAGAATATAATGGGCACATGATACTTTCTTAAACCCTTACTGCGCTATGTTTCTAATTTAATGGTAGGAGAAGGGGAAGGGGGTATGGGAGGAGCTATGGTGGAGTGTCTAAGCTCAGGTTGTATTACCATGGCAACTATAGACACTTACGAGATGTAGGTGTGCATATTTATTCTATTGGAATAAAAAAATGGCATATAAATAGTAAAAAGGAGTAGCCAATAAATGATGAAAGGGCTAAAACAACAATCCGAAGAGGAATAGCCTAAAGATAATGGAGAGATTAAAAAAAATTAAAAAAAATCTCTTTTTCTTTTTTCTCCTCTTTCTCTTCCTCCTTCCCCTTTAAAAAATTTTTTTCAAGAAAAAAAAAATGAAAACTACTCTGATGTATTGATGAGTAGACTTGAATAGCCAGACTATTTGCTATTCGTGACCTGATATGTGCATTTTGAGCGTATTCGGTCTACAGATTAATTTCAAAGGCCTCATTCAGGCCATATGGGTTTAAACTCTTCAGTTTGAAAATTCAGTACATCTCTCTTCTCCTGATGTACTGGATATCATTCCTTTGGTGGATAGGAATTTGCTCAATGGGAGTAATCCTTAAACCCTTAGGGCTCCCTCCATGGTTTGTCTTGACACACTATGTTTTAAAAATTGTTTTCTTATATTCGACCTATGCTTATTGACTCTATTCCGTAGGGTCTGTATAGTCCGTCCCACATATATTAGGTTTCATGGGCATTCTAGTATGTAGATAACGTGTGTAGAGCTACAGTCAAGGTTTGTGGAGATTGGGTGTGAGGATCCATCATTCTTATTTAAAAAGAAAGTTGTTTGGCATATCATTCCACAGCAAAGAGATCTGGGTTGTTTACATCTCCAGCTTCCATTTCTCAATGAGTTCCTTGGTTCTTCTTTTATATTTGGAGTGTCCCTAAGTTTGCTTGGAGCTAATAGGTTCTTCAGTGTGTGTGCTCGTCTGTAAGTTAGTGCTGGTACAGTGGGTATCAATTTATTTAGAATTGGATCCTTCTTCAGAATATACCAGTATTTTGCTAGGATTGATCTGACCTTATTATGGCCCTCACTGAAGGTGGTGATGAAGTTGTACCCATATTTATCGGTTGCATTTGGCTGTTTTTGCTTCGGTTCCAAGCATTCTAATTGTGTTAAGCTGGCCGCTTTATCCTGTGCTGCAGTAACAACGCTCTTAGGGTACCCTTTCTCTTGGAATTTAGTATACAAGATTGTACTCTGTTGTTTGAAATCACTTTCTAACGTACATTTCCGTCTAATCCATTTAAATTGGCTATAGGGGATATTCCGTTTCCTTTTCTTGTAAAGGGTGCTGGTATAGTTAAGATAACTGTTGCTGTCTTCTTGTTTGAAGAATGTTTTCATTATTATATTCTCATTCTTAGATGAAATCACAAGGTCCAAGAATTCGATTTGTTATGTGTCTTGGGTGCCCGCAAATGATATTCCCCAATTATTTGAATTTAAATAGGAAATAAAAATTTTCGCACTCACTTCATCCCCTTTCCAGACAAAAATCTAATCGTCTGTATAACGCCTATAGAGAATTATATTATCAATCCAGGAGTGTGATTTGTATATAAATGATTCCTCGAAGGCTCCCATGAAGAGATTTGCAAAACCTGGCATAAATCTCGTCCCCATAGCGGTCTCTCGTATTTGTTTATAGATGTTATGTTGGAATTTAAACACGCTGTGTGTGAGGATGAACTGTATTCCGCCGAGAATTAAGTTCTTTTGCTCCACAGGAATAGCTGTGTCTCCATTAAAAAATTGGGATGTGCAGCTTATTCCCAACTCATGTGAAATATTGGAGTACAATGCTGAGACCTCTAGGGTCAACCACCTGTATTCATCATCCCATTTGATGTCCTTTAGTTGTGTTATAAGGTCTGTGGAATCCCTTAGGTAGGATGTAATGCCCGTCACATATTTCTGTAGTAATGTATCTATGTAGTGGGACAAATTGCGGGTGAGAGAGTGCACTCACAAAATTATCTTGTGTGGAGGTGTCCTCCTTGAGGGGAATATAATAATTGGTGTCAGATAGGATCCTCAATGCTTCTCTGATATAATCGTCTCTATTTTGTATGACTATGCCACCTCCTTTATCGGCATTGCGAACCACAATGTTGTTATTTTTCTGGAGTGTTTTGAGGGCAGTTTTTTCATATGGTTTAAGATTCTGTTTGATGCTGACCCCGTCATTAATCTGACAGAATTCTTCAGACACTACTGTATAGAAGGTGTCAAGAAAGTTCCCTTTATGGTGGGTCAAATAGAAATTGGACGGCGGTTTTAATCCTGATGGTATAAATTCTGGGGTATCCTCCTCACTTTGTATGGGGAGCAGAGGTTCCTTGAGTTTCGTTCTGCTTTGCGTTTTATTGAGTATTTCAAAATGTCGTTGTATTGTTAGTTTTTTCACAAAATGATTGAGGTCCAAAAAAAGTCCAAAGTCATCTATCCGTGAGAATGGACAAAAAGAGAGACCTTTCCTTAATAATGAGATTTCATTCTTGGTAAGCGTATGGCTGGATAAATTAAAGATACCTGCATTTGAGTTTGCTTTCATTGTGGTCTCTGTTCTAGTTTTCTTTTTGCTGCCGATGCCCCCCCTATGTCCTCTTCTACATTTTTTCTTTTTCCTAGTTTGCGGTTTAGTGGGTGAAAAAATTGGGTTATAGTGGTTGTTTTGGGGTTTTTCAAGATTGGGTACGTTATGGTGGGAGTTATTAAAGGTGGTAACTCTAAAAAAGAAACCGAAGTGCAAGGCTCAGTGTTGAGATGTTCAATTTGATTCATTAAACTGTAGTCCGTAGTATTGTTCGGTATCCGTTGTTCATCATCCCTCACCGGGGCGATGAATGGTAACTGGTGCTGCTGGTTTCCGCATGTTAAAGGGGATATTAATTATTGATATTTATGCAAATCTCAATAATTAATATTCATAAATAGGCGTGAGTCGTCTAGTGATGACTCCGCCTATTTATACCTAAATCATAATATATATACCTTTAGCTAGGTTATCTAGATAACTACCTCTGTTACCTATACACTCCACTGAACTACACTACGTGCGACTATTACTGCAGGGGCGCCATATACTACAAAAGACTACACACTGTGCTTAAATAAAAGGTATTTATTAACACACTATACGTAACAGTCTAATATTTGCTTATAATTATATATATATCTATATCAATGGAATAGATATATATATTTATAGCAGCACACAGCAATATTCTAATATTTGCTTATAATTATATATATCTATATCAACGGAATAGATACATATATTTATAGCAGCACACAGCAATATAAGTAAACACACTATAACAATACACTAATACGGTCCTAACTACAATTATAATAATACACTTCCAATACAGCACTAAATATACAGTACTAAACTACACTACACAATCCCAAGTTCCACCCACAAACTAACTATACAATACACTCACACATTTATATTAGCAGCCCACCCACCTGGTTCTACTTACTGTCCCTATGGGGTACGACAAGGGTTAACGGTGGCACTGCAGGGGTGTATGCAGGCCACAGACACAAATACAGTAATAGGGGTGAGGTACAGTGGGGGGGGTGATCAGGGCTTCAGGGATCATTGGTGGGACAGGGTAGGTAAGGGTTGACAATGGGGGTGTTCAGGGCTGTACAGCAATGCAGGGGTTAATACCCTACAAGTGTACAGTGAGGAGGCGATCAGGGGTTATTCAGGGGAGTAGGGGTTTGGATATGCAGGGGTTAACCAAGGGGGGATATATGCAGGGGTTAACCAGGGGGGATCACTTACAAGTCTAATTATACGCTATATCTATATATATTTATAGATCAATGGTTATAAATATATATATATACATATAGACGTACACACCACAATACAAACCTAACTACACTAGACAATTCCCAATTCCACCCCATAATCTAGCTGTACAATACACATACATACATTCCTTAGCAGCCCACCCAAAACACACACTCAGCTACTACTGGGGTAAGCAGGCAGCAGTGAAGGGGTAATATTACAGGGCAGCTATAGGGGTATGAGTTGGTGGCAGGGAAGGGGTAAATCAGGGCAGGTGTATTAGGGGTCTGGAGGGAAAGGGTTACTCAGCCATCTTCAGGGCCATGTGGCCTCTCTTCCTTCAGGGAGCAGTTCCCATGTGTCTCTGATTGTAGTCCAGGTTCCAAGAGGCCGCACCTCTGTCAGGTTTGGGCTAATATAGCCCAAAAGCAGCCCCCTCCTCCTTCTTCAACAGGAGAGTGATGACATCATCGTGGGGGCGTGTGACTGAATGCTAGAACTGAAACAAAGAACTTCCTGCCCAAGCTGTAAGCCTCCCCCAGCTGCTACAACATAACATCACACACTCCCACGTCATAAACGAACCAGGCTGATCAATATATACACTCACCTAAAGAATTATTAGGAAGACCATACTAATACGGTGTTGGACCCCCTTTTGCCTTCAGAACTGCCTTAATTCTACGTGGCATTGATTCAACAAGGTGCTGATAGCATTCTTTAGAAATGTTGGCCAATATTGATAGGATAGCATCTTGCAGTTGATGGAGATTTGAGGGATGCACGTCCAGGGCACGAAGCTCCCGTTCCACCACATCCCAAAGATGCTCTATTGGGTTGAGATCTGGTGACTGTGGGGGCCATTTTAGTACAGTGAACTCATTGTCATGTTCAAGAAACCAATTTGAAATGATTCGAGCTTTGTGACATGGTGCATTATCCTGCTGGAAGTAGCGATCAGAGGCTGGATACATGTTCTCATTCTGTTTACGCCAAATTCGGACTCTACCATTTGAATGTCTCAACAGAAATCGAGACTCATCAGACCAGGCAACATTTTTCCAGTCTTCAACAGTCCAATTTTGGTGAGCTCATGCAAATTGTAGCCTCTTTTTCCTATTTGTAGTGGAGATGAGTGGTACCCGGTGGGGTCTTCTGCTGTTGTAGCCCATCCGCCTCAAGGTTGTGCGTGTTGTGGCTTCACAAATGCTTTGCTGCATACCTCGGTTGTAACGAGTGGTTATTTCAGTCAACGTTGCTCTTCTATCAGCTTGAATCAGTCGGCCCATTCTTCTCTGACCTCTAGCATCCACAAGGCATTTTTGCCCACAGGACTGCCGCATACTGGATGTTTTTCCCTTTTCATACCATTCTTTGTAAACCCTAGAAATGGTTGTGCGTGAAAATCCCAGTAACTGAGCACATTGTGAAATACTCCGACCGGCCCGTCTGGCACCAACAACCATGCCACGCTCAAAATTGCTTAAATCACCTTTCTTTCCCATTCTGACATTCAGTTTGGAGTTCAGGAGATTGTCTTGACCAGGACCACACCCCTAAATGCATTGAAGCAACTGCCATGTGATTGGTTGACTAGATAATTGCATTAATGAGAAATAGAACAGGTGTTCCTAATAATTCTTTAGGTGAGTGTATATATGTACACATATACACACTACACAACCTGGGGATCATATATATCCACCCAACCTGTGGGCACTTAGGTATATACATCCATATAGATGTTTGGGGCACATCTACATGCATGTACATATACACAATATCATAAATGGGCAGTAATAAGCCCACCTGCATATGGATATATTATACATAGAGTGTATGTTGTCAAGGGGGCATACATACATCTCCATGTATACACCCATACCACCTGGATCGGCCCACGCAAAAGGGCCAATATACATGCATATATGTAAGGGCATATATACATATATATTTAAATCCAAACCTTCCCTCAACACCGCATTTGTGGTGTTCAAGTTCAATATGAACTGATTCCCTACACGGAGTATGATTCAAACTATCAATAAGGGAATTTGTTTCCAGATCGGACGCCAGCAAGGGTACTGGGGATGTGAGAGTGCGGATTCCAGAGGGGAGTTGGGGTGAATAGTGAATTGGGTGGGAGGTAAGTTGAGTGGTGCACACTCTGCTAGGATCTCGGATCCTAAAACAGAAGCAGGGTTGCTCCATGACATGGGGTTCTTGGGACATGGGGTAGTTTTGGGGGTGATCTCTGCATCAAGGGTAGAGACAGGGTTATGCTGATTCGGACAATTACTAATTTTGGTAATGTTCGATGAAATGGTATGTGATGCCAAGCCAGAATTTGTGGCGGAAGTGGTAATCTCATTGCATAGACTCCATGTGTGCTGTGGTTTCAAGGTGGTTGCAGTGTAAATGGTGCGTTTTGGGTATTGGTTGTATACTGGTGGTTGTGGTTTATCATAAATACGGGGATTGTGATTCTTCTTGTATCTATTGTTGTTCGTGTATGTGTAGTTGTAAGTTTTTTTTGTGAGGTTTTTTATATTTGTTATAGTTTGTATTTTTCCACTGGTGTGATTTTCTGAGGTCATGATTGATAGGTGCATGCTTTTTGAATTTGTAGCTTGTACGGATGTGTCCTCCCTGATCTCTTCCTTATTTCTAGGATCTACTTTCAGCCAATATTTTATGATCTATCTCTAGCCAGTTTTCCGCTTTTTTTAATGTATGATTTATTTTTCATAGGATAAAATTCTGGTCGTGATAATACGATCGAATTTGATGAATGAGGCATGGGACCTGTCCTTGTTGAGTTCCATGTGGCATTCATCAATTTTATCACCCAAAATAGAGTACATAGACTTCCACTTTACTATCAATCTTGTTATTAAACCCTTTGCACACTCCAATAGATACATGTCCCAAGTCAATATCATCCTTAAAGGAATTCTCAAAGCGTAGTCTGAGACCACGTAGTACAATATTTTCTTGTAAGTAAATATCTAGGAACGTTGCGTCCAGATGATGTTGTATCTCGTCGAGCATAAGTTTTTCTACATTGTTGAACATGCTCAGTAGAGTTTTGTCATCAATACTTACATTTTACACGGGGTTTCCATTGGATTCAACGTCCTGTCGGATTTTCGTGCATTGTAGGATCAAACGTTCTCGCTGTTCCAAATGGTTGGGTATATATTCCATATTCTTCTACCTCCTATGTGCTGCTTTCTTGTTTTCTGGGATACCCAGATTGTCGATTAAATGCAGGGTGGACGTGCTTAAGGCTCAAGAAAATAGCGCACAATAGAGTAGTACGTCCTAACTCTTAGATAGGACAGAATGAATTACTTAGTGATTAGAGGCTCACCTTTTCAAGTTGTGCTAAGATAGGCACAACTCTACTGTAGTCGTATCAGATGAAGAAATGGTTGCCTTCGGGTGTGCGGCCTCAGGATGTGGTTCCAGTGTAGAAGGATGTCCAGTCCCTCTTCACTGGCCATAGCATAAATAATAGAAGAAATTCAGCTTTTTTGCGCTCCAAAACCCGGTCAAGGCAAAATTGAGTTTCAAACTTCTTTTTATTCCTAATAAAATAGGTTTGCAATAAAAACAACGCGTTTTGGGGAATTAAGATCCCCTTCCTCAGGTAAAAAAAATTAGTATACACATAGAGTGCATAGGGTCATATATATAGTAAAAAAAAAACACCAGAAAAACACATCTGGGGGTGGCATTAGCATTCAGGATCCGCCCACAGTTTTTTCATCATGGACAATGCATGCAAATTTAAAATACACTCTCTTGATAAAAAGCATTTTTATACATACTGATGTCAAGGTTTTATTAAAATCAATCCAAATGAACTTATTCTCATGTTTTTATATACTGAAATATTGATTTTCGGGGCTTTTATTGTATATTCTATAGGTCCTTTGTAGTAGGCAAAGGACCTTAATCATGTGATCGCATCGTCGGGTCACGTGTCTTATGTTTGGACATGTGACCGTTGTTATGCAAAGGATGGGAGGTAATTCAGCCAGGAGAATGGTAGAGTGAGTGGGACGGGCTTAGGGAAGGCCCGTGATGTAGGAGAACTCCTGTCCTATCATGATGTTGTCATGTGATCGCAGTGCATTCGATCATTTTACCACAATGATAATTCAATCTATGACAGCGAAGATAGATGGCGCTCTATATATGGAGAATATAATGGGCACATGATACCTTCTTAAACCCTTACTGCGCTATGTTTCTAATTTGATGGTAGGAGAAGGGGAAGAGGGGAAGGGGGTATGGGAGGAGCTAGGTGGAGTGCCTAAGCTCAGGTTGTATTACCATGGCAACTATAGACACTTGCGAGATGTAGGTGTGCATATTTATTCTATTGGAATGAAAATGGCATATAAATAGTAAAAAGGAGTAGCCAATAAATGATGAAAGGGCTAAAACAACAATCCGAAGAGGAATAGCCTAAAGATAATGGAGAGGCAAAAAATATATATACAGTACAGACCAAAAGTTGGACACACCTTCTCATTCAAAGAGTTTTCTTTATTTTCATGACTATGAAAATTGTAGATTCACACTGAAGGCATCGAAACTATGAATTAACACATGTGGAATTATATACATAACAAACAAGTGTGAAACAACTGAAAATATGTCATATTCTAGGTTCTTCAAAGTAGCCACCTTTTGCTTTGATTACTGCTTTGCACACTCTTGGCATTCTCTTGATGAGCTTCAAGAGGTAGTCCCCTGAAATGGTTTTCACTTCACAGGTGTGCCCTGTCAGGTTTAATAAGTGGGATTTCTTGCCTTATAAATGGGGTTGGGACCATCAGTTGCGTTAAGGAGAAGTCAGGTGGATACACAGCTGATAGTCCTACTGAATAGACTGTTAGAATTTGTATTATGGCAAGAAAAAAGCAGCTAATTAAAGAAAAACGAGTGGCCATCATTACTTTAAGAAATGAAGGTCAGTCTGTCAGCCGAAAAATTGGGAAAACGTTGAGAGTGAGGGCTATTTGACCCTGAAGGAGAGTGATGGGGTGCTGCGCCAGATGACCTGGCCTCCACAGTCACCGGACCTGAACCCAATCAAGATGGTTTGGGGTGAGCTGGACCGCAGAGTGAAGGCAAAAGGGCCAACAAGTGCTAAGCATCTCTGGGAACTCCTTCAAGACTGTTGGAAGACCATTTAAGGGGACTACCTCTTGAAGCTCATCAAGAGAATGCCAAGAGTGTGCAAAGCAGTAATCAAAGCAAAAGATGGCTACTTTGAAGAACCTAGAATATGACATATTTTCTGTTGCTTCACACTTGTTTGTTATGTATATAATTCCACATGTGTTAATTCATAGTTTTGATGCCTTCATATAGTCATTGAAATAAAGAAAACTCTTTAAATGAGAAGGTGTGTCCAAACGTTTGGTCTGTACTGTATATAAATATAAATTCTATTTTTCTTTTTTTCTTTTCTTTTTCTCCTCTTTCTCTTCCTCTTTCTCCTTTAACCCCTTAAGGACTCGGCCATATTTCACCCTAAGGACCAAGCCATTTTTTGCAAATCTGACCGGTGTCACTTTAAGTGGTGATAACTTTAAAACGCTTTTACTTATCCAGGCCATTCTGAGATTTTTGTCACATATTGTACTTCATGACACGGGTAAAATGGAGTAAAAATTTTTTTATAAAAAAATACCAAATTTGCCAAAAATGTGAAAAAATTAGCAAATTTCCATGTTTCAATTTCTCTACTTCTGAAATACATAGTAATACCTACAAAAATAGTTATTACTTTACATTCCCCATATGTCTACTTCATGTTAGGATCATTTTGGGAATGACATTTTATTTTTGGTGGATGTTACAAGGCTTAGAAGTTTAGAAGTAAATATTGAAATTTCTCTGAAATTTTCAAAAACCAACTATTTAAGGACCAGTTCAGGTCTGAAGTCACTTTGTGAGGCTTACCTAATAAAAACCACCCAAAAATGACCCCATTCTAGAAACTACACCCCTCAAGGTATTCAAAACTGATTTTACAAATGTCATTAACCCTTTAGGTGCTCCACAAGAATGAATGGAAAATAGAGATACAATTTCAAAATTTCACTTCTTTGGCAGATTTTCCATTTTAATATTTTTTTCCAGTTACAAAGCAAGGGTTAACAGCCAAACACAACTCAATATTTATGGCCCTGATTCTGTAGTTTACAGAAACACCACATATGTCGTTGTAAACTGCTGTACAGGTACACGGCAGGGCGCAGAAGGAAAAGAATGCCATACGGTTTTTGGAAGGCAGATTTTGCTGGACTGTTTTTTTTACACCATGTCCCATTTGAAGCCCCCCTGATGCACCCCTAGAGTAGAAACTCCATAAAAGTGACCCCATCTAAGAAACTACACCCCTCAAGGTATTCAAAACTGATTTTACAAATGTTGTCAACTAGGGATGAGCGAACCCGAACTGTATAGTTCGGGTTCGTACCGAATTTTGGGTGTTCGTGACATGGACCCGAACCCGAACATTTTCGTAAAAGTCCAATCAACAGCCAATCAACAAGCCAATCAACAAGCGTCATACTACTTGCCCCAAGAGGCCATCACAGGCATGCCTACTATTGGCATGGCTGTGATTGGCCAGTGCAGCATGTGACCCAGCCTCTATTTAAGCTGGAGTCACGTAGCGCCGCACGTCACTCTGCTCTGATCAGTGTAGGGATAGGATGCAGCTGCTGCTGTTAGGGCGAGATTAGGCAGTGATTTAGTCTTCAAAAACAATTACTGAAGTGATTGATGTACAGCTGTGTATCATTCAACCTCTGCTATTTAATTGCTCACTGTTTTTAGGCTGCCCAAAGCGTTTTTCTGTCACTTTTTTCTGGGGTGATCGGCGGCCATTTTGTGTCTTGTGGTGCGCCAGCACAAGCTGCCACCAAGTACATTTAACCATCAATAGTGTGTTGTTTTTTTTTGCTATATCCTACATCAGGGGCTTGGCTGTGCTTGCTATTTTATTGAGGGGTGAAATACAATTGCCAAAATAGCAGTACCCTAAATCTGGTGTTTCAGCTGTGGCTAGCCAATTGTAATACTGTCTGCTGTCTGGCAAAGGATATATTTTTTTCTGGGTTGAAATACAATTCCCAAATTAGCAATTCCCTAAACCAGTGGTTTCTGCTGTAGCAGGCCAAGTTTAAATCTATCCATAAAAGGGTATATTACATTGAAGGTGCTGATAGGGTCATTATCAATAACTTCACACGCTACCGTGCATCTCCAAGTCTAATTATGTCCGTAAACGTATACCTGTCATCCAGCGCCTAAATACTAGGCCTACAATTTATATTCAGCTAAATCTGTGGTTACTGCTGTGGCTGGTAAAGTTATTTAGTGTCCGCCAAAGCACGGGTTTTTGTTCTGGGTTGAAATACAATTCCCAACTTAGCAATTCCCTAAATCAGTGGTTTCTGCTGTATCAGGCCAAGTTTAAATCTATCCATAAAAGGGTATATTAGATTGAAGGTGCGGATAGGGTCATTCTCAATAACTTCAAACGCTACCGTGCATCTCCAAGTCAAATTCTGTCCGTAAACGTATACCTGTCATCCAGCGCCTAAATAATAGGCCTACAATTTATATTCAGCTAAATCTGTGGTTACTGCTGTGCCTGTATTAGTGTAATATGGTACCTAAGTAGATAGCCAGATAGTGTTAGGTGCCTGTAAAAAAGGCCTGAATTTGAATTCAATACATTGGGCCAAATAATTTTTTTATTATTGTGGTGAACGGTAACAATGAGGAAAACATCTAGTAAGGGACGCGGACGCGGACATGGTCGTGGTGGTGTTAGTGGACCCTCTGGTGCTGGGAGAGGACGTGGCCGTTCTGCCACACGTCCTAGTGTACCAACTACCTCAGGTCCCAGTAGACGCCAGAATTTACAGCGATATTTGCTGGGGCCCAATGCCGTTCTAAGGATGGTAAGGCCTGAGCAGGTACAGGCATTAGTCAATTGGGTGGCCGACAGTGGATCCAGCACGTTCACATTATGTCCCACCCAGTCTTCTGCAGAAAGCTCACAGATGGCGCCTGAAAACCAAGCCCATCAGTCTGTAACATCACCCCCATGCATATCAGGGAAACTGTCTGAGCCTCAAGTTATGCGGCAGTCTCTTATGCTGTTTGAAGACTCTGCTGGCAGGGTTTCCTAAGGGCATCCACCTAGCCCTTCCCCAGGGGTGGAAGACCTAGAATGCACTGACGCACAACCACTTATGTTTCCTGATGATGAGGACATGGAAATACCACCTCAGCACGTCTCTGATGATGAAACACAGGTGCCAACTGCTGCGTCTTTCTGCAGTGTGCAGACTGAACAGGAGGTCAGGGAGGAAGACTGGGTGGAAGACGATGCAGGGGACGATGAGGTCCTAGACCCCACATGGAATGAAGGTCGTGCCACTGACTTTCAGAGTTCAGAGGAAGAGGCAATGGTGAGACCGAGCCAACAGCGTAGCAAAAGAGGGAGCAGTGGGCAAAATCAGAACACCCGCCGCCAAGAGAGTCCGCCTGCTACTGGCCACCGCCATCCGGGACCGAGCACCCCAAAGGCAGCTTCAAGGAGTTCCCTGGCATAGCACTTCTTCAAACAATGTGCTGACGACAAGACCCGAGTGGTTTGCACGCTGTGCCATCAGAGCCTGAAGCGAGGCATTAACGTTCTGAACCTTAGCACAACCTGCATGACCAGGCACCTGCATGCAAAGCATAAACTGCAGTGGAGTAAACACCTTAAAAACAAGGAAGTCACTCAGGCTCCCCCTGCTACCTCTTCTGCTGCTGCCGCCTCGGCCTCTTCTGCTGCTGCCGCCGCCTCGGCCTCTTCTGCTGCTGCTGCCGCCGCCTCTGCCTCTACCTCCGCCTCTGGAGGAACGTTGGCACCTGCCGCCCAGCAAACAGAGGATGTACCACCAACAACACCACCTACTAGGGTTTCCCCCCGTCCAGGATTGATCCGGACAGTCCGGGTTTGTAATCCTGTGCCCGGTTACAAGCCTTTCTTAGACCACAGGATTATTCATTCAAACTGCAGTGTGGACGGATCGCATATTTAACCTCTTAAGGACACATGACGTACCGGTACGTCATGATGTCCTGGTACTTAAGGACACATGACGTACCGGTACGTCATGTGTTGTTCCGATCACTGCCGCCCGGCCGGCAGTGATCGGAACAAGGTGCCTGCTAAAATCATTGAGCAGGCACCTAGGCTAAATGCGCGGGGGGGTCCCGTGACCCCCCCATGTCGGCGATCGCAACAAACCGCAGGTCAATTCAGACCTGCGGTTTGATGCGCTTTTTGCAGTTTCTGATCCCCGCGGTCCCTAAACGCGAGGATCAGAAACTTTATAATGTCCAAAATAGATCTGTATCCCCCCCCCTGCACCCCTGAGTGATTTTAGCCCGGTGGGAGGTGCAGGGGGAGGGTTGCGGGCGGTGCGGCAGGCGGGATCGCGATCCCCCGCCCACCTCCCCTTGAATGATCGTTGGTGGTTAGTGGGTATACCAGGGTGCCAGCACATTGCTGGCACCCTGGTATAAACGGCTGACATCTGCGATGCAATGTCAGCCGTTTAACCCTTTCCATACAGCGGTCAGTACGGACCGCTGTATGGAAAAAGTTAACAGTAAGAGGGAGCTCCCTCCCTCTCCCATCGGGGCGCTGCAGCGCCTTTGCAGCCCCCCCGATGGGAGAGAAAGAGAGCTCCCAGACAGCCCCCCGACAGATCCCCTCCTTACCCTTCCCCGTCTGCGAAGTTCTGAGCAGACGGGGAAGGTTCCCATGGCAACAGGACGCCGTCTCAGGCATCCTGCTGTCCATGGTGCTGAACAGATCTGTGCTAAAGGCAGAGATCTGTTCAAAGTGTGAGTGAAATACAGTACAGTACAATATATATTGTACTGTATTATACAGACATCAGACCCACTGGATCTTCAAGAACCAAGTGGGTCTGGGTAAAAAAAAAGTGAAAAAAAGTGAAAAAAATGTAAAAATCCAAAAACACATTTATCACTGATTAAAAATGAAAAAAATAAAATTCCCTACACATGTTTGGTATCGCCGCATCCGTAACGACCTGATCTATAAAACGGTCATACTTTACCCGAACGGTGAACGCCATAAAAATAAAAAATAAAAAACTATGATGAAATTGAAATTTTGCCCACCTTACTTCCCAAAAAAGATAATAAAAGTGATCAAAAAAGTCGCATGTACGCCAAAATTGTAACAATCAAACCGTCATCTCATCCCGCAAAAATCATACCCTACCCAAGATAATCGCCCAAAAACTGAAAAAACTATGGCTCTTAGACTATGGAAACACTAAAACATGATTTTTTTGGTTTCAAAAATGAAATCATTGTGTAAAACTTACATAAATAAAAAAAAAGTATACATATTAGGTATCGCCGCGTCCGTATCGACCGGCTCTATAAAAATATCACATGATCTAACCCCTTAGATGACCACCGTAAAAAAAAAAAAAAAAAACGGTTTAAAAAAAGCCATTTTTTGTCATCTTACGTCACAAAAAGTGTAATAGCAAGCAATCAAAAAGTCATATGCACCCCAAAATAGATGCCAATCAAACAGTCATCTCATCCTTCAAAAAATGAGACCCTACTTAAGATAATCGCCCAAAAACTGAAAAAACTATGGCTTAGACTATGGAGACACTAAAACATTTTTTTTGTTTTAAAAATGAAATCATTGTGTAAAACTTACATAAATAAAAAAAATTGTATAC
The DNA here is from genome assembly GCF_905171765.1 of Bufo bufo. Taxonomy (NCBI): domain Eukaryota; kingdom Metazoa; phylum Chordata; class Amphibia; order Anura; family Bufonidae; genus Bufo; species Bufo bufo. The sequence continues at coordinate 282,566,996 of NC_053391.1, forward strand.
ATATTAGGTATCGCCGCGTCCGTGACAACCTGCTCTATAAAATTACCACATGATATAACCTGTCAGATGAATGTTGTAAATAACAAAACAAAAAAACGGTGCCAAAAAAGCTATTTCTTGTTACCTTGCCGCACAAAAAGTGTAATATAGAGCAACCAAAAATCATATGTATCCTAAACTAGTACCAACAAAACTGCCACCCTATCCCGTACTTTCTAAAATGGGGTCACTTTTTTGGAGTTTCTACTCTAGGGGTGCATCAGGGGGGCTTCAAATGGGACATGGTGTCAAAAAAACAGTCCAGCAAAATCTGCCTTCCAAAAACCGTATGGCATTCCTTTCCTTCTGCGCCCTGCCGTGTGCCCGTACAGCGGTTTACGACCACATATGCAGTGTTTCTGTAAACTACAGAATCAGGGCCATAAATAATGAGTTTTGTTTGGCTGTTAACCCTTGCTTTGTAACTGGAAAAAAAATATTAAAATGGAAAATCTGCCAAAAAAGTGCAATTTTGAAATTGTATCTCTATTTTCCATTAAATCTTGTGCAACACCTAAAGGGTTAACAAAGTTTGTAAAATCCGTTTTGAATACCTTGAGGGGTGTAGTTTCTTAGATGGGGTCACTTTTATGGAGTTTATAATCTAGGGGTGCATCAGGGGGGCTTCAAATGGGACATGGTGTCAAAAAAACAGTCCAGCAATCTCAGCCCTCCAAAAACCAAACGGCGCACCATTCACTCTACGCCCCGCTGTGTGGCCGTACAGTAGTTTACGGCCACATATGGGGTGTTTCTGTAAACGGCAGAGTCAGGGCAATAAAGATACAGTCTTGTTTGGCTGTTAACCCTTGCTTTGTTAGTGGAAAAAATGGGTTAAAATGGAAAATTAGGCAAAAAAATGAAATTCTCAAATTTCATCGCCATTTGCCAATAACTTTTGTGCAACACCTAAAGGGTTAACGACATATGTAAAATCAGTTTTGAATACCTTGAGGGGTGTAGTTTCTTAGATGGGGTCATTTTTGGGTGGTTTCTATTATGCAAGCCTCGCAAAGTGACTTGAGACCTGAACTGGTCCCTAAAAATTTAGTTTTTGTAAATGTCTGAAAAATTTCAAGATTTGCTTCTAAACTTCTAAGCCTTATAACATCCCCAAAAAATAAAATATCATTCCCAAAACAATTCAAACATGAAGTAGACATATGGGGAATGTAAAGTCATCACAATTTTTGGGGGTATTACTATGTATTACAGAAGTAGAGAAACTGAAACTTTGAAATTTGCAAATTTTTCCAAATTTTTGTTAAATTAGGTATTTTTTGGTGCAAAAAAAAAATTTTTTTTTACTTCATTTTACCAGTGTCATGAAGTACAATATCTGACGAAAAAACAATCTCAGAACGGCCTGGATAAGTCAAAGCGTTTTAAAGTTATCAACACTTAAAGGGACTCTGGTCAGATTTGCAAAAAATGGCCTGGTCCTAAGGTGTAAAAAGGCTGTGTCCTTAAGGGGTTAAGCTGTCACTCACTGCAGCGGCCGGATGATCAGCTGAGCGCAGTGCTCCCGAGCCTTCCCCCTCCCTCCAGTCTACACTACAGTGATGCCAGGCAGCGCAGCGGCTCACTCACTGTTCAGTCTCCTCCTCTGCCTGCCTCCCTGCTTCCCAGTCCCTCCCGCCCTCTCTCTGATAAGGAAGTCAGGTCCACAGGAAATGACATCAGAGAGAGAGGCAGGGAGGGAGCTCCGTGGGAGAATTGAAATCATTCTTCTTCTCCTCTCCAGTCCAGCTCCAGCAGCCTGCCCATGTAGTGCCCAGCCCAGTGCCCACTGTGCCCTGCCTGCAGACAACCTGACCAAGACAGTCCTGCCTCTGAGTCCTGACACCTGTCCCAGATAGTCACTCACTTACTTCTAAAAAGGTATAAATATAAAACATTTGAATTGTGTAATTGTATTTAATAGTGTGGGCTTCTGTCAACCCACTAAACTCTTTTTTTTTGGCTTCTTATAATCCCTATACTGTGATATATGAATACATAATGTTATTAGTCATTTTGGTTCAGTAGTTAATGAATAAAACTGACTTTTATAATATGTAAATTGCCTGTCTACCAGCATTTACACTTTTTGTGAGGCAAGGTAACAAGAAATAGCTGTTTTGGCCCCGTTTTTTTTTTGTTATTTACAACATCTGACAGGTTAGATCATGTGGTATTGTTATAGAGCAGATTGTCACGGACGCGGAGATACCTAATATGTATACTATTTTTTTTATTTATGTAAGTTTCACACAAAACTGAGTCTGAGAGCCATAGTTTTTTCAGTTTTTGGGCGATTATCTTAGGTAGGGTCTCATTTTTGCGGTATGAGATGACGGTTTGATTGACACTATGTTGGGATGCATATGACTTTTTCATAGCTTGCTATTACACTTTTTGTGATGTAAGATGACAAAAAAAGGCTTTTTTTTTACACAGTTTTTTACAAAAAAAAATGATGTTTTAGTGTCTCCATATTCGGAGCCATAGTTTTTTTATTTTCTTGACGATTGTCTTAGGTAGGGTCTCATTTTTTGCGGGATGAGGTGACGGTTAGATTGGTACTATTTTGGTGGGCATACGCCTTTTTGATCGCTTACTGTTGTACTTTTTGTAATGTAAGGTGACAAAAAAATTGTTTATTTAGCACAGTTTTTATTATTTATTTTTTACGGTGTTTATCTGAGGGGTTAGTTCATGTGATATGTTTATAGAGCCGGTCGATACGGACGCGGCAATACCTAATATGTTAACTTTTTTATTTTTTGGGGGGGGGGAAACTTTTTTTTTACTTTATTTTTTGTCCCACTTTGGGAATTCAACTTTTGGGGGTCTAATCCCTTTTACAATGCATTCCAATACTTCTGTATTGGAATGCGTAATACAGTGTGTATTACTCATACAGCTTCTGGCCTGTGAGATCTAGGGGGCTGGATCTCACATGCTCATCACCAGAAGGCAGCGCGAAGCCTCAGGATGGCATTGCGCTGCCTTCCATGCCATCGGGTCCCCCTTACAGCCGCATGGGGACCCGATGGCACCGCTGATCACCGCCGCCGCAACAGTGAAAAGCTGTAAACCCCAGGTCTGAATTGACTTGCGGTTTGCGGTGATCGCCGACACATGTGGGTCACGGGACCCCCCTCGCATTAAGCCAAGGTGCCTTCTCAATGATTTGAGCAGGCACCGGGTTCCGATCACCACCCGCCGAGCGGCTGTGATCGAAAATACACAGGGCATACAGGTATGCCCTGTGTCCTTAAGTACTAGGACATCAGGGCGTTCCTGTACGCCCTGTGTCCTTAAAGGGGTTATCCAAGTTAATAAAAAAAAAAAAACACTTAAAATCCATCAGGATATACATATAATTTGGTTAAGCTTGATTTCATCAAAATAAAACCCATATTTGCACCTTTTCATGGTTCTGTCATTGCTTTGTTTACATGCTGAAGTACATGCTGAGGGGGCGTATAACAACAAAGCCTGAGCTCTGCCTCATGAATATTTCTGGGCGTGAACAACCTGACCTTCCCTCACCCTGCTCTGCACTTAATAAATACACACAGGGCAGAAGATCTTCCTGTCACATTGCAGCTGTACAGTAGAGATGGGAAGTTCGGATCTTTTTCATGAATCGGATCTTCGGTTCACTTCCTGAGCCGGCAGAAGCAAGTGAACTGAAGATCAATGCGCATGCTCAGCTAATCGAATCTTTGGTTCTTTTGCTGAGTCGGCTCTCAAGTGAACCGAAGGTCAGGAGGGACTTGCTCCTGGCAAACACAGCTCTGCTGCAGTGAATGCAGTGGAGCAGACTGTGATGTAGTGGCTATAGTTATTGCAGGGACTCAGATAATTGTCTGAGAGATTATTAGTCAAAAGATTCGTGTCACCGAGTCCCTACCAGACTTCATGCTATGCTACACTGCTGCATGCACCCTGTACACACACCGCTCTGCTACATGCTATACTACACACCCTGTACACACAGCTCTGCTACATGCTATACTACACACCCTGTACACACACAGCTCTGCTACATGCTATGCTACACACCCTGTAAACACACAGCTCTGCTACATGCTATACTACACACCCTGTACACACACAGCTCTGCTACATGCTATACTACACACCCTGTACGCACAGCTCTTCCACATGCTATACTACACACCCTGTACACACAGCTCTGCTACATGCTATACTACACACCCTGTACACACACAGCTCTGCTACATGCTATACTACACACCCTGCTCTGCTACATGCCTGCTCAGACATCTCCACTGCGCCTGTTCCTCGGAGCACTATGACGTCATCGCGCAGGCGCAGTGGAGATGTCTGAGCAGGGAAGCGGTCAGACATTCACTGCGCATGCGCCGAATACAGGCGCTCACAGGGAGGATCGCATTCAGGAGGAGATGGGCGGGCTGGAGGGACGCGCTGGGCGGCGGCAGTTTATGAAGGTAGACGGAGCCTCTAGGTGCTAATGACGCCCCCATAGCACCTAGAGGCTCATTAGCATATTAATAAAAGTTCTTTTTTTTTTGCAAAACGGCTGCCCCAAAAGCAGTTATATTAGGATGGTTTGGCAGAGCAGACACTAGCGGATCGCTAGTGTCTGACAGCTAAATATGTAAAACGAAGTGATAGAAACCCTTTAAAATCCATCAGGATATACATATAATTTGGTTAAGCTAGATTTCATCAAGTTAAAACCCATATTTACACCTTTTCATGGTTCTGTCATTGCTTTGTTTACATGCTGAGGGGGCGTATGCCAACAAAGCCTCAGCTCTGCCTCATGAATATTTCTGGGCGTGAACAACCTGACATTTCCTTCACCCTGCTCTGCACTTAATAAATACACACAGGGCAGAAGATCTTCCTGTCACATTGCAGCTGTACAGTAGAGATGGGAAGTTCGGATCTTTTTCATGAATCGGTTCATTTGAATCAGTTCACTCAAAAGAACAGATTCATGAATCGGATCTTCGGTTCACTTCCTGAGCCGGCAGAAGCAAGTGAACTGAAGATCAATGCGCATGCTCAGCTCATTGAATCTTTGGTTCACTTGCTGAGTCGGCTCTCAAGTGAACCGAAGGTCAGGAGGGACTTGCTCCTGGCAAACACAGCTCTGCTGCAGTGAATGCAGTGGAGCAGACTGTGATGTAGTGGCTATAGTTATTGCAGGGACTCAGAGAATTGTCTGAGAGTTTATTAGTCAAAAGAATAGTGTCACCGAGTCCCTACCAGACTTCCTGCTATGCTACACTGCTGCATGCACCCTGTACACACACAGCTCTGCTACATGTTATACTACACACCCTGTACACACACAGCTCTGCTACATGCTATACTACACACCCTGTACACACACAGCTCTGCTACATGCTATACTACACACCCTGTACACACACAGCTCTGCTACATGCTATACTACACACCCTGGACACACACAGCTCTGCTACATGCTATACTTCACACCTTGTACACACAGCTCTGCTACATGCTATACTACACACCCTGTACACACAGCTCTGCTACATGCTATACTACACACCCTGTACACACACAGCTCTGCTACATGCTATACTACACACCCTGTACACACAGTTCTGCTACATGCTATACTACACACCCTGTACACACAGCTCTGCTACATGCTATACTACACACCCTGTACACACAGCTCTGCTACATGCTATACTACACACCCTGTACACACACAGCTTTGCTACATGCTATACTACACACCCTGTACACACAGCTCTGCTACATACTATACTACACACCCTGTACACACACAGCTCTGCTACATGCTATACTTCACACCCTGTACACACAGCTCTGCTACATGCTATACTACACACCCTGTACACACAGCTTTGCTACATGCTATACTACACACCCTGTACACACACAGCTCTGCTACATGCTATACTACACACCATGTACACACAGCTCTGCTACATGCTATACTACACACCCTGTACACACACAGCTCTGCTACATGCTATACTACACACCCTGTACACACACAGCTCTGCTACATGCTATACTACACACCCTGTACACACACAGCTCTGCTACATGCTATACTACACAACCTGTACACACAGCTCTGCTACACTGCTGCATGCACCCTGTACACACACAGCTCTGCTACATGCTATACTACACACCCTGTACACACAGCTCTGCTACATGCTATACTACACACCCTGTACACACACAGCTCTGCTACATGCTGTACTAATGACCCCAGCGCTTCCATGAATTTTTGATAATCAAGTGGATGTGCGCTTGCAAAATGCCGCACAAACCCTCATCCAGCTGATTTCTGTGTGGCCGCATCACTTGCGGTATAGAGCTCTGGCAAGGTATAGAAATTTTCCAGAACACCGGCAGTGTGAAATAACTGCCGAAAGACTGCCAGAGGGATCCGTCCATCCACATGGCAAGTGCACACGGATTAGTCTACAAATGTTGTCAGTTGACAAACCGATCGGCAGATCCGGCAGGCAGCTCCGACTACGGAACTGCCTGCCGGATCACACTAAGGCTCCATTCACACGTACGTTGTGTGTTGCGGACCCGCAAATTGCGGATCCGCAACACACCCGCCCGCCACCCCTATAGAAATGCCTATTCTTGTCCGCAAGCTGCGGACAAGAATAGGACATGTTCTATCTTTTGCGGAGCTGCGCACCTGAAGATCGGGGCCGCGCTCCGCAAATGCGGCTGCAGAATGCACACTGTGTGCTGTCCGCATCCATTCCGTCACCATAGAAAATGAATGGGTCCGCACCCGTTCCGCAAAATTGCGGAACGAATGTGGACCCATTTGCGGATGTGTGAATGGAGCCTAAGGGTACTTTCACACTAGAGGCAGGATCGATCCAACAGGCTGTTCACCCTGTCAGATCCGCCCTGCCGCTATTTGGCCGTGCCGCTGGACCGCCGCTCTGTCCCCCTTGACTATAAAGGGGATGGTGGTGGAGCTATGGCGCAGCACGGCAGTGCACAGCGAGCTGCCGCTTGACTAAAAGTACTGGATTTCCGACTTTTTAGGGTATTTTCACACAGCATTAGTGTGATCCGGCAGGCAGTTCCATCGTCGGTGTAACAACTGACAGCATTTGTAGACGGATCCAGGTGCGGATCCGTCTAGAAATGTATTGCAATAACGGATCGGTCTATCCGCTTGTCATGCGGATTGACGGATCCCTCTGGCAGTCTTTTTCACAGTATTCCCGGTTTCGTCCTTCAGTTGTTTTGCAACGCCGTATCCGCAAGGCAGCTCCGTCGTCGGAGCTGCGTGCCTGCTGGATCCGCTGATCAGTGTGACAACTGACAGCATTTGTAGATGGATCCAGGTGCGGATCCGTCTAGAAATGCATTGCAATAACGGATCCGTCCAGCGGCACGGCCAAATAGCGGCAGGGCAGATCCGACAGGGTGAACAGCCTGTCGGATACGTCCTGCCGCTAGTGTGAAAATATCATTAGCATTATCTGTATCTAAGCAATATCTATATTATTCAAATATATATTCAATATGGATATTGCTTAGATAAATACATATATTGGTGGCAGATAAGGATTTTATATAGCTGAATAATGATGTTGATAATAATGATGGCCAATTATTTATTTCTATTTCCCAGGGGGTGTTCAATGTGTACTAGTGGGGGAGGGGGGGCAGGGCTGTAATAACGATCCCCAGATGCAGAGGGGAACGTTTACAAACTGCCACCTCTAGCCCCAGTGAATGCAGGAGAGACAAACATACCCTGCTGCTGGAGAAGAGATCACCTCGGCTCTGGTATGTACTGCACATGAGTGATCGCAGAGCAGAGCCGAGGCAGTGAGAAGAGCTGGAGGGGGGAGGGCACCAGAGGCTCTGACGTTTCGTTTACAGAGCCTGGACACTCCCTCAAGCAGGGAGACGGCTGTAAACGAAACATCATCAGCAGAGCAGAGCCGGGCAGTGTGAGGAGAGCTGGAGGGGGGAGGGCACCAGAGGCTCTGACGTTTCATTTACAGAGCCTGGACACTCCCTCAAGCAGGGAAAAGGCTGTAAACGAAACGTCATCAGCAGAGCAGGCTTACTGACGTCAGGTGTAACATGACCCTGAACTGAACTGGCCAAACAGTGATAGATAGGTGATGAAAGTGATTTTAATAAACTTTCACTGGTCTACAATAAAAGCAATTAGAATAGATTTATTTAAGTCGGAAAACCCCTTTAAGGGGTTAAAAAAAAAATTAAGAAAAAAAATTCAATAACTTCTACTCTGATGTATTGATGAGTAGTGATGAGCGGGAGGTGTCATATTTGATTTTGCGATATTTCGCGAATATTCAATTGAATATTCGTCTTATATTCGTTGAAATCGAATATTCGTCATTTTTGCTCAGAGGGGATTGAGAGAGACTGAGGCCCCTGCGCACTGAATGAGACCGCCCCACTGTCCTTGGACTGAATATGACAGGAAGGAGTGGTCTCTCCTCTCTCTCTAAGACGCCTGTCAATACGAACAGCTAGAGACATGGCTGACTCCAACGAGGCAGGTCTCTCATGAAAAGCAAATGCATCTTTCAATCCCTCCGAAAGACCATGGCAAAATTGATTTCGGAGTGCAGCATCGTTCCAACCAGTATCAGCTGCCCATCTCCGAAATTCAGAACCATAAATCTCTGCGGACTGTTTACCCTGGCATAAAAGACGCAGTTTAGATTCAGCCAGAGCAATACGATCCGGGTCATCATATATCTGCCCCAGGGCTACAAAAAATTCATCCACCGATCGGAGGGGCCGTGCCCCCACCGGCAGCGAAAAGGCCCAAGACTGAGCGTTATCCCTGAGCAGCGAGATGATGATCCCCACCCTCTGCTCCTCATCACCAGAGGAATGGGGAAGTAGGAGAAAATGGAGTTTGTAAGCCTCTCTAAAGCGAACAAAATTCTCACTACCCCTTGAGAACGTATCCGGAAGTGAGATCTTATGCTTCAAACAAACTCCATGAATGTAAGCAGAACCGGTTACTTAAAACTGAGACACAGTTTTACGGAGATCTACTACCTCCAGCGAAAGACCTTGCATGCGGTCAATCAAGGCTGAAACCGGATCCATGCTTAGGACGGTAAGGGCGGTTTATAATGTCACGGATGAAGTTGCAGATAGCTGGAAGTTATGGATAAACATCCGACTGGCTTGATCCCAAACTAAGGAGCATAAAGGTGACCCCTATAAAACCCTAAGAGCTCACCCTGACTGCTAAGCACATACAAGGGTTTCAGAGGTAGACAATTGCATGCCCTCGTACCTAGACCGTATGACACCTGAAAACCCTATAATAGTGAGGGGACACGACCACCGGCTTCCTGCACTTATTACGAGGGAGTCAGGGTCACCTAGAATCAAGCCAGCACGTAAACACAATACATGAAAGGACTTATCTGAACCAACAGCAACAGAAGCCTCCAGCAGTGAACACTTCAAATCCAGGAAGTAGTATAAACCGCAAAGTGAGGCAGTATGGGAGGGAATATAAAGGAAAGAGGATTAGTCTGACACCTGGGAGAAGGAAATGAGATGACAAAGTGAAACCCAAACAAAGAACATCATGCAAGAGGTGGAAAAGGACGTCTGTCAGACCTTCTCACAGAAGTGGCGGGGACAATTGCTCTAACTTCGTCTTTTAGAATATTACGAATATTCTAAAAGATTAAGTTAGAGCAATATTATGAATATTCGTAAAATACACATATAGACTGTAATTTAGCTAATATAGTGCTATAATCTTTTTTTTTTTTTGTCCAATTTTTTTTGCCTCTTCTGAACTTCAGTTTTGGAAAATATGTACACTATTAAAAAAAATTACTATAGCACTATATTAGCTAAATTGCAGTCTATATGTGTATTTTCCGAATATTCGTAATATTGCTCTAACTTCGTCTTTTAGAATATTACGAATATTTTGAATATTCGTCTTTTTTTTTTTTTAATGTGTACTGTTATTCCACTTTGGCATACTGCTCCCCGAAAAGCGTCCCTGTAACCATAGGAACGCCTGTGCGTTAGAATATACCATCGGATCTGAGTTTTCACGATCTCAGGGAAAACTCAGATCCGATGGTATTTTCTAACCCACAGGCGTTCCCATGGTGACGGGGACGCTTGTCGGGGAGGAGTATGCGAACAACTGTACAGATAGGAAAAAAATAATGCAAAAATTGTAAATAACGAATATATTCACTATATTGCTATGTATTAGTTTTTTAGAATATTGGTCATTTTATTTTCCATATGAAAACACGATTCCCCCCTGCTTAAGTTGCTTGTGGGCCAATGGCTTATTGATCCACAAGCAAGAAGCAATGGCTTATTGATCCACAAGCAAAAAACACAAATATTCGATTTCGCGAATATATAGAACTATATTCGAAATATTCGCGAAATCTCGAAGTTGCGATATTCGAGAAAAAAATTTGTTATTTGAATATTCGCGCTCAACACTATTGAGGAGTAGACTTGAATAGCCAGACTATTTGCTATTCGTGACCTGATATGTGCATTTTGAGCGTATGCGGTCTACAGATTAATTTCAAAGGCCTCATTCAGGCCATATGGGTTTAGACAGTTTGAAAATCCAGTACATTTCTTTTCTCCTGATGTACTGGATATCATTCCTTTGGTGGAATGATATTCTTGATAATGTCACTGTTGTGCCATATTTTCTCCAGTTGATAATGACTGTCTTCACTGTGTTCCATGGTATATCTAATGCCTTGGAAATTCTTTTGTACCCTTCTCCTGACTGATACCTTTTAACAATGAGATCCCTCTGATGCTTTGGAAGCTCTCTGTGGACCATGGCTTTTGCTGTAGGATGTGACTAAGAAAATTTCAGGAAAGACCAACTAGAGCAGCTGAACTTTATTTGGGGTTAATCAGAGGCACTTTAAATGATGGCAGGTGCATGCTGACTCCTATTTAACATGATTTTGAATGTGATTGCTTAATTCTGAACATAACTACATCCCCAGTTATGCAACCACATTATTTTAGCTTTTTTTGTTTCCTTCCCTCTGCCTAAAAGATTTCAGTTTGTTTTTCAATTGAGTGGTACAGTTTATAGGTCACATTAAAGGTGGATAAAGTTCTGAAATGATTTATCTTTGTCTCATTTTTTTACATCACAGAAACCTGACATTTTAACATGGGTGTGTAGACTGTATATGCTTATATAGGCTTATATAAGAACATACCTCTACCGACTGCCATCTCAGGAGCATACCCATAGGCTCTATTAATTCTATATAGTATACATATTGCATACATTTATACATGAAATCACATGAGATTGATAAGAGATGTTATTTTATGTAAGACATGGGCCTCATGCACACGGCCGTGTTACGCGGCCGAGAGCGGTCCGTGGTAACCCGGCCGGGATTCCTGCTGACAGCAGGAGCGCACAGCGTCATTGGTTGCTATGATGCCGTGCGCTTCATGCTGCCGCTGCTGTACAGTAATACACTATACGAGTGTATTACTGTACAGCGGCGGCGGCATGAAGCACACGGCGTCATAGCAACCAATGACGCCGTGCGCTCCTGCTGTCATCAGAAATCCCGGCCGGGTTACCACGGACCGCTCTCGGACGCGGAACACGGCCGTGTGCATGAGGCCATGGACTGTTATTTTCCAGAACTTGTGTATATGGACCCCCAACTTTGGACTCCACCTGATTTGAACCAAGGGACCCACATACTTCTGGACCAAAGCTTTACAATATTTACATTTGCATTTGTATCATTGTATTATGGCATTTTGTCACTATTATTGCATTTTGTCACTTAAATTGAACATATACCACCACTGCCCTGGTATATCCCTTTTATTTATTTATATTTATGTTTTGTTTTCTGCTGTAGTTTGAAAAAGGCCGTATGTGGCCGAAATTTCACACTTGATTTGTACAGCCGCGTTCCTTAATAAAGCCTACAGGTACTGCCTGTTAGTTGTTACTGAGCGAGTGCTGATTTCTGCAGGTCAGAGGATACGGATTACAGTTTAGAAGAAATGTACACTCCTGCGAGCGGTCCAGTGGCGATCCAAAGCCTGGTCTCGGGAGGGGCACTTCCAGATTATTTTCTGTCCGCCGCCACAGAACAAGGGTGCTTATTATTATTATTATTATTGTTATTATCTGAAAATATGTCATATTCTAGGTTCTTCAAAGTAGCCACCTTTTGCTTTGATTACTGCTTTGCACACTCTTGGAATTCTCTTACTGAGCTTCAAGAGGTAGTCCCCTGAAATGGTCTTCCAACAGTCTTGAAGGAGTTCCCAGAGATGCTTAGCACTTGTTGGCCCTTTTGCCTTCACTCTGCGGTCCAGCTCACCCCAAACCATCTCGATTGGGTTCAGGTCCGGTGACTGTGGAGGCCAGGTCATCTGGCGCAGCACCCCATCACTCTCCTTCATGGTCAAATAGCCCTTACTTTCAAAGTTTTCCCAATTTTTCGGCTGACTGACTGACCTTAATTTCTTAAAGTAATGATGGCGACTCGTTTTTCTTTACTTAGCTGCTTTTTTCTTGCCATAATACAAATTCTAACAGTCTATTCAGTAGGACTATCAGCTGTGTATCGTCCTGACTTCTCCTCAACGCAACTGATGGTCCCAACCCCATTTATAAGGCAAGAAATCCCACTTATTAAACCTGACAGTGCACACCTGTGAAGTGAAAACCATTTCAGGGGTCTACCTCTTGAAGCTCATCAAGAGAATGCCAAGAGTGTGCAAAGCAGTAATCAAAGCAAAAGGTGGCTACTTTGAAGAACCTAGAATATGACATATTTTCAATTGTTTCACACTTGTTTGTTATGTATATAATTCCACATGTGTTAATTCATAGTTTTGATGCCTTCATAGTCATGAAAATAAAGTAAACTCTTTGAATGAGGAGGTGTGTCCAAACTTTTGGTCTGTACTGTACATAATACAGACAAGTGCACTAAGCAGGAACAAGACGTGTTACAGACTGGTACAGAAGGAGAGAGGGCCCTGCCCGTAAGGGCTTACAATCTACATGTTATGCGAGAAGGACACAGTAGGTGGTCATGGCGGTATAGAGGCAGCAGGGTCACTGTCACGGATGGTGTACAGGAAACAAGACAATACCATATAAACAATGTCTCTCTGGATCCACAACTAAGAAACAAAGGGAGACCCCTGCAATAGAGCTGCCGCTCTCCCTCACTGCTCAGCCTATGCGAACACCCCAAAGGTGGATGGCCGCATATCCACGTTCCTCGGCTATCTATTACCTGAAGACCCTACAATAGTGAAGGGACACGACCACCGGCTCCCTACACTGACACGGAGGGAGTCAGGGTCACCTGGATCCAGAAAAGACAAAAACATAAATACATAAACAGCACTTATCTGCAGACGACTGACGACTGGGAACTGGGAACTGGGAACAGCATGCACACACACTCCAGGAAGTTGTATCAGCCGCACACTACTGCATTATGGGGAGGAACTTAAAGGGTAGCGATCAGTCTGACTGCATGACAGCTGAGATAGACTAACGAGATGAGAAACTAAACCAAAACAAAGAAATTCATGGAGGAGGATCTGAGAAGCTCCTGTGAGCGCTTCTCAGCTGTCTGGCTGTGACAGTCACGGGTTGTAGGCTTGTCTGAAGAGGTGGGTTTTCAGGTTTCTTTTGAAGGATTCCACTGTAGGTGAGAGTCTGATATGTTGGGGCAGCGAGTTCCAGAGTATGGGGGATGCACGGGAGAAATCTTGGAGTCGATTGTGGGAAGAGGCAATAAGAGGAGAGGAGAGAAGGAGGTCTTGTGAGGATCGGAGAGTGCGTGTGGGGGTGTATCGGGAAAGTAGCTCAGAGATGTAAGGAGGGGACAGGTTATGGACGGCCTTGTATGTATTTGTTAGTACTTTGAAGTGAATTCGTTGGGCAATGGGGAGCCAGTGAAGGGATTGGCAGAGGGGAGAGGCAGAGGAGTAATAGAGTGAGATGTGGATTAGTCGGGCAGCAGAGTTGAGGATAGATTGGAGGGGTGCAAGAGTGCTAGATGGAAGGCCACAAAGGAGAATGTTGCAGTATAGATAATGAGGGCATGTACAAGCATTTTCGCAGATTGAAAGTTAAGGAAAGCACGGATGCGGGAGATGTTTTTGAGTTGGAGGCGACAGGTGGTGGAAAGGGCTTGGATGTGCGGTCGGAAGGAAAGGGCAGAATCCAAGGTCACTCCAAGGCAGCGGGCTTTGTTGACTGGGGAGTGTGTGCAGCCATTGATCGTGATAGATAGGTCTGTTGGGGGGGGTTGAACAAGATGGGGGAAAGATTATGAATTCTGTTTTATCCATGTTAAGTTTAAGAAAGCGAGAGGCGAAGAAGGATGATATAGAAGATAGACATTGTGGGATTCTTGGTAGTAAGGTGGTGATGTCTGGACCAGAGAGGTAGATTTGTGTGTCGTCAGCGTAGGAGTGATACTGAAAGCCATGGGACTCTATGAGCTGTCCCAGGCCAAAAGTGTAGATAGAGAAGAGCAGGGGTCCTAGGACAGAGCCTTGCGGGACACCAACAGAGAGGGAATGAGACGAGGAGGTGGTGTGGGAGTGGGAGACACTAAACATCCGGTCTGTGAGGTATGATGTGATCCAGGAGAGGGCCAGGTCAGTGATGCCAAGTGATGAGAGAGTTTGCAACAGAAGGGAGTGGTCAACAGTGTCGAAGGCAGAGGACAGGTCAAGGAGAAGGAGGACAGAGTATTGTTTCTTGGTTTTGGCTGTCAGTAGGTCATTGGTGACTTTGGTAAGGGCAGTCTCGGTCGAGTGGTGGGGTCGGAAGCCAGATTGTAGGCGGTCAAAGAGGGAGCAGGAGGAGAGGTGGGAGGACAGTTCTGAATGGACATGTTGTTCAAGAAGCTTTGAGGCATACGGAAGAAGTGATATGGGGTGATAACTGGACAAGGAAGATGGGTCAAGTGAAGGCTTTTTGAGGATGGGTGTAATGGTAGCATGTTTAAAAGCAGAGGGGAAGACACCAGAGTTTAGTGATAGGTTGAAGAGATGAGTTAGGGCTGGGATAAACACTGTGGTGAGGTTAGGGATGAGGTGAGATGGGATTGGGTCAAGTGCACAGGTGGTCAGATGAGATTTGGAGAGTAGAGTGGAGAGTTTTTCTTTTGTAATGGTGGAGAAGCGGGTTTTGGGAGAAGAGGACTGAGCAGTTGTGTAGAGGGTCTGTGGGGACTGTGCAGTAAAGCTTTCTCTGATGTGGACTATCTTTTGTTTGAAATAAGTCCTCAGCTGAGAAGAGTGGAGAGGGTGGGGGCGCTGGGGGACGGAGAAGGGAGTTAAAAGTGCTAAAAAGTTGTTTAGGGCTATGTGACAGGGAAGATATGAGAGATGAGAAGTAGGCCTGTTTTGCATCAGCGAGTGAAGATTTGAATATGAGAAGGGATTGCTTGTATGCGGTGAAATGATATTTAGAATGGGATTTCTTCCATCGCCGCTCAGCAGCCCTGGAAGCTTATCTGAGTTTTTTGGTCAGGTTGGTGTGCCAGGGTTGTCTGTTGATTTTACGGATTTTGTTGTGTGTGAGGGGGGCAGCAGTGTCGAGAGCTGTACTTATTGTGGTGTTATATAGGGTGGTAGCAGCATCTGGGTCTTGGAGGCAACAGATGGTAGAGAGTGGGAGAAGAGAGTCAGAAAGCAAGCGAAAGTCGAGATGTTTGAGGTTCCTGCGGGGGTGTGCTAGTGTGTGGACCGGGGGAGCTGCAGAAGAGACCAGTGAAGAGAAGGTGAGTAGGTTGTGGTCGGATAGGGGGAGAGGCGAATTAGAAAGGTTAGATAGGGAGCAGAGGCGGGTAATGATCAGATCCAGAGTGTGACCATCTCTGTGGGTGGGAGCTGAAGACCACTGTGATAGGCCGAAGGAGGAAGAGAGTGACAGGAGTTTAGAGGCGGCCGAGTGGCATGTGTCAATAGGGATGTTGAAGCTTATAGAACAGACTACACAGTGTAGAGGTATACTGTATATTGTGTGGCACAGTGTAGCGGTATACTGTACATTGTTTGGCACAGTGTAGCGGTATACTGTACATTGTGTGGCACAGTGTAGCGGTATACTGTACATTGTGTGGCACAGTGTATGCTATATGTGTAGAACATAAACATATTTCACAAGAAAACTTACAATTACTTGGCTTGGCCCTTGGGGATCTCGGACACCACTTCAACACTTTGGCCGGGGGCTCAGTGGAGCTGATGTTGTGTTTCATCATAATGAGAACAATTTCATAATAAGGATTTGGAGAAGGGCAGAGGGATAGCAGAGCAGGGAGAGGCTGGTACTAGGGGGTCATACCATGGGGGAGTAATAAAGCCCACCATAATGCCCCCCATAATGCCCCCCCAGTAGAAATAATTCTCCTTATAATGTGACAGTGCAAAAAATACCCACTTGTAATGCCCCTAGTTGAGCTAATGTCCCCCATAATGTGCCAGTATAAAATACCCCTATATAGTGCCCCCAGTAAATGCCCCCATAGTGCTCCTCTCCCCCCTTCACACTAGTGCCCCCCATAATGTACCAGTATAAAATGCCCCATATATCGTGCCCCAGTAGATGCCCTCAGTGTCCCCCATAATTTGCAAGTATAAAATACCCCTTCTTAGTGCCCCCCGTAGATGACTCCATAGTACTCCTCTCCCCCCTTCCCCATAGTACCCCCCATGTGTCCCAGTATAAAATGCTACTGTACAGAGCCCCCATATAAAATACCCCTTCTTTGTGGCCTCAATAGATGCCCCTATAGTGCCCACCAATAACGTGCCAGAAATAAGTGCCCTCAATAACGTGCCAGTAATAAGTGCCCCCAATAACGTGCCAGTAACAAGTGCCCCCATCACATGCCAGTAATAAGCCCCCCATCATGTGCCACTAATAAGCCCCCCCATCATGTGCCACTAATAAGCCCCCTATCATGTGCCAGTAATAAGCCCCCCAATCATGTGCCAGTAATAAGCCCCCCATCATGTGCCAGTAATAAGCCCCCCATCATGTGCCAGTAATAAGCCCCCCAATGTGCCAGTAATAAGCCCCCCCAATGTGCTAGTAATAAGCCCCCCAATGTGCCAGTAATAACCCCCCCAATGTGCCAGTAATAAGCCCCCTCCAATGTGCCAGTAATAAGCCCCCCATGTGCCAGTAATAAGCCCCCTCAATGTGCCAGTAATAACCCCCCAATGTGCCAGTAATAAGACCCCCCTAATGTGCCAGTAATAAGCCCCCCAATGTGCCAGTAATAAGCCCCCCAATGTGCCAGTAATAAGCCCCCCCAATGTGCCAGTAATAACCCCCCAATGTGCCAGTAATAACCCCCCAATGTGCCAGTAATAAGCCCCCCCAATGTGCCAGTAATAAGACCCCCCCAATGTGCCAGTAATAAGACCCCCCCATGTGCCAGTAATAAGCCCCCCCAATGTGCAAGTAATAACCCCCCAGTGTGCCAGTAATAAACCCCCCCAATGTGCCAGTAATAAGCCCCCCCCCCCCAATGTGCCAGTAATAAGCCCCCCATGTGCCAGTAATAAGCCCCCCTCAATGTGCCAGTAATAAGACCCCCCCAATGTGCCAGTAATAAGCCCCCCTCAATGTGCCAGTAATAAGCCCCCCCAATGTGCCAGTAATAAGCCCCCACCCAATGTGCCAGTAATAAGCCCCCCCAATGTGCCAGTAATAAACCCCCTTCTTTGTGGCCTCAATAGATGCCCCTATAGTGCCCACCAATAACGTGCCAGTAATAAGTGCCCTCAATAACGTGCCAGTAATAAGTGCCCCCAATAATGTGCCAGTAACAAGTGCCCCCATCACGTGCCAGTAACAAGAGCCCCCCATCATGTGGCAGTAATAAGCCCCCCATCATGTGGCAGTAATAAGCCCCCCATCACGTGGCAGTAATAATCCCCCATCACGTGCCAGTAATAAGCCCCCCATCACGTGCCAGTAATAAGCCCCCATCACGTGCCAATAATAAGCCCCCATCACGTGCCAGTAATAAGCCCCCCATCACGTGCCAGTAATAAGCCCCCCATCATGTGCCACTAATAAGCCCCCCGTCATGTGCCACTAATAAGCCCCCCTATCATGTGCCACTAATAAGCCCCCCTATCATGTGCCACTAATAAGCCCCCCCATTATGTGCCAGTAATAAGCCCCCCATCATGTGCCAGTAATAAGCCCCCATCATGTGCCAGTAACAAGCCCCCCAATGTGCCAGTAATAAGCCCCCCCAATGTGCCAGTAATAAGCCCCCCCAATGTGCCAGTAATAACCCCCCAATGTGCCAGTAATAAGCCCCCCAATGTGCCAGTAATAAGACCCCCCAATGTGCCAGTAATAAGCCCCCCTCAATGTGCCAGTAATAAGCCCCCCCAATGTGCCAGTAATAAGCCCCCACCCAATGTGCCAGTAATAAGCCCCCCCAATGTGCCAGTAATAAGCAGCCCCCCCCCCCCAATGTGCCAGTAATAAACCCCCCAATGTGGCAGTAACACTATTGTAAAAAAAAAAAAGAACTCATACTTACCTCCACGTCAGCGATGCGATGCAGGCCTCTTCCGGCCTGTGTCCCGCGCTGTATGGCTTAGGCGGCGCGATGACGTCATCGCTCCGCCTGTACCAGCCTCTGATAGGCTGCAGGCACTAGGCCGGCAGCCTATCAGAGGAAGGGGAAGGGACACGCCTCTCCCTCCCCTGCACCGCCGCAGCACAGGCAGGCAGATGACTATGGAGATGAGCGCAATGGAAGCGCTCATCTCCCTGTGACCGACTGTGGCGGCCCATTTGGGGGAGCATTTTAGTTGGGGGGGCACATGGGGGGGACAGCATGATGTAGGGGTGGCCGTGGCCCCCTCTGGCCCCCCCTGGCGACGCCACTGTATGGCAGTATATACGGAGTCTTAGATACACTCAGGGGCGAACCAGGATCGGGTAGGCCAATGGGTGTTTTAGATGGTCCCCATATGGTTATATACCTCTAATTGTTTAGAGAGAGTAATATAATGGATATTATTGCAGATATAAGGAGTCAAGGAGACACTCAAAGGCAGACCAAGATCAGGCGGGCCAATGGGTGCCTCAGATAGTCCCAATATGATTATAAACCTCTGACCATTCAGAGAAAGTAATATTGTATATTAAAAAAATTGATGTGTAAAATATGACAATTCTCTTCAAGCAGGTAAGATCATTAATCAAAATTCATCAATATAGTGGTCGGAATTCATCCACAATTCAGCCAAGTGAAAACACTATCCACAATGGGACCACAAAAAAATATTAAATAAATGCAAATGTGAAAAATATATAATATTGTGATCAATTCATATAGTGAGTCCACTTTTAAAGAATTCATATAGTGAGTCTACTTTTAAAGAATTATAACGTGAGTCCACCTTTAAAAATTAAATAAAGTGAGTCCACCTGTAAGAAACATATATATAACGATCATTTAAATATAGGATGTTCCCACCTATGTATGGAAAGTTCCACCTATAAGGTAAAAGGAAAAAGGAGAGGGAGGGTTCCACCTCTACAGTATATGATAGAAAATTGTGTGTACAGATCCTTCATCCACACCGGAGTTGCACTGCTGCACTGTTGTATTAATATAATGAAATCACCTTGCGTTTTTCATGCGTCTTTTCCAAGTGATGAATACTCTCTCTGAACAGTTAGAGGTATATAACCATATGGGGACAATCTAAGACACCCATTGGCCTACCTGATCCTGGTTTGCCCCTGAATGTCTCAAAGAGTCCATATATGCTGCCACACAATTATTGGATTACATTTTAATTAATATATTTCTCTATATGTAAGTTGCATTATTCCAGATGAGGTGTGCACAACTACTCTATATTCTACATTGATCCTTTTGTATAGACGGGGTGTGTCTATATCAGTTGGGGCACTCATTCCATATACAATAGTGGGGTGAGCCACCACAAACCAACATATTATAATAACAACATCTTGTTTCTCCTAAAGGCTCATTTTCATCTATTAAAATATATTTTTTTATGAACATGGGACCAACACAGATATATTTAGCTGCCAAGCGCACATGCAACGGATCAGTCAGTTTCATAGGTACAAATATGCTGATAGATTTCTTTTAACAACTGGAATACCCTTTTAAATTTTAGGTTACCCAAATTGTACTAAATGGTCAATTTCGAGCTCTCCTCTAACTGACAGACAATACAGTGCACATTTCCTTCAGTAGCTGTTATAAAAGTTTGTAGAACATCATGCAGCCATGTTCAAACAATTCTCACACATCTAGTAATGGGTGGAAAGCAGTAATGAGTGTGATCATACTGTACCTATATCTTGTTTTACACCTGCAGTGTTCTCACAACTGATAGACAAGTTTACTTGTCAAACATGCGTCATAAATGGATTGGCTCATAGCATGTCACATGTCATTATGGGATAAGATATACCTGTATTTATGAAGCTTGGTAGAGCTGAATTTGGATTCATCAGTATGAAAATGGCAGAAAATAGGATTAAGACCATCTTGCTGTTTGTGTGTCTACAGCTCTGCATTGAGGTAGCACA
Source organism: Bufo bufo (assembly GCF_905171765.1). Lineage (NCBI taxonomy): Eukaryota > Metazoa > Chordata > Amphibia > Anura > Bufonidae > Bufo > Bufo bufo. The sequence continues at coordinate 282,587,715 of NC_053391.1, forward strand.
GTCTGGACTCATCTTTAATCTGGTAAAGTGAATTACACTTCAGATTTTGTATTTTGTATTGTTTATTAGTATTTATTTAGATATCTCAGTCTCCTATATTTAGTTTGTTCAATCTTAATCATAGGCAACATTTCTTACAATAAAATAAAAGAAGCATAAGATCGATCAGTCATCCTGAACCCCCGCTGATCAGCTGTTTCAGAGTAGCTCTGGCATCTAAAACAGGCACTGGAACTACACAGCTCTGTTCTGTCCATTGTGTAGTGGACAGCACTGGGAACTGCACTGCTGCTCCCATTCACTATTAAAAGTATGGAATACTCTTTTAAGATATCTTGAAATGACCAGCTTTAAAAATAAAACTTTTGCATTGATCACAACACCTGAGTAACCAAATTGTAGCACTGTAGAAGATAGTCAAGGAAGAAAATAATAGCTTTAAATGAGGAGCCCAATTGATTGAATGAAACAAAAATAGCAGTTTATTAAGATTTCAGAATGTCCAACGGCTAATAATGCTCGAGGTACTACAATAACAGCTGTTAAAAACTGTTATTTATCTGTAAAAATATGCATAATACTATAAAAAGTGTTAACATATAAACCACTTTCCATAAAGCAAGTAAACATGTAAAATGTCTAAAGTCTCATTCACACGTCAGTGTTCCACATACGAGTGCCGTACGTGTTCTCCACGGACAGCACACTTACCCATTCATTTTAATGAGTATATTCACACATCTGTTTTTTACCACGGTCCGTGTCTTTAGCATGGAAGCATGCTATATTTTCTCTGTGGTCACAGATCCATCACGCCCATCATATTCTATGGGTCAGTGCAAATCATGGATGCTATCAGTGTTTCAACCCTGTTTCTAGGATTATTAGGAAGAGATGCTTTGAAAATTATTTTCCAGCTGTGCAGTGTCAGTGAAACATGGATGACACACGGACAGCAAAAAAATGGACACACGGACCCAACACGGATTCATCACGGACATTTTCACAGAGGCATAACTGACCACCTTTTCACGGATTTAAACACGAACATGTGAATGAGGCTTAATTCAGGGATTCTGAACCAAAGGAGGGTGAATATACCAGCCATACTAAAGGACGAGAGGTTAGAAGGTGCCAGAGATTTCTCTGAAGGAGCAGGGAAACAAAATACATCCTAGAAATGGAGAGGATGGGGGCATAGAAAGGGGCTCTGGAGGCAGGGTGTCAGAAGGTTGCAGGGTCTCTTTGAGGAAGGGACTGGGACAGTTAAGATAAAAGTGGCAGTAACTCTTCTAGGGAGAATAGACTGAAGCAGGTAGTGGAGTAAGCTGCCAGCGGCTCTGTGAGGTAAACAGAAGCAGGTGACAGAGTGTCAGGAATTCTCAGGGGCTCTATAAGGAGGATAAGGGAAATGGAATACATCTTTGAGTGGATCAGGGGGCACAGATGAGAGTGAGTTTATGGTTATGGGAGGAGGGCAAGAGAGCGTAAAAGGTGGCAGAGGTTCTGTAAGGGAGCAGTGGGAGACATTAGGGGACATGGGGAGGTCAGAATGATATTTCAGGCAGGTCATCTTCCTGCCTGCTGTGACTTTCTACTGCTGGACAGACTGTCCCCAGGTAATCTTGCCTGGATGAGATTGGCAGTTCTCAGGCCATCAAGGTTTACGGGCTTTACTGTTCACATGACAGCTAAGCTAGCAACAAACCAGCATTATGGTCATGTGGCTGTACAAATTCCATAGCAACTGGCCAGGTGGTGTCCATGGACCTCTTTTAAGTGGTATTCTTATTATATTATTATTTTTTGGGGGGACTAAAACACTAAAGCCAAATTATAGTAAAACATGAAAATAAGTATATTTTGCTTAGGATTTTAATTTGTGACATGTCAGTGGTGTTCTTGTGGTGAGTGGTACGCAGTATGTTCTTTCTATAAACATGTCCAACCTTACCTTAACTCAGATTTGGTTTGAGGAGTTTTCCAGCCTGTAGACATTAATGCATAAATATTAGGTCAGTGGGGGCCACTGACACCCAACATCCTCAATAATGCTGGCGACATGACAAAAAACAGTCAACAGACCTGGAAGCAGAATGTTTCATCTACCATTTAGTGACTGTGCCAGCATACTGCATTTCAGCTCCTATTCAAGTGGGAGCTACAAAATTATAAAAACAGAACACTATTTTCACACACATTTTTTAAGGGTACTTTCACACTTGCGTTAAACTTTTCCGATATTGAGTTACGTCCTAGGGGCTCAATACCGGAAAAAACGGATCAGTTTTATACTAATGCATTCTGAATGGAGAGCAATCCGTTCAGTATGCATCAGGATGTCTTCAGTCAGTCACTGTACGATTTTTCTCCGTCCAAAATTCCAGAACACTTGCCGAAATGCCGGCATTATTTTCCATTAAAATGCATTAATGCCGGATTCGGCCCCAAGTGTCCTGGAAAAACGGATCTGGCTTTGCAGTCTGCATGCGCAGACCTTTAAATATCTGAAAAAAATGAATACCGGATCCGTTATTCTGGATGACAACCGGAGAGACTGATAAGGTATTGCAATGTATTTGTGAGACGGATCCGAATCCGTCTACAAATGGTAACCGTTTGCATACAGATTGCCGGTGGTGTGTTTCAGTGAACTTCGAATACACAAAAAGACTATCTAAAAAAAGACATTAAAACACATGAAATTCATGGTTTATGCTTACTCACGTGAAATGATATTCATGGCCAATCTCAATAATTATGATAAAAAAATGAATAATCAAATCCACAAAAAATATATCTGCTTCTTTTTAAATTTAGGTCAATGGAGAATTATGTCTACAAAGTGCACAGTGTAAGAGTGACTGTTGTCACAGGGAGAATGGTTTGAGCCTTGCTAGATGTGCCCCAAAAGCAGCGGAAACTCAGAAATGTTCCCCTTTGGTGAGTATCTGTAAACAGCTGTTGTACACATACTGTACATATAAAGGTTCTAAACAGGATGCCTTTACATGCCTGTTTAGGAAACACCAATAATTGCATTTTCAATAAAATAAAAACTCTGAAGCATTTTATCTCAGAATTCTGCATCCTCTTTTACATCTTGATGAAATACTGTATATAAATACAATTATTGCAAATTACCACCTTTTATGCATTTTCATGTATGGGTTTTACAGGTGTAATATGTTAAAACTATGTGGTTCCTCTGTACAAAACACTTGACCAAAAGTTGTATTTTGGGGTAAAAGCCTGTGAAGTGAGAGATATGGTGTCAGACAGTATTCTCAGCAACTCACTGCACAGTCTCACACTGCATCTCTTGCAACCAATTCTAACTATTTTAAATTGCAGTAGGAAGATGGTTGAAAGTAATAAGGGTTTTTATTAACCACATCATTTAATTTTTCTTTAGCATCTTTATGGGGTCTACTATTACTGCCGATGTGAAAGTGGGCTTACATGTGAAGTGGACAGATCTATAGTCGGGACTATCACAAACACTGATTTTGGACAATGCAAGGACCCAAATGATCTATATAAATTAATCTAACAGCTAAGAAAGTATTGTTGCATCTATATGTGATCTTCAAGAGGTTGTTAGTATGTAAATAAAGGATTTTATTATGCATTTGAAAAAGTATACAACTTTGTTATATAGTTTGTGTCTTTTCATGTTTTTAAGATCTCTGCTTGCCGTTATTTAAAGGGGGTTGCTATAAACTACTTTCCACTCTAAAGTGTATTTTTATCAATTACTCTAGCTCCAATTCTTCCTTGGTAATTTTTTTTCTTTGGCAAATTTACCTCATTTGCATTTTTCTCTCATCTTCCATGCTTGAATCCTATTTCCTGGTTTAAGTCTCCTGTCCCATCATGCTTTAGGGCCGTTAGATGTTTCCAGACATCAGCAGATCATGTGACACTAACCATGCCTCTTGTTCATACCAATGACACTTCCTATGTCCTACAATACAAGGATCCAATGCAGGAGGGAACCAATAACTACTTAATATCAAGACAGATTTGCTCCAGGGTGCAATTATAGGCTAATAACTTAACCTGTTGGGGACACATGATGTACCGGTACGTCATGATGTCCCGGTGGGGGGTTTCCCCCACTCCCCACCGTGACACCGGAGACACATCACTTCCCTGCCTTCAGCCCCTCCAGCATACAGACCCATGTAAGGTAGATCACTCTCCTGCCTTCATCCCCTCCAACATACAGTCCTATGTAAATATCACACTCCCTCTCTTTGCCGTCTGCCTTCAGCCCCTCCAGCATACAGTCCCATGTAAGACACATCACACCCCTGCCTTCCAGCCCTTCTTGCACAGTCCCATGTAAAATGCATCACTTGTCCTGCCTTCAGCCCCTCCAGCATACAGTCCTATGTAAAAATACATCACTCCCCCTGCCTTCAGCCCCTCCAGCATACAGTCTCATGTAAAATACATCACTCCTTCTCCCTTTAGCCCCTCCAGCATACAGTCCCATGTAAGACACATCACTTCCCTGCCTTAGCCCCTCCAGCATACAGTCCCATGTAAAATAATATCACCCCCACTACCCTCTCTTCAGACCCCTCTAACATACAGTCTCCAGTACAAAGATGATTCCGTCTCCCTTCAGCCCCTGCAAAAAGCCCCCCAAGTAAAAATAACAGTCACTATTCTCCTCCACATACTTACCTACAGACTCTGCTGCTGCTCTGTAGAATCTCCCGCACATCTTTCGGCCCCGTACCCTGGATGACGAGTCTCTGCCTCTTCCCCTGACATCATACCCCCCAGGATCAACTACATTCTAGACACTACGCTCTCTCTAGTGCCTCATAGGCTTCAGGCCACTAGCCTGAAGCCTATGAGGAAGAACGGATTGGACGGGAGCCATAAGCTCCCATAACCCTCATTGAAGTGTTTGCTGCCTGGCGCCCCCTGCAATTTTGCGCCCGGGGCAATGGCCCCCCCGGCCCCCTTCCCCACGCTACGCCCCTGATACCAACTGTTTATCAGCAGGTGTCTAACAACTGTTTAACCCCCCACCTTGGGTTTCTATGGTCTCCATTCTGATGCTATATTGATATAGCTTCCTAACTACCTGTTTTTCTGACCTCAACTAAGCTCTGCACCACCTTTTTCACATTCTTTAATTGCTACAGAGACAGGGCCCATATTCTTTCACTGTGCGCCCCTCCTCCTAATCTCCTGAACTACGTCTGTATTCATGATCTTGTTGACGGCACACAGAACCAGGCGGCATACCAAGCTACCTACCCAAATGCTACAGTCTGCAGAGCGTGGCGGCTATATTACAGGCAGGCAGGGTGCTGACTGATGAAGGCAGCCAGAACAGAAGCCTGCCTCGGCACTGAAGATCAGGAGGTGGTCCGTGGATTGTTAGAACTTGGAAGAAACAGCCAGCTATAGTCTGAAAGAGAAAGCAAGTAGGCTGAAAGGAGAATGCCTTCCCCACTGAAAATTGCAACTCCTAGCATGTCCTGTCAGATGCAGACCTTCAGGATGCTGGAAGTTGTAGTTTTCCTTACTGCAAAATGCTGCACCCTTGGGCTAGCTGCACAGATTGCAGATTATATTCAGTTTTTCCATGATGAAAAAACGCAGTGTAAGGCCTCATGCACACGACCGTTGTATGCATCCGCGTCCGTTCCGTCATTTTTCACAGTTTAGCGGAGGTCCCATTCATTTCTATGGAGCTGTGAAAAAAAAACGAATAGTCCTCCGTTTTTTCTCCGCGTCTGTGATCCGTGATTCCAGTCTGTCAAAAAAATATAACCTGTCCTATTCTTGTCAGTGGAAAACGGAGGACGGACCCATTCAAGTAAATGGGTCCGTCAAAAAAAACTGATGCACAACTGGTATGTCATCCGTGTCCACGTCCGTTTTTTTCTACAAGATCTTGGTGCAATAAAATTACACTTTTCATTAACCTTCCTTTTTTTCCCCCTGTTAGACAAAAAAAAAGGAAGACACAAGGAAACACAACTGAAGCAAAATCGGACACGGACCACTGAAGCCAAATCACTGACAGTGAAAAAACACTATCATGTGACTGAGGCCTAAGGGCTCATGCACACGAACGTACAGTACAGACCAAAAGTTTGGACACACCTTCTCATTCAAAGAGTTTTCTTTATTTTCATGACTATGAAAATTGTAGATTCACACTGAAGGCATCAAAACTATGGCATCCACACATGTGGAATTATATACATAACAAACAAGTGTGAAACAACTAAAAATATGTCATATTCTAGGTTCTTCAAAGTAGCCACCTTTTGCTTTGATTACTGCTTTGCACACTCTTGGCATTCTCTTGATGAGCTTCAAGAGGTAGTACGCTGAAATGGTTTTCACTTCACAGGTGTGCCCTGTCAGGTTTAATAAGTGGGATTTCTTGCCTTATAAATGGGGTTGGGACCATCAGTTGCGTTAAGGAGAAGTCAGGTGGATACACAGCTGATAGTCCTACTGAATAGACTGTTAGAATTTGTATTATGGCAAGAAAAAAGCAGCTAATTAAAGAAAAACGAGTGGCCATCATTACTTTAAGAAATGAAGGGCAGTCTGTCAGCCCAAAAAATTGGGAAAACTTTGAAAGTGAGGGCTATTTGACCCTGAAGGAGAGTGATGGGGTGCTGCGCCAGATGACCTGGCCTCCACAGTCACCGGACCTGAACCCAATCGAGATTGTTTGGGGTGAGCTGGACCGCAGAATTATGGCAAAAGGGCCAACAAGTGCTAAGCATCTCTGGGAACTCCTTCAAGACTGTTGGAAGACCATTTCAGGGGACTACCTCTTGAAGCTCATCAAGAGAATGCCAAGAGCGTGCAAATCAGTAATCAAAGCAAAAGGTGGCTACTTTGAAGGACCTAGAATATGACATATTTTCAGTTGTTTCACACTTGTTTGTTATGTATATAATTCCACATGTGTTAATTCATAGTTTTGATGCCTTCATAGTCATGAAAATAAAGAAAACTCTTTGAATGAGAAGGTGTGTCCAAACTTTTGGTCTGTACTGTATGTATTTACGTATGTACACGCAGCGATGGACTGGCCATCGGGAGTACCGGGAGAATCCCGGTGGGCCGATCGAAATATGGGCCGGCCAGGGCCGCCATCAGGGGGGTAAAGCCGATACCCCAGTAAGGGGCCCGGACCCCGGGGGGGCCCGGCCGGTCCCGAGCCATTTTAATTTTTTTGCTGTCAGTGTGTTAACTATAAAATCAGCGCTCATCTCTTTACTATCTTACACTGACTCAGCTCCAGTAACAGCAGGCAGTGTGGGCGCGGCGCTCACTCACTGACGTCACACGCCTGCTCCTCCCACTAGGCGGCGCAGGCGCGTGACGTCAGTGAGTGAGCGCTGCCGCCCGCACTTGTTACTGGAGGCTGGAGGGAGCTGAATGTAAGGTAGTAAAGAGATGAGCGCTGTGTTAAAATTAAAGTTACTGTCTGCAGCCTGCAGGATACCGATTTATTAATGTATACTACTGTGAGTAGCGGGGAGGGGGATCTATGGATGACGGCACTGTTATAGGGAGGGGGATCCGTGGATGGCACTGTTATGGGGGGGGGTCTGACATGTGGATGACACTTATGGGGGGGGGGTCTGTGGATGACACTTATGGGGGGGATCTGTGGATGGCACCATTATGGAGGGGGATCTGTGGATGACACTGTTATGGAGGGGGATCTGTGGATGACACTTATGGAGGGGGATCTGTGGATGACACTGTTATGGAGGGGGATCTGTGGATGGCACCGTTATGGAAGGGGATCTGTGGATGGCACCGTTATGGAAGGGGATCTGTGGATGGCACCGTTATGGGGAATCTGTGGATGATACATACCGTATATAACATCTTATGCTATATGTGTCATCCACAGATCCACCCCATGACAATGTCATCCACAGATCCCCCTCCATAACAGTGTTCTGTGGATGACACTATTATGGGGGGGATCTGTGGATGACACTATTATGGGGGGGGATCTGTGGATGACACTGTTATGGGGGGGATCTGTGGATGACACTGTTATGGGGGGATCTGTGGATGACACTGTTATGGGGGATCTGTGGATGACACTGTTATGGAGGGGATCTGTGGATGACACTGTTATGGGGGGATCTGTGGATGACACTATTATGGGGGGATCTGTGGATGACTGTTATGGGGGGGATCTGTGGATGGCACTGTTATGGAGGGTATCTGTGAATGGCACTGTTATGGAGGGGTATCTGTGGATGACACATAGCATAAGATGCTATATACGGTATGTGTCATCCACAGATCCCCCTCTATAACAGTGCCATCCACAGATCCCCCCATAACAGTGCCATCCACAGATCCCCTCCATAACAGTGCCATCCACAGATCCTCTCCATAACAGTGCCATCCACAGATCCCCTCCATAACAGTGCCATCCACAGATCCCCTCCATAACAGTGCCATCCACAGATCCCCTCCATAACAGTGCCATCCACAGATCCCCTCCATAAAAGTGCCATTCACAGATCCCCTCCATAACAGTGCCATTCACAGATCCCCTCCATAACAGCGCCATTCACATGTTTTTTTTTGAGTGTGTTTGGGAAAAATAAAGTGGGCCGGTCTGGCTGAAGTCCAGGGCCACTTTATTGTCCCAGTCCATCCCTGTGTACACGTATTGTATGTACATCCATATTGCATCAGTTTTTTTGGGGATCCATTGTAACAGTGCCTATCCTTGTCCAAATCGGACAAGAATAGGACATCTTCTATCTTTTTTGTGGAATGGCCATTCGGACATACGGAAATGGAATGCACACAGAGTAATTTTCATTTTTTTGGCGGAATGGTTCCACACACGGGTTCCAAAATAAAATTAAAAACGGATTGGGCACGGACAAAATACATTCCTGTATAGCCCTAGTATAGCATAAGCAAAGTGAATGAGATCAGAAAAATCTCATAGACACTGCTTTTTGTTTCAATGCTGAAATGCAACAATGCTTTGGGGATTTTGAAATCCACAGCATGTCAACTTTTTTGTGCAGATTTCAACCTTTGCAATACAAGGGTGAGATTGGTGTCAAAACCGCATCAAATATGCACCAAAATTTTTAAAAGTAACACATGTGGTTTTAGATGCGGAATTGCACAGAAATCCACTGGGAAATCTGTGTGGATTTTGTTAGTAAGGCTACATGCACACGACCGTATGTCATCCGTTTTTTTTTGCGGATCCATTGTAACAATGCCTAAAACGGACAAGAATAGGACATGTTCTATTATTTTTGTGGGGCTACAGAATGGACATACTGATGTGGACAGAACACTGTATGCTGTCTGCATTTTTTTGCGGACCCATTGAAATGAATGGGTCCGCATCCTATCCGAAACAAAAACAAAAACGGAACGGACACAGAAACAAACAACGTTCGTGTGCATGTAGCCTAAACCTGCACCCATGTGCAGGAAGCACCAGAACCATGTGTTACTTGTGGTTTTTGTTGGGTCTTTGCAGCAGCACTCAATGGATGAAATCTGCACAAAAAAAATCACATGAACAACTGACATGCTGTGGACTTCTAAATTTGCTTTCCAGGTCAGTTTCTGCGCAGAAAAAAAAAAGCAAAGTGTGCATGAGGTTTGTTTAATCTAATACGATTTGCTGGTGCTGTATTACTCTGCGTTTTTTTAGCAGAAAGACAGCAAGTAATCCGCATCGTGTGCAGGTACCCCAACATTTGCTGTAGCCAAGAGTTCTACACAGCCAACATTATTACCAGTGGTGTTGCAGCTTCCATGGCCAAATTCCAAAAGTCTGTATGGTATACAAATAAATTAAGAGATAGCCTAGAATCACACAGCCATCAGCAAGTACAGGTAGCAAACCCTTAATGCAAGGGCTACAGCAGCGGTTATCCTATAGAAATGAATTTGATCGCAGCGGCAAACGCAAGAAATCCAGCTATGTCTCTTCCTTCTCCAGTGCGTTGCACAGGTGAATAATTAGGAAGTGGCTGTCTAATTAGGAGAAGTTAAATAGCCAGTCTTGAGGGCAGCTCAGTCCTTTAAATCCAGAGGTAAAAAAGCAGACTGATGTGAAGTTGTTTGGACGCATCTAGACAATCAGACAAACAATGCGAGTTTGTGAGTGTTCACGTGTTTGATTTCCAGTGTGTGACTTTAGGTTATGTGACTTGTCATACAGTGACTTTAGTCGGGGACTACAGTAAGTCAGTTGCTTATTATTGCACTGTTGATTTGTATTTTTTCTCTCTCTCTCTTTTCTTCTGTAACCCCTATTAGTAATTATGTGTTCCATTATTGACACCGCAGTACAGTGCACATCTTCTCTAATATCCTGGAACAGCCGTTTGAGCATGCATATCTTTGTTCAAAATGTGAGCAAATTACTTGTTTGGAATCGCACATCGTGTATCTAAACAAGCGAGTTTCTACACTGAGAAGCGTTGGCAATTTGGAAAAGAGTTTTCTGCTCACTGGACAGGCACTCTATGGGGTATGATGCAGGGGAGAGAGGTAGCATGGAGGCTCAGGAGAGTGAGGTCGGTAACTAGATAACAGTTAGAAAGCGGGGTAGAGGGAAGAGTGCCAGGGAGGCTAGCCCTGATCTAACACACCCCAACAAGTTTGCAAGGTTGGCAGATGAGGGGGATGTCAGTTGGGAGAGAGCACTGCTGCATCAAGACCCTTCCTCTGCCAGTCAGGGTAATTTCAGCTATAGTAAGCAGGGGAACAGGAGAGCAGGGCAGGCCAGACAAGCGCTGGTAGTAGGAGACCAAATTATTAGAGGAACAGATAGGGCGATCTGTCATAAAGACCAGGATCATCGAACGGTTTGTTGTCTTCCTGGTGCTTGCATTTGACACATCACAGATCAGGTTGACAGATTACTAGGAGGGGCTGGCGAAGATCCAGCGGTCATGGTCCATATTGGAACCAATGACAAAGTTAGAGGTAGATGAGAGTCCTTAAAATGATTTTAGGGATTTAGGTAACAAGTTTAGGGCAAGGAGCTCAAAGGTATTGTTTTCCGAAATACTATCTGTACTACAAGTCACTCAAGTAAGGCAGCAGGAGATTAGGGAGGTTAACAAATGGTACAAGAACTGGTATCGACTAGAGGCTCTATCGTAGGGATGGCTAGAAGGTTGGAGGAGTGTTTAATCTAGGCACTGGGGGAGGGTAATTACATTCTAGGAGGGGAAGATAGAGACCGGAGGTGAGGTAATAGAACTAGGGGAGGAATGGAAGGAAAGGTGTAGGGTAAAAAATATACATAAACCTCTCAATTGTATGTACACTAATGCCAGAAGCCTGACTAATAAAACTGGTAAACTGAAATTAGTGATGTGTGAGGAGGACTATGACATAGTGGGAATAACTGAAACATGGCTGGATAATAGATATGAGTGGGCAGTTAATGTACAGGGTTACAGTCTGTTTAGAAAAAAATTGTCAAAACCGGAGAGGGGGAGGGGTTTGCCTCTATGTAAAGTCCTGTCTAAAGCCCACATTCCGTGAAGATATAAGTGAGGGACATGAACATGTGGAGTCACTGTGGGTAGAGATACATGGAGCTAAAAACAATAATACAATACTATTAGGAGTTTATTATAAGCCACCTAACATATCAGAGTCCACTGGTCTGCTACTAAACGAGATAGATGAAGTGGCAAATCATGAGCTCGTTATTATGGGGGATGTGTCGAAACCAACCTCGCCACTGGGTGCTGGAGAAGCCTGGTTGCCAGCCTCTTGCCCCAGGATTATGGGCCTTCTCATCAGCCCATGCTAAACTTAAACCCCATGGCGATTTGACTGTGTTTGTGGCATCTGAGCGCTGTTCGGATATATTGAGCGCTCAGATCCAAGCCATCTGGGGATAAGTTGAATGTGGGGGTTCTGTTCAGTTTGATAGGAGTTATGTATTTTTATGTAGTTTTGCTATTGTGAATAGAGGTATTTTCTGTACCTAGTTGGCTTACCACACCCAGTTAAGTTAATTATCTCACACAGCCTAAGGCCTCATGCACACGACCGTTTTTTTTTAAGGTCCGCAAAAACAGGTTCCGTAGGTCCGTGATCCATGTCCGTTTTTTCTTCCGTGGGTCTTCCTTGATTTTTGGAGGATCCACGGACATGAAGAAAAAGTCGTTTTGGTGTCCGCCTGGCCATGCGGAGCCAAACGAATCCGTCCTGACTTACAATGCAAGTCAATGGGGACTGATCCGTTTGACGTTGACACAATATGGTGCAATTGCAAACGGATCCGTCCCCCATTGACTTTCAATGTAAAGTCAGGAGTTAATATACCATAGGATCTGAGTTTTCTCCAATCCGATGGTATATTTTAACTTGAAGCATCCCCATCACCATGGGAACGCCTCTATGTTAGAATATACCATCGGATTTGAGTTAGATCGTCAAAACTCAGATCCGACAGTATATTCTAACACAGAGGCGTTCCCATAGTGATGGGGACGCTTCAAGTTAGAATATTCTAAGAACTGTGTACATGACTGCCCCCTGCTGCCTGGCAGCACCCGATCTCTTACAGGGGGCTGTGATCAGCACAATTAACCCCTCAGGTGCCGCACCTGAGGGGTTAATTGTGCGTATCATAGCCCCCTGTAAGAGATCAGATGCTGCTAGGCAGGAGGGGGCAGACCCCCCTCCCCTGTATTTAACTCATTGGTGGTCAGTGCAGCCCCCCTCCCTCCCCTGTATTTAACTCATTGGTGGCCAGTGCGGCCCCCCTCCCTCCCTCCTCAGTATTTAACTCATTGGTGGCCAGTGCGGCCCCCCTCCCTCCTCTGTATTTAACTCATTGGTGGCCAGTGCGGCCCCCCTCCCTCCCTCCCTCCCCTGTATTTAACTCATTGGTGGCCAGTGCGGCCCCCCTCCCTCCCTCCCCAGTATTATATTCATTGGTGACCAGTGCGGCCTACCCTCTCCCCCCCACCTTATTAAAATCACCTTCCCCCATCATTGGTGGCCAGTGCGGCCTCCCCTCTTCCCCCCCTAATTAAAATCACCCCCCCCATCATTGGTGGCCAGTGCGGCCTCCCATCTCCCCCCCTCCCTAATTAAAATCACCCCCCCATCATTGATGGCCAGTGCGGCCTCCCCTCTCCCCCCCCCCCTAATTAAAATCATTTCCTCCCATCATTGGTGGCAGCGGAGAGTTCCGATCGGAGTCCCAGTTTAATAGTTGGGGCTCTGATCGGTAACCATGGCAACTGCAGTCCTGGTTGCCATGGTTACTTAGCAATTTTAGAAGCATTATACTTACCTTCGCTGTCTGTGACCGGCCGGGCGCTCCTCCTACTGGTAAGTGAAAGGTCTGTGCGGCGCATTGCCTATAGTACAGACCTGTCACTTACCAGTAGGAGGAGCGCCCCGGCCGGTCACAGACATCGCAGGTAAGTATAATGCTTCTAAAAATTGCTAAGTAACCATGGCAACAAGGACTGCAGTAGCGTCCTGGTTGCCATGGTTACCGATCGGAGCCCCAGCGATTAAACTGGGACTCCGATCAGAACTCTCCGCTGCCACCAATGATGGGGGAAGGTGATTTTAATTAGGGGGGGGAGGGGAGACCGCACTGGCCACCAATGATGGGGGGTGATTTTAATTAGGGAGGGGGGGAGAGGGGAGGCAGCACTGGCCACCAATGATGGGGGAAGGTGATTTTAATTAGGGGGGGGAGGGTAGGCCGCACTGGCCACCAATGAGTTAAATACAGGGGAGGGAGGGGGGCCGCACTGGCCACCAATGAGTTAAATACAGGGGAGGGGGGTCTGCCCCCTCCTGCCTGGCAGCACCTGATCTCTTACAGGGGGCTATGATACGCACAATTAACCTCTCAGGTGCGGCACCTGAGGGGTTAATTGTGCGGATCACAGCCCCCTGTAAGAGATCGGGTGCTGCCAGGCAGCAGGGGGCAGTCATGTACAAAGTTCTTAGTATATTCTAACTTGAAGCGTCCCCATCACCATGGGAACGCCTCTGTGTTAGAATATACTGTCGGATTTGAGTTTTCACAAAGTGAAAACTCAGCTCTGAAAAAGCTTTTATCTGCGATCCGTCTGTGTGAAAGTAGCCTAAGGATCATGGACGCGGATGCCAATCTTGTGTGCATCCGTGTTTTTTCACGGACCCATTGACTTGAATGGGACCGTGAACCGTTGTCCGTCAAAAAAATAGGACAGGTCATATTTTTTTGACAGACAGGAAACACGGATCACGGCCGCGGATGAACAACGGTGCATTATCCGAGTTTTCAACGGACCCATTGAAAGTCAATGGGTCCGCAGAAAATCACAGAAAACGGAACAACGGCCACGGATGCACACAACGGTCGTGTGCATGAGGCATTACTCTGTAAATACTGGTTTAGGGCAGAAAAGTCATGCTTCCTTTGTTCACAAAGGACTTTTACTAACTTTTGAACCCCTGGTCTAATTCGTGCTATTTTTGGATATGTTAAATGTCTATGTTTACTGTAATGTTGTGACATTGTATATTTGAATAGTGATTTCTGTCCTATTGTCCCCACGTGTGTATTGGCGATTTCCCTTTGTTCTGAGAGATAATTGAATTACTCCCCAATTGTCTCCAGGACAGAAGACATTGTATAAAACTGTGTATTCTTCTGCCTGTGATGTTTACATTAACCCATTGTGTAAGGTAATTGTATCACAGGCAGAGGGGAGGATTTTGTGTGGGAGTGTTTTACTGTATTGTACGTGTTTATTGGTTGTTTTTACAAAACCCTGTGGGTGGTACTAATGTGTAAGACGTCAAAGACGACGAAACGCGCGTCGAGGAGCGGCACCCCCATCCATATCGCCACCATACAGGTATAGATGAACTTTAGATGTGGTTTATTTATATGCATTAGTCACTTTATTTCAATCAGACCAACATACTGACATCCGTGCGGTTGAACATAGCAAGGATTATACATCCTGCAGTTTCATATAGTCATGCACATAGTATGTCCACCTTATACCAATATATGATTGTTGTAGTTTCATTGCCATAGTAATTGGGCGTTACAGATGTGGTAAATTTTGGATATTCTCACTATATATACTGTTTGTATTAGTGTCATGTACACTTTTTTAATTAATTTCAATAAATATATTTTATTCAAGGAATCACATATACTCTCTTGGTTGTTGTGGAAGTAATGTGTAAGAATGTGTATAAGAACAATAAACACACAGCTCTGGCTGTCCACTGCTTTACCCTCAACACCGAGCTTGGTCTCGTTCTTGGGGGGATTCACTGTATGCTGTTAGAGACTGATTGCTAGGAGTGTAAGCCGCTTGGGTGCGTTTCCTATTCGTCTGCTAGCAGCTATTCGTGAGGTTCCGTTCGGGAGTTTGGAGTATTCCCTTGTATCCCGTAACAGGGGACTTCAACTACCCAGATTATAGACTGGGAAAGTGAAAGCTGTACATCTCATAAAGAAAACAGGTTCTTGGCAATAACCAAAGACAATTACATTTCCCAACTGGTTGAGGACCCAACTAGAGGGATTACCATATTGGACTTAGCACTAACTAGGGATGAGCGGACCGCTGGATTTCCAGGTTCGAGGGGTTCGGCCGAACTTCATTTCAAAGTTTGATTTGGTTTCCAAACTTGACCCCCAACAATGAGCCCCATTGAAATCAATGGGGACCCCTAACTTTGGGGCACTAAAATGGCTGTAAAAAAGTAATAGAATGGGCTAGAGGGCTGCAAAAGGCTCCAAAGTGGGCGTAAAAGCAGTAAAATTGCCCTGAAGACAAATGTGGATAGGGAAATGACTTAAAATAACATAAAATACATAAAAATAAAAAATAACAATCAGGCATTTGAAATACAGCTATTTGAAATACAACCATTTTGGGCAAAGAAATCTTTAATTTAGGCCTACACTGGTTCATGTTCTGTGAGATACACCCTCTACATACAGGGGTTTGATTCAGGAATTTGAAATACAGCCATTTGAAATACAGCCATTTTGGTCAAAGAAATCTTTAATTCAGGCCTACACTGGTTCAGATCATGTGAGATACACCCTCTACATACAGGGGTTTGATTCAGGCATTTGAAATACAGCCATTTGAAATACAGCCATTTTGGGCAAAGAAATCTTTAATTTAGGCCTACACTGGTTCAGGCTCTGTGAAATACACCCTCTACATACAGGGGTTTGATTCAGGCATTTGAAATACAGCCATTTTGGGCAAAGAAATCTTTAATTCAGGTCTACACTGGTTCAGACAGTGTGAGATACACCCTCTACATACAGGGTTTATATTCAGGCATTTGAAATACAGCCATTTGAAATACAGCCATTTTGGGCAAAGAAATCTTTAATTTAGGCCTACACTGGTTCAGGCCCTGTGAGATACACCCTCTACATACAGGGGTTTGATTCAGGCATTTGAAATACAGCCATTTTGGGCAAATAAATCTTTAATTCAGGCCTACACTGGTTCAGACCGTGTAAGAGAATACCTCTAAATACAGTGGTTTGATTCAGGCATTTGAAATACAGCCATTTGAAATACAGCCATTTTGGGCAAAGAAATCTTTAATTTAGGCCTACACTGGTTCATGTTCTGTGAGATACACCCTCTACATACAGGGGTTTGATTCAGGCATTTGAAATACAGCCATTTGAAATACAGCCATTTTGGTCAAAGAAATCTTTAATTTAGGCCTACACTGGTTCATGTTCTGTGAGATACAGACTCTACATACAGGGGTTTGATTCAGGCATTTGAAATACAGCCATTTGAAATACTGCCATTTTGGGCAAAGAAATCTTTAAATCAGGCCTACACTGGTTCAGGCCCTATGAGATACACACTCTACATACAGGGGTTTTATTCAGGCATTTAAAATACAGCCATTTTGGGCAAAGAAATATTTAATTCATGCCTACACTGATTCAGACCGTGTGAGATCCACCCTATACATACAGGGGTTTAATTCAGGCATTTGAAATACAGCCATTTGAAATACAGGCATTTTGGGCAAAGAAATCTTTAATTTATGCCTACACTGGTTCATGTTCTGTGAGATACACCCTCTACATACAGGGGTTTGATTCAGGCATTTGAAATACAGCCATTTTGGGCAAAGAAATCTTTAATTTATGCCTACACTGGTTCATGTTCTGTGAGATACACCCTCTACATACAGGGGTTTGATTCAGGCATTTGAAATACAGCTATTTGAAATACTGCCATTTTGGGCAAAGAAATATTTAATTCAGGCCTACACTGATTCAGACCGTGTGAGATCCACCCTATACATACAGTGGTTTGATTCAGGCATTTGAAATACAGCCATTTGAAATACAGCCATTTTAGCCAAAGAAATCTTTACTTTAGGCCTACACTGGTTCATGCCCTGTGAGATACACCCTCTACATACAGGGGTTTGATTCAGGCATTTGAAATACAGCCATTTGAAATTCTGCCAATTTGGGCAAAGAAATCTTTAATTCAGGTCTACACTGGTTAAGACCGTGTGAGATACACCCTCTACATACAGGGGTTTGATTCAGGCATTTGAAATACAGCCATTTGAAATACAGCCATTTTGGTCAAAGAAATCTTTAATTCAGGCCTACACTAATTCATACCGTGTGAGATACACCCTCTACATACAGGGGTTTGATTCAGGCATTTGAAATACAGCCATTTTGGGCAAAGAAATCTTTAATTTAGGCCTACACTGGTTCAGGCCCTGTGAGATACAACCTCTACATACAGGGGTTTGAATAAGGCATTGAAAATACAGCCATTTGGAATACAGCCATTTTGGGCAATTAAATCTTTACTTCAGGCCTACACTGTTTCAGATCGTGTGAGATACACCCTCTACATACAGGGCTTTTATTCAGGCATTTGAAAAACAGTCATTTGAAATACAGCCATTTTGGTCAAAGAAATATTTAATTAAAGATATCTTTGCCAAAAATGGCAGTATTTCAAAAGGCTGCATTTCAAATGCCTGAATCAAACCCCTGTATGTAGAGGGTATATCTCACAAGGCATGAACCAGTGTAGGCCTAAATTAAAGATTTATTTGCCAAAAATTGCTATATTTCAAATGCCTGAATCAAACCCCTGTATTTAGAGGGTGTATCTTACACAGTCTGAACCAGTGTAGGCCTGAATTAAAGATTTCTTTGCCCAAAATGGCAGTATTTCAAATGGCTGTATTTCAAATGCCTGAATCAAACCCCTGTATGTAGAGGGTGTATCTAACAGGGCATAAACCAGTGTAGGCCTAAATTAAAGATTTCTTTGGCCAAAATGACTATTTTAAATGGCTGTATTTCAAATGCCTGAATCAAACCCCTGTATGTATAGGGTGAATCTCACACGGTCTGAATCAGTGTAGGCCTGAATTAAATATTTATTTGCGTAAAATGGGTGTATTTCAAATGGCTGTATTTCAAAGGCCTGAATTAAGCCCCTGTATGTAGAGGGTGTATCTCACATAGTCTGAATCAGTGTAGGCCTGAATTAAATATTTCTTTGACCAAAATGGCTGTATTTCAAATACAGCCATTTGAAATACAGCCATTTTGTGCAAAGAAATGTTTAATTTAGGTCTACATTGGCTCAGGCCCTGTGAGATACTCCCTCTACATACATGGGTTTGAATCAGGCATTTGAAATACAGCCATTTGAAATATAGACATTTTGTGCAAAGAAATATTTAATTTAGGTCTACACTGGTTCAGGCCCTGTGAGATACTCCCTCTACATACAGGGGTTTGATTCAGGGATTTGAAATACAGCCATTTGAAATACAGTCATTTTGGATAAAGAAATATTTACTTCAGGCCTACACTGATTCACGCCCTGTGAGATACTCCCTCTACATACAGGGGTTTGATTCAGGAATTTGAAATACAGCCATTTGAAATACAGCCATTTTGTGCAAAGAAATATTTAATTTATGTCTACATTGGTTCAGGCCCTATGAGATACTCTCTCTACATACAGGGGTTTGATTCAGGCATTTGAAATACAGCCATTTTGTGCAAAGAAATATTTAATTTTAGCCTACACTGGTGCAGACCATGTGATATACTCTCTCTACATACAGGGGTTTGAATCAGGCATTTGAAATACAGCCATTTTGGGCAAAGAAATATTTAATTCAGACCTACATTGGTTCAGACTGTGTGAATTACCCCCTCTACATACAGGGGTTTGATGGAGGCATTTGAAATACAGCCATTTTGTGCAAAGAAATATTTAATTTAGGCCTACACTGGTTCAGACCGTGTGAGATACACCCTTTACATACTGTCGTTTTATTCTACTATTAATTAAACACCCATTTAGGGCAAGATCCTAAATTTGAAAAATATGAGGAGAGCGTTAAATAAGGGACGTGGCCCAGGTAGTGGTGCTGCTTTTGGAGCTCCTGTTGCAGGAAGAGGACGTGGTTGATCTGTGCCAACTACATGCTCAAGTGAAACCCCTTCCTCAGGTGCGAGTAGGTGACAAAACCTGCAGCGGTATTTGGTCGGGCCTAATGCTGCTCTACGAATGTGTCACGGATGGTGTACAGGAAACAAGACAATGCAAAATAATCTATGACTCACTGGATCCACAACTAAGGAACAAAAGGGAGACCCCTGCATGAGACCTGGCACACTCTCCCTGACTGCTCAGCCTATGCGAACACCCCAAAGGTGGATGGTCGCATATCCACGTACCTCGACTATCTAACGCCTGAAGACCCTACAATAGTGAGGGGACACGACCACCGGCTCCCTACACTAGACACGGAGGGAGTCAGGGTCTCCTAAGATCCAGCAAACAGAAAATCACAAATATACAGCACTTATCTTGCAGAAGACTGGGATATAGGAACAGCATGTACACACACTCCAGGAAGTTGTATAAGCCGCACACTACTGCATTATGGGGAGGAATTTAAAGGGAAGCAATCAGTCCAACTGCATGACAGCTGAGAGAGGCTAACGAGATGAGGAACTGAAACCAAAACAAAGAAAACTCAAGGATGAGGTTCTGAAAGGCTTCTGTCAGAGCTTCTCAGTCTGGTTGTGACAGTACCCCTCCCTCTACGAGTGGACTCCGGACACTCAGAGCGCACCTTCTCAGGATGGGACCTATGGAAAGCCCTGATGAGACGAGTGGCCTTAATGTCCGTCACTGGGACCCACATCCTCTCCTCAGGACCATAACCCTCCCAATGAACGAGGTACTGGAGAGAACCGCGGACAGGACGAGAATCCACAATCCTAGAGACCTGAAATTCAAGATTCCCATCAACTATAATCGGAGGAGGAGGCAAAGGCGAGGATACAATGGGTTGAACATAAGGTTTCAATAAGGACTTATGAAAAACATTATGGATCTTCCAAGTCTGAGGAAGATCAAGACGGTAGGCAACAGGATTGATGACAGACAGGATCTTGTAAGGCCCAATAAACCTAGGACCCAACTTCCAGGAGGGAACCTTCAATTTGATATTCTTGGTAGACAACCACACCAGATCACCAACATTCAGGTCCGGACCAGGCACACGTCTCTTATCTGCCACACGCTTATATCTCTCACTCATGCTCTTTAGATTATCCTGAATCTTTTGCCAAATAGATGACAAAGATGAGGAGAATCTGTCCTCATCAGGTAAACCAGAAGACCCCTCTCCCGAGAAAGTCCCAAACTGCGGATGAAACCCATATGCACCAAAAAATGGTGACTTATCAGAGGACTCCTGACGACGGTTATTTAAAGCAAACTCAGCAAGGCACAAAAAAGAACACCAATCCTCCTGATTCTCCGCCACAAAACAGCGCAGATATGTCTTCAGATTCTGATTGACGCGCTCCGTCTGGCCATTCGACTGCGGGTGGAAAGCAGAAGAGAATGACAACCGAACCCCCAAGCGAGAACAGAAAGCCTTCCAGAATCTGGAAACAAACTGCGTGCCCCTATCAGAGACTATGTCTGAAGGAATACCATGCAATTTGACAATGTGGTCAATGAATGCCTGCGCCAGCGTCTTAGCATTGGGCAAACCCGGAAAAGGGATGAAATGCACCATTTTGCTAAAACGGTCCACCACCACCAGAATCACAGTCTTCCCCGAGGAACGAGGCAGGTCCGTTATGAAGTCCATGGACAGATGTGTCCAAGGACGGGAAGGAATGGGTAAGGGAAGGAGAGGACCTGATGGCTGTGAATGAGGGACTTTGGCACGAGCACAAGTCTCGCAGGCTGCCATAAAACCCTCAACCGACTTATGAAGCGCAGGCCACCAGAATCTCCGAGCGATGAGATCCAGTGTGGCTCTTGCCCCCGGGTGCCCAGCAAGGACCGTATCGTGGTGTTCCTTAAAAATCTTGTGTCTCAAAGCGAGAGGCACAAACAACCTCCCAGGAGGACAAAGATCAGGAGCCTCTGCCTGGGCTGCCTGCACCTCTGCCTCCAATTCAGGAAAAAGAGCAGAGACCACCACACCTTCAGCCAAAATGGGACCCGGGTCTTCAAAATTCCCACCTCCCGGAAAACAACGTGACAGGGCATCTGCCTTCACATTCTTAACCCCAGGGCGGAACATAACAACAAAATCAAACCTTGAAAAGAACAAAGACCATCTGGCCTGTCTCGGGTTCAGACGCTTGGCTGACTCCAAGTAGGCCAGATTTTTATGGTCAGTAAACACGGTAATAGGGTGTCTGGCTCCCTCTAGCCAATGGCGCCATTCCTCAAAAGCCAACTTGATGGCCAACAATTCCCTATCTCCCACATCGTAATTTCTCTCTGCGGAGGAGGCACACGGTCGCCATTTGGCAGGAGAGGAACCCTGAGACAAGACCGCACCCACACCTACCTCAGAAGCATCAACCTCAACTATGAAGGGTAAAGAAATATCAGGTTGTACCAGGATGGGAGCAGAAGCAAAACTCTCCTTGATATTAGAAAAAGCCTTACGCGCCTCTACCGACCAGGAAGAAAAATCTACCCCCTTTCTGGTCATATCAGTGAGTGGTTTAACAACAGAGGAATAATTCAAAATAAACTTCCTGTAATAATTGGCAAAGCCCAAAAAACGCATCAGCGCCTTCTGATTCTCAGGAAGCTCCCACTCAAGCACAGCGCGGACCTTCTCGGGGTCCATGCGAAAACCAGAAGCGGAGAGAAGAAACCCCAGAAATTGAATTTCTGGAACCGCAAACACACATTTTTCCAGTTTCGCATATAATTTTTTCTCCCGCAGGATGAGCAAGACCTGACGTAAGTGTTCCTTATGAGTTTTTCAAAATCAGGAGAAAAAATCAAAATGTCATCCAAATACACTAATACAAATTTTCCCATTAAATGATAAAAAATGCTGTTCACGAAATGCTGAAAAACGGCTGGGGCATTCATCAAACCAAAAGGCATAACCAAATTCTCAAAATGGCCCTCAGGGGTATTGAAGGCCGTCTTCCATTCGTCTCCTTCTCTGACCCTGACCAGGTTGTATGCCCCTCTTAGGTATAATTTGGAAAAGACTTTAGCCCCAACAACCTGGTTAAACAGGTCCGGGATCAGAGGAAGCGGATATGGGTCACGAATAGTGATACTGTTCAGCTCCCTGAAATCCAGACTAGGTCTTAAAGAACCATCTTTTTTCTTAACAAAGAAAAAACCAGCGGCAACAGGTGACTTCGAGGGTCGTATGTGTCCTTTTCTCAGACTCTCAGAGATATAAGTACGCATAGCGACCCTCTCAGGTTGGGAAAGATTGTATAAACGAGATTTAGGCAGTTTGGCGCCTGGGATGAGATTAAGAGGGCAATCGTATTCCCTGTGCGGGGGCAAATCCTGAACTCCACTCTCAGAGAAGACAACCCGAAAATTCAGAGAGGAAAGGTGGTACAATCTTAGTAGAAACCTCAGAAACAGATGTCGTGAGGCAATTCTCTCTGCATAAGTCACTCCAACCATTTATTTGCCTCGCTTGCCAATCAATGGTGGGGTTATGTTTAGTGAGCCAGGGTAGCCCCAAAACTAGAGGAGTAGGCAAACCGCTAAGGACGAAACATGACACATCCTCAACATGAGTATCACTCACAATTAAACGGATATTGTGAACTATGCCCTTTAATGATCTCTGAGAAAGTGGAGCGGAATCAATAGCAAAAACAGGAATATCCTTTCCCAAAGTGCATACCTGGAAACCATGAGTTATTGCAAATTGACTATCAATGAGATTGACAGCTGCTCCACTATCCACAAAAATCTCACAAAAAATGCTCTTGCTCTCTAGCGCCACCCTAGCAGGCAGGACAAAACGGGAACTACAAGCAAACGGAAAACCTTCAATTTCCGCCTCAACCCTGCCAATAGTAACAGACGGAACATTTTTAAAAGATTTTTTCCTTTTTGTTTCTTTATTACTCCCAGAAAACTGCCTAAATCTCCTAGAGGGACAAACATTTGCCAAATGATTTATACCTCCACAACAAAAACAAACCCTGCCATGCGGGCTGAATCTTCTATTGTCAGAGGCAATCAACCCCAGCTGCATGGGCTCCTGCTCAGAAGGGGCTGACAGCGACTGAGACCCCTGCGCACAGAATGAGACCGCTGCACTGTCCCGGGACTGAGTATGACAGGAAGGAGAGATCTCTCCTCTCTCTCTAAGACGCTTGTCAATACGAACGGCCTGAGACATAGCAGAGTCCAAGGAGATAGGCCTCTCATGAAAGGCAAATGCATCTTTCAATCCCTCTGAAAGACCATGGCAAAATTGACTTCGGAGTGCAGCATCATTCCAACCAGTATCAGCAGCCCATCTCCGAAATTCTGAGCAGTATATCTCTGCGGATTGTTTACCCTGGGATAACAGACGTAGTCTAGACTCAATACGATCCGGATCATCATATATCTGACCCAGGGCTAAAAAGAATTCATCCACTGAACAGAGGGGCCGTGCCCCCTCCGGCAGCGAAAAGGCCCAGGACTGAGCGTTACCCCTTAGCAGCGATATAATGATCCCCACCCTCCGTTCCTCATCACCAGAGGAATGGGGAAGAAGGCGAAAATGGAGTTTGCAAGCCTCTCTAAAACGCACAAAATTCTCACTACCCCCGGAGAACGTATCCGGGAGCGAGATCTTAGGCTCAGAACAAACTCCATGAACGCAAGCTGAACCGGTCACTTGAAACTGAGAAAAAGTCTTACGGAGATCAGCTACCTCCAATGAAAGACCCTGGAAGCGTTCAGCCAAAAGTGAAACCGGATCCATGCTTAAGACGGTTTTGGCGGCTTATAATGTCACGGATGGTGTACAGGAAACAAGACAATGCAAAATAATCTATGACTCACTGGATCCACAACTAAGGAACAAAAGGGAGATCCCTGCATGAGACCTGGCACACTCTCCCTGACTGCTCAGCCTATGCGAACACCCCAAAGGTGGATGGTCGCATATCCACGTACCTCGACTATCTAACGCCTGAAGACCCTACAATAGTGAGGGGACACGACCACCGGCTCCCTACACTAGACACGGAGGGAGTCAGGGTCTCCTAAGATCCAGAAAACAGAAAATCACAAATAAATATACCTCACTTATCTTGCAGAAGACTGGGATATAGGAACAGCATGCACACACACTCCAGGAAGTTGTATAAGTCGCACACTACTGCATTATGGGGAGGAATTTAAAGGGAAGCAATCAGTCCAACTGCATGACAGCTGAGAGAGGCTAACGAGATGAGGAACTGAAACCAAAACAAAGAAAACTCAAGGAGGAGGTTCTGAAAGGCTTCTGTCAGAGCTTCTCAGCTGTCTGGTTGTGACAGAATGGTGAGGCCTGAACAAGTACAGGGATAGTTGATTTGGTTGCTGATAGTGGATCCAGTTCCTTCACATTGTCTCCTGCTGAAAGACCACAGTTGGCACCTGCAGCCGATGTCCATCAGTCTTTCACCTCACCCCCTTGCAAATCAGCCAAGCAGTCTAAACCCCAAGTCATGCAGCAGTCTCTTCTGCTTTTTGATGACTCTGTTAGCAGGGTTTCCCAGGGCCATCCACCTATCCCTGCCCCAGAAGTAGAAGAGATTGAGTGTACCGATGCCCAACCACTTATCTTTCAAGATGAGTACATAGGAGGACCAACGCAGCACGTCTCGGATGATGACGAAACACAGGTGCCAACTGCTGGGGCTTTCAAAAGTGTGCAGACCGACAAGGAAGGCAGGGGTGAAGACTGGGTGGAAGATGATGTGAAGGACGATGAGGTCCTCAAACACATGGAATCAAGGTCATGCGAGTGACCTATGTAGTTCGGAGGAAGAGGCAGTGGTCGCACAGAGCCACCAGCACAGCAGAAGAGGGAGCAGGGTGCAAAAGCGGAGCGGCCGTCCTCTAGACAGTACGCCTCCTACTGCCCACCTCAGCAAGGGACCGAGCACACCAAAGCCAGCTCCAAGGAGTTCCCTGGCGAGACAGTTCTTCAGACAATGTGCTGACGACAAGACACGAGTGGTTTGCACACTGTGCAATCAGAGACTGAAGTGAGGCATAAACGTTCTCAACCTGAGCACAACCTGCATGACCAGGCATTTAAGTGCAAAGCACGAGCTGCAGTGGAGTAGACACCTCAAAAACCAAGATAGGTCTT
Organism: Bufo bufo; assembly: GCF_905171765.1. Classification (NCBI taxonomy): domain Eukaryota; kingdom Metazoa; phylum Chordata; class Amphibia; order Anura; family Bufonidae; genus Bufo; species Bufo bufo. The sequence goes on from NC_053391.1 coordinate 282,613,437, forward strand.
TGGCTCCTCCTGCTTCCTCTTCTGCTGCAGTCGCGGCCACTTCATCCACCTCTGGAGTGACAGTGCCACCTGCCACCCCGCAAACAGAGGATCTGCCAGCAACACCAACACCTGGGTCACCAAGCATCTCCACAATGTCCCACAGAAGCGTTCAGCTCTCCATATCCCAAACGCTGGAGAGGAAGAGGAAGTACCCCCTACCCACCCGCAATCCTTAGCCCTGAATGCCAGCATTTCTAAATTACTGGCCTTTGAAATGCTGTCATTCCGTCTGGTGGAGACGGATAGTTTTAAAGGCCTTATGGCGGTGGCTGTCCCACAGTACGTCGTGCCCAGCCACCACTACTTTTCATGGCGAGCCATCCCTTCCCTTCACAACCAAGTAGGGGACAAAATCAGATGTGCACTGCGCAACGCCATCTTTGGCAAGGTGCACCTGACTACGGATACGTGGACCAGTAAGCACGGTCAGGGCCGTTATATCTCCATAACAGCACACTGGGTAAATGCAGTGGCGGCTGGGCCTGAGGCGGATAGCAGTTTGGTGCATGTCCTTCTACCACCGAGGATTGCAGGGCGCTTCAGTTTGCCTCCTGTTGCTTCCTCCTCCTACTCTGCTTCCTCATCCTCTACTAGCTCCTCATCCGGTCAGCGTAACACCTTCACCACCAACTTCAGCACAGCCAGGGGTAAACGACAGCAGGCAGTTTTAAAACTTATCTGTTTGGGGGACAAACCCCACACCACGCAGGAGCTGTGGACGGGCCTTGAACAACAGACCGATGAGTGGTTTGTGCCAGTCAGCCTCAAGCCTGGCCTGGTGGTGTGCGATAATGGGCGAAATCTCGTAGCAGCTCTGGGACTAGCCGGTTTGATGCACATCCCTTGCCTGGCGCATGTGCTGAATTTGGTGATGCAGAGATTCCTTAAAAATTACCCCGATATGTCAGAGCTGCTGCATAAAGTGCGGGTCATCTGTGCGCGCTTTCGGCGTTCTCACCCTGCTGCTGCTCGCCTGTCAGCGCTGCAGCGTAACTTTGGCCTTCCCGCTCGCAGTCTCATATGCGACGTGCCCACAAGGTGGAACTCCACCTTGCACATGCTGGCCAGACTGTGCGAGCAGCAGCAGGCGATAGTGGAGTTTCAGCTGCAGCTGTTGCGCTGTTTCGAGTACTCCACCAACATGGCCAGTGCTGATAACGCTGTTCTCAGCGTTACTATCCCACATCTATGCCTCCTTGAAAAAAACGCTCCTGGCAATGATGGAAGAGGATGTGGCACAGGAGGAGGAAGAGGGATCATTTCGTAGGGTTTCCTGCCAGTCATTCCCAAGTGGCCTTGAGGGTGGGTTCCTGCACCCACAAACGCCAGGTACACAATTGTCCAGCCAGGGCACAGTTCAGGAGGATGAGGATGTGGAGGATGAGGAGTAGGAGATGGAGGAGGAGGAACCATGTTCACAGCAGGGTGGCACCCAGACCAGCTCATGGCCATCACTGCTGCGTAGATGGGGGATACAAAGGACACAGATGAGACACCTCCCACAGAGGACAGCTTTTCGTTGCCTCTGGGCAGCCTGGAATGCATGAGCGATTACATGCTGCAGTGTCTCCGCAATGACCGCCGAGTTGCCCACATTCTAACTTGTGCTGATTACTGGGTGGCCACGCTGCTGGATCCCCGTTACAAGGACAACGTACCGTCCTTAATTCCGTCACTGGAGCGTGATCATAAGATGCGCGAGTACAAGCGCACGCTGGTAGACGCGCAGCTGGTGGCAATCCCACCTGACAGCGGGGGCACATTGGAAGCACAAGGCGAAGGCAGAGGACGAGGAAGAGGTCGCCAACGCAGCTGGGGCACCGCCAGCACCTCAGAAGGCAGGGTTAGCATGGCCGAAATGTGGAAAAGCTTTGTCAGCACGCCACAACAACCAGCACCACCAGCTGATATGTAACGTCTTAGCAGGAGGCAGCATTTCACCAACATGGTAGAGCAGTATGTGTGCACACGCCTACACCTACTGAATGACGGGTCTGCCCCCTTCAACTTCTGGGTCTCCAAATTGGGCACATGGCCTGAGCTTGCCCTTTACGCCTTGGAGGTGCTAGCCTGCCCTGCAGCCAGTGTATTATCTGAATGTGTATTTAGCACGGCAGCGGGCGTCATCACAGACAAGCGCAGCCGCCTGTCTACAGCCAAAGTGGACAAGCTCACGTTCATTAAAATGAACCAGGCATGGATCCCTCAGGACTTGTCCGTACCTTGTGCAGAATAGACATGTATACCGGCACTAAGCAGCCATTGTTATACTGCAGCGCAATTGCTCATGTTTGTATTTTGGATATTTCACACTCTTTTGTAGTGTACCTTAATTCTACAAATTTAAATAAAAACCAAAAACCTGTGTTTGCTATCTCGTCCTCCTCCACCACCGCTTCCACCGCCTCCTCAAAGTTCTACTCCATATGAAACTCCACCTCATAAATCCATTTTTTTTTTTTTTTGTGTTTTATTTTATATCATTTCACTACTTTGTCATTTACATCTTCAGGTGAAATTCACCAATTTTTGGGTGTGTAGAACCACTGCTATACCTAGTAAACCAGTTTAAAAAATATATAATTTCATTAACATTTTCTGGTGAAATTAACAAATTTTTGGGTGTATAGTACCACCTTGTAGGCCGGTTAATAAAACAAATAAAAAATTGTCATTAACATTTTCCGGTGAAATTCACCAATATTTGGGTGTATAGTACCACTGCTATACCTAGTATGCAAGTAAAAAAAAAAAAATTGTAATTAACATTTTCTGGGGAAATTAACCAATTTTTGGGTGTATAGTACCACCTTGTAGGCCGGTTAATAAAACAAATAAAAAATTGTCATTAACATCTTCTGGTGAAATTAACCAATTTTTGGGTGTATAGTACCACTGCTATACCTAGTAGGCCGGTTAAAAAAATATAAATAAATTGTCATTAACATTTTCTGGTGAAATGAACCAAATTTTGGGTGTATAGTACCACTGCTATATCTAGTAGGCCGGTTAAAAAAAGAAAATTGTGATTAACATTTTCTGGTGAAATTAACCAATTTTTGGGTGTATAGTACCACTGCTATACCTAGTAGGCCGGTTAAAAAAATATAAATAAATTGTCATTAACATTTTCTGGGGAAATTAACCAATTTTTGGGTGTATAGTACCACCTTGTAGGCCGGTTAATAAAACAAATAAAAAATTGTCATTAACATTTTCTGGTGAAATTAACCAATTTTTGGGTGTATAGTACCACTGCTATACCTAGTAGGCCGGTTAAAAAAATATAAATAAATTGTCATTAACATTTTCTGGTGAAATGAACCAATTTTTGGGTGTATAGTACCACTGCTATACCTAGTAGGCCGGTTAAAAAATAAAAGAAAATGTCATTAACATTTTCTGGTGAAATTAACAAATTTTTAGGTGCATAGTACCACTGCTATACCTAGTAGGCCGGTTAAAAAAACTAATAAAAAATTGTCATTAACATTTTCTGGTGAGATTAACCAATATTTGGGTGTATAGTACCACTGCTATACCTAGTAGGCCGGTTAAAAAAAACGAATAAAAAATTGTCATTAACATTTTCTGGTGAGATTAACCAATTTTTATACCTAGTATGCCGGTTAAAAAAAATAAAAAAAATTGTCATTAACTTATTTCTGGTGAAATTAACCAATTTTTGGGTGTATAGTACCACTGCTATACCTAGTAGGCCGGTTAAAAAAATAAAAATAAATTGTCATTAACATTTTCTGGTGAAATTAACAAATTTTTCGGAGTATAGTACCACCTAGTAGGTCGGTTAAAAAAACAAATAAAAAATTGTCATTAACATTTTCTGGTGAAATGAACCAATTTTTGGGTGTATAGTACCACTGCTATACCTAATAGGCCGGTTAAAAAAAAAAAATTGTAATTAACATTTTCTGGTGAAATTCACCAATTTTTGGGTGTATAGTACCACCTAGTAGGTTGGTTAAAAAAACTAATAAAAAATTGTCATTAACATTTTCCGGTGAAATTCACCAATATTTGGGTGTATAGTACCACTGCTATACCTAGTATGCCGGTTAAAAAAAAAATAATTGTCATTAACATTTTCTGGTGAAATTAACCAATTTTTGGGTGTATAGTACCACTGCTATACCTAGTAGGCCGGTTAAAAAAAAAATAATTGTCATTAACATTTTCTGGTGAAATTAACAAATTTTTCGGAGTATAGTACCACCTAGTAGGCTGGTTAAAAAAACTAATAAAAAATTGTCATTAACATTTTCTGGTGAAATTAACGAATTTTTGGGTGTATAGTACCACTGCTATACCTAGTATGCAAGCTAAAAAATAAAAAAATTGTCATTAACATTTTCTGGTGAAATAAACAAATTTTTGGGTGTAAAGTACCACTGCTATACCTAGTAGGCCGGTTAAAAAATAACATAAATTGTCATTAACATTTTCTGGTGAAATTAACAAATTTTTGGGTGCATAGTACCACTGCTATACCTAGTAGGCCGTTTAAATAAAAAAATAAAATTGTCATTAACATTTTCTGGTGAAATTAACCAATTTTTGGGTGTATAGTACCACTGCTATACCTAGTAGGCCGGTTAAAAAAACAAATAAAAAATTGTCATTAACAGTTTCTGGTGAAATTAACCAATTTTTGAGTGTATAGTACCACTGCTATACCTAGTAGGCCGTTGAAAAATAAAAATAAATTGTCATTAACATTTTCAGTTGAAATTCACAAATTTTTGGGTGTATAGTACCACTGCTATACTTAGTGTGCCGGTTAAAAAATAAAAATAAATTGTCATCAACATTTTCTGGTGAAACTAACCAATTTTTGTGTGTGATGCTATACCTAGTAGGCCGGTTAACAAAAATAAATTATTTGTCAGTTACATTTTCTGGTCAAATTCAGCAATTTTTTGGTACGAAGTACCACTGCTATATAGAGATGTCACGAACATAAAATTTTCCGTTCGCGAACGGCGAACGTGTATTTCCGCAAATGTTCGCGAACGTGCGAACCGCCATAGACTTCAATAGGCAGGCGAATTTTAAAACCCATAGGGACTCTTTCTGGCCACAACAGTGATGGAAAAGTTGTTTCAAGGGGACTAACACCTGGACTGTGGCATGCCGGAGGGGGATCCATGGCAAAACTCCCATGGAAAATTATGTAGTTGACGCAGAGTCGGGTTTTAATCCATAAAGGGCATAAATCACTAACATTCCTAAATTGTTTGGAATAACGTGCTTTAAAACATCAGGTATGATGTATCGATCAGGTAGTGTAAGGGTTACGCCCGCTTCACAGTGACAGACTAAACTCTGACAGACCAAACTCCCCATTTAACGCACCGCAAACAACCGCAAACAGTCCATTTGCACAACTGCAAACTCCCCATTTGCACAAGGTTGGATCCCAAGCTAGACATGTCCCATTCCTTGTCCTCACTGACGTCATTGAAGGTCTCTTCCTCCACCCAGCCACGTACCACACCAAGGGTCCCCGAAAGGTGACAACAAGCCCCCTGGGACGCCTGCTGTGGTTGGTCTTCCACCTCCTCAAAGCCACCTTCCTCCTCTGACTCCTCTTCTTCTGACTCCTCTCTCTGCGTTGCCACAGGTCCAGCAATCGCTGACGACAAGGCTGCTTCTGGTGGTGATGGTGACCACAACTCTTCCTCTTCATGCTCATCTACGGCCTGATCCAGCACTCTTTGCAGGGCACGCTCCAGAAAAAACGCATATGGGATGAGGTTGATGATGTTGCCTTGGGTTTGACTGACCAGGTTTGTCACCTCCGCAAAAAGGACGCATGAGCCTACAGCCATTGTGCATGAGCACTCAGTAACGCGGCCAAAAAATACCCAGCTCCGCAGACGCTGTCCTCTTTTTTTTTTTATAAAAAAAATCTGTTCTTACCAGTTTAATCTCTGTTTTGTCCCCTATCAGGGGACGTGTATGGAATAGATTTTAGGAACCGGGAGATGGAAAAAGATGCTTGGTCGGTCCTCTTACTTCCAATCTGGGGCACTGCGCGTGTGCCGCGTAATGTGCTGTGCAATCCCAATATGAGTGGTATGTTAAGTAGTACTATTCCTATCAGTTTAATCCCTGTTACGTCCCCTATAAGGGGACGTGTATGGAATAGATTTTAGGAACCGGGAGATGGAAAAAGATGCTTGGTCGGTCCTCCTACTTCCAATTTGGGGCACTGCGCGTGCGCCGTGCAATGTACTGTGCCACCAGATATGAGTGGTGTGTTAAGTAGTACTATTCCTATCAGTTTAATCCCTGTTACGTCCCCTATCAGGGGCCGGTCTATGGAATAGATTTTAGGAACCGGGAGATGGAAAAAGATGCTTGGTTGGTCCTGCTACTTCCAATTTGGGGCACTGCGCGTACGCCTTGCAATGTACTGTGCCACCAGATATGAGTGGTGTGTTAAGTAGTACTATTCCTATCAGTTTAATCCCTGTTACGTCCCCTATCAGGGGCTGGTCTATGGAATAGATTTTAGGAACTGAGAGATGGAAAAAGATGCTTGGTCAGTCCTCCTACTTCCAATTTGGGGCACTGCGCGTGCGCCGTGCAATGTACTGTGCCACCAGATATGAGTGGTGTGTTAAGTAGTACTATTCCTATCAGTTTAATCCCTGTTACGTCCCCTATCAGGGGCCGGTCTATGGAATAGATTTTAGACAACCACAAAGAGTTGTCAATAGTTGACACACTCATGACATAAATTTTATTCCTCTATGCGTCAATCTTGGTGTAGTGATGACTGTGCTCGTGCACACGTTTGGCAGATTGCAGGCGATGGGGGTTTTTAAAAACCTATGGTCGTGCTGAGGTAGTTCAGTGACAGTTAAGTGACCCAGAAAACAATGATTCTGCAGTGTGGGCCCATTGTTGGCCTAGTAGGCTTTAATGATCACCTTAGATGATCACAAAGAAAATTAAAGTTTTTTCTATGCAAAGTTATCCAGCCGATCGCTTTTGGTCTGTTCACAATGAAGCAACGACCTTATCATCTGGGGTGTGCCAACATTGCCATTGCCAACACACTCATAGAGGTGGTCGCTTCATTGTGATACGCAAGCCCCTTCACCACAACAAGGTAACGATCACAAAAGGGAATTGACACATGTATGTGCCATTTTTTTTGTTTTGTTTTTGCAGCCACAGTGCAGCACCAGAGGCCAGAAAAATTAGGCATGTACACATGCCTGAAAAATTAGGTATTGTTGCAGCCGCTGATGTTTTCCAGGCAGAAAGTGCACTAAAACATTGCGGCTTGAACCCTAGTTGGTGGCGGATAAGTCACGCAAGTCATCCGGCAGGCAGAGATAAAATACAGCAAGGCAGCTCATCTCATCAGGCCTTTTTTAGTCAAATGTATCGCCCACTGTCAGTCCCTTCGGGATCCATGCCTCATTCATCTTAATAAAGGTGAGGTAATCTAGACATTTTTGACCTAGGCGACTTCTCTTCTCAGTGACAATACCTCCTGCTGCACTGGAGGTCCTTTCTGACAGGACACTTGAAGCGGGGCAGGCCAGAAGTTCTATCGCAAATTGGGATAGCTCAGGCCACAGGTCAAGCCTGCACACCCAGTATTCAAAGGGTTCATCGCTCCTCAGAGTGTCGATATCTGCAGTTAAGGCGAGGTAGTCTGCTACCTGTCGGTCGAGTCGTTCTCTGAGGGTGGACCCCGAAGGGCTGTGGCGATGCGTAGGACATAAAAAACATCAACAACACGTCTGTAAAGCATCCTGTCTTTGCCGGCGTGGTCGTGGTAGGAGGAGGATTACTTTCACCTCTTCCCCTGTTAGATTCCCGTTGTGCTGTGACATCACCCTTATACGCTGTGTAAAGCATACTTTTTAATTTATTTTGTAACTGCTGCATCCTTTCCGACTTCTGGTAATTCGGTAACATTTCAGGCACTTTCTGCTTATACAGGGGGTCTAGTAGCGTGGCCACCCAGTACACGTCGTTCTCCTTCAGCCTTTTTATACGAGGGTCCCTCAACAGGCACGACAGCATTAAAGACCCCATTTGCACAAGGTTGGATGCCGAGCTACTCATGTCCCGTTCCTCGTCCTCACTGAGCTCACTGAAGGTATGTTCTTCCCCACAGCAACGTACAACAACACGGGTACCAGATAGGTGACAACGAGCACCCTGGGATGCCTGCTGTGGTTGGTCTTCCTCCTCAAAGCCACATTCCTCCTCTGACTCCTCTTCCTCAGACTCCTCTTCCAGCGTTGCCGCAGGTCCAGCAAGCGATGCTGATAAGGCTGTTTCTGGTGGTGATGGTGACCACAACTCTTCCTCTTCTTCTTCACGCTGATCTACTGCCTGATCCAGCACTCTTCGCAGGGCACGCTCCCGGAAGAAAACAAATGGTATGATGTCGCTGATGGTGCCTTCAGTGCGACTGACTAAGTTTGTCGCCTCCTCAAAAGGACGCATGAGCCTACAGGCATTGCGCATGAGCGTCCAGTAACGTGCCCAAAAAATTCCCAGCTCCGCAGAGGCTGTCCTAGCACCCCGGTCATACAAATACTCGTTGACGGCTTTTTCTTGTTGGAGCAGGCGGTCGAACATTAGGAGTGTTGAATTCCAACGTGTCAGGCTGTCGCAAATCAAGCGCCTCACTGGCATGTTGTTTCGCCGCTGGATATCTGAAAAGTGCGCCATGGCAGTGTAGGAACGCCTGAAATGGCCACACACCTTCCTGGCCTGCTTGAGGGCGTCCTTTAAGCCTGGGTACTTATGCACTTGTACAATTATGCACGTTGTACAATCAGATTCAACACATGTGCCATGCACGGCACATGTGTCAACTTGCCCAAATTCAATGCCGCCAACAAATTGCTTCCGTTGTCACACACCACTTTGCCGATCTCCAGTTGATGCGGAGTCAGCCACTGATCCACCTGTGCGTTCAGGGCGGAAAGGAGTGCTGGTCCGGTGTGACTCTCTGCTTTCAGGCAAGTCAACCCCAAGACGGCTTGACACTGTCGTATCCGGGATGTGGAATAGCCCCTGGGGAGCTGGGGGGGTGCAGTTGATGTGGAGCAAGACGCAGCAGCAGAAGAGGACTCAGCCGAGGAGGTTATCGAAGAGGATGGAGTAGGAGGAGTAGAGGAGGTGGCAGCAGGCCTGCCTGCAAGTCGTGACGGTGTCACCAACTCCTCTGCAGAGCCACGCATTCCATGCTTGGCAGCCGTCAGCAAGTTTACCCAATGCGCAGTGTAGGTGATATACCTGCCCTGACCGTGCTTTGCAGACCAGGTATCAGTGGTCAGATGGACCCTTGCCCCAACACTGTGTGCCAGACATGCCATGACATCCTTTTGCACAATCGAGTACAGGTTGGGGATTGCCTTTTGTGCAAAGAAATTTCGGCCGGGTACCTTCCACTGCGGTGTCCCAATAGCTACAAATTTTTTGAAAGCCTCAGACTCCACCAGCTTGTATGGTAAAAGCTGGCGGGCTAAGAGTTCCAACAAGCCAGCTGTCAGACGCCAGGCAAGGGGGTGACTTTGTGACATTGGCTTCTTACGCTCAAACATGTCCTTGACAGACACCTGACTGTGGGCAGATGAGTAGAAACTGCTCAAGGCGAGAGACGGAGTGGCGGATGGTTGAGAGGGGGCAAGGAGGACAGCAGTGGTTGACGTGGCTGAAGATGCTGGACCAGGAGGAGGATGGTGGCTTTGAGCTTGTCTGCTGCTTGTACTCGTCATCATGTGTTGATCCCATAGGCGTTTGTGATGTGCGATCATGTGCCTTCGCAAAGCAGTTGTACCTAGGTGGGTGTTGGATTTCCCACGATTCAGTTTCTTTTGGCACAGGTTGCAAATGGCATCGCTGTTGTCCGAGGCAGACACACAAATAAAATGCCACACTGCTGAGCTTTGCAATGACGGCATTCTGGTGGTGGCAACAGCATGCATTGATTGGCGTGCTGTCTGGCTGACCCCGGGTGCCGATACATGCTGTCTGACTGTGCCACTAGCTCCTTGCGACGACCTCCCCCTGCTTCCATCTCGTCTCCTCCTCCTCTCTGTCTCCCAATCTGAACTTTCCCCCTGTTCTTCTTCTCTTCGAGCGGGCACCCACGTGACATCCACGGACACATCGTCATCATCAACTGCTTCACTTGTATCTGACAACTCAGCAAAGGAAGCAGCAGCGGGTACAACATCATCATCATCACACCGTACATCCATGTGTGTAATGCTGCCTGACTGAGACATATCCTGTTATCTACATCCTCTTGCAATAATGGTTGTGCATCACTCATTTCTTCCAACTGATGTGTAAATAACTCCTCTGACAGACCAAGTGAAGCAGCTGTGGTGCTACTGTTGGTGGTGGCGGCAGGCGGGCGAGTGGTAACTTGAGAGGTGCCCGAAGCTGAGCTGGAGGAGGATGGTGCGTCAAGGTTCCGAGCGGAAGCTGTAGAAGATTGGGTTTCCTGTGTTAGCCAGTCAACTATGTCCTCATAACTTTTTGAGTTCAGGGTACGTGGCCTCTGAACACTGGGCATTATTCTAGGGCCAAAGGGAATCACAGCACCACGACCACGACTGCCCCTGCGGGGTGGCCTGCCTCTGCCTGTCATTTTATTTTAGATTAGTTTTGTTGTACTATGCGTGCAAGGTACTGTGACACCAGATATGAGTGGCACTGTGCACTGGCAGAAGTTGGCAGAGTTATCGCTGTAGGCCTGACACACACGCTTGCAGGCAACTGACTGCTATTCTATTACAGTCAAAAAATGTATTTTATTTTTATTTTTATGTAATCTACTGTGACACCAGATAGGAGTTGCACTGGTGACACTCTGCACTTGCAGGGCCTGAAACATACACGCTTGCAGGCAACTGACTGCTATTCTATTACAGTTAAAAATGTTGTTTTGTTTTTTAAATGTAATATACTGTGACACCAGATAGGAGTTGCACTGGTGAGGTGACACGATGTACTTGCAGGGCCTGAAACACACACGCTTGCACACAACTGACTGCTATTCTATTACAGTCAAAAATATATATATTTTTTAATGTAATAAACTGTGACACCAGATAGGAGTTGCACTGGTGAAGTGACACTCGGCACTTGCAGGGCCTGAAACACACACGCTTGCACGCAACTGACTGCTATTCTATTACAGTCAAAATATATATATTTTTTAAATGTAATATACTGTGACACCAGAAAGGAGTTGCACTGGTGACACTCTGCACTTGCAGGGCCTGAGACACACGTGCTTGCATGCAACTGACTGCTATTCTATTACAGTCAAAAAATTATTATTTTTTTATGTAATATACTGTGACACCAAATAGGAGTTGCACTGGTGGTGAGGTCACACTCTGCACTTGCAGGGCCTGAAACACACACGCTTGCACGCAACTGACTGCTATTCTATTACAGTCAAAAAAGTTTTTTTTAAAATGCAAGCTACTGTGACACCAGATATGAGTGGTGGCACTGGGCAAGTGGGCACAGTATACGCTGTGAGCCTGACACACACGCTGGCAGGCAACTGCAATTAGATTACACAGGAAAAAAGCAGACTGATGTACTAGCCCTAAAAAGGGCTTTTTGGGGTGCTGTCAGGACGCTGTCCTTACAGCAGAGATCAGATGAGTCTTTCAGGACTGGAGTGGACACTGAATACACTAGCCTAGCTATCAATTTCCCTATTAAATCAGCAGCAGCTACACTGTTCCTCCTCTCACTAAGAATGCAGCTTCCGAATGAATCTAAAATGTATGCTGTCCAGGAGGTGGGAAGGTCTGGGAGGGAGGGTCTGCTGCTAATTGGCTGGAATGTGTCTGCTGACTGTGAGGTACAGGGTCAAAGTTTACACAATGATGACGAATAGGGGGCGGACCGAACATTGCATATGTTCGCCCGCCGCGGCGAACGCGAACAAGCTATGTTCGCCGGGAACTATTCGCCGGCGAATAGTTCGGGACATCTCTACTGCTATACCTAGTTGTACCACATTTAAGCTTCAATACTTTGTCCCACATTTCTGCTATACTCTTTTGGCCAACATTTGCGCCTCAATAGCTTTTCCCACAATTCCGCTTGACTCTTTTGACCCACATTTGG